>NC_089017.1:54251814-54851814 GCF_963932015.1 Anas acuta | reverse complement strand
CAAAACTGCAGAGCTCCAGCCCCGAAGTTCTGAACCATTTTTGACAGTCCTTTCACTTGTGCCCATCAGATAGCTCCTTTCAGCGCCTTCTGAATTACAAAGGGAGACAAGTGACCACCAAACTGTGAGAAGATCACACAGAAAACTCCAAAAATTTGGAAAAACAAACAAACAAACCAAGCAAGCAAGCAGACAAACAAACAAACCAACCAACTAAAAAATACTATTGATTTTCTTGCGTGTGAAATACAGAATATTTCAAATTGTAGTATTCCTAAGAACAGAGTTACTAAAGTTGATCTTTCACTTGACTACAGAAGAAAATGGATATATCCTTTAAATAACAAATAAAATGAGACAGCTTGATACAAATATTTTACATTTATTGGAAGAGTACAGTAAAAAGGGAGGACTGCAGACTCATTAGTGGTAACTGGTCCATAAGAAAATGCAGAGGACTATTCAAAAATGGTCTGCAGTTTACAAGAATACTGAAATTCTGTTTTGTATCAGCCTAGGAAAATAAAAAGTTAGCTTAAGTTCAAAAGTGTAACTTTAAAGTATATAAAAAAGGCAAATAAATAAAGTTAAAATGCAGATCTATTTAAAATTATAAAGGACAGACAACTGGCAACTGTATTACATAGTTATCCTTTTCAGACTTGCTTAAAAGTCAGATAAATTCGCAATGTTGGTTGTTTATTTTTTTATTTTTACATGTGTACTTTTGGGAAGACGCACCCATTTCCAGTGTTATGTATTATCAATCTGTTTCACAAATATATTATTTTTAAACAACAAAGAGTATAAAAGGTGCTTTACCTGATATTAAACTTGCTGGTGCATACTTTGGCACGAACTTGAAAAGAAATCTAAATATGTATGCCAACTGTGCCCCACTCGGGATTAGTGGTGTCAAGAGTATTTTGTGTGTGCTAGTGGTTCAGCGAACCAACCTTCCCTCCTTCCCCAACACTTCTCCTCCATCTCCAGCTGCCTACAATAGTACAAAGGAAAAGAAACATGTGCAACTGGAAAACAGCAGTCCTACAACTGTTAGTTCAAGTTTCATCTCTGGAAGTGTTTTGAATATGCATATAATTACACCGTCCTTTAGTAGAAGGTACAGCCAGTTGTCTGTTTTTGGGTTTCAGTCCTCAGAATTTCTGTTTAGGTGTCTGCCTGACTTTGGGGCCCAATGTGATGAGTCTATTTCTTCCTATTCCATGTTTTCAGCACTTTAGTAAAAAATTAGGTGAGGACCTTGGTGGAATGAAACAGGTTAAGCTGTCAGTTACAGGCAATTGTTACACACCTAACAGCAGGATCAGGTATGCCTCTAGGTGGTAGGTACTGAAGAGTTTGAATTCCACCAAGCAGAAGGTGGAAGGAAGGTTAATAATGCAGACTCCCCCTTGTTTATCTCCTTCCCTGTTTGCCTGCATAGTGACAAAGAAAATAAAGTCTTTTGTCACTATTTCTCCGAAAGCACTACAACTTCAGGCGATGTAAGGAATCAGCCCCACTCAGAGATACAGCAAACTTCAGTCTCCAGAGGATTTGTTAGTGACTTGTAGTGAGTGTAAGCATATCATAAAACGGTGCCATTCAGTCTGCAAGGCCTCTGCAGCATCCTGGCTGCATCTATGCTGCCAGAAGCACCTGGACCGGCTGCTTTAACTTAGCAGTTCCCTTTCTGGTAAACGTGAGAGGAAGAAGAAAGGTACAGTTCTACCTTCGTGTTGAATTCAAGCCCAGTACAAATATTACTACTGCAGGAATATTTTGTAGAAGGAATACTGCTGTTGAAATTGCATAACAGGTTTTTGCTGAAACAATTACTTTTCTGATATTTAAAATGCATTAAAATATCAACTTAGACACCTAGTGAACTAACTCCCTACAGACCTTTACTGACAGATCAGTGCTTATCTTCTGAAGTTGCAAGCCTTAGCTTTTGTTGGTAGCGGGGTATAATTACCGGTACAAGTAAATGTTACAGACGGAAGTCAAATTTCTAAAACAAAAATGGATAACAATAATGAAAATTAACACTCTTTGGAAATTTCTTGTAACTAAACGGCTTGTTTATGGTGAGGCTTAGTTGGAATTAAATCATTGTTGCTAATTTCAAAGATAGTGTTTTGAGTCTAGTCTGACAGCCAAATCAATCCTTTTTCCAGGAGCACAACTAGGCTCATATTTTTCCCAATAAGAGCAGGATGCTCTGTGTCACAAACCAGGCAGTCAGAAATGTTGCTTTTTTGATGTCTTTTATGATATGTACAATTCATGATACATCCAGGGTCTGTAACTTGATTAGAAACATGATTTGAACAATGTGCTTCACCTTCACAGTTACTTCAATTTTCATATCAACACGTTGCCACGGGAATCAAGGTACAACATCAATATAATATTTTTAAGTCAAGCAAAAACAGGGATATATTTGAACTTTTCTGTTACAACAGTAACATTCTTGTAGTAAGTGCAAAGGCACCATGTGTGCTACATGGCATCATCAGAATTAAGAAACAGTTTGGAGTTGCAAAGGGCCAGATTATTACAGCAGAGCTCAGACAGAATTATTAACCTCTTGCACCCCTTTGTGAAGGGCAGAAAGATTCTTTAATAATTGAAGCACAGGATTGGAGTGAGCTAGTTTACATACCAGTAAGAAAAGTGTTTCATATTCTTACTAGATTTAATAATTACAGAATTCTTCGTATATTGGGAAAGACTGAGCTGACTATATATGAAAATAATAATGTGTATATATATATAAATATATATATATTTTAAGTGGTGAAAAATTGTGTCCAATATTTTCAACATCTGTAATATAGAAGGAATCTATGACCAATCTGTTTATTTTTTGTTTGTTTGCTTGTTTTCTTTTAAAAAGCAGAATTGCCTTAAATTTATGAAGGGAAGCATGGAGAAGCATGTGCTGTCTCTCCTACCCTACTAACAAAACATCGGCTTTATACTTGATCTTGATTACGCACTACAAAACTTCAGTTACGTACTTGATTACGTAGTACAAACTTCTGTAGTTCTAAACTAGATGGCAATTCCAAACAGCTGCAAGTTAGGAACACTTTTTCCAAGCCTTCTTGCAGGTAGCAGCAGTGTGAGTCCTATGATACTACATTGGTTCACAGTTCATCTTTATGTCTAAACACAAAGCCAATTATTGCAAATTCTATTTACAAAGCATTGAACTTTGTAAATACGATGACAGAAGAAAAAAGGATGTAATGGCACCTCTGTGTTTTTACTCTGTGACCTCAGTCAACTGTATTTGCGAGCCCTGTTTATCTCCCCCCCCCCCCCCCCTTTTTTTTTTGTAAGTATGGGTAATAGTGGGGAAAATGTGGGAACTGCTAAGCTTAACTTGCTGTGCTTTTCACTGAAGCAGTCTTTACTTTCTGGGTCTGCTAGTGAAGTTGGGTGTTAATAATCTACAAATATGCAAGGCTGAAAAATGGACAGAGCTAGAAATCACAGATGCATTATCTTTTTCAGTGGCAGTACTAGAACGAGCATTCAGAATTTGACCCTGGTTTCTTGTGTTTTCAACTGGAAACTTTCTGATTTTTAAGCTTTTTATTTTTTATTTTTTATTTTTAATTTTATTTTGTAGCCTTTGAGGAGGGAACACTATCCTGGGAGAATTATAGTATAAGACTATAAATAATATTCCTTACTGATGTTATTTCTATGTACAGTGGATAGGTTTTGAGGTTGATGCATTTTTCCTTACACAGTTACTGCTGAATGTTCAAGAACTCAATTTTTTTGTAGTAATTTCTGCAGAAGGAAAATAGAAGAGAACTCTTTTACTAGAGCTGACGTTTCAGATTTACTAGGTTGTTTGGAACTTCAGGAATACTGGACATCCCTTGGACTTTCTAATTACTAATTATTATTTATTTATGTATTTATTTATTTTTTTATTCCTGATAATTCTGAGAAGACAGAAAGTATCTTGTTTGGTAGAAGAGGTATTCCTCCCTGCATTCTTCCCTCCACATTATTCTAACCTGCCTAGCAAGAATGCCTCCAACAAATACCACACGTCCCTTTTTGCTTTAGGAAAAAGAAAATAATTGGTGAACTCTTATTTTAATATTAAACTGCTTTATGCTTAGTCATAAAAATGTTACAAATACAAGTGCGCAGGCATACCAAACACTTCTGTCACCTACAAACAGGACAGCTGTTACAAAAAAGTGGATGTTCCCAATTAGCCTCTTTCTTTTTATTCCACCTTTAAAATGAGTTATCACTACTTGTGACAACCAGCCATTTTCAGAACTACTGCTCTCAAATATCAAATGTGATGACTATTCACACACTAACTCGTCTCTTCAAATAGCTCACAGTTGAAAGTGCATCAGCAGCACTGCCATTTAGAGGACATGACAGTAAGAATAATGGAAACTGGCCTACCAGTTAATCACTGTTGTTACTATCCATGCAGCCACACATCTGGGAAAAGCTGGGGAGGAAGGAGGCATTTTCAAATGTTTCTGAGCTTTGGTTACTCTGTGTAACGTCAGAAGTGGTGTTTTTTGTTTTTTGTTTTTTTTTTGGTCTTATTGTTGTTTTGGTATGCTTTTTGTTGTTGTTAGTATCTTTGCAATGGGTGCAAAAGGCATAACAAAATGGTTAAAATAGCTGTAACAGATAACAAATATATAACTTCATAGGAATCTTTACTGATGTGCTCCTAGGATGTAAGTACAGCAGGTGATTAAAAACATGAATTAAAAAACAACCTATTATTTCCTTAACTAGTCTTCTATTTCACTCACATAAATAGGATGAGACTCACTTTACAAACTGCACTTCTTACTGATAGCCTTATGGTGATATGCTTTCCAAAAACAACGTTAAAATATTAAGTAACTCAATAAAATGGTAGATCTTTGCTGAAGTTGAGAAGAAAAAATGCAACATAACTTTAGATGTTAAATGCAAAATTACTTCATTGCTTTCATTAGAAACTAAAGAAGCTGTAAATTTCAAGGAGAATGTCTTGGTGGAGTGCTGATTTTGAAAGGTCATACCTCTGCTGGAGTAAAGTTTGTTTTCAGACATGATGCTTTTCAATATTTTACTTCCCACAGAACTGAAATGCTTAGGAATCCTCATGGTTTCACTGATGACTGAACTCTGAAGCTTACATCTGGGCTCAATTTCTGATGAAAACTACTGAAAGTAAGCATGTCTTCAGAACAATAATAAAAAAAAAACACAAAACAACCAAAAAAAAAAAAACAACAATGAATGCAATTCCTCAGGAAAAAAAAAAAAAAAAGATGAAAATAACAGATAACCTGTTGAGTTCCATCTCCTATAGCAGACCCTTAGCAGTATTTGGAGTCCTTCCTCCTAAGCAGCACACACCATTCAGAGCTCCCTTGGACTCTGCCTGGTTGAGTGCAGGTGTAAGAACCTACTTGAAATACCATGCTTCCAAAAGAGACTAACCCATTTTTTGTACACTCTCTAGAGCAAACCAAGCACACAAACCAAATGATCAGTACCTTGGAAAACTCTGAATAATACAAGACTTCGGTCATCAAAAGTTCACAGCAAGCACATATGGCAGCTGTGGTTCCTAAATACCATGTCTGTCTTAAATATTAAAGTTTGGAAATTGCCCTGCAAGAAGTTTGCAGAAACTTAAAAAATTTTCCACAGTTATGGATTTCATTTCCTAAAGTGTATAATGGCAAAAATTATAAGTGAGACATGAGGAACAAATTCTGCCACAAACACTGCTAAATTAATTACAAGGAAAAACAAAACAAAACAAAACAAAACAAACACAAACCAAAAACCAGAACACATAATGTGTTTAAATTTATTTTATACCTATAAACTCTTTCTGGTATTTTCCCAAAAAGCGATTATTTTTTAACTGAACTGATGCTTACTTCAGCAGTAATAATACATCTTGCTGCTATATAAACCCCCTGTTTTACAGACTTTAAATTTAAATGGCAGTGTGATATGAATTACTAATGTTAACCCTTTCAGAATAAAATATGAATGTATTCCTTATCTGCATGTGATAGTTAGGATGGTCACCAGTTAATTTAAGACAAACAAAAAAGTATTTTACTTAAAAAATACTTTTTTTTTTCCTG
This sequence comes from Anas acuta, assembly GCF_963932015.1. Taxonomy (NCBI): domain Eukaryota; kingdom Metazoa; phylum Chordata; class Aves; order Anseriformes; family Anatidae; genus Anas; species Anas acuta. The sequence goes on along the minus strand of NC_089017.1, from coordinate 54,845,653 downwards.
GCAAGGTTATATAGTGAAGAAATAATTCTCTTCATAGAAGAAGAATATCAACTCTCCAGAGAAGCAATGAATGTTGACAGAGAAGACACCATTATCCTTACTTGCAGACTTTAGTGATGCATACATAATGTCCTGCAGTTGAATTAATCATGGGGTTGGGACAGGGATTTTTCTGTACTTTTGTGGTGCAGTTCTTAAATCTTAGTGCACTTACATTTGCATTAGCATACTAGCAAATTAAGGCACAAACTTTATGTAATACTTGAAAGCATACAAACTAACAAGAATGCTTCCCACTGCTCTTGAAAATATCTTTGGGCTACTTGGAAATGTAGTACTAAGAAAATATGTCCAGTATGCTGGCAAGGAGGTTTACACTGAGGCCATCAAGTTTTTCAAGTACTATACCTTCAGGGGTATATATTTGCTTCCTTAGCTCCAAGAAAAAAATCCCTTCAGAAATCCAAGCATTCCCCATTCCTTATATTTGGTTGCTGACAGTTCCACCTCAAATGCAGGTGAGGTGCTACAGCATGCTCATTCTTTGTTTTTTTTGGACACTAACTCCAATGTAACAAACTCTTCCAGACTACACATATTTTGGTCACGCAAAGCCCTTAAAAATTATCACTCGGTACTACCACAAATACACTTTAAAGAGCAAAAATGCTGTGGACCATAGAAAAGTCAACTTAATAGAAATAACAATGTAATGTAGCCAGACTTCACTACATCTCAATCCCATGGTAACAGTCAAGTATAGGGGTAATAAACATTCCAGATGCTGTGTTATTTTCAGTCTCTGTTTCTTACTTGCACTAGCAGTAATGGACATCTCTTGATCTGGATGTTTTAGGTAATTCATAAAGAAATTTTAAGCACCTTAAATCTGGAACTCAGACCAGGGTTCTGTAACTTGTTCCTATTTCTACACAGGGCCCTAGAAAATAATCCAAGCTAGAAAAAGGACACAAAGCCAGAGCAATAAACTGTACCTTTCCTCTTTCCCCCATCTACTGTCTTATAATGAGGAACCTTTTTTTTTATTATTTTTTTTTATTTTTTTATTTTTTTAAACATTTTTTTAAATATATTTTTTAATTCCTGGTGGCATTTACAAGTTGCCTATCCCCATCTTTTGAAATCTCTTGAAGGTTAGTATTTCTCTTCTTTGTTCAGCCTGCCAGAGGCTTAAAATATACTTCCTTCTTTTGATTTCATGAATGACTCCTAATGCTATACAGACATAGTGTTTTCCTTTGTACACCATGCATGGAATGTACTTTTGCTTAGCAAAGCCTTAAGGTTTAGCTGCATACTGAGAATTATTACCAATTTAATGAAAAAAATCAGGATCAAAAGCAAATCTAGCAATTCACATTCTTTAACTTCTCTAAGAACAATGCTATTACTGGTCACCTAATACATGCTGCTATCATTAGCAAACTTCTTTCTGCTGGCCTACTGTTTTTACATGTTCTTTGGAAGACAGGTGATTTGCAGTATTTCTTAACTTAAGAAATTTCTTAAGTCTTTCGTGTAGTAAAGACTTGATTTTTTTGTTGTTGTCGTTTCTTAAATAAACATAGGCAATTGTAAAAGAGACATATTACTGAATTTTGATGACTTCATAGGAAGTAGAAGCAAATCACATCAAAAGTCAGAAATACGTATTATAGCATGGTAGAAAATGGACATGTAACAATTTCCTACAAAAGAAAATTCTGGATTTCACTGTTTAGTAAGCAGACTTACATCCAGAACCTAACTGACCTTTACTGTTGAAACAAACTGTCATTTAAAAATATCAGTTGCAGAAAGAATTTGAAAAATATAAAAGTTTCTAGTTGAAATACTTGTCAAAACTGTCTTCAGTTTTAAGGCCAACATGCATGACACAGTCACCATGTTAGAGTGCCGCTGGTGTTGACATCTGGGACAGGGATAGCAGAGTGAGAACACAGCGTTAAGTAGAAAAACTGTGAAAAATGTCACTAGCAGTTACTTGCTGTAAAACACATAAAAGCCACAGTCCCTTAAATCTATAGTATGTGCTTTCCTATTTACATGTAACCTAAATGACAATATTACTGTGACTGGATATATAGCATTTGGCAGTATATGTCCTTAATGCAGGTGTAGACATCGTTCAAGATGGCACACATGTATATTAAAAAAAACAGTTAATTTCAAAGTAATCCTAGAAGAATATTGCAAATAATGTTGTATAAACGCATAGTGTTTGAGGGGAGAAAATACTGGAAAATAAAGTCCCACACATTGAGTTTGGCACCAGTATATCACTATGTCACTTTCTTTTTGATTGAAGATAGCTCTTTCTGAATCTCACTGAATTTTGGACGGTTTTCTGGTTTGTAGTCCCAGCACCTCTGCATTATTTTATATATTTCTTCCGGACATTTTTGCGGAGCTGACATTCGGTAACCTGGTACACAAGAAAATAAAGTGTTTAGTATTGAAAACTGATACATATTGATGAATCTAAAAAGAAACGAGAGAAGTTCAAGACCATTGAATTAAAACAGATATTGAGGGTAAATTTTACAGGACTTGTAATACAAACAAAGTCTTCAATACATAACCCATTTGGATGGCTAAGTATCAAACTGATGTAAACTTGGGTACCAATGACATTTAATCTGTATAGGATGAATTGCCAGTATGCCTCTCATTGCTGAGGGCAGCAACCTGCATATAATTTTTTTCCTGTATCTTAAGAAGCAGTTACCCCTCATAAGTTTTAATCCTGTCATGTCACCCAATGCTCCAAACCACTGGAAAAATCATTGATAACTATTCAGATATGGGTAGATAAAAGGAGAAGTGTGGGTATTGCCCACCTAACCCTCGGTAGGGCTTTTGGTACAGCATCCAATTCAAACCTCATGGAGAAGCAGCTGAAATATGGGCTGGGTGGGCCAACAGTGAGGTGCACTGAAAATGTGCTGAGCAGCCAGACCAGGCAGTGGACAGCACAGTGAGCTGGTACAAAGGACCCTACAGCTAATGCAGCTCTGTGACTCCAGGCTTACTGCACAATTCTCCGTATCTCTCTTTCTAAATCAGAATATAAATGACAGTAGACTCAGACAAGAGGTAAATCTAAGAACTATTTTTCTTTTTTTTTTTTATATCATATGCTTCTGCTCGAGGTGCTGGATTAATGCATGCAACTTCAAAGGAGAACAGCCAGGCTTTAGGATACTTATAGATAATATGAAACTCGCTAAAAATTCTCTCCTTCACAAAGTTGCCTCTAGAAACTAATTGTTCAAAACAGTGATGGCAACAACTACTTTTTGTTCTTAAAATGAAGTGATTCTGTATGGTCATTTAGGATTGAAATTATCCCGGTTCAACACAAGCATTAAGGTGGCTAAATTTACTGATGATTCTTACTGATTGAGTAATTGAGACAGACAAGATCAGGAAGAAAAGCTAGAGCATTTTTTTCTCTGACTATTCAAACAGAAAAGGTATAATTTTGTGAAAACCAAGAAAATAGGCTGATACAATAAATGACAAAAAAAATAGGCTAAAAGGAATGCTTTTCCTACAATATAAAAAACTGAATAGGCATTATATACTTCTTAATTTCTGAATTGTACCAATTTTGAGAGATTTTTCTTCTCAGTGGATTCAAACAGAATCTCAGTAACTAGGTAATAAAACGTGCTTTTACAAATATGCTTCTGCTCTGGAAACGACTAGATTTTTTTCTTTGGCCTTTTAAGGACAAGCTTTAGTGGTCACCTACAGTGATTATAATAATAATAATAATAAAAAGACTTCTTTTAAAATTATTTAGCAGTTTTATTTGCTTAGAACCTGTTTACACATATAGAGGAAGCACAGTTCTGAAATGTCAATAAAAATGATGACAATAAATCAAAGTCCTGAAACCCTGCTCACAGTTATTTGCTACTTTAAATAAAAGCCTTTTGATTATTTTCTAGGAGAGAAATATGGCTCTCACTGCTCAAGCAGCTTACCATTTTCCACTGTAATTGCTAGAATTTTGCCTGTAATGCTTTAATAGAGAAGATAGAATGATACAGACTTTTTCTTCCAGCAGTTTAGAATATTTATACCTGCATTAGCATAATCTTAAATAATTCATTCTGGTCAAGCCTCTGCTTTGCACAGCAGTAAATCCACTTCTCCATCTCACCTTTTAGTTATATATGTTCTATATACAGATAACATGATGTAAGTCTTTCCTCCTTTAAGTCACTGGTCAATATACTGCTTTTTTCAATAAATCTATAAATCAGACTGCTCTTCACAGAATGCCAGATTTAGCAATTAAATAATCTCATAATAATGTTGATAAAATTGCTGAGCAACTGATATGCTATTTCTTTGCTATTTTTATACGGTATGTACTACATCCTCATGGATTATACAGCATTTTATTCATTCCCTACCTTTCTCAACTTGTTCTCGTGCTTGTTGATTGGTCATTCCAGGGTATGGGCATACTCCTAAACTGAAGGTCTCCCAGAGGAGGATTCCAAAGCTCCATACATCACTCTCAGATGTATATCTCCCTGAGGAAAGGAGAAAACACACAGCTTATCCTTTAGAGAAATTCATGCTTCAGATGATTACAGCCACATATTTTTTGTCAAGTTTTATATTAGCAAGCTTTAAGCAGAACAAAGTTGCAGCTACTAAATAAACATTCTGCAAGTATCATGGTCTCCAGCATTTACAATGGTAAACAAGTTATCTTAAGGTCAATACCTAGGAATAATATAAGCTGACTTGAAGTTTTAAGAAGTTTGACCGACTTGTTACATACAGCATATGGCTGAGAAGACCTTACCATGTCAGTTATTTCCTTATAAGTTAAGAATTCTTTACCTCTTACTGTCCAAAACGAATTTTGTTCTTCTTTTAACACACACACACACACACAAAAAAAAAGATCAAAAAGATCACACACCTTCACTTCAACTCTGAAGATACTTCTTAGAAATTACCTTTCCCACTTCCCTAATATAGCATGGCATATTCCAACCACAGCTGATGTCGCCAAAATTGCCCAGAGAACATCGGATTCTTAATTGAGAAAATACTTTCTGAAAATTAATGTATAGTTTCTTCAATTGTTGTTTAATTTGGACCCTGAAGAACTGACGCTCCCAATCAGTTAAAGGAAAAGAAAAGAAAACATCAGGCCTGCTGGTTCTACTGTTTTCAACTATGCTTCAGAGACAGAAAAAAAAATAAATAACTGAATTCCAAACCTCTTTGTGTAATTAAAGCTTTATGTTATGGAAGGTGAGATCTTGGAGAAAATACTACTGTTGTCCCTGTTGGATTCACATTAAGAAAGGTACTGCATCACAAAGTGAAGGCTGCAAGACCTTTGCAGCAGCAGGACCTATGAAAATGTTAACTTAAAAATCCATTTACCATATTTCTTTCATCAGCTTTGATGTGTGTATTTCTGCTGCATACTATTATATTGTGTATGCCTTTGTTCTTAAAATTATATGCATGCTTGAGAATGTATTGTTTGTTCATGTCCAACCACTAAACAAACCAAACTAAGCCACTTCTCACTAGAAAAAAGGAAAACACATGTAAATTGTAGTGACAGTTCATGGTACGACAACTGTTCTGACATCAGAAAGTTCAGTTTACTGTAAACTAAGTATCACTTCCAGCTGTGCTACATTTGCTAGTGTGCCTAGTAGATGGTAATTATGGACATTCACTAAGCTCTTTGCTGCAAGATTAGTTTTCTTGTCTACATATCAACTCTCTTCAGAGTTTGGCATCCAGTAATTTAACACTTTTCATTGAAATCATTCAGTAAATACAAGATAGGTGATTAGCTTTTTAAAAACTAAAATAAATAAATAAAAAAAGAAAATACATGTTTTTCACTGTTAATTAGCCTTCCAGCTATGCTATTATCTGGGGGAAAAAAAGAGAAAAAGGAAAAAAAAAGCTTATTCATTCATAGAAAAAAAAAAGCAGTGATTTATTAACATAACAAACAACATGAAGTTGTACTCAAAAAACATAACTTCTAAATGTGTATTTGAATTCTGAGAGAACCATAAGCAAAAATATCCTACACTTGACATATATATCTTTATTAAGAGCTTTTAAAGCAGTTTTTCCACTTGCTGAAAGTGATGGGAATCATGTAGCTCCAAGCAAAAATAATGTTAAGGAATGGCACTGAACAGTACCCACTGAAGCTGAGGTTCAGTCTTCCACAAACTTCAGAAGCATCAGGATTTCATTATGTTTTCAGGCACAGCTCTCTAACCACTCCACTTCTCCTAATCCAATTTCCAGAATTCACAAATTCTTTTTTTTTTTCCTTTGTTTTGTTTTGCTTGTTTGTTTGTTTTTTTTTTTGTTTGTTTGTTTCCTTTTTTTGAGCTACTATTAATTTGTTGTTTAGTATGAATTCAAAGGTGATTAAAAACCAAATTTTTCTTATTTTCTTAAACACTGTATCATTCATGTGATGGGAAAATTACCCAACCCCTCATCTTCCAACCTTTAAATTTTGCCACTATGAAATAGCACAAAGAGTGGCTGCCAAGTAGTTTTGAAATATTGAAGATTTAGTTCTGTTTCAGTCTGGTATCCTTAAATACCTTCAGTGTTACCTACACAAATGAATGCAGTACTTAGGACCACATTATTAGGATTGTAAAATGCAAAACAAATATTTCTACTTGCATCTTTCTATTGAGAAGAAAAGAAGATCCTTCAAAAACACCCAGAAACCTACTACCACATTTTGAAAGTTAAATATGAGACTGCTGAACACATTCAGAAATGTTCGAGATAACTTTTTTTCAAAATGCTACAGAAAATCACTTAAAACTGGTTGGATACAGATGCATTTTAGGAAACACCAACTTGATTTTAATCAGCTGCAGTTTTGTGCCCAGTAATCTGCATAAAAATACCCTCAAAATTAACGTGTTGTCATGTAAGACAGTTTCCTTCTTTATGTAGTTCACTGGACTGCATATGCCTATAAACACTATGTTTCTATCATATATATCAAATAAACTGTATGCACGTCTGAAATAATGAAAATTATTTCAACTTTCAAAACACCAGTTGTAGTAGGAAAAAAAAACACACAGAAGAGAAAGTGTATTACACAGTAAACACTAGCAACATTAGCACCTCCGAGAATAATTGATACTGTAAGCTCTCTTAGTGTAACTACATTTATTTTTAGCCTTACAAAAGGAAGATCAGCTTACTATGTAATGGCATTAACTCCAGCAAAACTGTTAATGAAGTGAAGCATTTTGCTCTCAATTGTGAGCCATAAAGTTATGATTTCCAATCCATGAGTTTAAACAGAAGCTTTAAGAGATTATAGGAATATTTACAGATGTTTCAAATAAAGTATTTTAAACATTTTTTCTTCTAAGAAATCAAGTAAAGATCTGGTTGGGAGAAATGCATTCAGAGTACGAGATCATTCATTTAATATGCTGATTCTTCACAGCAAACCTAGAAAATCTAATTTTTTCTAGTTCCACCTGCAAGCTAAAAAGCTAAATACAGCAGTTTCTATTTTTGTTTTGGAAAAACTACCCACATAGTAAGGACCACTTCCCTTAAGCAGAAATAATGGCATTTTCGTCTGTGATAACAGCATAGCAATTTATAAAAGTGGAGGTAAAGAAAAGCTGCAGTTGAAAAAACTATATAAAGCAGTGACTTTAGTCCTCTCAAATGCAATGACTTATCTAACATGGAATACTAACATTTTCTACCATTTTCAAAGAAATGCTAAAGCAATCACTGCCATAAATATGCAGAACCTGCCACTCATTTTGCTAATGATTTAGATGACAAACTAGGCCAGCCACTAGAATCAGTTGGCAACATAACCAGAGCATTATTTTATTGCTACATAATAACAATTCTGATGTTGCTAACTTCTTTTGGAGTGTGGAACAGTATTTTACACACAAATGAGGTTAAAATATTTAGCCTCACTACACATTAGCATATTTGAAACATTTTTATTTGAACAGAGCATTTATATTGGGTTTATGTGGCAAGGCTTTGGTAGCAGGGGGCTGCAGGGGTGGCCTCTTTTAGTTTGCTTTTAGTTTCTCACTGCTCTAATCTGCTAGGGATAGGCAATAGATTATATTAGTCTCCATTCCCTGAGTCTGTTTGGCCCATGATGGCAACTGGGGAGCCAACTCCCTGTCCTTGTCTTGAGCCTTGAGCCCTTCTCATCCTATCTTCTCATGCTATAGGTGTTTTTGCAAGAAGGTACACATTCATCCTTACCATAGTTGAGGGCTTCTGGGGCAGTCCACTTGATAGGAATCTGCTTTAAGCCTGATGATGAATACACTCCATCATCTTCTTGACGAGACATTCCAAAATCGCTTATTTTCAGTATGTTGCTTTCACCTACCAAGCAGTTCCTTGCAGCCAGGTCTCTAGGTTAGAACAAGACAGAAACCACAACATTTTTACAAATTTGAAAATCCTTAAGAGCATTGAAACTGTGAAGAACAACACGAAATGGATTATTAGGTCTTTTCTACCACAGCCGAACTGGCCAGTAAAAGCAAGTATGTCACCGCGTCACCTTCACAGGCCAGTAAAAGCAAGTATGTCACCGTCACCAGTTCATTGATGAAATGAGCACAGGTGAGGCTGTTGTGCCTGGTCAATGCCTTGATCATGGTGCCCTGGTGCTGGCAGGGGGCTGTGGGGCTGATGCATGGGGTGAGGCCAGGGCTGCCCCATGCTGACACAGCCAGTTCCTGACGGCTCCAGCAGCCTCACCGCAGGGCATGGCCAGGCCCCACAGCCCAGATGCCTTGGGGAAACGGGTTTAAGAAAGGAAGAAAATGGTGCTTGTGGGGGAGAGGAGCATGGAGCAAGTGTGAGAGAACCAGCCCTGCAGAAGGAGGGCAGGAGGTGCTCCAGGTGCCACAGCAGAAGTTCCCCTGTGACCCGTGGAGAGACCGTGGCGGAGCAGCTGGGCATCTCCTGAAGGACTGCAGCCTGTGGGAAGCCCCACACAGGAGCAGGGGAAAAGTGTGAGAAGGAAGGATTAGCAGAGCAAAGCTGGGACAGACTGAGCACAGCCCCCACGCCCCATCCCCCTGCGGTGCCTGTGGGGTGAGGATAAGTAGAGGAGTCAGGAAGGAAGGGGTGAAGTTGAGCCCTGGGAGAAGGGGAGGTCAGGGGGGAAGGAGTGCTAGTTTTTGTCTTTGTCTGTCACCATCCAAACCTAATTTATTTGTTAATAAATTGAATTGAAGTTCCCCAAGTCACGTATGTTATGGCTGTGATGGTATTTGGTAGGTGATCTCCCTGTCCTTTAATCGACCCACAGGATTTGTCATCTTACTTCCTCCCCCTGTCCTGCTGAGCAGCAGGGTGAGAGGGCAGCTGGGTGGGCGTCCGGCAGCCTGCCAAGGTCAACCCACCACAACTATCCATGAAGTTCACAGAATTTTTAGGAGGAAAAAAAAAGAGTTAAAACAATAAAATTTAATCCGTAATGCTACCTACAATTCATGGGCAAAGTATTTTAAAACTAAATTTACAGTGTTTGTTTCCAGCTTAAACAGCTAATATTCCATGATAACTACATTAGCTTTCATGCTTTGGACTGGAGCTGTAGCACAGTTTTGAAGCAAATCCCATGAGCACATTGCACATTGCACAAATGCACATTGGTTTTGAAGAGAGATTTTGGTGCATGGAAACTACATCATTTTTGGAAGATGTCCAAGGAAGAAGGTGTGCACCAAGTTTGTCTCCATACCTAAAGCAGAAAAAAGGGTCTGAACCAATGACAGCTTCAAACACTATGAATGGTGGTGACATCCAGCACAGAGGCCCAAAGTGAATTTAGTCTGAAGTAGAAGTCTTGATCCAAATATATATATGTGTAAGTTTTTATGTCTAAAACTACTTTGATCATTTGATCCATATTGATATTGCACTGCATTTTGTGTTATGTAGACAGAGCCTTTGTTTCAGGGTAGTTATTAAAATAGATCCAAACATTTAAACTGTAGCTGACTCACACAAGATTTCTACCAATAAGAACATTTATGTATCTCTAGCATGATGCTCTGTGCAATTATTCTTGCAGCTAGAGAAGATGTACCACTTAAAAACACCTGAAATCACCATTTCCAGCTGAAGATATGCATGTGTAATATGCACCACGGTATACAGTTTGATGTTAGCATGTTATACTGTTCAGTGAAAGTAAGAGGTCTGTAAAACAAAATCAAATTATTATTGCTTATATTCAAGTAAAATGTATCACCATGAAACTTCAAGAATTTATAGCTGAAGTTCCAATCATACTTTAATTATGAGGTGTATTTTTTTGAGGTGTATTTTTTTTTTGGTCATTTTACTTCATTTAGTCTAAATTTTGTGACAGATGCACATGAGTAGTGGAAAAAGTAGTAAGTAAAGAACAGTAAAAATAAGTAAAAGTTATATCTGAAAGAAAATTCATGGAGTTAATTAATATCAAGAACACCTCCTTACCTATGTCAGACCTAGTATTTAAACAAGTTATTTAGAAAAACCTAAGTAATGAGCTCTTTTTAGGTTTATTCCTCATATATAAACCTGATTATTAGGGAAAATACATAGAACATAGTACACAGTCTTTGCTTGTATGCAAAGATTACACTCAGTTCACATAGTTTTTGCCTGTTTTGTTTGTACCAGCTTTCTGTTTCTTTTAGAGTCACCTAGAGGAAGCATTTTTCATCATTACTACAAATTTACAAGTACACTTCCAAGAAAATCAAACTGGTAGAGCTTGTGACATTGTATTTTGAATACACATATACATAAATTAACATTAGATCTCCTGAAAAAAAAACACAGACAAAACAGTTTTGCTTCAGGAAAGTGATTTTCAAACTGTCTGTTACCAGGCAATGGGTCACAGAATGATACTACTCAAGCTGCCACCCTGTACATGAGCACCAAGAGAGGAATCATGGGCCACTGGTTAGCTAATGGCCCACAGCTGGCGCGGGTGGACACCACTGTCAAGTCTACCATCGATCTTTCTGGGCAAATTGCTGGTTCTTTATTTTTATCTCAGTTACCCATCTATCAAATAGAGAAATATTCTCATTGCTATCTTCCACAGAACATCAATAGAATTTTATGAAATAGTGAGTGTTACTAACAGTAAGATAGAAAAGGATGCATTGTAAGATAGATGAAACATAACTTACTAGTAAGACTACAAAGAGCAAAATAAATACAGTAGTAATGGTTATGAGTCTCCAACTATTAATACCTTTTTTTTTTTCTCTCAGCTAAAACTCCCAAACTTCTGAACCTGTAACAGTATATACTACTTTTAAGACATCATTTGCATCAATAAAGCCTTTTGAGACCTTAATATGCTTATTTCTGACTTAAGTAGATTTGCTCTATTCCTTTCTCATGTGTCAGGTATGCTCTTTCTCTCACTAATTTAGAAAACACTTTAGATGTGCATTTTTTCTTTCCCTTTCTCACCTTAGTCTTCAGGACTTTGTAAGTCTTTGGATCTTTGGGTCTTCTGGGACTTAAAAAGTCAAAGGGGCTTTGTAATCACAGAATGGTTGAGGACCATGTCTAAGAGGCTTTAGAGTATCTCCATGGAGGAAGAGACCGTTCTCTGCCACAAAAGCCTGGTGCTGGCTTGTGTTCAGCTCGCTGCCCACCAGGACCCCAGGCCCTTTCTGCAGAGCTGCTTTCCAGTTGACCGTTCCCAACCCAGTACTGGGGCTGTTCCTCCCCCCAGGTGCAGGACTCTGCCCTTCCCCTTGCTGACCTGCATGAGGTCCCTGTCAGCCCATGTCTCCAGCCTGCTGGGGTCCCTCTGGTGGCACCACAGCCCTCTGGTGCATTGGGCAGTTTGGGGTCATCTGCAAACATGCTGCTGCATCACATACATCATTAACAAAGATGTGAAATGGGACTCGTTATTGACCCCCAGGGTATTCTGCTTGTTACTGGCCTCCAGTGAGACTGTACCACTGATCACCTCCCTCTGGGCCTGGCTGTTCAGCACATTTTCAGTCCACCTCGCTATTGGCCCACTCAGCCCATATTTCAGCTGCTTCTCCAAGAGGTTCTAATGGGATGCTGTGCCAAAAGTCCTCCTGAAGTTTAAGTGGGCAATACCCACTGTTCTCCTTTTATCTGCCAAGATGTCATTTCATCACAGAGGTGATCAAGTCGTAATTATCAAGAGTAATCCTTCTCTCAGACACTTTTCTTATCCTTGTGAGGAGTTGTTTCTTGGAGTACATAACAACTAGCAATGTTTAGCAGATACAGTGATATTTAAATCATGCTAAATCGCACCAAAAGTTCTTTTACTTCACACTTTTAGTAACTTGCCATTCAGTGGGGTGAAGCAGCATGAGTACAGTGTCATTCTCAGTGCTTCACCTTCAGCCACTTCAGTTTCTGTAATTTCATCTACTGTGAATGTATTTTTCATTTTTTTTTTCCTGTTCTCTTACTTGTAATGTCTTCACAATGTCTATTTGCTTAACATTTGCTATTTCATTCCTAAGGCCTATAAATACCCTCAAAATTAGGGTATCTTGTTAGCATTTTTGCTGTCATTTTACATCTGCTTCGAATCCTCAGTGATTTGTTGTATTTGCATTTTTAAAAGCATTTTAAAAAACATCAACACATTAGCTACCTCATGCTTTCCTTTTTTTATTCTGAGGGGTTGCTATGATTTTTTGACATATTGCATACAGCTTCTTCATTGCTTCTCCTCGTGTCTGATGGTCTCCTTTAAGATGATATTCATATTTTTCAGCCCAGAAACAAGACAAAATAACCAAAATTGTACTATGGACACTATGATTTATTACAGAATTTATAGCTATAATCTGAAATAAGTCAGGACATCAGAAAGTATTACTTCCATTGCTTTAAATTAGTAAGTTACAGCTTTAATTTTCTTCCAGTTTCCAGGATGTGAAATTTCATGTGAATTTGCTACTGATAAATGAAAACAGCTCTACCGTAATACTGTTATGGTGCTTATAGAATACCCTTTGCATCTTAACCTTCCATATGAAGTACACAGAATAGGGTTTCATTCAAGAGTCAGTATATATGATAGATGACATTTCAAGTATTTGTTTGAAAATTGCATGCATAGCTGATAACAGAAAACAACTGTGAAGAGTCACTATTATAAACTATTACAGATAATTTCAGTGTTAAATGTCTGTAGTAATTCATTTAACTTTCTAGACAGTCATTAAAAAAGCACACACATGAAGGAAGTGAGTATGTTCTATTTGTTTTCTTTCTTCTCTATAATGGTACCTAAAGCACACATCTTGAAACAGTGCAGATATAATTGCATTAGGTGCCTCTCTCTACATGGGGCATTGTTTTGCTTCTCATGCAGCATTTTCTACTTTCTTCAGTAATTCCATAAAATCAATATATATCTTCTTTAACATAGAAAATCAGCAAATATTCCTTATGTCACATTGTGAAAGCTGTACAAATTGGGAACAAATCACACTGATCCTCTGTAGAACAAGTTTGTTACTACAAGAGAAGCTATGACTCTCACTACTTAATACCATGATTATGCAAGTTCCTAGTGCTATTAGAAACAAATGCTTTCCCTCCAACTACTAGAGAATAAAAATTAATATGTAAATCAGAGATCTGAGTTTTAAGCAGTTCCTCTAAATGCAAACAGGGCACTGACTACAAATCACTAACAGGGGTTGAATATGCTGAATCTGCGAGAGAGAGATCATACAACCCTTTTGCTAAAAATTCAATAGCAAGTTAAAGAGGAAGTAGAGCCAATTCCTCTGTGCTGGGAGTTGTTACCATCTGGATTCATGTCTGTCAGTGAAGAAATAAACCACATAAACTTTTCTCTAAGGACTCTGTTCCCCTTCCTCCGCCCCCCAGAAGAAATACACTGAAAGTAATACCTAGTATTTGAATGGGATTCCATCAATTAAAGCAAAACAAAAGCGTAAACTCATTACTAAAGCAGCAGGACAGACTGCCTCACCGAACTAATTAGCCATTTTATAGCCCCTCCCTGGATCACGGAGTTAAAACACTCCTAGGTGATAAAAGCAAGTAATTAATTAGTGAACAGGATCAGTTTATCCCCTCTGCACATTTAATTCAACCAAAACAGTCTACTACCTGATCAAAAAAGGAGTGGCAGGTCTACAAGTGAAACTGCAATTTTTTTTGTGGACTATAGACACTACCTCTCCTTTGACCACATTAGGTAATGTTCAGTGGTGGCAGCCAACTAAGTCAAATTATACCTATTTCTAAACTGTCTTGATACACACACGGTGCTCATTTTGCTATACATGGAGACCACAGTCAAAATTATATGTCTTAATAACAGACTGGAAAAGTATTAGAAGGTCAGAAATGCATCCTTCGAAGTGTTCTGTGCTGTCCTCCCCCTTTTACACTTTGTGTTCTTGATTTCTCCACATTAGTTCATATATCGTTATGAATACTAGAGAATTCTAAGAAAACAGTGATTAACTGTGTGGTGGTTTTACCCTGCTGGGCAACCAAACTCCAACACAACTGCTCTCTCACTCAGAGAGAGAGCAGGCTGGAAAGAAAAAAAAAAAAAAAAAGCTCATGGGTTGAGATAAGGATAACTTAATTAAAGGGAAAAGGAAGAGGGAAACAACAACAAGCAAAGGCCTTGAGGAAGCAAAGAGAAGGTGAAAAAAATTACTCTCTACTTCCCATCAACGAGCAATCAGGGCATCAATACAGGAATCAGGGTGTAGCAGTTGTTTGGGAGGACAGACCTTTTCAAAATGGGAGTCGCCCCCTTTTATTGCTGAGTGTGACACCATATGGCACAGAGTACCCCTTAGGTCGGTTTAGGTCAGCTGCTCTGGCAATGTCCCCTCCCCACGTCTTGCCCACCCCCAGGCAACTGGCTTGGGTGGTTAGAGGAAGCCATGGTCATAGGGTCATAGAATCATTCAGGTTGGCAAAGACCTTTAAGATCATCTGGTCCAACCATCACCCTGCTACCAATGTCACCCACCAAACCATGTCCCTAAGCACTAGGTCAAACCTATTTACAAAACACCCCCAGGGAAGGTGATGCCACCACCAACCTGGGCAACCTGTTCCAATGCCTGACTGCTCTTTCTGAGAAGAAATGTCTCCTCATTTCCAATCTGAACCTCCCCTGGCGCAACTTGAGGTCATTCCCTCTTGTCCTATTGCTGGTTTATATGTGAGAAGAGGCTGACCCCCAGCTCCCCACACCTTCCTTTCAGGTAGCTGTAGAGAGCTGATGCTTTACCAGCAGCATTCAGCAATAGACACAACACTGGTGTGATACCAGTGCTGTTCTAGCTACAAGTGCAGAGCACAGCACTGCAGGGAAAGTTAACTCCATCCCAGCCAGTCCCAGTACAAGTTGTAATACTAATAATCACTTCTCTCTGTTCCTCATATTATACACGTCCACCTTCATTCTCACAGAAGAACAGGGCTATGAAAACAGAGAAGACCCATGTTAGATGTGGCAGTGATTTCTTAATAATGTCTAGTGTTCTGCTCACTACCCAGAGTTTTCAATATTGCCCAGTTTTTCTCAACCATAAAATAAGTAGATTTCCCCACCTCGCAGCAGTAAGTGACATTCAATTACTTTCTCCAAAGTATTTTGCAACTTGCAGGTTAAGAGACTTAAAAATTAGGAAAAATAGCTTAAAAGAGAAAAAAAAGTTACGAACCAACCCCCAAATAACTGTGTCCAGTAGCTGAATAGCACCACAATACCTGGCTTGTATCTAAAGGTGGATTTTTTTCCAAAGAAACCAGCACTGTGCTGCTGACTCTCATAGTCATGGCAGTTAGAGCTATCAGACAAAATTATTTCTAACATCTTGGTGAATGTATCTCTGTGAACAAATCTTACTAAGACTGCTTTAAATCAAAAGGCAAACTTTAAATAATAAAGGCCAAAGAAAACAGGAAAAAATGAACTGCCAATAAACCTTAAGCATTAAAATTAATGCATGGCCTAACTAGAAATTGATTGGTAAGTTGGTAAACAAAGAAGCACATAAATGTCAGGTTTCTACAAAATAACAAAACTATATTCAAATACAAAATATGCTCAGTAGATATTGGGAGGCAGCGCTACATGTTTTAAAGATGCTGCAAATATGGATGACAAACTCAGTTATCCCTTTCTGCTCCCAGTTAGCATCAGGCTGTTAAAAGAAGACTTTTGTTTGTCTTCAGTATGGTGGGCCACTGTCAACAAAGACCCTGCTTCATTGTGCAGTTAGGTAAATAAGGAAGCTAAAAATGTCCCCCACAGAGGGAATGAAGCAGTGAGTAACCCCTCATGCCTTTGAGAAAATAGCCTACATCAGCTCTCAAAGAGAGCTCAGCATCCTTGGCACAGCCCTGGTGGAGATGAGGGGGGCACTGCGGGGTGACATGCAGTGCCATGCTGGTGAGGGGCACCCTTTCTGCTTTGGGTACATTTTTACCTGGGATGAATCCCAGGTTCCTACCACACATTATGGGGCACCTGCCCACTAAAGAGATAGTAATGGAGGAAGATAAAGGAATGGAAACTTGCTGTTTGCAGCTCAGATATGTGACTATACAAACTGATGCATTACAAAACTTTTACCTTCTTTGAAAAGCACTCAGGAAAGTTATTAGGTATCCTCCATTTTCAAAGAATGACAAGGTTTCCATACCAACTATTTTGAAAGAGGGAAAGATGGGCATGGTAGACAATTAATTCCCCTGAAGAGAACCAAATACCATCAAAGTAGTAGACTATAAAGACAGAAATGAAACAATAAATCAATACATCATCTATTCCTCCCACCTTTCTCCTCTTTCTGAGGAATGTCTCTGGTTTTAGAACAGAAACATTCCTATCAGCAGCATCTACATGTTTTTTATCAGCCTTGTTTCTCAACTTTTTTTTTAGAACATAATAGTTATTATTTGTACTTTTCTGAACAATTATTTTGATGAATACAGAAACATAGTCATTTTAGTCTATAATAATCTTCTTTGCATTGATGTCCCTGTAGATTTTTATAACCCTTTTTTCCTGTGCAATTCTGATTGCATGTAATGAGCTGAGCTAAATGTAAGACTTATGAATGTCTAATGTCCTTTTTCTTCCCCCCTTATACTTCATTTATCTCTTGAAACAATGGTTTGCAATTCAATTTATTTGTATCTCAACTTTTTTCTTCTGTTAGTTGGGAAAACTTACCTTAACTGTCCAACACGAACAACTTAAGAGGGTACATAAATGCTCCCTACAATTTTAAAGTAATGCTAAACCTGTAAGTAGTCCCCTCCTCCCTGTTTACCCCTTGCCCCTTCCCCTTTTCTTCCTTTTAGAGGTAGGGGAACTAAAGATCTACATAACCTACATTTTATGTTCATGAGAAGGCCTTTACATATTAAGTTTGGACAACTGTACAATAAACTATCTAGCCTCCTTACTTCTGATAAAGTTATGGGTTAGACTATGAGAATCCAATTCTAGAAAAAAAAAAGCTACAAAAAGCAATTCTAGTGATAGTCTAAGTGAAAACTAAGAATCTGGATAGTGCTAGCACTGGATGGTAAGTAACTTTATGGAAATCCTATAATACTAGGGCAACTGAAAACTGAAAAACACATTCCAGAAATCTCTAACAGTAGGACAGACAGAAATACCACTACAGGATCCCACGCAACCATTCCTACAGTCTGGAAAGAACATTATAGTATAATAGGCACAAATAGGATGGAATAGTTCAGTAGGAAGGGACCTACAAAGATCATCAAGTCCAACTGCCTCACCACTTCATGGCTAACCAAAAGTTGAAGCACATTAATGAAGGCATTGACTAAGAGCCTCTTGAACACTGACAGGTGTGGAGCATCAATCACCTATCTAGGAAGCCTGTTCCAGTGTTTGACCACTCATGGTAAAGACATTTTTCCTAGCGTACAGTCTGAACTTCTTCTGGCATAGCTTTGTGCTGTTCTCGTGAGTCCTGTCATCAGTTACCATGTAGCAGAGGCCCGCACCTCCCTCTCCCCTTCCCTTCCTCAGGAAGTTGCAGAGCCATAAGGTCACCTCTTGGCCTTTTTTTCTCCAGACCAGACAACTGTCCTCAGCCTCTCCTCACAGGACATAATTTCCAGCCCTTTTACCAGCTTTGTTGCCCTTTTCTGGATGCTTCAAAGTGTCTTACAATCCTATTTATTGTCCTCTCAACACAAGCCAGCAATGCACACTTGCTTCCCAGAAGGCCAACTGCATACTGGGCTGCATCAAAAGATGCGTGGTCAGCTGGCCATGGAAGGCGATTGCCCTCCTCTGCTCTGCCCTTCTGAGGCTCCAGCTGGAGTGCTGCATCCAGGTCTGGGGCCCCCAGCACAAGAAGGATGTGGAGCTGTTAGAGTGGGTCCAGAGGAGCACCTCTCCTATGAAGAAAGGCTGAGAGAACTGGGGCTGTTCAGCCTGGAGAAGGCTCCAGGGTGACCTCACTGCAGCTTTTCAGTACTTGAAGAGGGCTTATAAAAAAGACAAGACAGCGACTTTTTGCAGATGGCTTTAAACTAAAAGAGGGGAGATTTAGATTAGCGGTTAGGAGGAAATTCTCCACTCAGAGGGTGGTGAGGCCCTGGCACAGGCTGCCCGGAGAAGCTGTGGATGCCCCATCCCTGGAGGTGTACAAGACCAGGCTGGATGAGGCCCTGAGCAACCTGGTCTGGCGGGAGGTGTCCCTGCCCATTGCAGGGGGTTGGAACCGGGTGATCTTTAAGGTCCTTTACAACTTAAGCCATTCTGTGATTTTATGGCTTACACTGTGGAAGCCAGCACTGCACACAATATTCAAGGTGAGGCCGCAGCAACGCTAAATACAGTGGGAGCATCACCACTTCTGACTGGCTGCTGATGCTGTATTTATGCACCCGACAATGGTGTTTGCCCTCTTGGCTGCCAGGGCACGCTGCTGGCCATGCTGAGCCTGCTGTCACCAGCACCCCCAGGCCCCTTTCTCCTGAGCTGCTCCCCAGCCGCTCATCTCCCAGCCTGTTCCTGTGTCTGGCAGCGCTCTGCCCCAGGGGCAGCTCCCAGCATTTAACTTGTTGAACTTCATGCCACCAATGATTGTCCAGTGCATCTAGGTCCCTTTGCAAGGCATCCCCCTTGAGATTAGACTCAAAAGGTCTGTAGTTTCCTGTGTCATTTCTAATGACCTTCTGGTAGATTGGTGTAACACTGGCTAACTTGCAGTCTGTGGGGAGACCTCAGATTCCCAAGCGCTTTGGTGGGTTATTGAAAGGGGTCCAGCTATAATGTCTGCTAACTTCTTCAGTACTCTGAGGAGAATCCCATCAGGCCTCATGGTCTTATGAACACCCAGCTGACACAATCTCAGCTTACAATTTTGGTGACCACAGATGAGAAGTCACTGCTACCCTAGTTGTGGTCCTTCCAACTCTAATGACTGGGCAGCCCAAGATCTGTCATTGTGATTAAAAGCTGAGGCAAAAAGCAATGAAACAAACAAAAACCAAAAACCATTAAATGCCTCTGCCTTTTCTTCATCCTTACCTTTAAGCAAAAACATGGGTAAGTTTATGATATTCATAACATTTTTAATATTCCTCAAAAACCTATTTGATATTCAAGTGAATTTTACAGAAAATTAAGTGTCCAGAAAGTAGTCAGCCAAGATAGATAATTCTTTAAGTATCTAAGATGGATAATTATCCAAGATGGATCAGAAGTTTTCATTCTTTGCTCAAGAAAGTTGCAACTCAAATTCAGAGACATCTTCCATTTACAAAATCAGATGTACAAATAGACTGTGTTGTTCCCAGTAAGCAAATACCATATTCAAGTAAGAATTTCCATATGTACTGTATCATTCATAGAAATAATGAAGGTGAAACACAACAGCAGAGCATATGATTATATTAACTAGCAAATTCTTTATGTGATAATATCATGGAGTTAATCAACCTACTTGATGTACCAAACTTGCTGCAGTAACTGTCCTTGCCCTTTTATACAAGGAGGGCTTCTCAGTTCTTAATTCTGAATTAAGTTTTGAATGTTTTACATATTCTATTCTGTAGCACAATGTCGAATTATCATCGATTTCTCTGCACAGAGGCATTAAATATTGGTTTAACTTGTTTACAAACTTGATAATACCTGAAGAGACAAACTATCTCTATTGTCCATCATACATCACTGATAGAAAAGCTTGTAGGCTGCATTTAAAGAAAATGTCAAAAGTCATGTAGTTTTTAGCACTGATTTAATGAATAAGCTTTTAAGAAGATCAAATTTTCTTTCTGTTTAACATTTTTTCTAGTGTTAATACTATACACTGCATGTAGTTTAAAATCAATTTAACACTAATAATGGAAAGTAGAGCATGAGAAGTCAACAGAAAACATCACAAGCACCCAAGGAACCATAAAATTCAGAAGCACAATTATAATACAGGTTAGTATCTGTATTTTCATCTTTTTCACTAGATTAAGACAAATGAGTACAATAGTATTTGCAGAGCTTTTCAGGTCTCAATGAAAAAGAAGGTATTTAAATTTTTTTCTCTCTCTTCTTAGGTTGGAGTTAAGTTCTCAGAGTATATCAAAGCTTTATGCTTCACCTGAGGCAGGTATACTGGGTTTACATGGCAAGGTTTTGGTAGCAGTACTGGCTACAGGGGTGGCCTCTGTGAGGAGAGACAAGGAGCTGTCCCACTAGTGGTCAGAAAGAGCCCCTTCCAGCCAGATGCAAAATGGACCCACTGCTGGCCAAAGCTGAGCCAGTAAGCAATGCTGGTTGTGCCTCCGTGGCAGCAGGTTTAAGAAAGGCTAAAAAATGCTGTTCAACGCATAGAGGAATGAAAAATGTGAGAGAAACAGCCCTGCAGGCACCAAGGTAAGTGGAGATGAGAGAGAGAAGGTGCTCCAGGTGCCAGGGAAGAGATTCCCCTGTAGCCCATGGGTCCGACATGGAGCAGATCTCCACGCTGCAGCCCCCCCATGGGTGGAGGAGCCCCCGCTGGAGCAGGTGGATGTGGCCTGGAGGAGGCTGCGGCCCATGGAGAGCCCCCGCAGGAGCAGGCCCCGGGCCAGAGCTGCAGCCTGTGGAGAGGAGCCCACGCAGGAGCAGGGGGTCTGGGGGGAGCTGCCGCCCACCCGTGGGGGACCCATGCTGGAGCAGTTTGCTCCTGGGGGACTGCAACCTGTGGTATAGACCCACACTGAAGCAGGGAATAATGTGAGAGAGAAGCTGAAAGCCTAAGTTTTATGAACTGACCTCAAGTCCCATTCCCTATCCCTCTGTGCTGCTTGTTGGGAAGGAGGTAGAAGAGTGAGAAGTGAAGTTGATCCTGGTAAAAAGGGGGTAGGAAAGTTTTTTTTCAGTTTGCTTTTATTTCTCACCATCCTACTCTGTTATTAATTAGCAATAAATTAAATTAGTCTTCCCCAAGGTGATTTGCCTGTGGCAGTAATTGGTGAGTGGTCTCCCTGTCCTTATCTTGCTTGACTTCTTTTTTTTTTTTTTCCATCATATTTTCTCCCTATCCTGGTAAGGAGGGAGGCTGAGAGAGCAACTGCATGGACATCTGGCAGCCAGGCAAGGTCAAGCCATCACAGCAGGCAAGAAGTTTAGCCGCTACTGCTCTTTCAACAGCTAACACGAGCCATGTTATATTGTGGATTAATTTGTTAACTCTAATGCATTCATATAATTGAAACGTGTTTGCTCCTACCAGCAGACAAGTGTGGATTAAGATTTCAGAAGTAACACATGAATCTGGACTAAAGTTCATGTTTTTAGTTGACTGAATATTATATAGGCATTAGAGACCAAGACAATTTATTTAGTGAAGTTAAAAAATTAAAAGCTAATAATCACAGTAAAAAGATATGAAGCATTCAGCATAACTATGGTAGAAGAGGCTACACATTCATGAAAATAATATACAGGAATGAGAAAGAAACCAAATAAATCAGGTTTGATTAGAGCTTAGGAGGAAAAGACAAAGTAGAGTAGTATTAGAGTCAAATAGTGCTAGACAAGAGGGTTGTATTGTAGTCCCAATCTTTGTAGCTAGGACATTAAAAAAAGATGCCTCTTGAATTTTTCAAAGAAAGAGATAAAGGAAACCAATACCAAAACCACAGAGAAGAATCATCTATATTTTAAAACAATTATTACATTTATTTTTTTTTCTTATCTAGTAAGGTAAAAAATTGACTGGATGGCAGAGCTAACTTTCAGAAACTGCAAGAACTCACATGTACATTCACATTCATCACAAGCAGATTTTACAGCTGGGAAGAGTTAAGGACTACATGTTAGTAAATCCAAGGGCTCTAAGTTCACCACCTACTGAACACCACCCTTCTTCTCTTACTGAACCTCCATGCTATTTCATTAAATCATCTGTTACAAGATTGTCCTTCTCCTGGAACACCCAGTATTCTCTATCTCAAAGAAGCCATCCTGCCTCTGGCTGTTGTCTGTCTGTTGAAGCATGCTCACTCATGTACTGTGTTGATTGCCAATGGATTTGGAATGCTCTCACGTCCTCTGCGAACTCAGAGGTGCTGGAAACACTTCCCTGTGCTTAATTTAAGGATGGGAATAGAATTAAGTATTAGAAAACTACTGCAAAGCTTTTGATTTACTGTACCTGGCTTTTATTCTGAAGTATTTCCACACATACACACAAATTATATCGCTACATTTTAGATAGACATGATCCTCTTCACTGTTTAAAATTTTACCTTTATTTTAGCATTTGCACTGGGCAAAGGTTATACAATAAATAAGCAAAGTTCAGCTAAGCATTTGCTAAACTCCTAAAATCTTTCTGCAGGAAGAGATCATGGATACTGCTACTATTTTGGAAATTTCCTAGAAGACTGTAGAAAGTGTCACAAGACAAGGTAGTGAAGTTGCCTGTCTTCATTTATCAGCTTTGTTAATGATCTGAAGGAAAAGTCAAATAGCAATTTAACTAAATTTCCAGATGATAACAAATTAGGAGCTGCTACAAACACTAGTAAGGGCAAAGAAATAAAAATAATGAAAGAAAGGTTGGGAAAAACCTGTTGGAAGCAACAAAATTAGACTTAACTTGTAAAACATAAAGATATTTTGAAAAATTAAGCCTAAATACAAACATTTGCTGGGACTTCTTTTCTCTGGGCAAAGAAAAAAGAAGGCTTGGAGGAGATCTTAGCAATATATATAAATACTTGAAGGGACAGTGCAATGAGGGCAGAGCCAGGTCTTTTCAGAGGTGCCCAGTGACAGGATGAGAGGCAATGGGCACAGACTGAAACATGGGATATAAGCTCCTGTGCTTGTGTCTGGACGCCAGGAGCACGGATTTACTATGCGGGTGACCGAGCACTGGCACAGGCCACAGAGGCTGTGGGGTCTCCCTCCTTGGGGATCTCCAAAAGCCCCCTGGATGTGGTGCTGGGCACCTGCCTGAGCTCCCTGCCAACCTCAACCACTCTGCATTTGGTGAGTGCTGGGTTAATGATATCTACTTTTATTTCTCAACAGAAACAAATTTCCAATAAAAAGATAGAACTAATTCTTCTTTCCTGATACTTAACATTTGGACATAGGCATACTGTGCAATACCTTGTCTCTATATATACCTTGACTCTATATTCTTGAATTAGTTTACCAGGCCCCTCACCCCCTCTATTTTTATTTTTTTTTAAATTTCTGCCACACTACTTAATAAATGCCTCAGGTACAGCTCTTGCAGGGTTCTACTTGCTTTCAATTTCTCTCTGCTTATGAGTCATTGTGTTTACAATGCACAGAGAAAATTTCTGAGACACAATTTCTCAGAAACTTCTCTTTATATCTACAGCTCCTCTCATCAAACAATACAGTAACTTCCTACTGGTTCTTACTGGTAGCAAAACTTCCTCTCTTTTACATGGCTTAGCTTTGCTGATTTCTTTTCCATTGTAAAAAGTTCATGTGCTCATGGCCTGATGAGTTGGAGAAGGAGGTAAGAAATATTTTGCCCTTCTGGCATTACTAATCTTGCCTGCAATCTTGTCTTAACTGTGACAAATTAATAGTCATAAAAAAATAGCAAAGGTAATCATAATTATTTATAGCTTTGATTTGGGAATGCAACTTTCTCCTGCTCATTAATGCCACTGCCTACCACTGTATGTATAAACAGCAAAGACGTCAGACCTTCCACAGTAAGAGAAACCAAAAGATACAAAAATGAAAAAAGACAACATCATAGCAAATAAAATGAAGGGCAGAACCAATGGTAAAGATCAAGGATGTAAGTACAATTTAAAAGCAGGAAGTCCAGATTATTATTGTTGTCAAGCTGACATTTATGAGGCAAGAAACAAAACAAATACCAAACTAAATGATTCAGAACAATAATGAAGAACACAAAAATGACTGGAAATGGCAATATATGTGTTTTTGGTATTTCTGCAGGACCTTTGTTTCTCTGAAAAGTGTTGAGCTATAGTTTTTTATTTAGGAGAATATTTAGAGGAAACAAGGCTGATGCATTGTAAAGTGCACTGAGTAGTTATTGCAATACACAACTTACAACAGACTAATGTTCTCTAAGTGTCATTTAGAAATGTAATCAAATGTAACTCAGATTACTTAAAACCATGAGCAGGATGTGACAATGACAGCAAATCCCTGTGAAGAAACCTGTCTCTAGCTCACTATAGATTGGAAAGTGTGAAAGAACACTGGCTGGAACAAAAACAGCTAATGAATTTGGTATTATTTTCTCATATATACAACAAAAACAACATACAAAAACAACAAAAAAAATAAAGTACTTTGCATACAGTTAAAACCGGTAAATGACTATTTTTTTAACCAGCTATTACTTGTAAATATTAGCTACAAACTTAAATCCTGGCTCCACTAAAGTTAATTAATTTAATGGAATCAGGATTTCAAGATTTGTTTTTAAGCTGAATACGATCAAACATTCTAATATATATTTTCTAACTTGTTTAGTTTCTCTACAATCAGATATAGTCTCTTGAGAGAAATTGTGCAAACCTGAATTAACATGGGGGAGTCACACATGAAAAAGTGGAGCATAAGCATTGTCTTGGTGACAGAACAAAGTAAATTTCCTCTTTCCAGTAAAGAATAAAAGCATTAATTTCCTTTGGAAGCACATGGTTGTGTTTGTGGGCTGTGACCATGGCACCTATGGCTACTAGAGAAACATATTCTCCAAGTGATGGAAGCTTCAGCTTCTGTTTTCAAAAATGTTGTTATTAGGTCACCCTAATCAGACTATTAGACTATTTTTCTTTTCTTACACAATGTAATTTCATGATAATAGATTTTTTTCAGCTCCCTTTTTTTTTTAATTTTTATTTTTACAATTTTTACTTCAATCAACCAGGATTTTTTTTTCTTTTGCATTTTTAATATTGAGTATTCTCTAACTAGGAGTTTTCATCTATGTTTTTTTCTCTAACTAGGAGTTTTCATCTATGTTTTTGCTTCCCCCACCCCCCAAATTAAGAATTTTATTTACCACTTTCTAATACTACTGTCAAGAGCTGCATGTAGCATTCTGTTAAATTGCTCTCTCTGCTACCTTACAGAATGGTCTATTTTTTCTTTCATTTACCTATTTCCAGTATGTGGGTACCTATTGCAAAGCTTCAAGTATCTCTGCAAAAGATGACATGAACAATACAGTATGCTGGATAAGAAATGAATTTGTGTCTTGAATATACGTATCAGAATATAAAAGACGTATACAATTCATCAGTGAAATAAAAGTTGTATACATAGTCCAGAATCTTAGGGGAAATACATGAATAAGACTTCTTTTTTTTATTATTATTTTTTATCTGCAGGTTAGGTCATACCTGCAGCTCATACCTATGATCTTAGCCTAAGGGGATCTGAATTGTCCCCACAGGTATCTCTACATTAGCAAGTAATTCAGTACAAGAGAAAAAGATAAACAGACAGAAGTAGCTGGTGATGAGGCTCCTCAGATTTCCATTACATGCAGTTACAGAGATTTACTTCTCATCAGACGTAGGCTGGTTTTGTTTGCAAAATATGGTCCTAAATTGCATAGCCAAGCTGTTGTACAAATTTGGGTTTCCTCAACTGCAGGCTTCCTAGGGAATACCATTTTGTCCTTTCCCAATCCTAGGCAGACATCATCAGCATAGCTGCACATCAGAGCCCTTCACAGAAGCCTCCTCATTACTTCTGCTCCTCCTCATAGCATTTCTGAGTTACATCATTGTGCCTGATGATGTTCCCACCTTCCAGCTCCACATTTAGACAACACATACTGTAAGGGGCTCAAAAATCCAGTAAAGATGAGCTAAGCAGTTTTAAAGAAATGATTAAAACTATTATAGAAAAATCCTGGCTCTCAAATCTAAAAGACTGTCAAGCCGCACATCAGTTGCTATAAAACACTGACCAAAATGAAACTGAAGGACTTCAGAGTAGTAGTTACTTAGTAGTTAAAACATGCAAAAACTGCCCATTGAAGGAAAGAACATATTTTTATATTTTACATAGAAAAATCTGCTATAACTTTTAGATTTTTCTGAGTTCCCTCTGCCTTACTCTCTCTGAAGATTATAATGCTCTCTTGTGGTAGGAAAGATGGTTATTTATTTATAAACATATAAACACTTAATTTTAATTTACAATTGAAGTCCAGCTGTGCTATAGAAGAATAATGATATACACTGAGAAGCTAAACAAGCTCTTGAAAATTAAAACACATTAAAAATAACCAGGATAAATAAAAATGTCTGTAACCACAGTAATATTATTTCACACTTGAGTTGAACTAAAATATGACAACAGCAGCACGGGAGATCCTGTCATCTCAGTTCTGCCATCCATGCTCACAATATTCAAAATTTCTGTTCAGGAACATGATGATCTCTAATCATTTCAAGCTATAAATACATTAAACTTGCATCTATGACTAGTTTGTGTGTTAGCAGTTATGTTAGCTCTAACAGGGATTACATGAAATGCTAAAGGGAGGCAGAGGTGGTCCCTGCAAAAGCAAATGACAAGGGAGTGGGTTCACGATTACATACATGCCCTTGGGAGAAGGGTAAGAAACTAGTCTGAATAACCATGTGCAGAAGACTGTCTGAACAAGCAACAAGGGGAAGAAAGGGTAGCTTCCTGGCAATGTATGGGAAGTCAGGAAGGTCTATGATAACTAATAGGAAGGACAGCCAATTCACTTGCTAGTGAATGGTAGTGGAACTGTTTACAACCAGCTAACTATGAAGAAGTGATACTTACAGGCAGAAAGGTTAAAAACTACTTGTTTAAGCATTTATAAGCTTAATCATCATTCTGATCTCAAAAATCCTGCCCAGAAAATAATCTAAAGCAGGAAGACTTTCTAATCAAGCATTTTTACTTATTCTACCATCCTAATTCCTATATATAGTTTTGCAAAACTGGGACTTGGCCCTTATTTCACTGATCTATTTTTATTTCCCAGAACCCATGAGACTTGATGAAGTATCCGACATCCAGTTTTGCCAGGAGCTTTTTCTGTCAGGCTTGAGTGACTCAGCTTATATCTGCAAACAACAAAATACTGTAACATTGATTCAACAGTTCTTACAGCTCCATGTACCTTGATGATCTCCCTCAATCTTCCAAATCAGTTAACATGCCAATAAAGCTTTCTTCACTGCCTCTTGCCTTGCATAAGGGATTTTGAAATATCCTTTGACAAAAAGTAAGACCCTATTTCAATCAATACTCACAGTTATATAAAAATGTTTCATGAAAGCATATCCTCACACTATAATTCTGCCAAACAAGATAGAAAGAGGCTGAAACCTTGAGTAATGACAAAAAGTGAGAGAACATAACACGCACTTAGCTTACTGTAAATTTTATTTTACTCATTCTTAGCAAGTGTGATCCCTCTAAGATAGATTAAATTTGCTGAGAAACTTTTTATGAGAAATATCTAGTGAAACTGAATTTACCTTTGAATTGAGCTGAACATGCATAACCTCACCTAAGTTTCTCTCAGGTCCATGAAAAAACATCTCAATTCTCAAAGAAAGATGAACACGAAGTTGGAAACCAGTATTTTCTTGGTTGTTTGATAGGCAGAACTATAGACGATCTATGAGTCATGCAGAATAATATCCTCTGTAAAACACTGTTTTTCAGTTGCATAAACTTAATGTTTTTTCACAAAGGCACGCTAAAATCCATTTCACGTTCTTCCTCTATCTCTTTTTCATTATGTACGCAGACACATACCTACACTGAATGTAACACTTCAGTGATAAAACTACTACAATGTAAAGCTCTGAGGCACTCCTGAAAAACCTCCTGAGGTACAGGGAACAACTACACTACAGTAAGGTATATAATCATTAGTACTATCTGTAAAAATAGTGGTTAAGCATTTTGTCAAATCCATAAAATAGCTATAACCTCGTATGCATATATATATACATGCCTGTATATATGTGTATCTGTACAAAAAAAATAATAATAATTAGAAAATGGGAAAATGTTTATTTCCCTCAAAAAAGCAATTTGCAAATTGATTTTTTATTACCACTGACATATAGCCTAAAAGATTTTGATTAGAATTAAAGTATCTTCCTGCCTGAGACAACTAGGTTACATTCCTCTTTGTACTGTCAAGAATCAGCATCAGGAAACCAATGCATAATATATTAATGTAACATATATTTTGTCTTCTGGAAATGCTAACTAGAATTTTCTGGTACAAGGAAAAAAAAAAGAAATAGGAAAAGTTTCATATCCCAAAGAAAAGAAAACAATGCACAATTAAAGCATATTTTGGCTTTGCTAAACAAACACTGATGCACACGCTTACCTTCTGGTCAATGATCCATGATCAAAAAAAATCCTGTATCCCATTTCCAAGGTGACTGGCAAATAGCTGACTACATTCCTCCTCTTCTCCCCAGTCCATCTACTTCTGCTTTTGTCTTATCCGATGATCTAATTGTTTGTTCATCATCTAGCACTAACCCATCCTTCTACCCACAGCAAAAATGTTACCCTGCAGTACATCTTTCTTTCTGGTACATATCAACAAAATGTTAAAAGAAAAAAAAAAACACACCTAAAAACACCCCCAGCAATATAATCAGCTTTAAATATGGCCTGCATTTCCTCGTTATGATATATTTAGAATCTGATGATTTGGGACAAGAAGGTATCACAACTTTCTGAGCAGATTTAGTATGAAACTTTGAACTCTGAAATACAGTAAACAGAGAATTACTACTCTAGCTTCCTGACAACAACATGTATTGAAGGATTGCAAGAGCTGTCACTATCATCTAAGGACAACCTATACAGTTGAATTCAATGACAGTTTTTCTGTTAATTTCAAAGTTGTTTTTAATACGCTTATGTACACACTCTATTTTGCTACATCTCCTGCAATTAGCCTTTGGTCTGTGGGCTCAGTTCATTTCTCACTATGATTTACTAGTAAAATTCTTCCCACAAATTTGGCAAGCAAGCCACTATCTTATTTTAAATAACCAGACAGACTGTGTTAACAGCAAATTAATTCTAATGCACGGAATAAAAGTTCATCTGTCTGTAAAAAGTCTGAGCTTTTCATTTTTTATTCAATTTCAGTGGGAGGTTAGGACCCTTGGTTGAATACTGATTTCCCTTGATATCTCCTGACACTTTCAGATTCGCACCTTACCATTTCTTCCTAAGTATTACTATTAAAGGTACAACGCTCTCCAAACTTTGTTCTTTAATCAATTCAAAAACCACTGTTTAAGAAATAGGAGTATATTGGATAAGAAAGTAGGTAATAGAGCTATTTCTGCAAGAGTATGTAAATGTTTAAATTGTTCAGCATTACAGTACATTTTTCCTCTCTGTAAGAAATTATGGAATTCCAAAATTATTTGCAATTTTTTTTGTTTCCTACTTAAAGAACCTAGATTGCACAAACTAGGAAAATGTGGAGGAAACATGTCTGATGGCATACTGGAATTTCATATTCTACCTTTTAAAAATACAATAGTAACCTCACAGAAACTAAAATTATTGTTCAGAGCAAAGGAAGTGAAGAGTATGTGGAACTGTAAAAATGAATCCTGTGAAACTAAAAAGATATGAGGTAGAAACCTCTAGGTATTGTGTATGATAGTAACCTAATTAGTGTATTACACACATGCCAAAAGTACAATGTTTTCCCCAACCCTGAACTATCAAAACCATTAAGTTAATGTAAGACTTTGGTGTTTCCAACTGTAGACACTACTTATCGAAGGTCATTCATTCCAATGCAGACTATTCAGAAGGAGGGAAAGGGTGTTCCCAGATATAATTGCAGTGAGCATCATTTCCACTTCACACATGGCAATGTCTTATGCTTTCCTTTTTAGCTTTCCTTGTATTAGTGATTATTGCTGATTTCTATCACCACAGATATTTATAATACAATATTTAATTGTCATTATGGTCATTGTATTTATTTAAAATAATGTATTTTTTTTTAAATATGTCTAAAAAAATGTTTCTGCAATAACAAGCTAAACAATGTATTAACCATCTTTAGTTTAGATATTTAAATTTTAGTTTATCTAAGTTAATCTATATAATTTATCTACTGTTTAAACAATAACATGCCCAAACAATCCATCACTTTATGATATTTCAAGTCACCATCCTAGAAATAGTAACATACTGAAATCTCAGAGAATATCTTTCCCATTTAACAGCGAGAACACAGAAAAGATGAGATTCAAGGTCAATAACTGAGAAAGTTTATCATAAAATGGAAGTATCAGTCTCACTGAATCCTTAAAGAAACTTTAAATATTAATATAAAGGACTATCTTTGGTTGACCATAGCTTATTATCTTGTGTAACTTTCAGCTGATATGAAGACTGCATGTTGACTAGAAGTAAGATGAAATCTAACGGAAATTTCTAATAAATGCGATCAAACACTGTAATTGCCTTATCAAAAGAAAAGCCCTTCGCAGAAAGAAAAAGTAAATTTCTGCTTATTTATTTTATATTAAGAAACTTCAATTTGCCACTACAAACTGAGTAACAGCAGAATCAATTATGTCTTATACTAAATTAGCCTCTGGTAAATATTCATTATTAATGTTAGCCTTAGAACAACCATAGTTAAACAACCATAGTTAAACGACAACTTTCTATTAATAGATGCCTTAGTAAATGAGAATTTGACAAGAAAAGTAGCAAATGACAAAGATAATTGGTGCTTGAAATTACCACTGGCAAATGAAATCTGCCCTAAGAGCACCTAAAGCAACCAATGTGACAATCAAAAAACAAATAAACAAACAAACAAAACATAAATAAATAAATAAAAGGAAAAAGAAGGAAAAGAGAGAATCCCACACAGGAGCAGGGTGTCTGGGGGGAGCTGCCGCCCACCCGTGGGGGACCCGTGCTGGAGCAGTTTGCTCCTGGGGGATGGATGGATGGATGGACCCCGTGGGACGGAGCCGTGTGGGAGCAGTGCTTGAAGAGCTGCTGCTGCATGTGGGCAAGCCCACAGAATTGAAGAGACAAAGTGTCAAGGACTGACCGCAGGCCCCATTCCCTGCTCCCCTGCACTGCTTGGGCAAGGGGGGAAGCAGAGTAGAGGTAAAGTTGGAGTGATGGTGATCCTGCAAAGGAGAGCTTGGGGAGAAGGTGTTTTTAGTTTGCTTTTATTTCTCACTATGCTACTCTGTTATTAATTGACAATAAATTCAATTAATCTTCCCCAAATTGAGTCTGTTTTGCCCATGAGAGTAATTAGTGAACAATCTGCCTGTCCTTATCTCAACACACAAGGTATTTTCTCCCCCTTCTTGGTGACCAGCCAAGGTGACCAGCCAAGGTTAACCCACCTCAAGTTAATATATTCACATGTATACTTTATTGCTTATTTACTCACAATATGGTAACACGAAGAAGCCACGATTGAAACATTTTTTCCTTACATACTGTGACCATCGAGTTCTCTGGAATCAGGACAGCACCACGTATAATTCAGGAATATATATGTAACATAGCATGGCCTTATTGAGATAGCATCATATATTGAGATTTAGAGTAAACCAAAATGTACTCTGACATTTTTATATCACACTCTGATCATCCAAATCCATGCATCTGTTACTCTAATCACAAGCCTTCAGAACTATTTCTGCAGCTGTGGCAAAGCTAAATCTGAGATGCAGGACATAACTAATTTGCTTTTATTGGAGGCTGGGCTGAATTTCAAATAAAGCATACAAGAAGCAGTATCATACTCTACAACAAATGCGTACAGTCTGTATGGAAAAACAGCATTCTTCTCCCTTTTAAAATCTTTTGTTATTCAGCTGTGCCAGAATCAAATAGTTTAGGGAAATAGGTAATTAGAATTACCTATTATTTACCTATTACCTATTCATTAGAATGAAACTCACTCCTTTTTCAGAAGCAGCTCTTCATTGTAGGTCAAATTCTCATACACTGAAGCACATCTAGATTTCAATAATCCATCTAATTCATTACAGTAAGTTTAAAGCATATAATACTTGTAATACTTAATTTAATAGGTTTGGATATACACATGTTCGGTATTTTTTTTCTTTTAATACTTTCAGATCAGAATCATACAAGCTCATGAAAGAAAAAAAAAATCATGTTGCTTAAATAAGATTTCAGACAACCAGAATGACTAATTCAGAATTGATTCATCTTTAACTGGAGATGGATTTCTCTAGGATCAAACTACCTTTGCCAATGTGATAGTGGAAATAACTGGAAAGCTCAGGAAAATATTTCAACAACTTATTTATGTGAATTTTGCTTCTAACAAGCATTAAAAGACATCTTCTTCCATTGCTCACAAAATATTAGAAAATAGTTAATTAGAGCTAAGATTAGAAACTCTACAAATATATTCTCTTCCTACCTAGATCTATCCCACTGCAATAAACTCAGACTCTGAATTTTTAGCCTGCTTCCAATTTAACTCTCTACCTGTGCAGCACTACCTGTGATTTGCTTACTAGGGTGCTACTTAAAAGAACATGCAATGGTGTCATTTGTGATTTAAACATCTACATGGAAACTGAGGCTGCAGGCTAAGCTAGTTTTTTCACTGTATTATATAACCTGTATCAGCTGTAAGATGTTAAAAATTTACAGTTTTTGAACTCTATTTATATCATAGACTATAGCTGATACTGCAGTACAGTACTTAGTGGACTGCCATACTTTTAACTCACGATTATTATTTTGACAGACAAGTTGCGAAGTTGGACACAAGTTTGGAAATCATGAATCAACATTAACTGCAAAAATACAGCCATACTTTGAGATGTATTGCTGATGCATATCTTCATACTCTATACATATTTTTTTACGCCTACCATCATCTATAACAATGCTGAGCCTTCCTTCACCCTGAACAGACAGCTCATATAGCAATAAAAGAAAAAACTTCTGTACTGGTCTTACATAGCAAGGATTTGGTAACAGGGGGCTGATGGGGTGGCTTCTGTGAGCAGAGCCCAGCAGCTGCCCCATGTCAGAGCAGAGCCAGCTCCAGCTGCTCCAAAAGGGACCTGCTGCTGGCCAGAGCTGAGCCAGGGAGTGATGCTGGGTGGGCCTCTGGGAGAGCAGAGGTAAGGGAGGGGGAAAAAATGCAGTGGAACAGCAGCTGGGAGAGCAAGGACTAAAACATCCCTGCAGCCTCCCAGGTGAGTGCCGCAGGAGGGCAGGAGGTGCTGCAGGCAGGCAGGCAGCAGCAGTTCCCCTGCAGGCTGTGCAGGGAGAGGCCCCTGGTGGAGCAGGCTGTCCCCCTGCAGCCCATGGGTCCCCCATGGAGCAGATCTCCACGCTGCAGCCCCCCCATGGGTGGAGGAGCCCCCGCTGGAGCAGGTGGATGTGGCCTGGAGGAGTTTGCGGCCCATGGAGAGCCCCCGCAGGAGCAGGCCCCGGGCTAAACTAACTGACTAAACTAACTCAGCACTCAGTAACAAGAAAGTCTGTTTTGTTTCCTCTGAATGCTTGTTTATAAGTATAGTCAAAATTAGAGTTTACCAGTAGTACTTTACAATACAGTAACTAAAGGAAAGCCCACAGATTCCCAATCTGACAAAGACTAAATGGTGATGTTTCCAAACGCAACAACTTCTACAAACCTCAGAAAAATTCTCAATGGAAGGATGACTAGAACTTGAAGCACTGATATCAAGCTGTCAAGTAATCAGTATTCCTAGCGTCCAACTGGAAGAAATAAGCTGAAATTATAAACCTTAAAGGTCCCAAACAAAAACCTGTGTGAGTCAAAGTAGATCCAGGAAAGTTAATTGATCCTTAATCCTGACATATCAATGGGGGGAACTGGGAGAAACGTGTGCATCAGTGCTGATAATTATGGAATCAAATCAAACAATTTGATATTGATCCAAGAGCCAGCCAGTTAGAGCAGAACTTTCCACACTTCAGTTCGAGTTCGTCTTTGAGATTAATGTCTGGGAAGAAACAATTCTGAATAATGAGATTAAAGCTTTCTTTTGATCTTGCACTTCCCTGCCTTTTGATGAAAAAAAAAAAAAAAAAGTATGGATAATACTAGCTGTGATTACCTGAATGTGCTGCCTCAAGATGAGCAGAAAGGACTGAGAAGCCCCAGGCTGTTAGACCTCTGACCTCTGCAACACTGTTAATTTGCACTTGTTTCTCAGTGACTCAGTTTTCTAAGCCATAAGAGCAGTACCTGAGATTGCATCTTGGACAGGGCTATGAAAATGAAATGACAGTCCTCCGCAAAACTATTAAGAATTAATCACCATTTGAGACACATGGGGCAGAAACCTATATAAGCATGGTGAAGCAGACTCAGTCATTAGATCATGAATCTGAAGCATTCTCACCAAAACCCTGACACAAGAAATCATATAGATGCATATCGCCTAATGTTCCATGCTTTTTTTTTTTAAATCAGCATATACATTTGTATGTATAGTGATCTATGTAGTCATGAAAACTGTTCCAAGAAAGGAATACTGAGATCCAACTTATTAACTACAGTTGCTGCTGTAGTTTCTGAATGTTCACTTTCAGATTTAAAGGACTTACAAGTAGTTATGTGGTTCTGTACAGGACCTCAATACCATGGAAAGTACAAAGGGCAATGATGATGAAGGTGGCATTGTGCTGTGAAATAAAGACACTTTTGTTGTGAAAAACAGATCAATCTACAGAAAGGGTATTTTGCAGGTTGACAAATGTGAACTAATGTCCTGCTACAACTGAATAATCTCTAACAGAGACATACACTTTCAATAAAGGCATTCAAACTGAAATAAAAAATAGGTCTCAACTTCTACCCAGAAAAAACTTCCTGTAAAGTCTTTTTTTCTCTAAAGAACAAAAAGATAGACTTTAAGGTCCCATAAGAAATGACCAAATTTTCTGCAGCAACAGATACTTATGAGAGGAGTCCCTGAAAAAGGGTGAAAGTATGCACTACAGAATAACATATAAAATGTAGACATACTGTAAAAAAAGTAGTTTAAGCTAACCATTATCTTTCTGTATTCAATCTAGTTTGACTACACACAATTATAAAAGTGAAAATTAAAGCTAAAGTGTGAAAAAATGGACTAAGTTTAGAGTCTACTAAGTTTACTACTTACTACCTTAGTTTACTAAGTAACAGACAACTTGTAATGCAGCATTCTGCTGCCAAAAGTTAAAATGCTTCAGATAGAAAATACAAAATAGAATGCTCTTCATGTAATTTTTACAGTAAATATTATAGGAGATAGGTTGAGTGACAAGGAAAAGAATTTTCCACCTGAGGATTACAGTGATTAGTGAATGATTCGGAACTATCCAACTCAGTAGCTTAAATGGTAAGGAAGTAAGCATATTGGAACTGTATTAACAAAAATAACTTGTTTGTACGTTATTCATGTAAATGACACAGCAAATGTAAGAAGAGCTCCTCGGAGAAGAGAAAACAAATGGAATGCTGGTCTTTCAAGTCCATCCCTGAGCTGTATAGCAAAAATTCACAAAGAACATAACGTGCAATGATGTTACGTAAAATCAGTAATTTCTGGTGAGATAACCTGGTCTATGATATTCTAATCTGCTCCTATACGGCAAGCACAGTGAAATGCAGCAGTGTTCACCTGTCTCTCTTCCTAGACTACAACAGTTGAAGAGCACCGTTTCAGTTATTTTAGGGTTGGAAATCCCACATTTGGAAGCACACACAGTAGTGTGAGAATTATGAAAAATAATTTTGAGAAGCAATGCAGAGCACTGACACTCGTATGGAGAAATGTCATAGTCAAGAAAGCAGTTTTAATAGCCACTGATGAATAAAAGGATCATGTGCAGACAGACGACAGCATCATGTTCTTCGAGCAGAGACAGGCTGATGACTCCAAACACCTTGTTGCAGCGCTGTTGCAGAGTGTCAGCATTCACTGCTGCCTTGAGACGGCTGTAGCATCCCCTTCTTGCAGAAGCAGAGTGCCAAGTGGTGTGGGCATGGAGCACTGACATTGTTTTGGCAACAGTCAACATGCCCTTGAATTGCTCAGTTATAACTTGGATTCCCATGAGCTGCTCTCTGCACTTTTGTTGTTATGAAGAGCAGACAGATCACCAGCTACCCACAAAAGAGCTAGGACAGGGTGGGCTTCTGCAGCCTTCCTCCATACCTGCTGCAAATCTGGATAATTTCTCCACATAAAAACTATGCATTTGTAATGGTTCTTCCACTAGTACTTATCATGACTAATAAACTAAATTAATCGATAACCTGTGCAAAATCCATAGTGTTAAAACTGCACAGTATCTTTACAATCTAATAAATTCACTGGAAATACTGCCTTTCATGAAAAAAAAAAAAAAGTAGATAAGAGGCAAAATGGAAGATTTCATAAAGCACTTGCATAGTAAGAAATAAAAGCTAAGTATGTGGTACTACAATGTGGCAACCAAATTCAAACTTCGACTAAAATTATTTTACAGATATGAGAGAATACATTTTAGGAGCTTTTTCCTTTTACAATAACAACATACCTGCATTATTTCAGTGACCAAGAAACAGTTACAATTCTTTATTAGTGTTCACAGTTGTAGTTTTAACATTAAATAGAATAGAAATGATTTCTAATATCCATACTGTAAAAAATAGTTTTATATGAAACAGAGACATAATCTTATAAATAAGGTTTAAAATTACGATTACTCATTATATTTATGTTTCAACTGTACCACTTATAGTAATTCCCTGAAAGGCTTCACTTTGTTGAAGCACGATCAACTATTATTATTAACCACAAACAGAACAGATATTTTTGATGCAGTAATAAATGATTAAATATTTTCTATTCTTAAAAGAAAGGTACAGAAATAGTATTTTGTACTACCACTATTTTATACATGCTGTTCTGTGTGAATCATAAAAAAATAATGAATAATGACAATGACTTTAAATGGCAGTACACAGACAAAGAAGACTAACACATTTTCTGAACATCTGCAATTTAAGTTTGCATAATACCCCTCCCAAGGAAAAAATATCAATAAGGTCACAAATACAATATTTCTTTCACTAATGTCTTCTTTTATGAAGTCTTTAATACTTCCCCAGGGAATTTCATGAATTATGGGAGTGGATATCATCTTATAAGAAATTACTGCTTGCACAATAAACCTTTATGAGCCCATCTAGTTGATAGAAAGGCAAATTCATTCCACAGAAACATAGTCTTTCTTCAAAAGTTATCACCGGCACAGAAAATTACAGAAATTACAGCAAAGATCTTAGGTATTCAATACCAACTTTTAAGCTCTTTGTGTCCCAGGAGGAAATGCAGTATTCAAGGAAACACGTGCTCAAGGAGAATACGGCATTTCAGAAAGGAGAGAGACATTCTGCTGAGCACTGAATTGCTCGGAGACAGACGAAAGGAGTTGCAGACATGTATTTGGCTCCTGTCTTCCACAGGATGTGGGTACAGAATTCAAGGAAGCAGCTTATTCTCCCCACCCCTTGGGAAGGAGGCCTGCTCAGCTTTTGAGATAAACCATCTCCCTCCTGCTTCTAAGGAGACTTAAATTACTACTGATAGACTAAGCTGAATGGCACCTCCACTAAACCAAATAGGATCGTTTTCATCCTTTCTGTGCAGCTGAGCTACTGTCCGAGAAAGAAACAGAGATTCATTGGAAAGGAAAGACTAACTAAATTATTCGGAATATGAATAATGGCATTCCTGGTTGGGAATACATCTTTCCAAAATTCTTTACCTTAGCAGGTACCAGGCTAAAGTGGAAAAAAAAGAAGTTCTGGGAACAGAGTGTATCTTGCAAACTAGACAATAATAGTGAAAAAAGTATTTTCCTAGTAATTTACAATTAATTAATATAAACCACCCAAATCTAATCAAAACTATAGAAATACCAAATTGACATCCATAGAGCCAGGATTTCATAGTATAAAGCTAAACCAGCCACTTTTAATTTAATGTGGAGTTTGTAATTGCTAGAAAACAGCATTAAATCATACTGTATTTGCATTAAGGTAAAAAAGCAGTAGTGACGTGAATAAAGATAGAGAAATTGGACCACAGAACACGATCATCTTACCAGTGAACACATCTTAAATTCAGAGTATGGGAGACTTCCAGAACATTAACTGCATTGACTGAAAGGAAAACTTGACTAAACCTTGAATCCTGTTTGGCAACATCTTCTCATATGTTGAAAATAAGTAAATTGAACCTGATACCAACTTTATGCTACATTTGGTAGATGAACAGATGATGGTTACTGCTGCTAAACTTAGCGGAAAACTGTCATTTGGAATGTTTATTAATTAATCACTTTTAAGATTCTAACTTTTAATATAGTGCTCTCCCAATACTGCATCTCAAAACTCGTTTAAACTATTCTTTTTAAAAATAAACTGGTTCTTGTTTCTGAAAGCTCTTCAGGAAGGAAAAACTAATCTACAGCTCAGGTAAAGTAGTGAAACTATCAAGGAGCACAATAATTAACTGA
Source organism: Anas acuta (assembly GCF_963932015.1). Classification (NCBI taxonomy): domain Eukaryota; kingdom Metazoa; phylum Chordata; class Aves; order Anseriformes; family Anatidae; genus Anas; species Anas acuta. Next base: position 54,806,424 of record NC_089017.1, on the reverse strand, counting down.
AAAAAAAAAAATTCTGTTAGCTTGAATTAGAATCACATATGTATTACTTGAAGATACAGCTACAACACTGTTTTCCACACAGAAATAATATTTTCTAGACCTGTCTCTCTGATTTTGAAGGGTTGCACTATCAAACGATAAAACTGAGGAAATCCAAAACATAATTGCTTTTCTTGGTATTAAAATATTTTTCAAATTGAGTTTTACCGTAATTTGAATTATTTTCATTAAGAAATGATGGTTGAAAAGGGAAGGATAATGAAATAAACAAGTATGTTCAAATTATCTAACAAGGTAGCTGCACGGGATAGGTATGGAAACTAAAAATAAATTACGGACAAATTCATTCAACACATGCAAATCAAATTCTGGAAAAGAAGATCACTCATAAATGCTTATTGAACCAACTGAAGTTATCACATCTCCATCCTAATCTTGTGTTTCTAATTAACAGAAAAAAACTGAACTATCTAAACAATAGCATGAAGTAAAAATGAAAAACAGGAAACAATTCTTTAAACTCATTTTAATTAAATGGAGATGAAATAACTGCATTCTTCTATGTATGTTCAACCATTCTTTTATTTCTTTTAATAAAATCTTTTCATGCCTTTTTTTTTTTTTTTTTTTTTTTTTAATATAAGCCCACTCATTTCTGCTTTTTAATCAGAACAAAGAGAGAGCAAAGAACAAGTGATTTCTGGACTCTAGAGGAGATGAAAATGCAGATCAAATAATCCCTCACAGGCATTATGCATTTGAAGTCTGACAAATTTAAACTTTATACCTGCACTTACTGAAACACCACAGCACACATAAAAATAAAAATCAAAGGGCAGATTAGTTGTTGCACTGGCCCAATTACTGAAAGACTAAGCCAAAGCGTGACTCGGATAGTAATTTCAGAAAGCCAGTACAGATTTAGACATAAATTTAAAATACACAGGCTAAGTATAGATAGACAGGCTATATCTGAAAAGTGGCATTAAAAATCATTTAATAAGCTGCTGAGCCATCTTTAGTTTCACACACATTAACAGTAAGTCAAATGAACACGACACTAAATAATAGTCACCTACATTACTAAAAAAAACAAGTAAGAGTTCTGAGCAAATGTTTAAAACAACAAGTAGAATATTGTGGAAAATCAACAGCATGGAAGGAAAACAATTTCACTTTTCTGCAACCTACATAATAGCATTTCTAATGATACCTTATTTAAGATTCTTCTTAAGTAACAATAATCACAGCCTTCTGACTTTTAATCAAAATAAAAAATATTGTGCTGCATATTCCATTTTGTCCCTACTTAATTTTCTTTTTTCTTTTTAACCTGAGAACCACTTTTAGTTAATGACATTTCCGACAAAAGAGAACAAGTTTATTGCTGCTTAAAAAAAACCTCATATTCCTTTTTCATAATGCTACATCTTCTTCCTACTATAAATTGCTCCATTCTAATCTACAAGATTTCAGTATAAAATTTACCCATGAACAGACCCTTGGGTGTTACCTGACCCAAAGAGGAGGGAACAAGGGTTCCCATATTCCTCTTACAGATGATGCTATCACATAGTTGCACCTTCAGTGCAACTGATGAAGGGATTGAAACTCCAGTGGGGTTCTGAGCCCTGTACACCTAGGAGCTTGCTTACGAAGCACTGTGTATGCAGTGCGACTTCTACCTGCTAGCTTGTTGCTCCCTTATTTAGTGTATCTGCTACTGAGCTCCAGAGCGTTGCATCAACCAGCGTGCAATAGACCATGAGTATCCAGCAAGTAACTGTTGTCCTGTGCTTCTGTGGCAGACAGGATTTTTGACAAATACATCTCCAACCAGCCCTCAGGGTGCTCAGAAATCTTAGACAAATGCTCAAGCTCCCCAAACAGACATGAAAAGAGCAAAAAACAAAACAAAACAAAACCAAAAACAAACACAAACCACAGAGGTGCTTCTTACAACTAAAATTACTAAACTTGGTTGTTGTCCTGATTCAGAATTTTTCCATTATATTTATCTATCAAATCCCGAACATAAATAGAGCAAGCACATTTTATGGCCAACCACATAATACTGAATAAGGTCTTGAAGATCCCTGAAAATATGACTTGTAAAATAACAATGAAGATCCCTGAAAATATGACTTGTAAAATAACAATGGATAAGCATATTCTGATTTATTATCCTAAGCATTTCATAAAAGTAAACAATGTTTCTGAAGAGTTTATTTGCCTCCTTGGCTGCATTTTGAAACCTTAGTTTTTGCAGGAGAAGTTTACTACTGAGAATTTTGTTTCTGCCTTTAAGGAAAGTGGTAGTTCTCTTCAATAATCTTCCATTATAATCTGTGATAACAATAATCAATTTCTGTGAAGATTTTGAAGGTTAAAAAGGGAATGGGAAATTTATCTTTGCCAGCATGTACAATAGTATGTGTAACCTAGAATGTATGCAAGTTTAAGGCACAGGCAAAACAGATTAGATTACAGCTGTTTCCTGATTTTAGATTCTCAACAACTGTATTCAGCTTTCTAAACTTATCACATGGAAACCTTCATACGGCAAGACATTTCTACATATATGTGCTCTCTGAAATGTATTTTCTGAATTCGTAGTTGTTATCTTTGTAAACACACCTTAAAAACAAATAACATCAAGGATAGAAAAGAAGGGAAAATAGGAACTGAAAAAGATTAATATTCTGTTTAAGCTTGCTTAGGTCAAGTCAAGCCCCTAAAAGAGTGAAAAATATAAAAATGACACAAAAACACTGTAAAATTTTGTGAACAGGTTTTGAGCTTGCTGTGGTTGGTGGAATGTTTTTTAAGACAAATCAGAACACCAGAGAGAAACACCTTTTTGCATCTCCAATAACAGTATTCATTAGAATTGTGCTAAATACGATGTACGTTAAGTGGCACAGAGTTTATCTAAAAATGTTATACAAAGCAAAGTGGAAATGAACAATATTACAAATGAAAATTTGTTCTTTGTACCCTACAAAGTGGTTTACCATGATTTTTATGTCTTGTATTTCAGGTATAGCACTGTAGCAGGGATATACTGTGATATTTTGAGAGAAAAATAGGTGAAGACTATGTACACTTACATATTCTGTTTGATACACACTGAGAATAAGCAGTTCCAGGGCAGAGCCAAATTTGGAAAAAATAAAAAATATATATATATACATGTGTATATATATATATATATATATGAAGAGGAAAGCTACCAGAAGAAATAAAGTATCAGAATAGCATCTTCCATATTTTGGAGAAAGCATTCTGGGTAATGGATAATAATTTGATATGCAGAACTCCAGTTTTAATCTGTTTAATATATGATATATGAGTGGATTTTTCTGAAACTCACTGTAAATATACCTTAACTTCTGTGTTGTCTGGCAAATATCTGTACATTTCAGAGAGGATATAAGCTCCATAGATTTCTTTTTGCCATGATTCAGTGTTACCATATGAATTATGCTCCTCATGTTGTGAAAAATCACTCTCCATCTGTATTCAGAGCTCTAAACCATACAAACCCAATAACGTAGCACTTATTTTTGCCTAAATGAACAAAACACCTTTGAATTAGACAAGCAATAACTTCCATTCAGAAAAACTGTAGCCTTTTTTCTAATTGTAGGGATCATTTCTGCTATTAAGACCACATCTGCCAGTATTCCAAATTATCAAAATTACAATAGTGAGGAAAAAATACTTTCCTTACCTGTGTATGCAGTTTTTAGATTCGAGATATGCCATACCAGAAGCAGCATCTAATGAAAATTTCACTAACTGTTTCGTTTTCAGTTCATCCTTCTTTTTTCTTAAAAAGGACAGGAAATCACCTCCTAGAAAAACAGACAGATGGACAGTGAGACTTGACAGATAGAATACTCACGTTTATCTCTTATTACTATAATGAGACCAAACAAAATGCAGCTTTCAGCTCTTTTCCTCAATCCATTAGTTTGAGGCTAGCCTAAGAGAAGGGACAAATGCACCTGCCAGGATGCAGTTTTCCTTATTTCCCTTAAGTACAAAGCATTTAGGAGTGAAAACTGCACACCGCACAACAAACAAAAGCTGTGTTTTTGTTATACTCAAAATCTTTACCAGTGTAATGTTAAATATAGACATCTATTACATTTTGTTGACAAAAACAATTGATCATTTGTGATAAATATAGTTCTCAAATCACAGAATGATTGCTGTCAGACTTTACAAACTGGTAATAGAATGATTGATTCTTGTTAGGTACAAGAAATTAATGAAAAGCAGAGGAGAGACTAGTTCAATTGTAAGGCACCTAGAAAGATGATGAAGTCCAACTGTCTGACCACTTCAGGGCTAACCAAAAAGCATATTGACGAGGGCATTGTCCAAATGCCTCTTGAACACTGACAGGCATGGGTCATCGACCACCTCTCTAGGAAGCCTGCTCCAGTGTTTGACTACCTTAACGGTAAAGACATTTTTCCTAATGTCCTAATCAATTTTAAATTGATTATCTGCAGTGATGTTTCTCAAGCTACTCCAAAGCCACTGAAGTGATAACAAAGTGTTTTATTTCTTGGGCAACGTTAACTGCCTATTTGTTGCTGGCAATTAAAGGCAAACTAATATTACCGTGACTTTACTGTCTACCATTTTTGAGGATGTTATTTGCTGTCTTGTCTGGGGAGGGGAAGGGTTGAGCAGGAAGGACTCCTGAAAGGGAATCTGTATTTGCAAGAAAAAGTTACTGAAAACCCGATTTAAGAGAAAGGTAAGTAGTGGAGGCATTATATAAACACTAAAAAGTCATGCTCAGATTGACTTATTTCTATTAGAGATTTATTCCAAAATATACTTCATTGTTCCAGACAAAGCCTAAAAATCATAGTGGAGCCGTACATGTCACAGTATTTATTTGCTAATGTGTAGCTGGCTGGTGCTCTAGTCCTCATTTCTTTTCACATTGGACTGAACTGACTACAGCAATTCCCTCCTGCAAGTAATGCACTGTGACACAATTTCATAAACTGCCTTTCTTAGCAATGAATGTAAAAAGACTTATATTAAAAAGTTTCACGTGGAATTTTCTTTGGAAGCCATGTATATTTCATACTGTAGGAAATAAGAGACTGTTAAAGAAAGGAGTCTACTGTTACGAAGCCTAACTCCAAAAGGTTGGACTAGATGATCTTAGAGGTCTTTTCCAGCCTAAATGATTCTAGAGATTCTGTGATTCTACGGCCTTTCAAATATTAACTTGCAGCAACAATAAAATGACTTAGTACCTTGACTATCAAGTGCAATACGCTTCCACTTACTCATTTGCCCTAGGATCAGCTTTCCTTTAGTACGAAGGATCTGAAGATGATGCAAGTTGTCTTAATGATAACTCCCAGAAAATTAACATCTGATAAACTACAGATAGAAAACACTGCTTCTGCTTTGCTTGTGAACACAGTAAAGGAAAGCTGAAAACACTATTTTCACAGAAACTCAGATTGGTTGTGGCTGGCAGGGACCCCTGGAGGTCACCTGGTCCAAGCCCCCTGCTCAGGCACCCAGAGAGCAGGATGCCCAGCACCACGTCCAGATGGCTTTTGGAGATCCCCAAGAAGGAGACCCCACAGCCTCTCTGGGCAGCCTGTGCCACTGCTCGGTCACCCGCACAGCAAAGCAGTGCTCCTGGTATTCAGAGGGTGTCCACCACTCCTCCCAGCTTTGTGTCACCTGCAAGTGTGCTGAGGATGTGCTCTGCCCCATTATCCAGCTCATTAATGAAGGTGTTCCCCTGGGGTACACCTCTAGTTACTGGCCTTCCATTTTCTTACTACCCCAATTCCAATTAAACACATGAATAATGCTGATACATGCTTTCTTCAGTGACAAATTTGGGGCAATTGTAAAAAAAGAATGCATATAACAGCTAAGCTCCATCTGTTTAAAGCATGTCTATTATAAATTTGCAAGAGTAATAAAAGATTCACACAGTTCACATAGCCCCAAACCATGGGTCATCTAAGTATTTAAAATTGGATTGCCTGAACACTTTGTTAATGCACGAGGATGATAGCAAAGGTGAGCAATCTTTTTTACACTGCTCATGGTGGACTAAAAAGCACGCCTCATGTGAACAAGCAAATATTGCATCCTGAGAGCACCAACAGTGCTGCTGGCACACATGGAGCCCACAACCTCCCTTCCTCAGAGGCTGGATAATCCACAGATGGAAAGCGAATAGCTGACTGGATGCCCTTGACTCTTTAGAGTCAATTGGCTTTAGACAATTTCAAATGACCTCTGTTTTATAAAAGATCATCGCATATATTACACCTCCACAGTCTGCAAGGATCCACCTTAGAATACTGAATTTTAAATTCTAATGAAATCTTAAAAGAACAGAATACTACTGCAAACTGAAGTGAGCAACAATCACCCTTCCTTTAATCTTAGAGGTTACTGACATAGTCTGCTAGCTAGCAAAAAGTAGATATTGCCAGAGATAGCAAAGATAAAAACTCCATTGAAGCATCTGTCATTTCTTGCATGTGCACACAGAAATATTCTGGTTATAGGAGACAGCTAAAATCATTTTTAAGCAATTTCCTTCAGCTCCCTGAACACCAAACACATACAAACAAGCAATATTACCTTCAGAGCTGATGAAAATTATTTTGTTTATATACTGAGCAGTCACTGCTCTGTACATAGGAATCATTTTTAATTAGCAAGCATGATTATATGCCTTTATGAATGTGAAATTTTTCCAGTCTTGACAACTTGTGGCATTACTTCAATGAGAACAGTACATCAAGGATCCTTACAGAAAAAGTACACAAGGCCATCCTAAAAACAATTACCCTCAATCAAACAATATTACTATTCTGAAAACTGAGAATTTCCAACATCTTGCTGCAGGAAGAACTGAAAATACAGATAAGCTCAGTTCAATATACTAAAAGAAAAGATGCCTTTGCACACAGCCATACTAAAAATGAAGAAACAAATCCTAAATAAGAAAGGTCTATTTATATGTGCTATAAGTGCTATACCAACATAAATGTGAGTCTGAATATTAATTGTAAGTAATCAAAGAAGTGAAGTTAAAATCTTTACAGCAAGAGTAGAATTCTTTTTCCAACCAAAACTGCTATTGCTAAACTCCCTTCCTTGAAAATAAATATTAACATTGTTAAATATTGGTGAAAACCAAAACGATTAGTTATTCCTCAGTCCTAACAGGCTTGCAGATAGAAACAGAATCCACCAAGATGCAAGATTATATATGCTCTGGTACATGCCAATGATTTGGGGAATTTCCATTCTTTTATGTTTGGGTTTTTGTTTGTGTTTTTTTTTTTTGGACTTTCCTTGGCACCTGAAAATTCACAGGTAAAGAGGACAAAGACATAGAGACATAGAAAGAATCATGGACAAAAGTAGAAGCCACAAGAGAAGTAAGCATTCTTCCAGATACACAACTCTCAACTGAACTTGAATAACAACAAATCAACCAATTAAAGTCATTTTAAAAAAAGACGTAACATCCTATGGAATAAAACTCTCCAATCAAACTTATCACATTGTAATTGAAAATTTCTGTATAAATTAGCTGCATAATAGTTAACAGAGCATTCAGTATGAAAGATGACTGACTAAAAGTCTGCATTGCAAAGACAACTACTACTGATTCTAGTCACAAGTGTTCTTTTAAGACAAGTAATTAATTTATAGTGATTTTTACTACCTCTTTTTCTTCTTCTTCTTACTGATTCCTGCTGTGAGGGCTCAAAATGCTTATTTGCCAGGGCATCTCAGCAAAAATATTTATTGTATGACAGAATACGCAACAAATCAAGTGCCAAAGTTTGGCTTGCGTAGCCTGCTGTGCATCCAGACATGCAAGAACATCCCACGAAATGGCAGGACATGATGTATTCCCAATCTTTTCTGCATTCCCATCACATGAGTGCACATCCTCCACATGCTGGAGGATGTTTGAATTTTGTTCACATGAGACACAGAGCCCTCAGGGACCTGTAAGGACCAGGCTCCAGCCCTTTAAAGCAGTAACTGCCTTGCAAGCCTCTTCCCCCATGCTGGGGGACCGATAAAGAGAAGGGAAGCAAAGACAAGCCTTGTAACTCATCCTCCTGAAGCGGATCCAGCTGACAAGCCTCAGGATGCTCTATCTCACATCCTTAATGTGAGATCCTAGCTTTGACACAGAATTGCCTTTCATAAACAACCCCAAGCTTCCGTGAAATACCAAGGATAAAACAGCAGCTCTGCCACAAAGAGGCTTTTCCTTCAACATCACTGTAAAGCCCGGACATTAATATATCAAATTTTTTCTTTACAGAAGAATAACATTAAGAAACAATTTATCTTTCTTGATTTGACACATGGGACACAGAGACTACTTAAACCAAAACTCTCTTTGTCCAACAAGAAAAGAATGTAAACTCAACTTAACTGAGGTTAACTTAACAAGGCAGGTTGCACAGGGAAAAAAAAAAAAAAGAAACAGTGGCAAAAATATAATCAAAACATAATCAAAACACGGGAGATGGAAGATTAAATATGTGAAACAATTATTTTAAAGATCATTTCTCCTCAAAATTCATACAAATCCCTTGTAGAGAGGAGTTATCACTCTCCACAATCAACAGTAAGAACTTCATCAAATAACAAGTGACAACGAGGTTAAAAAGTTAACCATCTCCATTCCAAAGTTTAGCAATAACACAGGTTATAAACTCATTTCTAAAACACTCAGGCAATCAGACTAAGATCTGAATTTTCATGTTTGAACAGGACTGAAAGCTGCTCAATTTCTTGTATCAGAATGCGTTAAAGGGTAGAGTGTGAGCCTGTAACTTCCCATGGTATGAATGTATATTTATACTATCAGCAAGCGATTAAGACTTGCTCATCTTCAATGTTTGGCATGTTCTGTATGAATCTGTAAAGTTTTGAACAAAATCAGCATAGTATACCTCAAGCTGTATACAGTATATTTTATGCCTATCATCAAAACCCACTTTTAATAAAATTATCCCGATCTGTCTACAGTCACAACAGGAAGGGTATGTTTTTGTTATTAGTTCTGTTTTCTGGTATCTGCCCTTGAAAAGAGGTGATGAAATTGTCTTTTACATACTCTGTTCATTTGAAAGTGCTGTTAGCTGCAGACACAATAGAAAGCAATATGCATCTCATCCTGTACAAGATATATTATGTTGTTTCAGGTTGAATCTGATTATTCTCATCCTTGTTACACTACTGTCTGTCCTTTAACCAACTAGTAAGTTCTGAATTGTACGGTCCACTGTGACCAACGTTCCAGCTACTCATCTTCACAGGCAAACATCCCCACGAATACCTTCAAAGCTGAGCAAAGAGGATTTCACTACAAACCCTTCAGTGTAGCTATGTAATATCTTTATGCAGTGTAGCTATGTAATATCTTTATGCACTTCTTAAAACAAATTTTAATATAAAATACCCTAATTCACTATGTGCAGCACATACTGTCAGAACATAATCTCCAATATAATAACTGTTGACAAAAATGAAATTAACAGACCAATTAGACTATCAAACAACTGAAACAAAACTAGATGGCTACATAATGGTAAGCAATGCTTTCTCCTACATGCATAATTTCCATTGTATTCTACACAGTTACCTGTTATTCCAGTTAATGGCATACAACACGACCATGAAATGAGGTCTGCTCCAACTACTCTAAGTGCTACTGATATAATTAGACCATTACAGCATTACCACCAAGCAGAAATCAACTATCAGTTTGGGGTTTATAGGGGAATAAATAACAGGACTGGAGTGTCTGCCTAATATGACAGAATTATTTTATTAAGTAAATGACAATATGTAGTACATAAGCAGAAAGCATTATGATGATACTAGGGCAGCCTGCTAGGTAATTGGATTCCTCAGAAACAGCCCTTCATGTGTGAATGTGAAATATTTCTCATTATATGCAGAAATTTTAAGAGAGTGAAAATGCCACATATCAACATCTCCTGCAGTTGGCCATACCTTGTAGTATAAACTTTATGCTGTAGTTTACGTGGTATTTTATGGCAATATAACAGTTCAATTAAGAGGGCATGCAAAAGTAAGTTGCAGTTCTGAAAGAGGAAAAAAAAAAACTTATCTGTGATCAATGAGAAGAAACCAAAACCCAAGAAATAGCAATGAAATATGTTAAATCTGTTTATAAGATATTTAGCTGTGGCAATCTCTGAGTTCAGTGGCATTTATGATTTACTGTGAGTACATGATTCAGTATTTTGCTTAGTTGGTGCCCCAAAGGGTACCTACTTACTTGCTTCTAGGCACTCAGCATTCTTCTCATAGCCCATATTGATACTGAACATCATTAAAATAACGTTTTGAAATTATTTTGGGAAATCTTCCACTTTACTCATTTATATCAATATCTAGTTATAAGTAACATATATATTATACTTAGATACAGTATTACATAGATCTAATGTTACAAACAATAATTTAAGCAATACTCTTGCATATAGTAACATAGAAGAAACTATTATGAATACTATTAAATTCTGTATGTTCTTATTTACATGTAAGGTTTAACAGAGCGGGAGAGTTTCCTTTGTTAAATAGTCTTGTTTAGTAGCAGTTTGTTTGAACAGTCCACTTATATTTTGCAGATGAAGATGAGGTAATCATACAGACAGCGTGCTTCTGGCTGTATCACTGAACACAGAGGAGCTCCATGACTCAATATTCATAACTGTTTTATAAGCTATAATTATACTATTGAAATGTTTTATGTGCACTTGCATTTATAAATTTGAGGATTCATACCATCAGTCTTCTGGCTACCTGAAGTCAACACATGCACACTTTCTTTATTGTCCATGTGCATTATCAACAAAACACACTTAAACACTGTTATTTAAAACTATGAATTTTAAATATTAAACGTATCTGTGGCAATTCTAAAACAGTTTTTGAAGGAATTAAGCAGCAGTTTGACAAACTACTAAGAATATACTTAGACAGGAAGTATTCACTTTACTTAAAACAGTGTACTTTCACTTTTTAACTAATTGATCATTTGTCTGTAATTTTTTCACCCACATCTCCTTTTTATTTTTTAATGTAACTAATTTCTTTACTGAAAGGGTTGTTAGGCACTGGAACGGGCTGCCCAGGGAGGTGGTGGAGTCACCATCCCTGGAAGTCTTCAAAAGCCGTTTAGATGTAGAGCTTAGGGATATGGTTTAGTGGGGACTGTTAGTGTTAGGTCAGAGGTTGGACTCGATGATCTTGAGGTCTCTTCCAACCTAGAAATTCTGTGATTCTGTGATTCTGTAATTAACAGAAATTGTAAATAAATCTGAGTTTTTTGTTTTGTTTTTTTTTTTTAACTACCTGAAGAGTAGCATTGCAAAATCCAGTTAAAACTTCATTTTTCCTGTTAAGTAAGCCGAATAAAAGTTGCTGCAATCATGCACTAGTTTCACAGTAGTAACGTTAACATTGGTAGTAATGAAGTATGAATGGAAATGCACGTATGTGAAAGCAAAAATGCAAGAAGAGGTTGAGAGTTAAAAGAACAGCATGCATTGGCACCTAAGGACACCGTAAGAAGCAATATGGAGGTAAACATGGAGATGTTGCCTCCACCAGAACCGCACCGCAGATAACTTGTTAGCAGAAGATCTGTGATGAGACCACAATGCAGATGATTCATTAGAACAAAATCTGCACTCAGATAAAATGAAGATGACAAAAAAGGTTGTGACACATTATTGCCATTCAACAGGATGATGGACTATTGCTGTAATATTCTCAAAATGAGGAAAATACTAACAATGACCAGAAACCTTGCCTTTGATTTAAGGTGGATCAAATAACTAGAGTGTGCAGCTGATGACCCTGCCACAGTAACCATGTATTCTGAAAGGTCTTCTTATTCCCTAAATCAGTCTGTCACCACCACCCCAGAGGAAGCCAGAAATCACAGCAAGGTATATAGCAATAGCTAGCACTCCCTGCCCCCTGTGCTGCATGAAATAGTCCTACTCAGACTACCTGGACACTGCGGTTCGGTGTTGTGGCAACAAGGATGCAGGACTATGAGTGGAGGCAGATGCAACATGCTTCAGAAACTAACCAAAAGGAAAACCATCTTCCCCCAGGAACTCTTCCATTCAGTAACTGGACTATGCTTACAAAACAATAAGCAATATCCTTGAAAGGGATTCCAAATTAGAAAGCAGTAAGAAACCACAAGAAATGGAACATACATGAAGAACATTTTTTTTTTTAAAGAAAAACAGGGAACATTTTTTTTCTAAATGAAGATACATTAAAATAATAAGCATTCTTACTTAAAAGTCCTTCTAGGTAAAACAAAAAGTAATAGTGTGAAGAAACAGTAACAAAACTGAAAAGATGCAGAGAGAATTTCTTGCAACTATCGAAACACTGAATTTTTATGTTTAGTTGACTTGAGATTTCAAACAGATTGTCTATTTCTCTTGTCTACTTGTTAAATGGATGAAATTTTCATTTATTTTTGTACAGCCTTGAAGTAAAATAGAGAATCATCAAAGCCTAAAATACTTGAAAAGATAAAAATCAAACTCTAGTCTCAAATGTTGCAATAAAAGATGACTGTATAGTGGGACTTTGGTCTTATTTAATCAGACAGATGAGCTCTGAGCTGAAAGGAATTTTTAATGACCACCACTTAATTGCCCAGCAAAGATGTTTGACTGTTCTCCCTGTACTCTTGGTATCTATACAGCTGGAAACCATGCAGGAAGTAGGAGGAAGGCAGAGCCACATACAAACCTACAAGGCTAAGAAAAGGAGAATGGAGGAAGAAGAGATGGGGTCTGCATGTGCACATGTGTGTGTTGCAAGAGAGCTGGATGGACAGTGTGAAGCTGGACAGACACAGAGAAAAGGAGGGCGTGTGTGTGTGTGTGTGTTCTGGTTCACAGTGACATGCCCAACAAAAGTGAAGGTGGCAGAGGCAGAAGCAAGGCAGGCTGCAGAGGAGTAGAGACAAATAAAAACAAGCCAGAGGCTTAATTGATTGCAAGAGGAAAGGATAAAGTAAGAGAGAGGGGGAAATAATAAAAAGAGATAGAGGTCATATTTGCATGAAGAATATCTGCAGGGTAGACAAAAGATGAGCTTAACAACAGCTAGGTACTCAGCCAACTAGCTTATTTGACTAAAGTGTTTTTTCCAGTGAAAAAAACAGGACTTGAATGGGGAATAAAAAGCCAGTCACTATCACTGTTAAAAATCCGCACCTTATCTGCAATTCGGATTTCTCTAGAATTCGACCAACTATTTTTTCTGTTGTATTGATTTTTGACACACTGCACAGTAAAGATTCGGGATGTGACTGCAAGATAGGACACAGATCTGAAATTTGCTGGCAAGAGGCTGCTACTGAGGATGCACAATACAGCCATGAGCCAGACAGTAAACATTTAAGGGGTCCCTACACAGAAGCAATTGGAAAAAAAATAATAGAATGAACTCCACACAGATCTCACTGCTTCCAGAAACACAAAATGGACAAAAAATATACAAAGCAGAAAACACAGCATCTGAGTCACATAACATGTAAGTTAGCAGTATTTTCAGCCTCAATCAGCATTCCAGGCCTATGAATGTAATCAGCTGCACATCAGAGAGAGCTGGGCTAACCTTTAGCCTCAGGAAAGCTATAGTGTACATGTACTGCGGTTACTCTTAGATACAGTCAGGCCTCATTCATTCAAGATGATAGTTTATTTAGACAGTCCAGCTAGCAGAACAGCTCAGGTCATTGGAATATTATTCACCACATCAACAAATAAATTACATATACCTCAGTTTCAGTACTGAGGCTTTGGTTCCAAACTGGCCTGTTAGCTTCAGTGCAGCTAGCAACAGAAATGCCTGGAGTTGGCTGTGATTTGCTGCTATACCCTAAAATACCACTACATACAGAAAATATGAGAAATTCCTCAGAAGTCGTGTTAGTTTACTAGGTTGTATCAGCTTCACCTCAGCACCAGCTAGACTGAATTTGTAGGCATTTGTCCACTTTATGCCATATTGCCCTCATTTCCAACAAAGGGCTGCTAGGCCAGGCAGAACACTGGGTTTTATTTGCAAATGCCTCTGACCTAACAGGCCCCCTGGAAGTAAAAGTGCTGTAACATACAGAAAATAGTAATGCAGTCACCTTAATTTCAGGAGAGTAAACCAAGATGGACCACAGCCAACTGCAGACAGGACAGCATGAACAGGTAACCCCAAAGCTTGGGCTAGTAATGCCTTATCAGATCCTGTTACAGGCATTACAGAAATGGCTCTGCTCTTTCTGAACGTGCCTGGGAGCCAGCATCACTGAAATCATGCAGTGCTGCACCTGAGCTAATAAAACCTGTCACCTCAGAATTGTTTCTGCATCAATGGCATGCGTAATTTGCATCCCAAATGATTCAGTCCAGATCTGAACAGGTTACCTTACCCAGTTGCAAAGATGGATGTTATGACCTTGCTGAACTTCACCTTGAGAGCTAGTTATGTATGTCTAGATATAAGCTGAACAAACACAGTTGAAACCTGAAGTTAATGCCTAATTCAGACAAGCTTCTCATACTGTCAGACTACTGAATGATTTTATATCTCAACTTTTTTCTAGCTGCAAGTGTTCAGTGGATCTACTCCAATTCAAGTAAGCATGAGCCTAAATAAAACAAGGAACACAAGCTCTGTATACAACTAAGTTGTGGGGTTAGTTTTTCTGAACCATGTTATCTGCTATCAGATTGTAGTTCTTTGGATGCATCAGCAAAGCAAGCTAGTGTCCCAGATAAATGTTTCCAATGCACTTAGTACTAGAGTGAAAAACATCCAGAAATGCACTCTGGAGGAGGGGAAGCAGAGTAATCCCACAACACACTAAAAGCAGATCACTGATACAATAGATTAAACGAGGCCTACGGCTATAGGACAGATTTGGAGAATAGAAACAACTCCTGCAAAATTGTTCAGAACTCTGTGTGGTTAGGATCTGCTGCACAGAGGAAATTAAATAGTAACTAAAGTCTGTATCATAATATGTATGCAATGAGAAGCTAAATTAACACTCAACAGACAAGCCAGATTCTCAAATTGTCTTTTTTTGAATGCCTGACTTTGGGGGGAGGAAAAAAAAAAGCTTTAAAATATATCTGGGGATGTAATTTTAACTCTGTCAATTATAAAAATATTTATATAGAAGCTTGAAACAGAATGCAAGCTATAAGCTGGTGATTAAACAGAACAACAGCTAAAAGGAAAAATGTGACTGCAAGTTTCCTTCTACCACCTTGAATCAACAGCTGGAACTTACAAAGATGTTTGCATCTGCTGTCAATTGAGTATATCCTTCCAGAGAGAGATGGTGCAGGTGTGATGATGGTGCTTATCTTAACAGCCTGCACAGATTCTCTTTGCTGAACCTTTGAAGTTTCTGTGAGATAAACTCTTGAAATATTTGCATGAAGTGGTAACTGTACCACAAGATTATACAGCTATCTCCAAATCCCTCACTGTATAACACACAATTCACAAACATGCAAAGTTCCTACCTCTAAAATAAATTCTTCTCTTAGGGCAAACTAGAATACAAGCCAACTGAAATGAACATAAAGTAAGAGAAGAAAGAATTCTGTGGTCTGGTATTGTTTTTTGCATCTTGCAGATTACATTTGATTTTGATTTGTTTTTTCCCTAAACATAGGAAGAGAAAAAACGCTCACAGTTTAAAGGGAGTCCTGCAATTCAATTTTGATTGCATAACATATCAAGAGCAAACAAAAACAGAGTTAAGTGATGCTGAGTGTTCTGGTGAATTGAAATCCCTTATTATCAATGCAAAAATACCATAAGATCTATGATGAGCAAGAGGAAAGTTGGGACCAGTATAATAATACTAAAGAAAGGTAAAAGGGAAAGGTATTCTAGTTTCTTCTTTTCACGTATTTTCCCATGAAAAGATGCTGGGTTCACTTGGAAAGGAGGAAAGAAGAGGAAGCATATTTTTCAATCCCTTCATTATTTTCATTCATCATTTCCTTTATTGTTTTCATGGTAATCATTTTTACACCCCAGCAAAATCCTAGATTTCTTTGTCTCAGGTTGTATGTCTGGATTCCAGCCAGTTTACAGATAATACCAGCAGTATTCCAAGCAGTCTCTCTGATCATCATGTAAATTTGCTAAAAATGAGCTGTTATAAAAACTCCTTATGCCCTATGTGGCCTTTCACTGACTCTGGCAAATTGTTCTTTTCCTCTTCTGAATATCAAAGCAGCTCCTCATTATTACTACTCTTTCGGTAGTCTTAAGGTCAACAATGCAGGATAAAGAACACAACAAAAAAACAATAAAA
Source organism: Anas acuta (assembly GCF_963932015.1). NCBI lineage: Eukaryota > Metazoa > Chordata > Aves > Anseriformes > Anatidae > Anas > Anas acuta. The sequence goes on along the minus strand of NC_089017.1, from coordinate 54,789,971 downwards.
CCAAAACCACTGTGAAAACAGATGCAGAGAAAAGAAAAAAGAATAAATTAACCTGTGAAATAGGACTAAAATGTTCAATTTTATAGATTGATGTGGCATCTCAGAGAATTTATGTGCTTTTTATATAGTAGCATAAACCATGTTTTTACATAAAATTCTGGTGCTCCTCATATTGGAAACCATTTCTGATGAAGCCTTATCTACATTAGGAAATTCTTGCAATGAAGGCTACCGAGTGTATTTGTGGAGTCTCAAATACGCAGCAACTCTCCCTGAACAATTATAAGACCAGCATCCCACCTTTACAGCATTACTTTTCATTTAGATGAAGTCTTCAGTCAAATACATATGAAAGTACAAACTTGAGGCTCAATATTAACATCAAGTGTTTGGATATATGGGATATCTTCTCCTGTAATTCATTAGCAACTCTCATTTTACTTCACCTTTTTTTTTTCTTAGGATAAACAGAGCACTTAAAATAAATCACAGAAGATTACTACAAAATTACTGTATTAAATTATTTAATACTTTAGTATTTGTATTTTTAGCTCAGAAAATATGAGAAAAAATCCAGCTTGGCATCAAACCCTATTAAGCTTACTTATCTGACATTTCATTATCCAGTTGTAAGAAAAAAAAAGAAAAAAAAAAAGAACATTGCAAAGAAAATATCTTTTAGCAATCTATATGACTTTCAGTTTCTTATATTACTAGGTTCTAAGAGTCCAGTAGTCACTCTAACCACAATTTTTTAAAGGTACGAAAACTCTGGTGGTATGCAGCAACTCAAGAGTTGTGCTCTCCTTTTTCTGGAGCCAATCTACTTCATTTCCATTCCTTCAATGCAGAATTTAAACTTCATTGCCTGATATTACAATTATCATAAGATTTATTTCACTGCATTGTAAAATAATACATGACTTTTAGACATGGAGGTCTCATTAGCTATGTTCTAACACAGCATTTGAAATCTGTCCTTGGACAGTGGAGTCTTAGAAGAAGAAACTTGCTTTCAAAATACTGTGTTTGTGGTTTTTTTGGGGTAACCTCAATTGAGTCAGAATCAGTAGGGTCAGACTTTGCTCACTGTATTGTCTCTAGGTAAAGTTTGATGACTTAAATCAAGGCTCCTTATCTGCCTGCTGTTAAAAAACAGTCCCACACTGCATGTATCCCATTCACTGTGCACGTGCTATGCAGATGATCAGCAAACTGTCAACAAATTAGATTAGTGTGGCTTACTATGCAGAGATGCCTACAAAAATTCTGGATCCCATACCATGTGCTTCTCTGGGTGAAGACATCACACGCCAAGGGACCTGGGATTAATTGAGTCTTTGTGTCTAGAAGCCAGCACATCTGCCTTAACGTGTAAGTGCAGAGGACTTGCTCGGCATGCACATGTGCATTGACCAAGCACATCCTAAAGCAAGAGCCCTAATGGAATGTGAAGAGCAGAAGCTAGCAATAGGAAATCAAAAAACATGAGCAAAGGTATGCACACAACAAAAGAAAAATGAAAATCTAGCTTCCATTAAGAACACAACATACCAATGTGTGAGGATTGCTCTCCTCAAATTTTCTTTATGTCTTAATACATTCAATCTGATAATTCAAAAGTCACAGAGAGAGTCAAAACCACCAAACAATGAGAAATCTCTAAGAGAAGATCTCCATTAATGTGATGTTGTAATGCAAACATCACGTCCTAATAAGAGTTTCCTCAGTTATCCACTAAAAAAATCACAGAAAAAAATATATATTACTGTAAAATTTAGCTTATTTTTTATTACATGATAGTCTAAAAGCCACATAGCAACTTCAGCATTGTGCTTTTAAATTGATTTGGACAGCTCTTTTTTTTTTTTTTCAGTTAATATTTCAATGTCATTTAGGTAGAAAAGTATAAATTAATTATTTGCAATTGTGTTTTAAATGTTATTACAAATTATCCATCATACAATCACAAGTCAACATTTTAAAATCATCTGCTTTGCTAAATTGCTTTTTCACAGCAGCTACCTAGCATAATTTAGGCCTGTAAAGTAAGATTTTTCTATAGATCTCTGTGCAAATATATAAAACGTTTATACGAAAAAATATAAAGGTTGCAGTGACTCAGTTTCAACAGTCCAAGTTTTTTTTTATCAATTAGAAGAACAGCTAGTAGAAAGCAATAATAAATTTAAGTTATATAATAAATAAATACTTTCCTACACAAGCTAGAAGCACATACCTCCCAAATAATGCTCTTCAGAATACTGATCAGGGGTTTCTTGTCAGTAGGTAACCACCACAACCTACTGAGATTTTTGTCTGTGGTATGTGTGTCTAAAGGAGTAAGAAATCATTTGCAGAATATCCTCTTTTGTTTTCAGGGAAACTGTTATGATTCTTTACTTCTAGATTGGTGCCAGCTGCTTATCCAGAATACTGGAAAACACAACTCTTAAAAATATTCCAGTATTTTTCACCTATATTAAAATTCATGTTGCTCAATATAGGTTGTTTAAAGTGCACTAAGGAATCTTGTGATGGTCAGGGTGAGTATTTTATTAACATACATGTTTTATAATTGTCTAAAATATTTGTTATGTTCTCTGACTCTTCAGAAAATATATGTCTTTCATCAGATAACAGGACTCTGTCAATTTCATGGAATCATAGACTCATTAAGGTTGGAAAAGCCCTCCAGGATCATCTGGTCCAACCATCCCCCTACTACCAATGTCACCCACAGAACCCTGTCCCTAAGCACCACGTCCAACCTTCCCTTGAACACCCCAGGGATGGTGACTCCACCATCGCCCTGGGGAACCCCTTCCAATGCCTGACTGCTCTTTCTGAGAAGGGATGCATAGTTTTTAATTCAGTTTACATTTTTAACAGAGTAACATCTTTTTACATAAGTTTTAAAATAATTTTTTAATACTTGAATAAATTAAGATACTTAATTGAAATCTGAATGAAACCAGAATTAGCTGCTACTGAGCAGCTACCAAGCCACACCACAGTAGTCTCAAAAGACACAGTAAGAATACAGCACATATGTATTTGGGATATAGAAAAAGGGGAAACATTAAACAGAATACAAGAAAATTAACACAGAGGAGATTCCCTGCTTAATGGAGCTGTTTCTAATGTTTCTCCTCAGGGAGAAAAATCGTCTGACATTTATGAATTACCAGACTTCTCAGCCAGACATTTACAGAATACAATTCTAACCTAAAACATGCCACTTTTAATTATTAAAAAGAATGCCAGAAAAACAGCTTAAACACCTTAAAGCATGTTTAAGACAAAATGTAGACAAAGCAGATACCGAGAGAGGTGGGCGTTAAGCACAATTTAACAAGCCTACCAGCCTTCTGTCCTTCAAAGCTTTACATATCAAGTCAAAGCACTGACAATAATTCTTATTTTTTGTTACCCCAAACTTGCCATTAGAAAACAGAAAATTAACATCAGAATAACTTTTCTAAACTAATTTATTCTTTTTTTTTTTTTTTGTCTTTCTTCTGCCAACTTCTTCAGAGTTGGCATCCATATCTCTTCTAGATTATTTAGTCACTCTGATGGTATGGTAGCCAAGTTTTAGCCCTCAAAAGAATATGGGAAAGTGTGATGACTTGAAGACTGTGCAGCATTTCTGGGGGCAGGCAGGTGTGGAAGCTAGCCAGAGGGCTTACAGACCAGCAGAACAGGATGGAAATTAAGAATTTTCTTGCAGTTTCAAAGCCAGGAGACAGAAGAATTTCTGCATAGACTTGGACTGCAAACTAGGCATGGGAATCAAAGACTCTAATTCCTTCTCTAATGGTATTAGTATGTTTCAACTACTTGTCCTAGACTCTTGAAAACCCTGAAACAAAATGATGATGCTGTTAAAAGATCAGGATTTATATTTATCAGCAGAGATGTCTGGAGAAGCTGATTACCAAAGTACATCTTAAAACCCAGAACATTGTTATTAGTCTCCATTTGAATAATGTTAATCACGTGTACAAATAAAATGATCTAATATAATCTAAAATACAATAAATTGAATAAAGGTATAAAAATCCAATAGGTCAAAGACTGAATTCATGTTCTTGTACTAAATCCAGAGCTCAAGTTATAAACGATCTAAGTCTTTATGAAGGAAATGGTTCTTAAAAACACCCTACAATATACTTTTGAAGACAAATTCAGTGATACATAAAACACAGTGTTGCATATAAAGCAGTACTAGAGGCCACCACATTTTCCAGCAGAACGAATCAACAGAGCGGTATAATTGCCCAAAAGCCAACTTTTCAACCCAACAATTTGAGATTCTCTTCAGTCATTGGTGAATAACTTGAACAAAACATCCCAAAAATAAATCAAGACCAATCCATAAACTGAACAATTATACTGCAAAGAAAAACCTCTTGTATTAACAAATGTCTTATATCATCCAAATCTGAGTTATTAAATTGAACTTTACCAAGTCATGAAGTTCCTTCAAATGCAAGCATCATAACATTCACTGTATAACCTTATTGTTAAAGGAAGTACTATGTTATATCTTGTCAAAAGAAAAATGAAGATATGCATGAGATATCTGGTAGTAAATTCTGTTGCCTTGAGTGGCTACAGAAAAACTCACAACAGATTTATGGAGCTCATTCTACTCCTAAGCAAGCAAATGCTAGAAGCAAATCTCCAAAGATTTATAAGGCAAGTGACTTTTTAGGCCAGTCATAAGAATACAAATAAAGACAGAAAAAACAATGTATTTTACATTACAGAAGCAGTACATATGAACATAGGCTGTGAAAAAAGGAAAAATAAAATTACCTGGAACAAGTTCCATAACAATATAAATAGGTTGTCGTTGTGTGCAAACTCCTATAAGTTTTACAATATTAGGATGATCATACTGTTTGAGTATTCTGCAAAACATACAGTAAGTTTACTATATTAATAAACTTTATTGTACAAACCAATTAAATAGGAAAATATCTTATACCCTTAATGTTATTTTAATGGAACATGGCATTACTATTATCATTAAAAAAAAATTGATGTCACAAATCAATCATCCTTCTGTTTGAGGGCATTATTACTCACTAAAAGATCGAGATTGAACTAAATTATTCTTACTGTAGATTTACCATTTGTTTAAGGCACATTTGTCTACATAACCGAAAAATAGCCTGACAGGTTTGTAGGTTCTCAGGAACCCTTGTAATTAAATAACATTTCAGTGGTGGACCAGAAAAAGAGGTACATCAAAAAAGGATGCACAATACATCTCTAATCTTTCGTGCTGCACTTCTCAAATGCACACTCATTTCAATTTTATTCTAAGAGGTTAATTGATACAATAAGTTTTAAAATAATATACAGACAACAATTTTAATTTTGGGAATTAAATAACAACATTTACATTTTCTTACGTGATACTTTAATAAGAACATTTGCAGCCTAAAACAGCATGTTATGATTTATATGTGAAATTAAGGGCTAGCAATAATTCTAGAGAGACTTTACAATTTTAAAATGATTATTCTATGATTTAATAACTTAAAACACCCCCTCTCTTTTCTGTTTTTCCTAGGAACAAGAGTGAAGTACTAACCTACTTGGTACAAACAAATTTAGTGAAAAAATAATATGTATTTTTTTTCCCCAGTATAACACTAGCAGTGGTAGGCTGCTCTATAAATGAAAAATCTCAGAGTTTTGCTCTGCCAAGTTATGAGAGTTTCAAAAACATGCTACGGATATACTAATAGATATATATTGATCTTACTAGCTCAGGGGTAGAAGTGGCTTCATAGCCACAACAGAGCAAATTAATTTAAACAATTATGAAATTATCACAACATGCCCCTCTACCCTGAGGTGTTAGAAACTCTCTGTGCATGTAGCCATCTAATCAGCCTACATTCAGAGTACTTAGATTGCCATTTCAAAAATAAATATACAGTTATATGCTGTAACTGTAAAATATCTCTACTGGGATGAATTCTTACAAAGAGGATGTTACTAAATGAGGTCTATACTGTTACCTGGTCACATGTGACAAGCTGTATCAGTCATGTACCCTTAGTCTGCATATACCATCATACATTATACTGGTATAATCACATTTAAATTAATAGTATCTTCCAGTCTTCTTATTCAAACTCTCATGGCGTGTATCAGAAAAAGTTCTAAGTGGAGGCACTTACAATACCAAAAATCTGTTTTATAGGCATAGCTTGCATAGGTGGTTTCAGCAAGTGCGGATGCTTGCTGCATACACACATTAATGAAATGCCTGTGCTTAGTTACCAGGGCAACAGTTGTGGAAAGTACTGAGGGAGGGAAATAAAAGGAAAAAGTTTATCTATAGTTCCTTTGAATTTTTGTGAAGGTCATATTTTGTAAACCTCTATAGTAAAAAATAACTTTAAATGAAAAAAAAATAAAATCCCACAGTATAAGTATATATTTCAACTACATTTAGAGAACCCACCTGGCTTCTGACAGAAATTTTATTTTCAGTTCCTGAGGAAGATCTTCTTTACACGTTTTTACAGCAACAGGAGTTTTATCCTTTAACGTTCCCTTATATACCTCACCAAAATTACCCTGAAATCAGAAAATAAAATAATTCTAAATAATAGAATCTTTACAAACCTCCAGAAAAATAAAGCAGACAGCTAATGTAACTGGTTCAGGACTTTGAAATATGTTTATGAAATTTTCTTCTAGTATATGCCCTTAACACAATTCAGTTCACATAGACAGAGTTCATCTATTTTATGGATATGATATATGAGTTCTATTTGACCTTACTAGAAAAAGAAAAAAACACATTAATTGTGTAATTACAATTTTCTTGTAAAAACTCCTGGTGATATCTTAAGTCTATAGACACTGATATCAGTATTTTTTTTCTTATTCTTACTCCTGTCCTCTTTCGTTTTCAAACTAATGCATTTTTCAATATTTTTCAACTTGCAGTCTGTAAAAGACCAAAAGACAATCTGTGAAACTACAAAAAAACACTTCAAAACATATACATTCTCAAGGAACTAAATAAGCAAAGTAAGAAAAATAAAAACACAGAATATTAATTTTGATTGCAAATTAAAACCATTAAAAAAAAGCGTCACATCCCTCTAAAAAATGTTACACTATCTACATTTTTTTAAAACCTAAGCTCAAGACTGCTATATTTAAGACCCCATATTTGGACATGACTTTAGAAATCAGCTTCTTTTATAATCAGATTTTTTAGATCTTCAACGACCTGTTCTCAGTGTAAGTTACTTTTATTTTATCTTTCATAGACAAAAATCCATCATATGTGCTTTTTACTTAATCAAAAACAAAATGAAAATTAAGGAGGATAAAAATTAAAGGAAGGAAGATATTGTGGTGTCAGAGATATCTGGTGTCAATGAAAAGAACCAGGATGGACTGCGGACACACAAAGACCTCATACTTTTAGTTGTTTTTTTTTTTTAGCTTTCCATTTTCCAAAGAATAAATATAACCCCATTTTAAATCTGCATCTCATAAATTTCCCCTCCTGTGTCCTGGTGCACAGAGCTACATATGACTTCAGCAAACTGCAAAAATCTGCTGGAATCTGCTTTCGTTCCTCAGTGACAAAGACATATTTATACCATGCATTTGAATCCTGTATTGCCAAAGAAAGTAGAGAAAAGAAAAAGGGGAGGGGAGGGGGGAGATGCAGAAACTCATAGATGAAAAATGCTAATGCATTAGTATTGACAAGGGAAGAAATTCAGGTGCCTAAACACTGGCTTCAGGTATTATTTTATTTAATAATAAGAAAGAAACACCTGGCAAGCGTGGCATAGGATCTATGACCCTTCTAAAGGACATAACACTACCTCTGATGTCTAGAAAATGCTTTTCATCTGGCATTGTTTAGAAGAATTTCATTTTTAATATAATATGTTACTTTCATTTTGTGTATATTATAGAATTAATATTGTGTAAATAAAAGGACTATTCACTGCTGAGGTGAAGGAAATCTTCTTTCTACCTTGCCAGTTTGCATCCTTCCTTGCATTAAGCTTTCATCATTTTCCTTGTCTTGTTCTCCAGGACAATCAAGATTTTGGAATTTCACAGATTTCTTACTTTCAGGGTCAATGGCTGCAGTTTATTTAGTATTTTCTTACATAGAAGCTAATGATTCTGTCATTCTTGCCTTTCCTAGTCTGACTCTATATTTTCAGAAAAGGATGAATTACAGATTTATATAGTGTCCCAATAAAGTTCTCATTCTGTATTTATTCATTAAATAATATAACTTATTATAATGACTTTTAAGACTGAGTCGTCTTTATTGAGTGTTAAAATGCTTTGTCAAAAATATGCAATAAATGTAAATTCACTTTATGAATCAATTTGCAGATTGTTTCGGCTGTCTTTACTCATCAACACTAATTCAAATTTATTTTTTGCAAACAAAGTTATGTTAATAGATTACTAAACATCCTGTTGTTGTTGTTGTTGTTGTTGTTGTTGTTATTATTATTATTATTATTATTATTATTATTATTATTATTATTATTATTATTATTATTATTATGCCTTTGGTATGTTTCTGTTTAAGAATGTGAAACTGTCATGGTACCTGTATGGCATTTTAAGCAACACAGCTCTGTCTACAGGCAGCTAATAATTCTTGTCATCTTAAGCTATCAAAAAGATTTTTTTCCCAAGAAGCAGAATTTACTTATTTTTATTTTATTTCCACATTTCTTGAAAAGTTTATCAGTTCTTTTAGTGTGTAAGAAACTTATAGGACAACTGTTGCTTACATTTATCTGCTTCTCATTCAAGCTTATTTTTCAGTTTTGGGGAAATCTTTTGAAACATGGTATTCAAAAGTGTCACTTGCAATTTTCTTGATAGGTGCGAAAGTGCTGAAAATTTATGTAAAATACTAGACTTACTTGAGTATTTCAAAGACTTGAAGCTCCTAAGCAGAACGTGTGATATACCCCATAAGAATTAATTTATACATATACTATTGTGAAGCTACTTAAAAGTCAAAAAAACATACAGGTGCATAAAGAACATATGTTTTAACAAGTATTGACTACATCATCATCTTATATCAAATATTTTATTTATACGCCTTTCGTATTTGTACATTTTTTTTCATAAGACTTCACAATTTAAACTAACTTTACACACATATAGTAAGCTTAAAAGCCTTCCAAATAAGAAAAATATGTATGCTAAACTTTTCAACAGACACAGTGTAACACTTAGCAGTACACCTGATTTAAAGCACAATACTGTCTTGTGTAGTAAAGTAAAAAAAAAAAAAAGGTATAAAGATTGAGTATTGCAGTAATTTAAAGGATAAAGCAATCAGGAAATATATAGGTTTAATGACTAATACATACTTTTAAAAATGTTATTTAGCTCACTTGATTACTTACTTTGCCCAGTAATTCTCCCAGTGTGACATCTTCATGATTGAGAACCCATTTCTTATCCTGTGGCAAGAAAAGGAAAGAATTTTCAGTCGTTACAAATGTATACTTTCTATAAGATGCATTTCAACAAGTAGAAATTGATCTAATGACTGATCAATCAAAAACACACTAGGCAGTTAAAAATTTATGAGTTTCTAAAACAGGTTTAAGAAAACTTGCTATTCAACAAAGTATTGAATTACACTGCAGAGTAACCACATCAAAGTATGTGTGCTGATATAACCCTACACACTTTCTCATGAAAGCTCTGGAAACAGTATCTAGTGCTGTGTTTTTACCTCTGTCAAGATCAAATGTGAAGCTTCATTTTAGAATACGAAGTAACTTACTGCAGAATCAAAGAAAAATTTTCTTTCCTCAGTGCAGGTAAAAAAACCAACTGATTTTTCTACTTATTAACAAGATACATATTTGTATCTCTTAAGTGTTAGTTCTTAATTCTTCTTTGGTAGTTTGACACATAACAGCCAAATATCTGAAAAGACAACAATTGCTAGTCGTAGTATCTACTCAGTGTTGATGACTAGCAATTTTATTTCTGTTAGTATCTCATCTACTTACCACCTCACAAACACTATTACCACTTCTCTTATTACTGATATGATCCTAAGCAGTCTTTATTAGTAATAAGAAGGCATATATCTAAACAGGCGTATGCCAACTGTATAAATAAATTCTCATTAAAGCTCATAGAAAACCAATGCAACCATGCTGGCTTTACAGTATACCTGATATATGACATTATCAGGTTTTCTGGACTATGGAACATTTATTGCGATCCTGCCCAGAAGACCACTGCACGTCACAGGATTAGGGATCATCACTGATGTTAACCTCAGTGCGCCCTGCCTGTGCTGCTTGTACTGAATGGCCTTCAGGCCTGTGTTGTGCTGCATACATCCCTTTGTCATAGGATAAACTTGGCCAACTCAACCAGCATATTATTACAGTTCCCACCAGGTACTGGCTATTGGTACTGGTGGTGTATACGGGCTATACACCACCTGCACAGCCCTGCCTTTATCCAACAGTGCACCAAGAAGTTCTCATGGGGACATATTTTCTGTTTGACAGCAGAAATGATGAGCAGAGTTATCTACTAATTAAAAAAATGTAATAATCCCATAATAGCTCCAGTGACTGAAATAGTAGAAGCCTTCTGTGAAGAGGGCCTGTCCAGCATGCTGCCTGTGGGTTGGAAGCCCATTAAACACTACAAGACCTGGAGTTCTCCCAGTCTAACAGGATGTAAGTTTATGCTATTCTTTCCCTACAGTGCTAGCTCTAATCGACAGTATTTTAAATGATACCTTGAAGAGTCTGAGTGACTTTCTTACTGGGATCCTAACACCTCCTGGTGCAAAACAGGTAGTTATCAATGTGCAAATACCTGATGGCAGGGAAGAAAGAAGAGGGAGCAAGACCCTTCTCTGCGGTTCCTGCTAACAGGAGAAGTAGCAATGGTCACAAATCAGGAAACAGGAAATTCATTAGGAACATGAGAAAATGTGTTTTTACTGTGAGGGTGGTGAAATACTAGAACAGATCGCCCAGAGAAATTTTGGAGTCTTCACCTGAAGAGACATTCAACACCAAACTGGGCATGGTGCCAGGAAACCACATTATAGCTGATGCAGCCCTAGTTGTGGGGTTGAACTCAATATCTCAGGTTTCTTCTAACCTCAGGTTTCTTCCCTGCGTGGTGCTTTTACTCAGGTGGGCAGCTGCGGTCTGCCACAACTGCTCATTCACTCCCCTCCTCAAAGGGAAAGGGGGAGAAGATACAATGAAAAGGGCTCAAAGTCTGGGATAAGGACAGGGAGATCACTCAGCAATTATCGTCACGGGCAAAAAAAGACTCAGCACAGAGAAATTAATTAGATTTATTACTAACAAGCTAGAGCAGTGAGAAACAATCTCCCTTTCCCTCCCCAAAAATAAAAACACCTTCCCTCATCCATGCTATTCTACCTCCTTCCCCTGAACAGTGCAGGCAAAAGGAAGCTGTGGTCAGTCCCTGACACTTCGTCTCCACATGGTCCCTCCCTGCCCCTGCTCCCTGTGGGGTCCCTCCCATGGGATGCCGTCCTTCCCCAACTGAGCCTGGGGGGCTGCCCACAGGCAGCAGCTCTTCAAGCACTGCTCCCACACGGCTCTGTCCCACGGGGTCCATCCATCCATCCATCCATCCCTCAGGAGCACACTGCTCCAGCACGGGTCCCCCACGGGTGGGGGCAGCTCCCCCCAGCCCCCCTGCTCCTGCGTGGGCTCCTCTCCACGGGCTGCAGCTCCGGCCCGGGGCCTGCTCCTGTGGGGGCTCTCCATGGGCCGCAGCCTCCTCCAGGCCACATCCACCTGCTCCAGCGGGGGCTCCTCCACCCATGGGGGGGCTGCAGCGTGGAGATCTGCTCCATGGGGGACCCATGGGCTGCAGGGGGACAGCCTGCTCCACCAGGGGCCTCTCCCTGCACAGCCCGCAGGGGAACTGCTGCTGCCTGCCTGCCTGCAGCACCTCCTGCCCTCCTGCGGCTCTCACCTGGCAGGCTGCAGGGATGTTTTACTCCTTGCTCTCCCAGCTGCTGTTCCACTGCATTTTTTTCCCCTCCCTTACCTCTGCTCTCCCAGAGGCCCACCCAGCATCACTCCCTGTCTCAGTTCTGGCCAGCAGCAGGTCCCTTTTGGAGCAGCTGGAGCTGGCTCTGCTCTGACATGGGCTGGGCTCTGCCCACAGCAGCCACCCCTGCAGCCCCCTGCTACCAAAGCCTTGCCACCTATACCCAATACAGCCTGTGATTCAAAAACATTGAAAGCCCTACTGTATGTAATTAGACTTTAATGCATGGAATTCACTCTTCTTATGGAAACAACATATCTGTAATTAATATGCTAGGTTAAGCCATATTACCAAGATGGAACCAGATACTACATAAATTTTGTTTTTCTCCCAAAGACTATCCTAACAGCAGGCATTGCAACAGTCATCACTACCTTTATCACATTTTCAAATTTAAAATGAAATGTTGAATGTGGTTTATTCTTGTCATTTATCAGTGAGACACATAACCATAACAAAATTCTAATATTCTAGGAAAAAAAAAAAAAAACACAGAACAAAACATATAAACTTATCTCCTACTATGGCTGAATCCTAAGTAGCTAGTACGGCACTTTGAGCATAACCTGCATACAGAGCATTATGAATGACCTTTTTGGAGCAAATAGCTTAAGTTAATCTTAAACGAAGGTGAAGGATTTTGTGTGTTTTGTTTTTGTTGTTGTTTGGTTGGGTTTTTTTGGTTGTTGTTGTTTAAACTCTAAAAATTCCTCTCCCCTTTCAGATCGAAGGCTAAATCTTTTACAACACATTCTCCACAGGCATCACAGTGAATAAGCACTACTTCCTTTGACCTATGCAGCCAATAAAATCCGATGTCAACTCATAATGAATCTGGAGTCTAATTTCTCTTGCTCTTTTTGCAAGGAAACTGTTCAGCAGGTAGTCCAGAAATGTTCCAGGTAACTGATAGAATGGAAGGAGCAAAGAAGGATTATGCTGCACGATGCACTCATTAACTTTCTCCACACTTTTTCTCCACTGTCATGAACTCAGCAGGAGGAGAAAAAAAAAGAAAAAGGAAGGGGGTAAAGTATTATTATGATTTCTATGATAGTTATATCACAGAATTATGCTGATCATTGCTCGTGTAAGCCATGCTCACTGCACTCTCTAGGGTCTCTCTAAATGCCTCTAGTCAGCCCAACTTCCCGCATGCTACTCCCATCAGCCCTGAAGGCATGAAGTCCTGTACCATAACACCATGAATACCTGGTAGGATCCATGCAGTGCCATTCCCTCTTCCACGGAGGGGCATTGGGAGACTTGAAAGAAAATTCTCCAACAATGATCACTTGATTTTTCTCCTGCAGACAACTTTCTTGATTAAAGCTATTGCCTCACTGACCAGACACCAGCAATGACTTTTTCCTTCATCTCCATTTGATTTTGCTAAAAATAGAAATGTTCTATTCACTGAAGCCTGTTAAATATTCTAGATTATTTATTTTTTGCTGATGGGATGCTTCTTTCAGAAGCTGTTATACTATAAATGTAGGAAGGGCCATCAAATTATACACTGTCCTTCACAAGAAATGCTCAAATTTAAGAAAACAATTTGAATATAAAGTTCTAAAGAAAATAAAGTATATATACATATATATATATAAACGACTACTTAGAAGTATTAACATAAGGGTTTTTAACATTGCAATAAGTACTGTTAAGGCCAAAAAGTTATGAAAACAAATAATAATAGAATTTTTAACCTCTTAATTTCTAAGAGTCTATGTAGTGAATGGCTTTTTGAATATTGACATGACACTTCAGACGGCTGTTTATGAAGAAAAAATCTGATACATAATCCTTCAGAGAAATAGTTAAACAATATGGTACCATAAACTGTAATCAGATGATCTGTCAAAGGAATTGTTATAATTATAGCAGTACATTAATTGCTATCTGTATCTCTCTTTTTATGAAAACCTTAAGTTTTTGTCATACCAGTATAAAGAATTAATTACATTGAGTATCTTAGTTCTGTCAAATTTTTCACAATTCAAGGTTCACACTAAATTTGATCAGCTTCACTACTAAGGCTTCTGGTTTTGGATTAGAAAAAAATAAACATATCCATGAGCATAAGCAAATTGTGCTGCCTTGCTAGTCTCAGTTTCACAAGGTATTGATAAGTGAATATTCACCTCAACCATAGATAAATTTATAAGTTTCCTTCTTATTAAAGCATTATATGAACAAAACTCTTGAATTGCTTTTGTAGATATACAAACTGCCTTAGATTATAGAGATTTAGTATGTATGCCATTCCTGTGACTAGTTGACTGAGCCACCAGACTGAAAAGGCAGCGGGTACAGCTCCAGGAGACACTCAATCCTTTCTGCTTCTAGTTGAAATCTCTTCAAAACTGCTCTTTTAATACTCATTAGGCACCATCTGCACCAACCTCAAAAGCAGATAGCTAAAGAAAATGATGCTGCCCTTGGCATATCACACTCCCTCTGACTGCGATCATCATTCATTTAGTCTTTTAACTTCTGTATAAATATAATGGATTCTGACACCAGTAATACTTTCCAGATGATCCAGGAGAGATTAGCAGAAGACACATACTGTAACACAATTAATAGGACAGTAACTGTAACCCAGAGCTCATATCTAAGTCAACTCCCCTCAGTCAAAAGCTTTTCTGTTGGTCCTCCCTCCTGGTTTCTCTCTCTCAGGTTCAGTGAAAGCCTTAAAGACTACAAAAACACCTCAAAGACTGTGAAAACAATAATTATTTTCTTGAGGAAATACCAAAATATAACTCTCCTCCCCTGCTTTGCCTGTCCTTTTATATAGCCTATATAGCCTTCACCTTGTGTGAATCTTAGAACTGGGCTTCTAGATAAAAAGATGATAACCATACTACTAAACTGTACTCCTCTACTTGAAAAGCAAACTCATTAACCTGAGATTATTTCTTGAAAGGCTAGAAGAAATTCAGGTGCTCCAGGATGCACTTAGACCTGTAAAACCTATGCAGAGATATGCCCAAGCTCTAGCAATGTCTGTAATTTCCTCCTAAATTTGAAATTTACTGCTAAGGTATGCACCTCATACACTGAGAAGGCAGGCTAGAAACTTAATGTAGGACTGGTCCTTAAGTCCATCTGTGAATTCAAATCTTAAATCATAGAGGGTCCCTCTGTCACACAGCACTAGTCAAGTTGAAGAAAACATTTAATGTAGACATATTAAACTAAACAAGTCTGAATCTTCACATGCATTAGTTTCATCTAGCACCTTACAGCACTTGCAGAGTGATTTAACCTCTATTTATTCTACTGCCAGCACCAAGGCAGTTTCTTCAGCAGACAGCTGGAAAGAAACTAAGAGATGCTATCTAGTGTATAAATCCGGCATTAGAAGAAAAAAGATATCTAATTAGCAGGATGTTAAATAGCCATTCAAACACTGTTTTGAAACTGTGCAACTGACTCAAATAATCATCTTTAATAACCTACTAACCTAAGCACTGCAAGGTGGACAGCAACAAGGACAAAACTGTATTTCTACTGCAAGTATGTAGTCTCACTAACTCTGTTCAACTTGTGCTGAGCTGAATATGTCATATCCAATATTTTTGGGAAGCTACCAACAATTAAATACATCAGTGAAGCACACAAAGCAATTGATCAGCATAACATAAACAAAAGTTAGCAAATAAGGCTGTCTTTTTTTCCTGTCTGATCATAAAATTCATGATTTTATGCAAGTGCCTATTTCTGGTTATGATAGACAGTATTTCTCCAGTTGTTAATACTCTAATACATTAATCATGTACGCAGAATACACTGAGAGATACAAAAGAAATGGACAGCAAAATGTGAAATAAAACACAACCTTTAACGTAGGTATGGATAAACAGACACTAATGCCCATCAGTCTGAGTCATAAAAATTCTCATTTTAACAGAATTGTTTCTAAATCAAATAGAGCAAATTCAATAGATTTTCATACCTAGTCATAAGCTAATCAATGAAAGAGAAGGTCAGAGCTCTTGAAATTGTTAATGCCATTACAATTCTCTGCTGTCCTGGTTTTGGCTGGAATATCATTGATTTTCCTCCTAGTAGATGATATGGTGCTGTGTTTTGGAGTTTGGATGAAAATAAAGTTGATAACATACCAATATTTTAGTTGTTGCAGAGTAGTGCTTACACCAATTAAGGACATCTCAGCTGCCCCACCAGCAAGGAGGCTGGGGGTGCACCAGGAGCTGGGAGGGACACAGGCAGGACAGCTGGCCCAGACTGGCCCATCCCACATGGTGTCATGCTGAATAATTAATATGGGCGGAGTTGGCTGGGAGGGGTGCTGTTGCCTGGGGGACTGGCTGGGCATCATTCAGTGGGTGGTGAGCAATTGCATTGTGCATCACCTTCGTGTAATGTTTTCTTCTTCTTTTTTTTTTTTTCCCTTTTTATTTATTTATTTATTTATTTTCTTTTTCCTGTTCTCCCCTCCCTTTCTTTCCTATTAAACTGTCATTACTTTATTTACCCGTAATCCTATTCCCCGTCACACTGTGCTGGGAATGAGCACATGGCTGTACAGTGCTGAGCTGCCTGCTGGGCTAAACCACAACACCTGCAAAAGGAATCTGTTTATGATGTAACCCTCCTCTTGCAACGCAACTATAAATCACTCTTTACCTAGTGCTCGTTCAGGCTCTTTTATTACTAATTTTGGACCACAGAATTTGAAAGCAATTCAGACAAATCTATTACAGAAATTAGTGCTTGGACATACCTGCTTATTATATGAATGATATACCTTATTTCCAAATGGGGTTATTTAAGAACCCCAGACACTTTATCCTATTACATTTTATTTATGTCCCCTGGTGTCCAAAACTACCATTATCATTTCAAGATAAATATGAAAGGAGCAGAAACTAAATTACAGGAATGTCATACTTCATGACCAAGGATTTTAACTGACTTGGCTTGGCTCAGATAAATACTTCATTGCCTTTTTGGAGATAAGCCTTTATGACATATAAGGAGCTACTTGGCAAAAGCAGGATTTTGAGATATCATTTGGAAGAATACTGGGGAAATGCCAAGACACGTAATGGATTGGAAGGAACCACCTCCAGGTGGAAACTTCTTGAGTGGAAAATGAAAGATGAGCAAGGATGATACAGAGACTGCTCTGGTTAGTACATTCTTTTACAGAATCACAGAACAGCTGAGGTCGAAAGGGACCACTGGAGATCGTCTAGTCCAACCCCCCTGCCAAGCAGGATCACCTAGAGCACAAGTGCACAATGCTGGCTCATAGTTAACCTGCTGTTCACCATAACTCCCAGGTCCTTCTCTAGTCCTCTCCAGCAGGTCAGCCCCCAGCCTGTACTGGCGCTTGGGGTTATTCCTCCCAAGGTGCAGGACCCTGCACTTGCTTTTGTTGAACTTCATGGGGTTCCTTTTTGCCCAGCCCTCCAGCCTGCCCAGGTCCCTCTGAATGGAAGCACGGCCTTCTGGTGTA
This sequence comes from Anas acuta, assembly GCF_963932015.1. NCBI lineage: Eukaryota > Metazoa > Chordata > Aves > Anseriformes > Anatidae > Anas > Anas acuta. Next base: position 54,772,357 of record NC_089017.1, on the reverse strand, counting down.
CCAGACAGTCCTCCCCGGTTTGTGTCATCCACAGACTTGCTGAGGGCATGCTCTATTCCATCATCCAGGTCATTGATGAATAAGTTGAACAAGGCCTCCAACTAGATTTTGCACCACTGAGCACAACCCTCTGAGCTCTGCCATCCAGCCAGTTCTCTGTCCACCTCACTGTCCACTCATCTATCCCATACTTACTGAGCTTGACGATAAGGATGTTATGGGAGACGGCAACAAAAATCTTGCTAAAGTCAAGGTGGACAACATCCACAGACAGTCTTCACATCATAGAAGGCTACCAGATCGGTTAAGCATGATTTCCCCTTGGTGAGTCCTTGCTGACTACTCCTGATCACCTTCTTAACCTCCGTGTGCTTGGAGATGACCTCCAGGATGAGCTGTTCCATCACCTTTCCAGGGTTTTTCCAGTTGAGGCTGACTGGCCTGTAGTTTCCTCAGTCCTCCTTCTTGCTCTTTTTGAAGGCTGGTGTGACACTGGCCTCCAGACCTTAGGCATCTCTCCTGCTTTTCACGACCTCTCAAAGATGATGGAGGGTGGCCTAGCAATAACATCCACCAGCTCCCTCAGCACTTGTGGGTGCATACCACCTAGGCCCATGGATTTGTAGGTATCAAGATGCTTAAATGAACTCTAACCCAATCATCCTCAATCACAGGAAAATTCTCCTTTCTCCAGACCTCCTTTCTTGTCTCTATGATCTGAGATTCCTGAGGGCTGGTTTTAGCAGTGAAGATAAAGTATGGAAGGCATTCGGTAACTCTGCCTTCTCTGAATCCTTTGATACCAGGACACCTGACCCATTCAGCAGTGGGTCCACATTTTCCCACTGATATATCTGAAGAAGCCCTTCTTGTTGTCCTTGGCATCTCACCAGATTTAATTCCAAATGGGCCTTGGCCTTCCTCATCACATCCCTGCATACTCAGACAATATTCCTCTATTCCTCCCAAATGGCTGGTCCCTTTTTCCACAGCTGTATACCTGTTCTTCTGTTTGAGTTTTGCCAGGAGCTCCTTGGTCATCCATGCAGATCTCCTGCCCCCTTTGCTTGCCTTCTTACTAATGGAGACACCTTGATCTTGAGCTTGGAGGAAGTGATGCTTGAATACTGACCAGCTCTCCTGGACCCCCTTTCTTCCAGGACCATAACCCATGGGATTCCTGCACATAGGTCCCTGAAGATGCCGAAGGTCTCCTGAAGACCAGGGTTGTGATCCTATTTTTTTCCCTGCTTCCTTCTTGAAGACACATGGTTGTTTCCAACCAGGCAAAGCGGTTCTTTGTTCCTTGGCCCACATAAGTAGGATCTGGCTGATCAGGTCAGCCAAGTCTGTGGTGATACAGCAGGTCCAAGGTCAAGCAGGGAAGTCAGCCTGTGGGTCAGTCTGGTTATGCTGCCTGGCCGTCATCCTGGGTCAGATAGCCCCAGGAGCACTGGGCAGGCTCACCATGACAAGGCAGCGCCAGGGTCAGTCCCAGCCTCGCCCCATGGGACAGGGCCCTGTCACAGATAATGGGGTGCGTGGCCAGGCACAGGCAGGGCTGTGAGGGGTCTGAGCAGTCAGGCCTTGCTGCAAGCGGCTCCCACGGATGGGGTCCAGCCCTGGCTGAGGCGTCCCCACAGCCCTGCCCGGGAGCCTCACCACAAGGTCACCGGAGGGAAAGGCAGCCCTCTGCTGAACCACCATCAAGGCGTGGAGCTGTGGGCCAGGAAAGGGCTCCTCTCAATGCTCCTACTGAGCTAGCTGTCAAACAAGTTGTCTTGTTTGACAGCTTGTTTTGTCCCCACAAAAAGACAGTAAAAACAGTAATTTCAGAAATACATTCTTCAACTACAAAAACAAATGAACAAACAAAAACCTTTGAAAGTAACCATAAATTCTTTGCATTTGAAGAAGAAAGTATTCCACTAAGAATGTTGGTAAGTTTCATGGTTCCATTTACGATGGTAAGTTTCATCCCTTGAATAATCAGCAAGGAATCAATTAGACATCATTCCTTTCTTCAGGAGAGATGCAGGTGTTGGAGCTGTGTGCTAGGTCTCTAAGGCCACAGTAAGAACAGCTGATGGTCCCTGTACAAGATGAAATCTCTTATTTCCTATTCTGAACTATGCAGCTGAACTGTTATTAGTATTACCCTAATTTCTGCCAAATAAGTAAGCTCAAGTCTGAGATGAGGTTTTCCTTCTACCTATCTTCATTTATTGACAAAAAACAGATCAAAGAAAACATGAATTATTATGTCAGGAAGAAGTTAGTAACAAATTAGTTATATCAAATTATAATAGCTTTCAATAAAATGTAAAATGAAATTCCCCTAACATTTTTCTACAAATTGTTGGTAACAATTTCAAACACGAAGAAGTGTAACACGGTGCTTTTTCAAATTTACAACTAGCAGAGAGGCAATTAAGTACTCAACATTTTAGAAACAGACATTTTGCAAACTAGATATAAATTTAAAAGCAACAGCTTATACACTTGTATACACTTAGCATTTCAACAAGAGACAGGAAAGGGGGGAAAGAAAATGCCACCTATTTTTGTATTCTATTTCAGAGCACCATCAGAGAAAAGCAAGATTCTTACCTAGCAGACTACAAAGCAAGATTTGTAAGAGGGAAGAGTGAGTGAATTCTGATCAGGTTCTCTCACAGGACGAACACTTTCAAAGAATTCTGTTTTATCATCAATGTTATTTACTCGTCTCATGTACTTTGTATCAATATTTCCCCTTGCTAGTTCAGATCATATTGAAATCATAAACCTAGGTACTGTCATACTAATAAATACGATCTAACACAAACTTTGCTCCTGCTTTTCATCTTAACAGTAGGTGCATCAAAAACAAAACAAGGTTGAAAATATCTAGAAATTGGAAACTGTAGTTGATTTAGGGGAAATAAACGGCACCAACTAAAATTATTTTTTCAGAACATTGAGAAGACTCAACCAAAACCAAAATATTGTTTTATGAGAACTGAGAACAGGAGACTTCCCAACTTAAGAATGCATCTTAACTGAGCATGGGGCATTTATCAGAAGCCTCAACCTCCTCTCCCCCACCTCAACTTCAGTAACACTCTTCTAGAAAAACATATAATAGAGGAATATTGCTCAGGAGCACAGTGCATATACATGCATTATGCCTGTTTGTTCATATTGCAAGCATAAAATATGGGTTCAGAAAAATATTTTGAAAAGTAGTATTTCCACTCCTTCCTCCAACTGGGACAGAAAATATCAGTAGTAAGAATTACTGCAGCTATGAACAATTTTTCCACAACAATAAAAATGGAAAGTCAATCTTTCACCTTTAGTAGTAATGTTAATTAGAGTAAAGTTCTTAACAGCTAAGAAAGCCATCATCACAGATCATTTTTCATGACGCAGGCATTCAAATATTACTTCTCAAAACTCGCTGAAGCAGATACAAAAAAGAAAGCCAGTAACAGTTGTGTACGGGTGAATCGGACCTACCAATGTGGAAATGAGAAATGATCTTAGAATTACGATTTGCTGCACCACCAATGGCAGTAGATCTGACGTGCATACCAATTTCATGATTCACAAACTATGTGTTTCAAGTCCTTCAGATTAAGTACAGAAATACAGGTAGCTAGCGTAAAAGATTTTTCATTAAGAGCAAGTGAGTTTTACAAGAGGGGTTCTGAAAACCCCACTGACAACTGCTTTAAAACTGTTTCAGAATAAAGATTCATGACCTGTAAAAATTGTTACAGAAGCTGTTTAGCATTATCTATGCAAAATATGAACTTTTTTCCACGGAGCTAAACCTATTTCATCTGACTTGATAGCACCATTAAAACCTTCACTATGAAGTTCAACCTTTTTACTAAACCAAATCCTGAACAGCCATAAACCAACAAGATAGAACTAAGATTTGTAAAAGCTACTATGCAGCATACAAAACATAGAAGTGACCTCAAATTAACTCCACATTTTTTCCTTGAGCCTTCTTTCTTGAAGATCAATAGACAAAATGACTGCAGAAATCAATATGGAAAAAAAAAAAAAAAAAAAAAACCAACTTTTTTTGCAAGAATATGCAGTATTTCCCAAAGATTATGCTCTATTCTTTATCAAATGACTAGAAAGATGCTGAGAGTATTTCAGAAAAAGTACAGGAAATAAAGAAAAATAAAGAGAAAAAAAGCTGAGAAGGAAGAAGTAATAAACAGAATGTGAAATCCAAAAGTGTAGAAAAAAAAAAAAAAAAAAATTATTTAAAAATCATTGCATTTAAAATACACTAAGGAAACTTAGAGCACTTAACTCAATATAGTAGCTTCGGCTCCTAAACTGAAGAATTCAAAATCACATATTTACCAAATACGTGCAGGCAGATTTTATCTGCCCTTTATGGGGTAGCCTTCCAAAACAGGACCATTCCTCAGTAGACTCAAAGGAAAAGAAACTGTGATTGCAGTTTCTCATTTAAACATTTTGTATGATTGAAAGAGAGGAATGTAAAAACTAAGTCTTTTTATGCATAAAAGCAAAAATACATTCCAATTGTTAAACTAGGCTAAAATATTTCCACAAACGCATACATACTTTTATTTCTTTGCCTCACCCCTCAACCCCTATGAAAATTGCATGAACTTTTCATAGTTTATGCACTGTTTTCATAGGATTGGTAGACTACGGATGTGTCTAAAAATGTCCAAGCATATGTAAAATGTCCATTATATGTAAAATGCTTAGATATATTTGGCTTCATCCTCACTTCAAACTTCAGCTGTTTCCAGTTAGATAGTTTCTTTTCCCCAAGAGATAAAACGCTTCACTTATTTTGGCAACATCCACACACTAAGGTACATGTATACTCCCTGCTAGACTGAACCTTTAAACATCCAACAGTCCTTCCAGAATAATTTCTAAATTGTAGTGGTTAGTATACACTTCGGTATACCTACGTAAGAGCTTCAGCTCCCCATTAGAGCTTCTGCCAAATTCCTATTTTGTTCAGACAAAAGCTTAACATTCTCCAACCTATCCCTTCCTAGCCACATATGCTCCTCTTTCACTGGTGTTCATAATCTTCAGGTAACGCATTAAAATTAAAATGCAAAAGAATTGACCTGGTAAAATTTCAAACAAACAGGTATACTGGTTTAATTTGCAATTGGGAAAGAGCAGGAAAAAGGCAAAGCCACAAAGAAAGAAAAAGGGAGCAAGATCACCTTCTTATCACACACACATAGACACCTTTTTGGCAGCAGCAAGTTGTTCACTTTACGCAGCTGCAACATGAAACTGCAGCCTTAATTTGTATGACTCTTCCAGTGTGAATATTAGTAAATTCTGCCTGCATTCCAAGACAGATACATGATGGCTTTTAACCCAAAGTCAAACAACATTACAGAAATGTCCATAGTTTAACTAAAGCATGTTGCATTTTTATCAGGTAGGTATTGTTCTCTAAGAAGATACTGCTATTCTTGCATACCATCAATGCTAGCATATACATACCATACTCAGTATAGTTGTGATAACAATAAATTTTTGTGCTTCCAGAGCTTTTTGTTGTATAATTCCTTAAGTATTTTATGTAAATATGCTTCAATATAATGTAGGTAGGAATCCAGCTCAAGGAACTCTTCTACCAGAAATGACCTGCCCAATGCCACATGGCAATGTGCACTAGAGAAGGGTCTTTAACTCACTCTCTTGAACTTTAACTTCTGTTCTTTAACTACAAAGTCTTTCAATTCATATCATCTGATTGTCTTTTCTTAATAAGATAAATAAGACAAATACACACCTACAACTAACATATAAAGGAATCAATCTGTTCTTTGAAGCTTTGTTTGAAAATGAAGCCTTTAACTAGATGGATCGTTAAAAATGAATATAAAATTACAGCTGTGACAGGTCAATACAGAATCAATGGTTTTTATGATCATTTTTGTAGTTACACAAGCCTATTTTATGTCTGGAATTCTACTAAAAGACAGAAGCCACTGCTCCTCTTTGACACTCAGCATTAGCTTGACCTATATGCACTCAACATTTTTAACATAAAATTAGGCTGCCTTTATAGAAAAAAATGACTTTTAATATAGACTTGTATGGTACACACAGACAAAACATCTTTTCCAATCTTCTCATACACTGTTAAATATGTCTTGATTGCCACAATGCTTATTTTATTAGTAAGCATTGTAAGTATTTATTTCTGGTGGCTTGCACATCATGTAATTTACTAGTTATCTATTTTAAGCATAGTGAAAAACCTAAGTGTTAAGGCTACTGCACTTCTACACACAGTCACACACACAGAGAAGTGTAAACTACATATTCATGAAGTTTCCTTTCATATAAGTGAATAAAGATGACAGTCTGCATGTCATATACAAAGATATGTATATTTACACCTCTTTAAATATGAAGGAATATATTTGCCAGCAACACCATGGAAGGTGTAGGTGCACTAAAGCTTGCAGCTACAGAAAGAACAGCCACCTATTCTTTAATAATCTCTACCCAGAAAACCCACAAAAAAAGAAAGTGTGCCGTGATGTCATTGTTTCCATGCAAGTTCCTTGTAAAGGCCTTTGATGGGTATCCATGAACCACATGCACCATTCCTACCATTCCATATGAACATGTGTTGGCTTCAAAGCACTGCAGGACTTTTCCTGTTAGAATGGTTTTCCTGAGAGGAAGCATACTTGCTTTATCACAATTTGTTTGCAATAAATATACTGCAACTGCTGGTCAAACTTACATTACCATTTTAGTTTGCAAGCCAAGACAATATCATTATCTTATTCTTCCAATATATGCAGGTGCAAATGTTAGGTGCTTTTGAGATAACCTGTGAAGATGCATGTACGTAAACCACTACAAATTCCATAGGAGATACGTACTGTAACAGACACATGATTTGCTGAAATCACATGAAGCTTCACACAAATAAATCCATAAACTCTTGCAGGCAGGTTGTAAGCATTTTAAGACCAAAATTATTCAATTTTAATGTCAGTCTAAGCACTCATTTACCATAAAAAAACAATTTTAACAGCTCTCATGAAAAGAAAAGCAACTGTTCAGCACTCTTTGTCTGACCAAACAGAAAAATAACAAGGACGCTTGCTTAAGAACCTGGCAGATTTTGGTATTGCACACATGGTAGCTATTCAAGCATTTTTACTTACTGATAAAATCCTGTAACAAATTACATTCCCAATTTGCAATAACAAACCCCAACTCACAAAACTACATCTAAAATTCGTAGTTAAACTATTTTTTTCTTTATTAAATACACAATGTCTAATACCAAGATGACATCATCTCTTCCAGAAAAAGAGGAGATCAGAAAAACAAATGACAAAATAGCCTGTAAAAAATGGAATGAGAAGCCACATTATATTCCTTTGTACAGCCTTTGCCAGCAATCCTGTATGCCTCCTGGTATATTCTGATCATATTATAAAAGGAAAACAAAATCAAAATTCTAGTTTGCATAATATGCACATCTTCAACTGATTGATGGAAAGAAGTTGCCCTTATTAATGAATTTTTCATTATCAGAATGCAAAAAATTTCTTGGCCATCCTTTTGATCTTCCAAATTAAAAGCTGTTTCGGAACTCTAAGGAATAATGTCCATTCTTTCTCCCACAATGTGGTCAAAGTAGACTTTATGCTGCAAGTCAGCAATACTAAAATATGTATAAAGGCAACACACCAATTACCCTTCTGTGGAGAGAGGCAAAATGCTGTATGGATTTCTGCTGTAGTATCATTGTAAAAAAAGCGACAGTCAATCCCATGATTATTTTAAAATCTACAACAGATTTGGCTTTTAAGTCACTGATAAACAATACTGTCCCTGGTTTCTCTCAACATCATTTCACTCCTTTTTAACATCTTGTTTCACTTAAACTGGTGGAGGCAATCACAAGCTTCTTCACAGTAACTCACTGTACAGAACTTTAATACTACAAATCCTATTTAAGAGCACACACTCATACTCCTGTTCTTAATCCATGCTAGTTTTTGAGCCTTTCATAGCCTACAAAAGTATTGTAAACTCAAAAAATTACTTGTATTAAAATCATACTGATGGCACTAGCAAAACCAACATGAAGAATACAATTAGAGGCTTACTGTAAGCTTGCAACTCACGAAAATAGTTAATACAATACTTAAGTTACAAATCCATGGAAACAGTCAGAACCCATAAAAAAACCAGGGTATTACTTAAGCAAAAAAAGCAGTTTCATTATTGCGATCCTACCAAATTCTAATCAAATTTTAATATAGTGCTCTATCAATGACTGATTATAAAGCTTCTGATTAAGATTTTCAAAAGTCACAGTGTAAAGCTCCTGTTTTTGGAAGTGTTCCACTTACACCCAGAATACCATGGAATGCAGTCAGTCCTCTGATTTTCACATGCATATAGAAAATGTAGAAATAGAAACCGGTAAATCCAAATAACCTTCGTTGAAGGCATTCATTTAAGTAGCTTATCCTCCTAGTTTTCAGTTTTCATAAAAAAAAAAAAAAAAAAAAAAAAAAAAAAGCACTACTCAAAAATCTTCCATAGCATACGTTTTTCCCTCCTAACATTTTTTTTTTTTTTTCTTACGTAGTGGTGTAGTAGGTTTACATGGCAAGGTTTTGGTAGCAGGGGCCTGCAGGGGTGGCTTCCATGAGAAGAGCCCAGAAGCTGCCTCATGTTGGCTAAGGGCCAGTTTCAGCTGCTCCAAAGGGACCTGCTGCTGGCCACAGCCAAGCCAGTGAGCAATGCTGGGTGGGCCTCTGGGAGAGCAAATTTAAGGGTGGAAAATAACCAACAAGCAAAACACCACAACTGCTTTACAACAGTAGCTTAGAGAGAGGAGTGAGAAAATGAGAGAGAAGCAGCCCTGCAGCCTCCCAGGTGAGTGCCGCAGGAGGGCAGGAGGTGCTGCAGGCAGGCAGGCAGCAGCAGTTCCCCTGCGGGCTGTGCAGGGAGAGGCCCCTGGTGGAGCAGGCTGTCCCCCTGCAGCCCATGGGTCCCCCATGGAGCAGATCTCCACGCTGCAGCCCCACCATGGGTGGAGGAGCCCCCGGTGGAGCAGGAGGTCTGGGGGGAGCTGCTGCCCATAAGGGGCCTGTGCTGGAGCAGTTTGCTCCTGCAGGATGGACCCCAGATCCATTTTGGAACAGTGCTTGAAGAGCTGCTGCCTGTGGGCAGCCCCCGCAGGCTCAGTTCAGGAAGGACGGCATCCCGTGGGAGGGACCCCGTGGGAAGCAGGGGCAGAGAGTTGACTGAGAAGGAGCAGTGGAAGCATCAGGGACTGACCACAGCCCCCACTCCTTGTTCCCCTGCGCTGCTTTGGGGGAGGAGGTGGAAGAGGGTGGATGGGGGAAGGTGTTTTTGGTTTGTTGTTTTTTTTTGGGGGTGGTTGTTTCTCACTGCTCTAGCTTGTTAATAATAGGTAATAAATTTAATTAATCTCTCTATGTTGAGTCTTTTTTTCATGTGACAATACCTGTTCAGTGATCTCTCTGTCCTTATCTCAGTCCTTGAGCCCTTTCCTTTTGGAAAGGAAATATCTTCTTGATATCTTGATATCTTCTCCCCCTTTCCTTTTGAGCAGTAGTGGTGAAGCTTGGCTGCCCATCTGAGTAAAACCATTATAGTAAGAATGGCTTATTTCCATCTCCTTCATAACTTTTAGTTCTTTTACTACTTTCAGAATGTTTTATTTTCTGTTTTCAGTTGTGTTTGAGAACTGCTTTTGTTCAATTTGCAGCCCACACAGCACTACAGCACTCTTTTTTTATGTGAACATACAAAACTAGTAGTGCACATGCAGCCAGGGTGCCCATTTAATATTTCTAGGAAAGATTTTTTTTCTTAAAGAGATTGTTCAAAAATGACATTTTGTTTGCTAAATTGGAAGTCATATACTTGATAAAAACACACTTTTTGTTCCAGGTTTGAACATGAATGCTTACACCCTTTAATAATGTTATTGTCCACTTTCATTCTAAAACTTATAATGCAAAGGTTTACCATGAAGATAAGGTGGAACCAGAAATGCCACCAACATGCAGAAAAGCTACATAAGTCTTTGGTCACAAAATATCTGAATATAAAACAATCTTTCTTACTCTTTGTTTAAGCAGTTTAATGTGCCTCCGCTATTACAACATTTTAAAAAGATTATTGTAAATAAAAAGTTCCTCCAACTTTTTAAAGTTTTCAAGGTACCTGAAATTATATTCAAATTTGGTTTAACAGCTTGTTTGCACAAAGAGAAAATCACTCCCCTTTTTCCCATTCTCGTTAGGATGCAATACTTTCAGAAGTACAAGCCACCATTATGGAAGATGGGTTCCTTTTATTACCTGTCAGAACTGCTGCAGTCCTTGTTAAAACCTTTAAAATGAAATCTTGTAACACCTCTAAATTCTAAGGAAATAGGAACATAATTCAAAAGCATCTCTAATACTAATATATTAAATTTATCAAATATCAATAGCTGCAGACTATTCTTCAGATTGCAGAATTAAACTAAAGTACCTGCTAATAATCTGCCTAAATTCTCCTATTACACTGAAAAAAAAAAAATCCTGTCATATGAATCACAAACCTTCTGCATGGTCATATAATAGTGAAGAACTGGCAAAAAAATCATTTCATGCTTATGCAACAAATACAACATTTTTCTATGACATTATGTACAATAAATCCTCACTTTTCATTGTGTATTTAATTTCCTTAATAAAATAAAAGATACATTTTAACATTTAAAAGTGTATATATCAGACATTAGTTATATTCATGAGAATTACATCTCTGGGCCAAAACTCAGCCCACAAAGACCATAACCACATGGCCCTTCTTGGCATTTCTACAAGCCTGGCCAGGTGTGTGGGTAACATCCAGATAATTCACACTGATCCTCTTTGGAGCTACAAACCTACACTACACAAAATTGTGATAGCTGAACTGTACGCTTCTCTGGCCTGCTTCTTTCAGCTGAAAGTTCTGCTCCTAGAGAGGTGTCCTCAGGTCAAGCAAATACAAGATGATCTTCCCAATAGGCAACGCCAATTATTGCAATTGTTTTCCTCCTCACCAACTTAATTTTTTCATGTCACAAGATCAGAATTCCTAATTGAGTGTCAGCACTACTTTGGGATAAACCTAAAAATCTCCTTATTGAGTCTCTTTGCTTCTCCTCTGCCCTCCTCAGCAGGCCTAAGAAGACTGGCCCGAAAATGAGACTAGTCAGCAAACTTCTTGAACTCTTCCAGCTCAGCCTTGCTGGCCTGAGAAACACGAGCTACCTGCAACATGAGCATGCCTGTTGTCTGCAACAATGAACATGCTTTTGAAAATAAAGCAAAACCAATGAACAACTAGGGAAGCCAAAAATCAGGAAAATAGCTTATGGTCAGCTTTGTATAAGCTTTACATGTATGTCAACTATGCTAAAGGAGTCAATATTCAGAAAGTACTAAGAGCTGAAATATGGAACAAGTAACTTGTTTATACTTTTAGTCTTTGAAAGCTGAGCTCAAAGACTTTTAAATATGAATACAGATTAATACAGCTTAAATTGGTTCAGTGACTGAACAATCAGGGTCATGTCAGATTTTTATGAGCGCATTTCCATGAAAAGAATCTCACTACCTTTGTCTTCTCACTCAAATTTGTATTTCTTCATAATTTCTTTTCACAGGTCTAACAATCACATCTTGCAACTGGTATCAAATCCACACAAAATGCTTGTGTCACTTGCAAACTTGTTCATCATTTGAACTACTACCAAATATGTATTGTTTTGTTTTTTAACTTTTTTTATTTATTTTACTCAATTTACTCATTTCACTTAGTGGGTTCATCACTTTCCAACATTAAAAAAATATTTGAATCCATAACACAGGCTAGTTTGTCACATCAGAATAGATCCTGACTGAAAGTTGCTGGCAAAGAATGCACAATCCAACTCATCTGACAAAGTAGCTTATTTTTTTAATGAGCTCAGAATTTGAATTCACTGCAGAAGGTCCAAAGACTATGACTATATTGGCACTAGTGAAATAGCAGCAGATTTGAAACAGTTGGTGCAGAGTACCTTAAACATACACACAGGAGGGCAAAGGAGTATTTCTGACTAGATCTCCTCTGACTATGAAGACTGAATTTCAATCAGCAGTTTTGCATCTTCCTATTTTGTTTCTGTTTAACGCTTGAATCCTCAGGGATTGCTCACTGATGGAAGCAGAGCGTCCGAAGTGGCAATGGGCAGATTCACTTCAGAAGTGCATTTCTGATCCAAGTTAAAACGTTAATGCAGTTATATCCATATAAAACCAGTACTTCTTATTTCCTTGATGACTTTATTTTCTTTTAGTCAAACTGAGCACATCCGCAACTTAATACAGATTTCTTAAGCATACAGAATGTATTTCAGGAAATTTAAATACCTCAAAAACATGAGGTCAAAGATGGTAGAAAGTTAAAACACATTGTGTATGCTTAAAATAGCTTTTCTACTAATAAAGTCCTTAGGCATGCATTGAGGTTACTCTGAGGCTTTTCATAACAGTCATTTCATCAATAATAAATCGAATGATACAATGTGCATTTTTTCTAAAAAGGTTATAAATAAATATAAAGGAGACTCTTCCATTTAAAAAAAAAAGAATCACTTGCAGATATCATTTTAATGACCTTAGTTTTTCTAATTTAAATTCTATTATTATGTATCATTAGAATTCCAAACAGGCAGATTTGGTCTACATGAAGGGTGGATGTGGGACAGGCCTTTTGTGGCACAATTAACATTGTTCCTTTCAAGGACAACGTCACAGAAGGTGAACACTAATTTTGCTAATATGGTAAAGGAGGATAAATGACTCTGGGAAGGAAGGAAAGGAAAAATAAACTACATAGCATAATTGTTTTTCTGTGAAGTTCTCTGTCATATTTAACTTTCACTTTCTAAATAGGTTATTATAGGAACAGCAATTTGCCCAAAAAGATTAAAGATTGCATGAAACGTCAAAGACTACTTTGCAGCTGTAAGAAGGAAAACAGGAAAAACAGTCTCTGCAGATGTCAAACAAATTTTAAGGAAAAGATCAAAGATACTCTGATATTAGCACATGATGCAGAAAATACCCCCAACCCTAGATGTCAGAGCACATATGCCATTTCTGAAAATAACAAAATGTCCCCACTTCTCCATCCAAATGCCAGAGCTCTATGCCAATTAAAAAGGAAAGCTCTTAACACTCTTTTCCTTAATTCTGAAGTACTGTTCTACAACAAATAACTTTGATGAGATGAGAACTATAGTCATCATAAAATCATAGCTAAGACCAAAAGGTACAGCAAAACACAACAGTTTAAGTTGTCTAGCTAACACCTCTGTCAAATCTTTCTTACTTGGTTCAAATTGTTGGCTGTGAAGCACAAAGTGCATCCTTTATACAGTTCTCAGTTACCGTATTAGTAGCTATCAGATCATATTTCATATATTCTTGAAAGCCTATATAAAATATGTGATACATAAATACATAAACATATACTTACATATATGTATGTGTATATATATACACAATAAAGTTTCCAGTCACCAAATACTCTTTTTAGCACTGTCAGTATGACCATGACAATCTTTTCCATTACTGCTCATAACCTATCAGTATGAAAGCTGAGGAATTTATGAACCCTATAGGAAATACATGCACATACTGAAGACTGACATACAGTAGCACAAAGTATGTAATTTCACCAAAAAAATGCAGCCAGAGTGATACGATTTTATGAACAGAGGCTGATTATTTACAGCACTTTGGAAACCTGAGTTAGTAAAAAGTACTTTTTCACTCCAAGTCCTATCACCCACAAACTGCTCATAAAACCAGCATTCTCCTAGAAGAAATTCTTGTATTTTCTCTGGTTTTATTTAATACTAAAACTAACTCAGATGAACAAGTCTGGAGGGTCTACTTCATTTTTCCCCTGAAAACAGACAAAAGAAAAACTGACTTTGCAGCCAGTGACAGTATTAGAGACAGAGAGATAATAATAATAATAATAATAATAATAATAATAACAACAACAACAACAACAACAACAACAACAACAACAACAACAACAACAACAATAATAATAATAATAAAGCCTTAGAAAATGTCCTCCATCAGTTTGTATGGAGGTTATGCTGTGTCTGGCTGCAGTTGTGGTGTTAAAGATTCAAGCCGAAAAGACTCACCACACAGTCATATGTGTCTGCATGGTTATCATCAAATGATTTTTAGACACCCCCTATGTGCATTTACACCTAAAAGCATATGGGGTTAACTAAAAAAATGAAGAAAAGATCTGGAAACTTATTTGTGAGAGTGTTTTTTTAATTGTTTAAGTACTAGAAAAAATCTTTGACTATACATTCTCACTGAAAACAATGCATAAATAAAAACCTAACTCTATCCAAAAAATGTTATCATAATGAAAGAGAAATGTCAGGAACACAGAAGCTCCTTGCCTTCAAAGTAAATAACAGACAATGAAGAGATGGCATTTTCCAGGCCTGTTTAACCTCAACAGAGAAAAACTAAGAATAACCTCTGTTATTATTTAGTGCATAGTAACATGCTGTATTATCATTTTACGTTTCCTAAAATAGCAATGCTTTGAGAGTACGTATATTATACAAATTCAGGCGAAAATAGCTAGAAATCAGAAAGAACACTGAATATCTAAACCAGATAGAGAATAAAAGAATTTTACCAGATAAAAGAATTTTACAAATAACCATAGAAAGATTTCAATGCAGGGTTGACAACCATTTACTTTTAGCTTAAACAATTTATATCAAAATAAAACTATATGCACATCAAAAATAGTCATAAGCTTTCTTATATATTCAAAGAATTTAAGCAATATTTTATATTGAATAAAGTCTCAACTCTGTAATTACAATGACATTAACCAAAAATGTGTATTTAAAAAGTCATTCTTTAAATTTTGAAAGTATATGTAATAGGTAAGCACGGATAAGTATAAAAAGCATTAATTTTGCGAAAGGGATTATGCTTTAGTTTCTTAGCATTATTACTGGTAAAGAACGAGGAGCTTGGATTAGGAAACTAACTGTATTTTTTGCTATGCTTTTGAAAATTTTGTAGAACAAAGAATGTGCTTTACATATGCTTGAAACTGGTATGGTTATTTATTTATTTATGTTTTTCAAGAACAGATGTCTTACTCTTAGTTGAAATAGAAAGACTTAGTTGAAAGGAGTTGACTTATGAATGAAGTACCAACTGCAAAACTGTTGGAAGAAGGCAAGGACTCTTTAAAAGCTTTCTAAACAGTTGTATGTTTTAATATTTCCATCCTTTTTCATTCCTCTCCTGATAGCCATTCTACTATGGCTTACTGATGAAAAAGTGCAATTTTATTTCAAGTTTGAAATAACTCTGGCAGATACAGACACTGTTTCCGTGTCTGTATCAATACCTTGTATCTGAGATATAAAATAGTGGCAAAAGTCTGAGTTACCATAACTCTTCCAAATTCTGCGAGAATTTTACCACTTAAAGAACAACATTTGATTCAAGAAAAAATCTTCATTACAACTTCATGGGCAATGAAATACTTGTCTCAGTTACTTGTTCGGTAGTAAAATCCAAATGGAAAACCAAAAGCAGAGAAAGGAAAACTGCAAGGATGTTTTGTGAGACTGAATGCCATTACTCAGGACAGTAAAGATTTATTTTAAGAATCAGGACAAAGTGTTACTTTTAAGGAACGTGTTATGCAGAGCAGAGGATGAAAAAGCGCAAAAGAAAAGAACAATGATGAAGAATGAAAAATCTTTCAAGTTGCATAGGAATATGTTTTATATAATAGTACAACCTCCTCAAGTACTTTCAGTTACATAGAGTTCTTGGAATGTATGCATTTACCTTAACAACAGGATTCAGCAGAACAACACCTGATTTCTTTGTAATAACTTGCTTTGTTGTATAATGATGTTCTATGAGTTGAGGAATAGTTGGAAACCCAGTTCCTTCAAAACGATATTGATTCTGTATGGAGGTAAAAGGAAATAATTGTTTCTCTACAAGCAAAATTTCAAACAACAAACTGCAAAAGAGCATTATAAAGCTTCCTTCATTAGTAACAGAGCAAAAGTGTTTCATTTTACAAAATAAGATTTCTGTCCTAATCTATTTCAACAGTATTTCTACCAAATTAAATGGAATGACAGTAAGAAACATAAATTAATAAATGCAAAATTAGTGTATCACGCACTTACAGCAACATAATAAAAGAATTACTTGTTTAAAATCTTAATTTGAAGGAAAAAAGAAGCTTTTGCACTTCAAAAGATGGGACTGTTTGGGATACTCAAACTGTGACAGTAACATAAAAATAATATAAACTTCAAAAAATATAATTAAATTTCTAAAGCCCTAAAGCTCTAAAATTACAGGAAAAAAAATAAAACAAGCATCAGACAATAAACTAAACAGGGGATAAGAAATACTGTTTTACTCAGATCTTACTGCACTTACAACGTTGTGTAAAACTAATAAATCCTAGCACAGTGCATGACCAGCATTATCATTTACTAAGAAGCGTGTGCTAGAGGAGACTAGAGCTGTACTGGTGCTAAAAACAGAGGCAGGTTACGCATATAATCCACAGAGAAAATTCTACCAAGACAAAATTCCACCCCCTCCTCCCCAGCCCTCCATCCTTGTCAATTGATTTCATTTTAGCTACATAATTCAACACAATTAAAATAATTAAATATCTTAATATTTTACTAGAAGAATGAAAGATGATCTTAGGAAAGAATACTATGACATAGCATTCTTCAGCTATCAGGAGGGCGGGGAAAAAACAAAGTATATTCATTGCTTATCCTTGCCCTGATTCTTGACGGGAAGAAACAGTAAGTGCTTATTTCCAGATGGAGGAATGGTGCTATGTCCACGCTGTAACAAGTGGTGTCCTTCGGGGGTCTGTCTTGGGACTGGTGCTATTTTTTAACTTTATCACTGACACAGACAGTGGGATCGAGTACACCCCCAGCAAGTTTGCAGATGACACCAAGCTGAGTGGTGCAGTTGATACAGCAGAAGGAAGGGATGTCATCCAGAGGGACCTGGACAGGCTGGAGAATTGGGCCAACAAGGTTCAACACGTCCAAGTGCAAGGTGCTGCACCCGGGTCAGGGCAATCTCAGACATGAGAACAAACTGGGAGAAGAGCTCACTGAGAGCAGCCCTGCAGAGAAGGACTTGGGGGTTCTGGTGGATGAAAAGGTCGGCATGAGCCAATTGTACAGACTTGCAGCTCAGAAGGCCAACTGCATTTGGACTACATCAACAGAGGAGTGGCCAGCAGGTCCAGGGTAGTTACCGTCCTCCTCAGCTCTGCTCTTGTGAGGACCCTGGAGTGCTGCGTCCAGGGCTGGAGCCCCCAGCACAAGGAGGATGTGGGGCTGTTAGAGAAGGTCCAGAGAAGGGCCATCAAGGTAATAAGAGGGCTGGAGCACCTCTCCTATGAAGATGGGCTGAGAGAGCTGGGGATGTTCAGCCTGGGTAAGAGGACGCTCTGGGGAGACCACATTGCAGACTTTCAGTCATTAAGGAGTGCTTATAAAGGAGATGGAGAGTGACTTTTGCTCAAGCAGATAATGACAGGATAAGGGGGAGTGGTTTTAAACTAAAAGAGGGGAGATTTAGGTTCACTCAGAGGGTGGTGAGGCACTGGCACAGGCTGCCCAGAGAAGCTGTGGATGCCCCATCCCTGGAGGTGCTCAAGGCCAGGCTGGATGGGGCTTTGGGCAGCCTGGGCTGGTGGGAGGTGTCCCTGCCCATGGCAGGGGGGTTGGAGCTGGGTGATTTTAGAGTCCCTTCCAGCCCAAGCTATTCTGTGACTCTATGATTATTTTATCCTCCTCCATGTTTTAAAATGCACATTGCAGCTAGGTGACTGGGATACAGGGTTAAAACCTGTGCCTCATTATCGAGAGTTAGAGAACTCTTCGCAGAAGACAGGAACTGCCAGAAGCCATTCTGAAGACTGGCAAGAGCAAACAAATACTGCATAATTCAAAAACAACAGCAACACAACCCTAAAGCACAGGCAGTGATTCAAGTTCATTTACACAACTGGGCAATGAAACCTGTACCACTGACACACAGTTTTTTTCTTTCTAGCTACAGGGTTAACTTCTTTACAAAGCGCATTGTAAGGTCCTCTTTCTTCAGGTTAAAATTCAACTTTCTGAAATGTGTTATTACTTCTAGTAAAGACAGCTTGGTCATGTCACCTATTTTCAAAATTCCTGGTTCTCTATCATAAAACTGCTTTCATGGTTTGAACACTTTCTGTTGTTTATGCCTTAAACTTCATTCAGTTACTAGATACTGGCTCAGCTTTTATTGACCAGTAACTTTAGTTTCCATTCCTTTCAAATAACCTCTCTTACAGTTTTGTTCTGATGATTCAAAAAACCCTACGTCCTAAGACTAGGGCCTAGCAAATTAACCAGCACTCATCTCATACCCAGCTGTGCACCCAACTGCTGCCACTGATCTAAGATCTTCAGGGTGAAGAGCATTCCTTTATTCAGTGCACTTACACACGATTATGACCATTATTAAGATCATCAACAAACAGCAATGTAAAAATAGCATAGCCTCCAATAAAAACAGTGAAAAACAACAGCAGCCTTGAATGCCTAATGGATTTTGGTAATGATTTTTGATGCTTAAAGCTGAACAGTGAGCTCATTTATCTCATACATACTTTTATTAGGATTTGTATTTAAAATATTGATAAAATCAGAAACAACACTTATGCAGTTAAAGGAAACTGATAAACAAGTATATATCCTGCTCCACCCTGCAGTCTCTGATTCAGAAGAAAAATTGTCAACGGACACCAAAGCTGACAGTGATCCAACAGTGAGATCTGACCAGTCAGAAACCTGATTTCACACTGTTAATACCAATGTAAATAAAATAAATTTCAAAAACGTGGACTAAACTCTCATCAAACTCACCAAATGTTAATGAATTAATTCCCTCTTGTCATATGACCGTAACAGCCCCACTATTTACCTCCTTTTTCATGCTAAAAGGCCTTTTCTCTTTTTAAAACATAAGCCTTTTTTTTTTTTTTCAATAAATGCAGAAAATTCATCCCACAGGAGTGCATAAAGAGTTCTACATTTCTTTAATATAAGTTTTAGTTTTCATGATTGTCAACAAAATCATCCCCAAATACATCCCAAAAGCAGATTAATACTTTTATTACTAATTTAATACTTTTATTACCCTATTACTAAATGTACAAGCAGGCAGAGCTAATGACATCAGGATGTTTGGACTGTTCCATCATGAGGTATGCAACACCAAACAATGACATTTCAAATATAATTCCTAAGAGAAATTAATGAAATTATGAGAATAAAGGTAGCTTTGTTATTTTTTTTATGGAAAAATGGATACAAAAAATTCATCTTCCAGATAAGGGTGGCCTCAAATTAACAGTCATTAAAATAGCCCATCTAATTGACTTCAAAGGACAATTTTTTTTCACAGGTCCACTTGCCACATACCACAATATACACAAAATGATTTCAGCCACATCAAGTATATAATGTGCATTATAATTCGGCTAAGAATAGGAGAGCTCCAAGCATCTTTTAAGATACTGTGTGTCTAGGTATATGTAGTTTTATTGCTCTTATTTTTCTGTCTAGCACACTGATACACCAAAATACTTCAGGGCTATAAAAATCAAAATAAACACTGACTTTGTGTCAAGGTTCACTTTTATGAACAGAACAACACCCACAGGGCTAAAAAGAAACTCAAGCATCTCCAGAGCAGCAGGGGCTTCAACTGTTAACTGTATAGAAACTAGCAAATAATTTTTTCCTCAATGAACATTTTCATTTTTTTTCAGTAAGATTCAATTAGAGGTATTAAAAGTAGCCTAATTAGTACCAAGTATGAAAATGGGTTTAAAAATAAATAAATGTACACGCATAAATTAGTAATAACAAGCTCTGGATTTCATAACATTTATAGAAATTTGTCTTCTCATTATAGGATTAAAGAGGTAGAATAACCTCATACTTCATATTTTTCTTTTATTTCCTAAAATAACCTTTTCCCCCTGATTCGAGCACTGATGGCAATATTACCAACAGCTTTCATATTTTCATATAAAGGCTAAAACCACATGACATAATAAATTATGTAGATTCTAAATCATTTAGCTGGAATAATAAACTTCCTAAAGTTGAATATTTAGTACTATAGCAGAGACGTACATCAGCATATTGTATGATAAAGTGTCTCCGTTGTCCATCTGAAAACACAGAAAGGACATATTCACCAGGTTTCCCGTTGCTCTCTCGCACCAAGAAGTCTCCTTGCTGCTTTAACAGCTCCTGGGCTTCTATTCTTGGAATTGCACCATGATACCAGTCTTGCTCTGCCAATGGTTTCTCAGTGGTTGATATTACATCAAAGAACTTGGGAAAAATATTGAAGAAAAACGTTACTATAACAGTACATTTTTAGAGTTTACTTTTATGTGAAAAGCATGACAGACAACATTAATCTCTATTTCTATATCTAAATTATGTATTTCTATTCACAAACAAAATCAAGGCTCTTACATTTACACAAAAGGGATACTAATCACATTTTTTTCTGTTACCTAAAAAAATAAATCTGCATATACAAAAAGCACAACTTAATGGAAATATCCATTAAAACATATATTAATTTTCACTTGGCCCTGCTGTTTTTCCTAATCCATACTGTCCAACAATGAGCAGTGACTCTTCCTCACTCTTTCTTAAATGTTCTGAAATACTATAAACAATAATTCAAAATTAAGCATTTCTTTATATAGAAACTTCTGAGACAAAACCATAAGAAACTGAATTTTAAAAAAGCATTTGAATTGGATAACTTGTTTTCATACAGTTTAAAAACCTCACACTAAATCAATCAATAATTCTAAGAAACATATTTCCCAGCATTTACATGACAGCAGGGGATAGACACCTGGGCATACTGTGCTTACGAAGTTGCACTGAGTTTCTGCAAGTATAATGATCATAAGATACTGCTTTCACCCGCTGTAAGCAGAAGGTAATGAGTTTTAATTTGCTGTTTCCCATAAAAATCTGAAAAAAATCAGTAAAATCTGAATAAAATAATACACTACATATTGCATCAGGAGTTGAATTATATATGAGTGTGTTCCATGCAAACCTGCTGAAACACATTTTAGGTAACAGAAAGGAGATGCACACCTCAGATAAGGCCCAGGTAGCAGATACAAACAAATTATTTTGACTGATACTCTGCTATTGCTCTACCCTGATGAATCAGGTTGGTTTCTTTTTCTACTCTAAGCAAGGATGATATGATATTTCCTTCTTGGGGAAAGAGAACAGAAACACTTCGCTAGTACATGAAAGAAAAAAATGACATTATAAATCTGGGCATGGTAGAGGGCATCTGCAAATTTATTGTCTTCTTGAAGAGATACTCAGGTCAAGATGACCCAGCTAATCAAAGACAAAAACACTACGAGTCCTCAGAGAGGAAATAAATAGACCTAAAAATGGAGTCTACTGAGAACTTGTTTCCAAATATATCAGCATATCCAAATATGTGAGCATTTGTGAGCATTTCCAAATTTATGAGCATTGAGCCAAGCCCAATTTTTGAGCATTTAATGAGTCCCTGGTATAAAACATGCCTTTGTCTCTAGGTTTATGGCTATCTTTCCAAGCCATATCTCGAGAGATATAGTTTATCTAGTCCAGAAACCTCATAGAATACAGGAGAGCGTATTTAAGAGTCTGACTGGGCCTCATTATTCTCAGACTTCAAAACTGGTTATCCAAAACCCTGGGGTACCTCTTGTATCAGGGATTGTTTCAGACATGAGTTTTGAGGCTAAAACAGTTACCAGCAAACCCATCACTAGAAAGAGTGAGCAAGATTGATTACAAATTCACAGCTAAGAAGGACCATGTAAGAAAAAAATAACAGCTTGAACAGAAAGATAACAGTTTGTAAGATCAAAAGGTGTACTCCAAGGTACTGTATTTATTTGCATAATGAACTACTAAAATCCCAGAATATTGTTTGGCCAAGAAAGCAGTCATTTCAATTCCATCAACAGTTAAATACTTCTTAGATTAGAGCCGTATCCCACTGTTAAATAACACTAAGCTATTCTCTTTCACAAATTCCTAACACAAAAGTAAGTTTTCAGAGTATTATAAAAGGTTATTTACTTGAACTTTTTTTTTTTTTTTTTAAGATGCTGAGTTTGACTCAACAGGAAAAAAAAATTCTAACCTTTGCTAAACTATCAAGAAATTTTAGGGGGCTCAAGGTAGCAAAGCCTTTGCCACATAAACACATTTCTACCTCAAAGGAAATGTTTCTAAGGATAAAAGGACAGTTCAGGGTCAATAAAATAGTTTGTAGTCCTCACAAAGGAAGGTTAAAAAAAAGACGTAATTCATTTCATAGTTTACAGAAGAGGCAGACACCAGATAATAACACCTGCTTATGTTCAAACTGGGTCAAGTGAGTCACTGTTCAGACAAGTATGATTATACTTCAGAATAAAAAACAGAAAAAGCTTATGGAAAAACAAGGAAGCATTTTAGACATTGCTAACTACAGTGCTGTTTATGACACTAGGATCAACCTTCCCCTTTTTAAAATTTGTTTGAACTAATATTTCTTTCTTTAGAAGGAAACAATGAAAATCCCAAAATGTAGCCTGTGCTGATTGTCTCCTACCTTCCCTTGTCTTTATTTTTTATCTTATGCCAAGGGTCAATCATAACCAAGCTAAAAAAAAACGTATTTTCTCTAATGAAACAACTGGTAATTATTAATGTTTTGAATGTTATTGAAATTCTTTTATTTTTATGAACAAGTCTCCCTGTTCCAACATACTTTCTGTATGATTCCATATTCACTTTGACTGGCTTTGAAAGAAAACATGGCTGAAAGCCCGGAAAGAACAGAACAAGTGTAAGATATCTAATCATTTTAATATTGATTTCAGCTCAATTTACCACTTAGCTCTAATGTTTATACTGCACTTTGTAGTTAGAATTAAATGGTTTAAACATAAGAAAGGTTAGTCTTTAAAAATGATATAGTGGGAAAAAAAGCTACCTTCTCAAAAATAGTTTACGATTCCCATCTCTTTTCTTAGTAAGTTTAAAGATCAGGAAGCTACTGAATTTGATTAACCAGATACATAGTATCTTGCTGAGAATAAATACGAACTCTAAGCCCCAGTGTTTTACAATTTCACTTTGGGGACGAGATGTTTTGCACATTTATTTATACACAGAAGCACTGTCAAAGGAGTGTTTCAGTGGCATAAATTGAATGTTTTTTGTTGTTGTTTGATTGTTTGTTGTTTGTTTCGTTAGCTTCAATAGAAGTTAACAATAAGCAATTAACAAAATCACACGGAAGGAAAGGAAACCACACTGAAACATTTTTACTTTCCCTCCCAGCCTCCTGTTTTTCTTGTTTTCTTTTTCCTTCAACATTTTAATTTATTTCCATAGTTTGCTCATTGGTTACTTTGGCAAAGGGATGGCCTCATATATTCCATCATACTTTTCTTTCCAAGAGGAGGGAAATACTCTCATATCAATCATGCTCGTTCTATTACTGTCCTCCTTTCTTATTCTGAACCTCCTTCTCTCCCACTAATTAACAATCCATTGAAACAGCAGTTTTTCTCCTGGAGGAAAAATCAAGCGGTCCCTAGCTGTTGTCCTTATTCAAAAGAAAAATGGAGCAAAGACTGCTGTATTATTTCTAACTTCAGAAAAAGGGAGACTATTCCTGTACTTACTCTATCAATGAAAATAAATCAATAATGGGATTAATATTTTATTAAAATAGTAGCTTACTTAAAATTGTACTTTCACATATATTCTAAGCTTAGCCTTTGTGTACTTGCTTATTTTCCATCTTTATACAAGAAAAACATTTTCCCAAAAGATTTTTTTCTCTCCAGTTTTAAAAGAGGCATGGAGAGAACAGAAAGTAAAGCAATACATTTAGCATGATAGTTTGAGACATTTCCCTGTAGAATATTCTGCCAATACTGAATCTAGCTCATTTGCATGTGCTAATATATCACACAAAACCAGCACTTACTCCATCAAGGAAATGAAAATTTTCAAGTATTTCATCCTAAAACAATCCTACAACAGTAAAAAAAATGCACACACCTGAAAATTATAAGGTAAAATTAATTATACAAAAAAAAAAAGAAAAAACACAACTCTCATTTTGTACTGAGTGATGTTTTTTCTAGGATCATCATTATTAGATATGAAAAAATAAAAAATATTTTCAGTAAGGCAAACAACATGTGCAGTTACCTAAGTGGTAAAACAAAACAAAACAACCCTACCCATTTTATCTGAAGGGTAGAAGCTATGATACTATTCATTCATGTTCTTTATTCTGTTCATACATAACACAGCATTAGTGGTACAGAAAACAGTTGACCTTCTTCTTGTGTTTTCTCTCCTCATCAGATTAAACTTATGTCTCTTGCTGTTAGAGAGAAGTGGCTTACATTTTGTTCAACAGAAGCCACCTGAATTCCTAACCTTGCTGTATTCTCTTCAAAACCATATTTTTTACTGTATTATTCTCAGAACTTTCTCATTCGCGGAGCCTGTAAATAATTTAAGTGCCAACACATAAATAACAGTTAAACTTCTGGCTGCTTGAGGAAGTACTGGGTTTCTCTACAACTAACTTCAGAAGATACGAAAAAAAACCACCTTAGTTCTCTTTAATTACACACAACATTAACTTCTCATAACCAACTATGGGTTTTTAGAATACCACCACATTTAAAACAAAATATGATTTCAATTCTAAAGTTTCAATGCACTTAAAATACACACTATGAACACAGAGTTAACATGCCTTTTTCTATTTTAAAAACATATTTTTTTATACATATTATTAATTTTATAATACACATTTTCAATAAATAGTTCGTACACTTTGATGATAGATACTAGGTTGTATATACTAGCATATACATTTAACAACCAGTAATGTTACATAATTTTCAGTGTGAAAAAGGAGAATAGCTAAACACATTAAGTGATAAAAATTAATTTGTGACATCAGTTTTGTCTGTATGTCTAGGGTTAGCTTTTCCTAACACACAACGAATTGCTAAAAACACAAAAAGCTGAAAACAGATTGGTTTGTACATAGCCTGATTTTGAAATCATTTAAGTAATAGATATTCAAGACTACTTGTTACTCAGATTTGACTATCTGCTTCAGGTCTATTCTGAATAAGTATATATAAAATAAAATATACTTGGAGTACATTTTGGAGAAATAAGATCAGAATTGATCTTATTTCAGATCTATTCTTATTCAGAATATTATTCTTATTCAGAATATTCTATTAATAGAATTCTTATTCAGAATAGAATATTCTGAATAAGAATAATATTCTGAATAAGAATTCTGAATTCTGAATATATTTTGATTCTGAAATAAGAATTCTGAATTCTTATTCAGAATAGATCTGAAATAAGATCAATTCTGATCTTATTTCTCCAAAATATACTCCAAAGCTTTAGTAATCTTCTACCTACCATATACCACCCATACCCACGCTTTCACATAGGGAAACTGAGGCCACAACAAGGAGACTCAAATGTCAAATGGGACTTTATGTCCCCTGGGAAGATGCTGATGGGATGAGGAGCACAAGAAGTGCTCTACTCAGTGCTCCCAGTTGGAGACTGGAGACAAGGAGGAGGTGGTGTATGGATCAGGTGAGTGACTGGCTGTGTGGCTGGTGCCACGCTCAGGGTTTCAGGTTCTCAGCTCTCAGGAGTGCTTCCAAGAGACCCTGCATGCTGACAGGGGATGGGGCGCACCTGACCAAGTGGGGCAAGAGTGTTGTGGGCAGCAAGCTGGCCAGACTCATTACCAGGGCTTTAAATAGATTCAGAGGGGGAAGCAGATGTATCTGTAAGTGACACAAAAAAAAAACACTGACTGCCAGTACTTTGGAAAACAGAGGGGAAACACCTGTGATTCTTCCCATGGAAATTTGGAAGGACTCCTCTAAAAAGGCAATGTGACCCATAGCCCAGCTGAAGTGCCTCTGCACCAACGCTCGCAGCATGGGAAACAGACAGGAGGAGTTGGAAGCCACAGAGCAGTTAGAAAACTGTGATCTAATTCCTACTACAGAAACATGGTGGGACAAATAACACAGCTGGAACACTGGAATGGACGACAAGCTTTACAGGAGACAGGCAGGGAAGGAGGGGTGGGGGTGTTGCCCTCTATGTTAAGAAATGGACAGATTATGAAGAGTTGCCTCTAAGAAACAGTCAAGAGCAGTTTGAGAGCCTGAAGATACAAATAAAGGACCAGACCAACAAAGCACATCTTGTGGTTGGGGTCTACTAGAGGCCAAGGGGATCAAGGGGAGCCTGTGGATGAGGCCTTCTTGCTCCAACTACAGGAAGCGTCGTGCTCACAGTCTCTCATCCTCCTGGGGGATTTCAACCACCTGGATGTCTGCTGGCAAAGCCACACAGCAACACAGCAGGCAGTAAGCAATCCAGGAGACTCCTGGAACCCATGAGGACAACTTCCTTGTCCAGGCAGTGGACAAACTAACCAGTGGAGAAGCGTTACTGGGCCTGGTGCTCACCAATGGGGAAGAGATCACTGAAGAGGTTAAGACTGGAGGAAGCCAGGGTTGCAGTGACCACGTCTGTCATCGAGGGATATGGGCCTGGAAAAGAGCAAAGCCAGGACCCTGAACTTCAGAAGAGTGAAATTCCAGCTGTTCAAAGACCTAGTGGATGAGATCTGATGGGACATTGTCCTTAGGGACAGATCTGAACAGAGCTGGAAACTCTTTACGAGTATGTTTCTTAGAGTGTAAGAGTTCTCTGCTCCCCCATGTAATAAATCTCTCCCCTATGAGATTCCATAGACACATTACTCAGAAAAGATGGGCCAAAGAGAGCATATGGCCTCTGACAAATGAAGATGGAGAACTGGTAACAACAGACTTGGAGAAGGCTGAGGTACTTAATAACTTCTTTGCCTCAGTCTTCACTGGTGGTCAGGCTTCCCTCCTCCCACAGCCCTTATCATCCTAGTTGGTGCCTTCCTGAAGAAGCGGTGTGCCACTCTGATTTCCTCTCCATCAGCATGTTACTGTTTGAGCCATTTAGCAGCAAGAAGTTGGGAGCAATGCTCATCTGTGATTCTGTGATTTGACATGGTCCCACATGACATCCTAATTTCTAAATTGGAAGGTTTTGGATTGAAGGGTAGACCATCCAGTGGGTAATGAAATGGCTTGAAGGTCACACCCAGAGGGCAGTGGTCAATGGCTCTACCTCCAGGTGGAGGCCAGTGATGAGTGGTGTCCCTCCGGGGTCTGTCCTGGGACCAGCGATGTTTAGTATCTTCATCAATGACAAGACAGTGGAACCAGATGCACCTTCAGCGTGTGTGCAGATGACACCTAGCTGAATGGTGTGGTAGATACAGCAGAAGAAAGGGATGTCATCTGAAGGGACCTGGACAGGCTGGAGAAGTGGGCCAACAAGGTTCAACAAGTCCAAGTGCAAGGTGCTGCACCTGAGTCAGGGCAATCCCAGATATCAGAACAGACTGGGAGAAGAACTCACTGAGAGCAGCCCTGCAGAGGAGGACTTGGGGGATCTGGTGGATGAAAAGCTCTGCATGAGACAGTTATACACACTTGCAGCTCAGAAGGCCAACTGCATCGTAGGCTTTATCAACAAGAGGGGTGGCCAGCAGGTGGAGGGAGGTGATTGTCCCCCTCTGCTCTGCAGAGTGGGCAGTGGGAGGCCTCACCTGGCCCCATCCAGGTCTGGGGCCCCCAGCACAAGAAGGATGTGAGGCCGTTAGAATGACTCCAGAAGAGGGCTATGAAGTTGACCAAAGGGCTGGAGCACCTCTTCTATGAAAAAAGGACGAGAGCTCTGTGGTTGTTCAGCCTGGAGAAGAGAAGGCTCTGGGGAGGCCTCATTGCAGCCTTTCAAAACTTTCAGAAAGTCTTATAAAAAGGATGGAAAAGGACTCTTTACTTGGGAAGATAATGATAGTACAAGGGGAAATGGTCTTAAACTAAAAGTGGATAGATTTAGATGAAACATTAGGAACAGAGTCTTCAGTGTAAGGGTGGTGAGGCCCTGCCACAGGTTGCCCAGAGAAGCTGTGGATGCCCCATCCCTGAAGGTGTTCAAGGCCAGGTTGGATGGCCTTGAACAGACTGGTCCTGTGGAAGGTGTCCCTGCCCATTGGAGCAGGGTTGGAACTAGATGATCTTTAAGGTCCCTTCCAATCTAAGCTATTCTATGATGCTATGATATAATTATAACCATGTTTACATCAACTTCAAAGGAAATCATATTAATTTGGAATAAAAATAAGAATTAGGCATATATGTACTTTATTTAAAATATTTTAATATAAGCTAGTGAAAACTTGACATTGACTTTCCCTGATTTCATCTTAAATGTTATCTTGATGATCCTCTTCAAACTTTCTCTCCTTTTTTTTTTCCTCTGAAGCAGTGAATTGCTGTTTTGTTTTGCTTCAAAATGTAAAAGATTCTGAACACATCCAAACAGACAAAGTTGTAGGCTGTCTCACCTACACAAAGAACAGAGGTCACAGCAACATACGTTCTAAAATAATGTTATTATGGAGGAATGTTGCATTTCTACATTAATTAGAAGTTTGATAAACCAAAAACCATGATAATTTGAGATTTTATTTCCCTCCAGGGATGCGTTTCTCTCCAGGGATATTTTAGCTGTTTTCCTATAGAATTTCAAATATTTGAAGCAACTTCCACATTTTTCATAGGAAAAGTGCTTCTGCCCTAATTTTATCTCATTACCATATTTATTATAGGGTGGGCCTGTGCAAACCTCATGAAGTTCAACAAGGCCCAGTGCAAGGACCTGCATCTGGGCCAGCGCAATCCCAAGCACAGACACAGGCTGGGTGGATTGAGAGCAGGCCTTAGGAGAAGGGGGTGTTGGCTGATGAGAAGCTCAATGTGAGCCATGTGCTTCCAGCGCAGAAAGCCAACCATATCCTGGGCTGCATCCAAAGAAGTGTGGCCAGCAGGGCCACTTCTTATGCATTGCTGCATAACAGTATGTCATACTGTTATATGTTATGCATGGTATGCATAACAGTACTGTTATACCATCCATAACAGTATGTCATACAAGCTTGCGTATTTTAGGTATTATTGCATGCTTGTACATGGGAAAAAAAAAACAACACAAAACAAAACAGAAGGAATACAAAAGCAGCTGTTCTTTGTCTCACTTGGCTTTGTGTACCTTTTTTTGTTTTGATACCTGGACAACCAGAAAATTTCTCCATCCATTGGTGTACATGAACAGAAGCCAATTATAAGAGATATTAAATGACCATTTTTAGTGGGGATTGAAGCAAGATTTATAATACCTAAATACATAAATAGTACCTAAAACTATTGAAGAAGTAAATATATAAATATGTATTTATGTATATATAACATATGCAAATATATAAATATGTATCCATTGGGGAATATAATTATTGCCAAAATGGTTAAAACATGCTTACCAATTGATCTACTACAGAGTATTAGTATTGTTAGGGTATATTCCACAGCATTTCTAGTGAATCTGACTCACAGGAAAGAGAACTCTTCAAACTACAGCACCAGTCTGGACGCTGCAAAAGATGTTTTTCTTCTGAGCTGCAAAAAATTAGTTATTCTAACATTCTATTATTACTCTAATATTGTTGTGTCCACTGATCAATCTGAAGACTGTTTTTAAAAACATTATTTTAATCTACTTTTTGTTTATGTAGACGGAAATGTGTGATGTTTCATGAAAAAAAATAAAACACAAAAAACTTTTTTTTAAGTTGTAAAAATAAGAGAATGTAGTACAACATTAAACTATGGATGCTACTTACTGATGATGAGCCCAGCATGGATTTTGGAGACCTTATAATTCCAGCTATGGAATGACGTATAGTGTCAAATCTTGAGACTTTGTCTTTCTTGTCCTAGGAGAAAAAGCAGTATCCCTGGTGAAAACCACAAAAATCACTAACAGTTTACCTCTGAGCATTGATACCTGAATTATTGGAGAACATGGAATGCAGACTTACAGATTTTGTTTAAGAGAGTGGCTGAGCCTCTATTAATACTAACCAGCAAAATTGTGTCAGCATCAGTTGCATTAAACTAAAATATACCAGTTTAAGAGCAGACAAATTCCTTAAGTATTTTGTGCAATTATTTTAAATATCACTATTTTTAACTATAAAGAGAACTGACATTCTTTTGTACTCTAAAACAGAGGATGTAATTCTCAGTTCTTCTGAAATTAATGTTTTCTCAAAAAAGCATTGGTTTGAAACCATAAAAAAAAAATAAAAAATACAAATAAAAAAATACACACTTGTATTACCCTTGTTTAATGCATGTGTGGTTTTTTTTGTTTGTTTGATTTTTATTTTATTAATGTGTTGTTCTCTAACACATAGGTCCCAAAGGCAGAGGTGGGTGCCACGGGTGCAAGTGTGCCTGGCTGGATGAACTTTTTGAGCAGGTGGCTCTGTTACAAGCGGAACTCACCAGGCAACATAACATCCAGGAATCTGAGTGGGAGATTGATAAATGGTATCATTGGCACTGACATGGACTGAGAAATAGCCTGCCTGAAGTCCTGGCAACAGGAAGGTAAGCAGGGTTCTTGTCTGTCCTCCCAGTTGATGACCGTGACCCAAGAAAAAGGAGATGAACAGAAAGTCAACAACTGGCTGCCACACTCAGGGGGTTGGGGTCTGAGACCTCAGATGCACTTTTGAGAGTCCAGCATGGTGAGGCAAGATGGGGAGCACCAGACCAGGTGGGCAAGAGTGTTCTGGGCAGCAAGCTGGCTGGGTTTGTTAACAGGGCTCTAAACTAGGTGCAGTGGGGGAAGGGGTTGTACCTCGGACTGATGGAAGTGAACCTGAGACACTGTCACTTTAGGAAACAACAGGAAAATACTTGTGAACTGTGCCAAAGTGATTAGGAAGGACTCCTCTGAAAAGGTGATGTGACCGATAGCCTAGCTGAAGAGCCCGTACATCAATGCATGCAGCATGGTAAACAAGCAGGAGGAGTGCAATTAGGAAACTATGACCTGAGTGCTGTCACAGAAACGTGGTGGGACAGATCACACAGCTGGAACACTGGAATAGAGGACTGCAAGACATTCAGAAGAGATGGGCCTGGAAGGAGGGTCAGGGGTGTTGCCCTCTGTGTCAGGAGATTGATTGATTG
Source organism: Anas acuta (assembly GCF_963932015.1). Classification (NCBI taxonomy): domain Eukaryota; kingdom Metazoa; phylum Chordata; class Aves; order Anseriformes; family Anatidae; genus Anas; species Anas acuta. The sequence continues at coordinate 54,740,857 of NC_089017.1, read as the reverse complement.
CAAAGAGATGCCTCTGAGAAACAGTCACGGACAGATTCAAAGCTTGTGGATAAAAGTTAAGGACCAGACCAATAAAGGAAACCTTAGAGTCTGCTACAGGCTGCCTGATCAAGGGGAGCCTGTGGACGAGGCCTTCTTGCTTCAGCTACAGGAAGCGTCGTGCTGAAACGTTCTCATCCTGATGGGGGACTTCAAATGTCTGCTGGGAAAGTAGTACAGCAGGCTGGAAACAAGGGACAGCGGTCAATGGCTCTGCATCCAGGTGGAGGCCAGTGATGAGTGGTGACCCTCAGAGGTCTGTCTTGGGACCAGTGATGTTTGGTATCTTTATCAGTGACACAGACAGTGGGATCAAGTGCACCCTCAGCAAGTTTGCAGATGACACCAAGCTGAGCAGTGAGGTTGATACAGCAGAAGGAAGGGATGCCATCCAGAGGGACCTGGACAGGCTGGAGAAGCTGGCACATGTGAACTGAATGAGATTCAAAAGTCAAAGTGCAGGGTGCTGCAGCTGGGTCTGGACAGCCTCACACACGAGCACAGACTGAAAGAAGAACTCGCTGAGAGCAGCCCTGCAGAGAAGGACTTGGGGCTCTGATGGATGAAAAGCTCGGCGTCAGCCAGCAGTGTGTGCTTGCAGCCCAGCAGGCCAACTGTGTCCTGGGCTTCATCACCAGAGGGGTGGGCAGCAGGTGGAGGGAGGGGACCGTCCCCCTTGGCTCTGCCCTTGTGAGGCCCCCCCTGGAGTGCTGCGTCCCAGCACAAGAGGGTTGTGGACCTGCAGGTCCAGAGGAGGGCAATGAGGATGGTCAGAGTGCTGGAGCATCTTGCCTATGAAGAAAGGCTGAGAGAGCTGGGGTGTTCAGCCTGAGAAGTGAAGGCTCAGGAGGAAACTCATTACAGCTTTTCAATACATAAAAACGATAGCGACTTTTTGCTCAGACAGACAGTGACAGGACAAGGGGTAATGGCTTTAGACTAAAAGAGGGTAGATTCAGTTTAGAGATTAGGAGGAAATTTTTCAGAGGGTGGTGAGGCACTGAAACTGCCCAGAGAAGCTGTGGGTGCCCCATCCCTGGAGGTGTTCAAGGCCAGGCTGGCCAAGGTCCTGGGCAACCTGATTGAGTGGGTGGCATCCTGCCTATGGCAGGGGGATTGAAACTAGGCGATTTTCAAGGTCCAAATGAACCCAAGACATCCTATGGTTCTATGATTAGCACACTAATTTCAGTGCAAGTTATGGGATCCATTTGTTTTCTGGCAGTGATGCGAACCACAGGTACAGCCACCAGTGTCTACAAGCGACTGTCTTTGAATTCTGCTAGAACAGAGTTACTCACTACAATTAGGAGACTGAATCAGCCTGCAACCATCTCCAATTCAGTTTCAGTCAACGCAAATACCCCAAAGTAACATGATTATTCTGAACATTGTACATTTCTCCATCTGTTTTATCATCAGCTCTAAATATCACAGAATCTTTCAAAAGAATTTTTACATTGACAGATTAGGTTTATTTCTTATAATTTCATCCTCAGAAACAGTCAAGATTCTTTAATGAACATACGCAAATTCAGTAAACTTTAAGCACAGAGACCGCACATTAGCAGCCTCATTCTAATTAGCTATACATTAACTAAACTATGAGAAACTGACAGTGGGGACAGACTACATCTGTTTGGTAATATTACAAAGAAAGATGGGTTCAAAGTTTTGCACATACACCCCTGACTGAAGAGACTGAAAATCTGTTCAAGTAATAAACACAGTTTCATTTTATTCCAGGAGTTCTGAATAAGCAACAGAATCTGTTAAGTCTGTATAAAAAAAATGTTTGACAATGACTACCAAGTGCAATTTAGTTTACAGGATACAGGTCTGGATAAAATAAATTAATACAAACTGTATAAATACAGGAATTAAATTGGCTACATAAAGAAAAATCTTATTAACAACAGGGGGACACTGGGTCTAATTTTATTTGCATGCCTGCCAGGTATGGAACGATCAACTCGTTTCACACATCTCTTCAGAAGTGAGCCATCAGATTGAATTGTAATTATCTCTCTAACTCCTGATGACAGAAAAATGTAAGTTACCAAATATGGATGAATTCCATTACATTGCCCCTAAACAAACTCCTAAGTTTTAATTCTGTTTTACACACACAGCATCCTTACCTATTGACATCAAACTACAGATAAGGGTCTATATTCAATACTTTCTCCTTACCAAAAAGGGTTTTTAATATTTATTTTTTTTATCTGATTAGAAGTACCCATGACTCATGGACTGGGCCCCACTAGAGGACTTCGATAAGCATCACCCAAAAGATACATAGAGCATAACAGTCACATCAAACAGCATGAGCACTAAAAACACAGATTGAAGGCATAAAATCTGCCTCTGTTCACACTGCAGTATTATAAACAGTTTTTAATACTTCCATAGCACATTCCCTCTGAAATACTAAAACTATTCTGTATCTTAAAGGAATGAAGATTTAATTTGTTAGCATAGCACACATTATCAAACACATGGCAAACACAACTATATCCTCTACCGAGTTTATTTAATCCCTTTAAGTATTTTTAAGGCAACCTGAATAGAACTGTAGAACAGCAACAGCTCTCTCTCTCTCTCTCTGTCATTGCCCAGCTGCAGAGCAGTGTAGAAGGACCCATTAGATCTTGCAGGAAATCAGTTTTCACTGAGAACAGTATATTCACCAGTGCTGCCAAACCAACCCCTTAACTTTTTTTTTTTTTTTAGTGTATACTGCCTTACTGGTTGAGACGGGGTGTTAAACTCTGCTTTCCAAACAAAAAGTTAACTCGCACCAAAGTTGATCTTCCCTTGGTTATCCACAATAATTTTGAATCTCTTGGCCAAGGCTCTCTGAATTTAGTAAAGGATTTTGCAAATGAAAGGATTATTTCAGGACATTAGGTTATTTAAAATTTCTGAGGAAAGCCAACAGACAGCAGGGACTCTCTGTGTCCCCAGAAAGAAAAGTTCGTTTTATTTCCACACAGTACGCACTCCAATGAACATCAGACATCCAACCAACCGGAACAACCATGATGGCACATATGCTTCAGATACAGTTACAGTACACATTACTGCTATTTAACAAACAGACATGAGAAGGACAGTGGGAAGAAATTAGGAATTTGGCACCAGAAGTGCTGTAAAAAGCAATATGGAGTATACACTTGCTAGTATACACAGTACAGCTAATATAATGTATTAACTGATTCAGTTTCATTTTAGCTTGAATGAATTACTCTCTGAGATAATAGGAAAATGGTAGCATGATTTGTCACTGCCTTTATTTTTGCACCAGACCAATTCCATTAAATAGAAAACTAATCCCTGGGCCATAATATTTTATGCAAAGCCTGAATTACTGCAGAATAAATTATAGTTTACCATGAAAAAGTCAGGTAAGTATGAAAATAAATACTGTCATTACAGAGCATTTTTAACATACTTCTTTGGCTGTGTTTAAATGTACCTGTGCCCCAAGAGCATATCGCGAAAGGAATTATGAAAAATGCATCTCCCTTTTTGGAATAGCCACATTTCTAATAACCCTCCAGAATGAATCAGTATAAGTCACTACCAGACTTGGGACTGTCACTTGGAGCATGTCATAAATCTTGTACTCACCGGACAGGTACACATTGAAACTCCTTCTACTTACCCTAGAATGATACAAGTCTGGTGAACTATATGGAATATAAGCAGTATGGAACTTCTTGTCATCATCCTCTTTGGCAAATAACGCAAGACATTACTACTTTTTATTTCCGAATGGCAGAGAAAGGATTTACTAAGATAAATTACTCATTTATTGAGCATACTATTGACAGCAACTACTTGTAACCATCCGATCAGAGTGCTCTGTCCTATTTTAAAAGCAATCAGTTTTGGAAGCAGCAGTGTCGTTAACTCTACTGCCACAAAATAAGGAATGCCAAAACCCTATTCCCAGTTGCATATAGCTCAGCCAGCCTTGTCACTGCAGTTATCTTTCTCATTCCTAATGGTCTGAAGTATTACCTCGGCTCTTTTACAGAGACGTCACAGTAGAAGACAACCACTTTGGCACTCTTACTTCCTATTTTTCTTTTCTGACAAGACACAGACAGAAAAAATGAGGAACCCTCATAGAAGCACAGGATTCAGAGCAGCTGAAAAACCCAAGTAAAGCATTCTCTGTTTTGCTTGAGGATTTCCTCAAGTGCATTTTTATATGCGAAATGCAGAAAAATGTGCTTCTGTGTGTTTCTTGTTCACTTTAGAAGACTATGTGCAACATGAATTCCTGTTCATTTTAATTGTTTTTTCCACTAGACCTTCTGTGGCCATGCACTACAACTGTCCAACCATCCTATGAGGAAAAATCTCCCGTTTGCAAAGCATGAAGTTCTTTCACTGGGCAAAAGCACCACCTATCTTAGAGCACAGAAAAATAAGAGAATAATAGCAGAAGTATGACACAATCAAAACGACAAGGCCATAAGAATCATATGCACAGCAGTATTTTGAATCACTATAAGCAAGACAAAGGAACAGGGCAAAAGATTTTGCTTAAATTGAACTGCGTAACGTTAAAGCCCAAAAGAGCTTTTTAGCTGTATGAATCCAGAGAAATGGCTGCATCACAGAAGTTATTATAAAAGAAAAATAATATATACTCTTTTTTGAAAAGCAAGGAAGTAAGAAGCTCTAAAGAAATATAAGATGAAGACAAAACAGTATTAAAGCTTCTGAGGGACAGACAAATACTATTATCTCTACTGATCAAAAGGCAGAAGATTAGCAATAAGAGGGACAACTTACAATGCAGCATATATTGAATATTGCTAAAAAGTTTTGCCAGACACACACATATTGGTGATACAAGTAAGACAATATTTTAATTCAAAGAAAGACCTGCCTAATGTGTCAGATATGAACCATCAGCATGAATACCGAAGTTGAATGTAGACTTACAAATGAAAGTAGAGAACCTTCAGAGGAAAATTTAAAAGAAATACAATACGGACTCTATAACTAAAAGAAAAGACACTCACAGGAGAAAAGGAGATTACAACTGGAAGAAGACAATCGTTGATATCTAAAAGATGAGCATGACAATCCTGGTTCTGAGGTTTGGCTACAGAACTGGTCCTCAGAGATTCTGATAAAAAATATTTCAGTAAAGTGCAACAGCTCTAAGATAAAAAAAAAATGGAATGGAGGAATTCCTGGTAGTTATTGCAAATGGTATGTTCAATGAACTTACAGATAAAAGCAACACACTAGACAGTATCTGCCAGAGCAATTAAGATGCTCCCCTTTGAGTGAAGTGAATGCTAGCTTCATTTCTGGTTTGAAAACATGATTTCCCTGATGAAAAAAGTGACAGAATAACATTCATGTTAAGGCTTGAAATTTAGATAATGTGGAGAATGATGAAGATTTTTGCTCTGAGAAGGCTATAGATGCCTGGCATGAGAATGGAGTTTCGTGATTTATAAGCCAGAGTTCTTCAAAGAATCTTCAGACAGAGTCATTTTCTGAAAATGATCCTCTGCATTAGTCACTTCAGTAGTGGAGGAAAAAAAAGTTATTTGGGAGGCCTCAAAAACATTCAATAAACTTAGAATACGACAGTAACTCTGGCCTGCCTACTCATGACTGGATATACTAACCACAAAATCTTTATCTTGAATGCCTTCTTTATAGGTATTGGCACATACTAATTTGCAATACCATTAAAGGACTGGCATAAACGAACAAACACCTGAACATACAGTAGAACATATCTGAAGTCCCTGAAGCCTGTCCTGTGATTGGATTTCAGACATAAGACCAATCTCTCACCTCAAAAGGCTTCACCCCACCCCATCCCCCTCTCCCTCCCCCATCCATGACAGAACTGGGAATCTAAGAAAGACCAAATGTACAAAAATGGAAGAGGAATCATGCTATGTTTAGCAAACAAAAATGGGTATTTTAAACTATTGGCATGGCATCCACACACAGAGCCAGCTGCTGGCTGAATATGAACTGATTGTTTGAGTTGAGCAGATCATCTATCTTTGGAGCGCCTTCCCAGGAATAATAATTTGCATTTTTTTTACCTTGCTATTGTAGGTATCTAGAATTTAGGGCAGCACTGTGCATAGCCATGAAGGTGTAACATGAAGTCATTAAAAATAAGAACATTCAAAGCTAATTAAAAATATCTCAAGTACACAGTGAAACCAATTATGTTCAAAAATCATTTCTGGATAAGCTAATATTTTCTGTTTTAAATACAAGTAACACCTTCCAAAGCAGCAGAAATGATGCATAATTGATGTACACATATTGTAAAACCCTGCACTAGATGTAAATTCATGTTCCACCTTCTGAATCACAGGGTTTAAAAAGCACAGGCTTACCCAAGTGAAATTTAAGAAGAGCTTTATATTCTCAGACCAAAGATACATCTCCTGCCACGCTAATGTCCTGACAGCCTATAAGAAAAGGACTGTGATAATTCCTCAAAGCGTTTCTGCATCTTCTGAAAACTTGCACTGCAAAATCAGCCTGCATCAAAATCAAAGTTTTTTCATGTAAGAGTTATGGAAGGATTTTCCTTCCATAATTTTTTTCAAGCTGCTTTCTGAATCTTTATAAAATATTACTATTCCCTGCTGTGACAAACAGTAGCACAACTTAATTACATATTTTTGAAGAACACATTTCCTTGCTGGTTTTGATACTTTTGCCTGCTGTGTTCATTTGGTGGCCCTATTCGCTGCTTCAGAATAGACAGTGAACAACCATTATTCCATATGTGCTTTCTCCATTTATTCCATGTGTATCACATCTTCATCACATTCCCCGTCAGTCAGCTTTTTCAAGTCTGAAAAGCTCCATCTATTTATTCACTAATTCTAGAGAAGCTTTTCCACACATCTGAGCACCCTACATGAATTCTATAACTAAAGGATCTGAAAATGTAAGTGGTCACATAGAGGCAGACTTTTCTAGGTACACAGCGACCTGCAACAATCAGCAACAATTCCAGTCACAGTCTGGAAAAAAAAGATCACAATGAGGCAGGTGATTAAATGTGGACAATTCCCAGATAGATTTACATTGTTGGAGCTGCTTAAAACTCAAATGCAACAAGACCCTCTGCAGTGTGATACAACGTCAAATCTCACCCTACTTTCAGCAAGGCACTGACTGGACAGCATCCCTGAGTTCCCCTCAAATTTCAATTATTCTGCAGTTCTGCAATATTCAGGAAGCAGATGCACATCAGTTTACACAAAGGCTGTTATTCTCAGTTCATTTGCTGGTAATTTCCAGCATATTTGGGGGGGTTGATCACTAAGTAGATTGTGTCCTGATATTTTCAGGCACGCTTAGACCTTATTTCGAATGGCAACTCAGAGTTCATTACTGGCAAATGTGAAACAAAGCACTGTCGCTACAGTCTGGTCTGCAGGAGTGGAATTAGACAATATAATGCTACTATTAAGAAAGACGTATCAATAATTCATGTAACTCGTAACAAGTCAAGGAATTTTCTCAGCTTACTCTCAAAAAATACATGCATTAATTCCAAATAAGCTTTTCTCCATTTGTGGTTACTTAAATGCATGTACATTTAGAGACTCCAGTGAAAGCAGGATAAAATGGGGAAAAAGTGGGAAGAGTAGACATTTATGCAAATATTAACGTATTAATCATAACGCTCGTGCAATGCAAGTGCTTCACAATTACCAGAATCTTAAAAGCGCAACAGTCTAGAAAGTCAGGGAGGTTTGGTTTTTGTTTTGTTTGTTTGTTTTTGGTCCAGAGAAACAGCAATGAAAAGGAGATTAAACAAGAGACAGGCAAACTATTTGGAAATGAAAACCTGAAACCTTCAGCTGATTTTACTTTAAGTCTCAGGTTTCAGCAAACAATCTGCAAAAAAGGAATACGAATACTCTGATTTGATACTCTGATTCCGTTTTGAATGACTAACAAAACAGAATGTAGAGTTAAATTATATAGTCTGCACTATATTTTCTGTTTTAATTAGAGTATCAAAGGACCAATTTTTCAAGCTATGTATGAAATGTCAGCAAAATGTCACCTTCATCTTCGAAATGATTAGTAAATCTTCCAAACACACAAATATGTATTAGAGGTCTTTACAGAAGCGGAGTACCTCTTCATGGTGGCTAGCAATAACATTTTTAGAGACATGGCACATTTTAATTATTATATACAAAACAGCTTTTTTATTAAAAAAAAATGATTTTGATTTCACTTAATTATCATCAAGAATGTCAACTGTGCTCTAGGGATTATGATGTGTTAATGCACATTTCCCAAGCTGAGGTACTGCAATCACGTCCAGCAGCTATTTTTGTGGAAAACAAAAAGTAGCCACACAAAAGCTTTTGCAAGGCAGGTAAAGAGGCACACAAAGTTCACTAAGCAATTCCTGTTTTGCTTAATAAAATATATCTATACCACCAATTCCTAATACATCTCCATCCCTTGACTGCATAATGCTGCAAAATAAAGAACTGATTATAGTAAATCTCCACCTGGAGCTCAGCAGAGGTAAGAAAAGGGAAAAAAGTGCTATGGAACAGCAGCTGGGAGAACGAGGAGTAAAACATCCTTGCAGACCCCAAGGCAGGTGCAGGAGGGAGGGCAGGAGGTGCTGCAGGCTGGCAGGCAGCAGCAGTTCCCCTGCGGGCTGTGCAGGGAGAGGCCCCTGGTGGAGCAGGCTGTCCCCCTGCAGCCCATGGGTCCCCCATGGAGCAGATCTCCACGCTGCAGCCCCCCCATGGGTGGAGGAGCCCCCGCTGGAGCAGGTGGATGTGGCCTGGAGGAGGCTGCGGCCCATGGAGAGCCCCCGCAGGAGCAGGCCCCGGGCCGGAGCTGCAGCCCGTGGAGAGGAGCCCACGCAGGAGCAGGGGGGCTGGGGGGAGCTGCCCCCACCCATGGGGGACCCGTGCTGAAGCAGTTTGCTCCTGGGAGATGGACCCCGTGGGACGGAGCCGTGTGGGAGCAGTGCTTGAAGAGCTGCTGCCTGTGGGCAGCCCCCGCAGGCTCAGTTGGGGAAGGACGGCATCCCTGGGAGGGACCCCACAGGGAGCAGGGGCAGGGAGGGACCCTGAGGGAGCAGAGGAGACGAAGCGTCAGGGACTGACCACAGCCCCCATTCCCTGTTCCCCTGCCCTGAAAAAAAAAACTTTTATCTTTCCACACACCCTTGCAGCTCACCAGCTGATGAACTAGCTGCTGGTCACAATCACCACCTGCCAGGACAACATCTTGCTCAGCGCTCTGGCTGTGCTGTTGCTCGAGAAATCCAAGAATCATCAGCCAAAGAGCAGTGAATGAGCTACTCCTGTTGTTCCAGGCAAGGAGTGACCAAAAACATCTGAACCACAGTCAAGAATGTATGTGACGTAGAAGTGTACAAGCACACAAATGCAGTTGGAAGATATTACACTATTTCAAATACTCTCCCTGTTTCCAAACATTCTCATCTTTCTAAGCCAAACATAATTTTTAGCCTAGAAACCAGAGTTTACGGTTTGGCCTGTACATACACACCCTCCTTTCTGTGAGATTTCATGAATGTGACTTGAAGTTTCAAGAATATAAACAAATTTTAAAATAGCATAAAGCTCAAGGTATATTAGAGAAAAAACATTAAGAGAACTTAAACATGCAAAGCAAACCAATGGTGTGGACGTTTTATGTTTCCATCCCCTAAACATTACAGTTTGTCAGACTGCTATGAAGAGCACATGCTTTAACAGCTAAAAGTACATCTGCATCCACAAACCATTTGAAGTTGACTAGCAGTTCCTTAGGAGTTTCTCTGATGCAAAGAGGCTAATTTTATTTTGCACTTTGTTACCATATACATCCAGCTGACAGATTCAGACGTGTGACCTAAACTCTACAGGAGAACAGACAGAGGGGGTGACACTAATGTTACTGCACTAGAGTCCTAATCAAGCTCAGCACTGGAGCTGTCACTTGAGGTGATGAAGTCTTCAATGTGAAATATGCTTTAAATTTGATTATATACATACATGTATGAACACACCCACACTGAGAGATCTTGCTATCTCCCTTTCAATTTCAGCAGCAAAACCCAAAAGCTAAGCTATTAAGAAAATTCCTGATAAGATAATGGAAGAAACAGATTTCTTTTAAATACACACAGATGTTACACTGCATTACTAATACCTGGACACTTTTCCAAGTCAGTTTTCCAAAATAAGCATGGCACATACACGATAAGCAGGTGGTCAGACCGAGTCAGCTTGGGTTTATGAAAGGCAGGCCCTGCCTGACTAACCTGATCTCCTTCTATGACACTTAATGGATGGAGGAAAGGCTGTGGATGTTGCTTACTTGGAGTTTAGCACATCATTTGACACTGTTTCCCACAAGCTTCTCCTGGAGAAACCAGCTGCTCATGGCTTGGACAGATGTACTGCCCTTTGGGTAGATGGGCTGGATGGCCAGGCCTGAAAGGTCACTGAACGGAGGTAAAGCCAGTCGGACCCCCAGTCCCAAGTGGTATTCCCCAGGACTCGTACCAGGGCTAATTTCAACATTTTGATCAACATTCTTGATGAGACCGTCAAGTGCACTATCAGTAAGCTTGACAATGACACCAAGTTGGGCAGGGGTCTGGATAGGCTGGACCGATGGGCTCAGCACGGCCAAAGGCCAGGTGCCACACGTGGGGCATAACAAAACCCACACAGCAGTACAGGCTCAGGCAAGAGCGTCTGGAAAGTTGCCCAGCAGAAAAGGACTTGGGGGTGCTGGCCGACAGCCAGCTGAACACGAGCCAGCTGTGTGTCCAGGTGGCCAAGAAGGCCAATGGCATCCTGGCCTACATCACAAATTGTGTGGCCTCTGGGACTAGGGAAGGGTTTAGTCCCCTGTACACAGCGCTGCTGAGACCGCACCTCGAGTGCTGTGTTCAGTTTTGGGCCCCTCTCTAGGAGTAAGTACACTGAGCTGCTCGAGTGTATGCAGACAAAAAAAAAACAACAAAGCTGCTGAAAGGACTGGAAAACAAGAACTTAGGAGTAATAGCTGAGGGAACTGGGGCTGTTTAGTCTTAATAAAAAGAGGCTGAAGGGAGACCTCATTGTTCTCTACAACTACCTAAAAGGAAGTTGCAGCAAGCAGGATGTTGGTCTCTTTTCTCAAGTGACAAGTGATGGGACATGCAGAAATGGCCTCAACTTGCACCAAGGTAGGTTTAGATTAGGTATCAGGAAGAATTTCTTCATGGACAGGGTGGTTATGCGTTGGAACAGGTCGCCGAGGGTGACGGTGGAGTCACCATCCTTGGTGGTGTCTAGGAGATGTGTGGATGTTGTGCTTAGGAACCTGTCTTAGTGGTGAACATGCTACTGTTAGGTGTTGATTGGACTTGATAATCTGAAGGGTCTGAAATGATTCTATTTGACTAAATTCTGATAAAACATCAGCTAATCAATTTTGCTCTGCCAGAGATGGACACCAGTGTAGAAAAGTTTTCATACACTAAATTTTCCACAAAAACCAGACAGACAGACTGTGGTTTTGACTCTTATCAGCAAATCACAATATTCCACAATTAGCACTTCCTCAATTGAATTCTAAAATTTTAGTTGGCCAGTAGATAGCTAAACTTTTAAAAACAGTTGCCATACAACTCAAACTAACAAATTTACTTAAGGACTAATAGAACTTCATTACAAACACTGAAGTAATGAACACAGATGAAGTCATCTCCTGCTGATGTATGTTCAAGACAGCCATCAAAATTAGACAGAAAAAAATGGTGAAAGACAGCTATATGAGCTAATAATATGAAGCCACAGAAACTCCAGGCTCTATTTAGCACAAACAATTGTACAATGTAGGTGGCTGAAGGACCAAACCACACACACAGTGCCCCAAACAATGAACTCAGCAGATTAAGCAGGTACAAGCACAACTTCCTGGCATTTCCACTTGAGCACCAGGAATGTTGAGCTATAATTCCTAGCAGTCTCTGCCATGGGTAGTAGCTGAAGTAAGGAAATGGTGCAGATCATTCACAGCTGTCACAGGCACATTGTCAAATCCCTGAAGAGCAGTGTACATGCCAAAAAATGCCACCTGGAGCTTGAAATGATCTTCACTAACCACAGGCTTAAAATAACAGTAGTAGGCTTGTCAAAAATCTATGCATACATACATATCCTGCAGACTGAGAAACAAAAGCAGCTCTCCTTTTTTCATAAATAGGAAAAAAAAAAAAAAGTAAAAAAAAAAAAAAAGTTATGGTTGTGTTAAACCTCCAAAAATTAAGATAGGAAGCCAAGCCACACTTCAACAAGGCACAACATTAACTGTTTCAATCCTTTTTTCCTGACATGCACAGGCAAAGCTCCTTCGGTCTCTCTGATAACAACAGCATCAGTATCCTGACAGCATGCGATCTCGTGCAGAGAATCTGGTAATTTGGAGGGTGGAGATCAGAAGGCAAAGAGAAAAATTACAGCATACAGCCACCAACAAGTAATTATTGCTGCCATGGAAGCTACTCTTAAGATGTTCCACAAACATACAGGGAAGAGTGAGAAAAAGTAAGGGGTCAATGAAAAGAAAAGTTTGAGAAATGAAAAACAAAGTTTCACCTATCCTCAACTCAAAGGTTCCCTCCAAAATGAGATTTTCTAAGAAGGGCTGTATATTTTTAGAGTTTTGCATTTCCTATCTAAAAGTGAAGAGACAGACTGACAACTGAAGCAACTATCTGGATGCTGTCATCAGCATAAAGTGAAAACAAGCTAGGCGAACAAGAGGTCTGTGGTGCCTTGGTCAGCCAGGAGCAGGCAAAGAGGTGCCCTGGTCAGCCACCAAGGTAGGCTTGTCTTTGCACAACTCCTTATTTTATATTCAAAGAGCCAGCTTGAATTTGGTTGGTTTATAGTCTCAAACACACACTGTAATGTCTGCTGAAGAAATGTGTCTGACAAATCTAGTGGTCAAACTCAGATTTTAGGCATTTAAACCCAGGGAAGTCTGGTCTCTGGAAAAGGACTAGAGGCATCCAAGCAGCTATAGCCTGAAGTACCAACAGCTGTTAGAGGAACAACAGCCGGAAGTCAACACCTAAGGAACAGAGACCAAGACCTTGTAATTCACAGATAACTGCATGTCCTTACAGGGTTCGCAGGACAGCAGGAACCCAACACTCAGTCACTGCATGACCCCCAGACCCTAAACAGGGACTTGTGACCCAACTTCAGCCAACCCACAGAAGACAGGACTCCGTCAGGGGCCGGTGGGGAGCGCTGGCAGGAGGACCCAGGTTTTCCCCTGGACTCAGAGGAGGTTCCTGGAGGCCTATGAAGAATCCAGTCTCCCATCACCCACTGTGTGAGCTCATGAGAGTTGCAATGTTGGCAAGTTTATTAACATACTAACTGGTTTAAGGAAACATTTATTGGATTCTGCACTCTCCACACCACCACCCAAAAACTGGCACCTACCAATGAACATCTCTCTCATGGCTGGCATGACTGACTCTAAAAAAGCCACCCTGGCAAACGCTGTGCCAAGAGACTTGAAATAGCATTATACAAATTATGTGGTCTGACAGCGTTTTAAAACATTTTTCTTCCCCCAGTAACTAGTGTTATTAAATATGAACTGGCAATTCTGTTCTGTTTTGACCGTCGCATTGTGAGAGAATACATCCACTTTATTACAGTAAGATGGAGCTTCATGGAACTAGCCCTGAACAACTTCAGAGAGACAGGACACAACAGGCTCAGCATCACCATTCACATTAGCTGAATAAAAGAAAAAAACTGACACTTTCACAAACAGGAAGATTTTGTAGCATGCCCAGATTAGAATTTCATCAGGTATTTCTATCTGACAGCTAGCACAGCCAGAATTTGATGTTTGTTTTTGTTTTTCACAGATCCCTGCACCGCTTCATTAATAAAATCAACCTGCATATTGAGAGATAAAATGATGCAACAACTTCATGACAGCTGCAACAGACAACTTCTGCAGAGCATCTGAGGTAGGCTTAAACGAGAAATGCTTGTAGGACACCAATTTAAAATTAAGCTTTTTTGTCTATAAATAATACATACTGGCGTAACTACTAGTAATTTGTTCAAAACAGATGCATATAATGCACAAATAGCCAGTATTTTTTCAAATGAAGGAAGAAGCAAACTAACATAGTGTCAGAAGTTTCTACACATTACATAAACATTTCTGCAAACATTTGCCTATTTAAACAACAGATGAACAAAAACGCAAGCCCCATAAATAGACAATGTTCAAATCCTGCTCCAAATATAGCCTACAGTTGGTTGTACTCATGTCATATCGAATATCACAGCTGTATAAATCACAAACACAAAGGAGACCGTTCTGAAAATACCGACATCAAAGAGGAAAGATTCAGCCTGTAAGTCTCAGTTATGGTACCAGAAACAGCTTTCAGTCCTATCCAAAGTAAAGAGCACAAACTGCATCTAGCACAAGGAGCCCAATTAGGTAACGCTTATCCTGTAGAATTCCAGAACGGCTTTGGGTCGTTATGCTCAGTGGTCAAGAGAAGAAATCTTTCACTTGTCTTAGTCATTACTTGCTAGAAGGTGAATATCCAGCCCAGGGATCTCTTCTGAAAATTCATCAGTGATTCCCATACAGCATCCTCAAACTGCATGTCAAATCAAAAGCAGGCTGGTCTTCTTTGTGACAAAAGAGGCTTCTTTTGCTTCTCCTTCGCCTCCACCCCCCAAAAAAAGAAACAATACTTACTCCGAATTATGAGTACAGCTTTATGACTTAATGTTTCAACTTCGTAAGTATGCTGAAGGAAGTAACTAAAATGATACTTCAGTCATCTTGATCGAAAATCCTCACCTTCTCATAAATTTTCAGCACATATTGTAAAGCTACATCTCATTACTACACTATCCCTGAGATATTACAATGCAGCGATCAAATTCCAGACTCAATGATCCATAAAAACAATGCTAACTTGCATTAATTAATTAATTAACACACAAAAGTCCCACAGACTCAACAGATCTACCAAACAAAAGCTGCAAATGTTTAATGTGCACCAAGACTCACTAATAGAGGGCCATGGATTTGGGTACAACCACACTGGCTCAAAGCAGGGCGTGTGTAACATTAGTGATCAAAAAGAGGATGTTTCACCAGCAAGAACAGCCTCAGAAGAAAACAGTCACATTTTTAAGAAAAATCTACTTAATCACACAATACAAAAACTATCTGAAGATGAAACATCTTTTTATTAATGGTATCTATGTAGTTGTCACAGAATCAGAGAATACTTTGGGGTGGAAGGGACCTTCAAGACCATCAAGTTCCAACCCCCTGCCACGGGCAGGGACACCTCCCACCAGACCAGGCTGCCCAAAGCCCCATCCAGCCTGGCCTTGAGCACCTCCAGGGATGCGGCATCCACAGCTTCTCTGGGCAGCCTGTGCCACTGCCTCACCACCCTCTGAAGAATTTCCTCCTCATATCTACTCCAAACCTACCCTCTTTTAGTTTAAAGCCATTGCCCCTTGTCCTATTACTACGTGCCTTTTCATGTATTAGCATAGCCTGTACCTTGCAACAACAATCATTAAATAAGTACTATTATACTGTAACAAGATTCTCCTACAAAACACCTACAATTCCCACTCATAGCTCCATCTTTATGTCCACACCAAGATCACATAGTAACAGCTAATTTTTACATCAAACTAGGCAATATAAGCAAGCTACATTCCTACCAGCTGTTCTGAACCTCCATTTTCCTTGAGGAGAGCTGTTCATGTTTCAAACTAATGAAAAGCCATACACCTAAAAGATATATATTTAAACAAAAGTTACTTTTACTTTTCATTTATTTATTTTAAGAACTCTCCAAGCAACTCTTCTCTCACTTAAAAAAAATGCAAAATTCAAGTTCTGTTGTAGCACAATGTTATTGCACACCTGGGTGTAATGACTGCTCAGTCACATGAGATCCTTTTACATCAGCTTTGCTTCTCTTGAATTGTGACAGTCTTTGCTCACTCAGAATGAATTCAGCATAACAATTAACAGGTCCTCTGTTCTAGAAAGCTGCTAGCAGATAAGATTAAAATTCCAGGTCACCATGATACAGAAACTGTCAAGACTGTCAAGCATCTCTTTTAAGTCCCCCTCCCAACATATTGAAGCTTCCATTTCTGTCTCCTACCTACAGTTGTTTTCCTTTTTATCACAGTCAGTAACTAGATGCTAAATACAGGTTTCCAGACTACGATAATTGCAGTCACATTAGCCACTGTGAAAGTTTGCATTTTTGCAAAGTTTTGGCAAAACTAGGTAAATTTGATTTAAAGGGGGAATTGCAACAGTTCATATTACATGTAAACCCAAACACTGAGCAATTTTATTTTCTTGTAGTACCTCAGTCCAAGATTTAGAAATCAAACAAGTAATCCTGAGGCCCACCAAAACCAAAACTTTGCAGATATAGTCCAGGCCGTATCACATGCATCCTGTATTTTTCCTTAACATACTATTTATGCTTTCATATAACACCGGATGAATCACTGTGGCAACACATACTGAAAAAGGCAAAGTCCAGGTTTCAAGGAAACATTCTCTCTATAGGACTTCTGCGAACACTGACAACATGTAAAATATTACATGCATGTTCAAATTTGCAAGTCTGTTCTTTGTGCGTAGGACAACCAGCCTGATTTCAGCCCAGCCCTGGGTGCTGCACCCTTGCCTGAGCAAGTTACCTGTCTCCAGCTCCATCTCTGGCTCTGCCTCCTGGACGGATCCCTCACTTGTATGTTGTAGCTTTCTCCAGTCCTGTGTTTGGCTCTGACCCCCTGGAGGGGCTTTGGACCCATGTCATAGCCCTGTCTTCAGCCTTGTTTGACTGCCTTTTTGTCTTCTCTGGATTCTTAGATGAACCCTGAACCCAGTTCATTGCTCAGTTGTTTCTGAAGCCACTCACAGTCCCTCATAAAAGCACCTGTTTCTGACCCCTGTGCTCAAACCCTGGAGCACAATGCTGTATTGATGAGGGCATTGCCACTCTGGGGTCACTTTCTTCTCCAGGATCACCCATAGCTGACCCGCACTGCAACCTAACAACTATTTAGGACCTGTGTCCCAACGTATCTCTTGATATTGGATGTAAGAAGTTTTACAGTGAAATCAAACCTCAATGAATAACACCAAGAAGATGACTTCTCATTAATTTGATTCCCATGTATCAGAAGTTACTCTGATACACTAACAAAGTAAGCATCTATAATTGCATTTCCCTCAAAATGTCATGTTTGTAAATCCTAGTAAAATTGCCAAAGGTTATTAAGAAGTCAAATGAAATACATGTATCAACTCCTTTTAGCAAGTTCCTAGAAGGGTTTATAGAAAAGAAACTATGTTACTATGAACTCTTGTTGCTCATGTAAATCCTGATTAAGAATAACGGGGCCTGTTACAAGCACATGGTATAGGGATTATCTAATTTCATCATCTATTAGATGTAAAACTTGTTCCCAAGAACAATGTCGTCTGTTTTTTATTTGGCTGAGAGAATCATAAGGATTTCTGAAAGAGGACAGATCTTTTTTTTTTTTTTTTTTTTTTTGCAGCAAAGGTCTTTTCTTTAAATGTACTGAGTGACTAAAGGAAAGTTCAAGGCAAACAAATCTTTCTTAGCTACTCTATCTTTAAGTCATGGGGATTTTTTGTTTTAATTGGGTTGTTTGCTTGTCTTTTTTTTGTGTGTGTTTTGTTGTTTTTTGTTTTTTTTAAAAGAGTTGTACGGATTTCTGTCCTTCTAATTTCCAGACAATGAACCCTTGTTTCCTGCAATTAAAGGCTGACAAAAAGAGAAATTTTTAAAAATTATTTTCTTGCAGAAAAACTTTATATTAACTTTTAGAAAACAGGCCTGCTTTTGGCCCATGCAAACTTATAGAATAGGAATATATATATATATTAAAGTAACTCACAGTTCCAACAGTGCAAACAATCATTTTTCAAAAATGACTCTTTTCCATGCATCTTGAATACTGCAAGGTGTTTTTTTTTTCTTCTTAGCATGATGACCTTAGTTTCTTAAACTCCTGGATATCTACTGTTATCTTGATGTAAATGTCATTGCCTCTCTCACGCTACCAAATACAACAGTCAATTAAAAATGTTTTCTGTGACCTGTTTCTGCATCTTCGTAAAAAGAAGCTGAGACAAGTAATCCTGGGATTTTTTGACTGGATTACAATGACTAACACATCTCACATGGTATTTTTCCTCTCCTACCATTCAAGGCATTTTTGATTCAAGAACTGAAAAGTGCCTGCAGGAAAGTAGGCTTCATCTCTGTTTATTAGTCTCTTCATGGCTTAGAGAATCCAAGACATCTACATGGGGCTGACATACTCAGTCACAGCCTGAGGTCAGACAGTAAACTTTAAGCAATCTAAAACTGTCAATTAATGTTGATGTACAACCACCTGGATCCCATGTTGACCTGAAATGTTTCACATCTACCTTACTGCAGGATGACACACAGAAAAAAAAAAGCGACATCTGAAACATAGATTTTATCATTTACCCCACAATTACATTAAAGATCACCAACAATGAAAAATACAAATTAGAACAAAAAGTGATCTGACCTGTATCATAAGGGTAGTGCTTTGAGAATTTGATTAGACTACTGTTCTGATTCCTCATTTTGTTGCAGGGAAGAGCTTCCCCACATGGCAGAAAAGAGGAGTAGCAGCAAAACAACCCATAAAATTGTACTCTTCAAATGTGACAAACTAACAGCAGCACTCGATTAAAAGCATAAATTCTAATTCAAATAAAGTATCATATACCAGACTTGAAGACTTTCAAGAGCATTATCATTGGCTTTAAGAATGAGGGCATTTTCAACCAGACATGGAAAAAAGAAGAAAGGAGGAAAGGGAAAGAAAATGGAAAAAAAGGAAAGAGATTACAAATACCTAGCAAATGCTACCATGTTATTTCTTTGTTACCTAAGGGCCTGTGTGTTACCTCTGAGAAGTTAACAATCACGATTAATCAGTCAAATCACTATGAAAAACAAATAAGGAGACAATGATGACAATTTCAGCAGAGAATTACTATTTTCTTCCCAACACACACAGAATTATCCCAATACATACTGAAACATACGCTGGATAACAGTATGTGGCTTCTTTTCAAAGTGAAACTTCTGAGTAAAGCTTTCCTAATTCCCAGGGAAGATTTTGAATGAAATAACAAATGCCCCAGGGGTATACATTGCTGCAACACTAGCCTGATGAACGCTTCTTCCTTAAGGAATTTTGAAAGCTCTTGAACTATATTTGGCAGTTCAAGAGAAGTGTATGTACTTCAGAGAAGTACATACATTCTCCTTCATCCAGAGAGGGTACACTAATTCTGCATTTCAAATATTCTGAGAGTTTTGTTTACTCTGAACAAGTTACCCCTCTCGATTCCTCCCAAAGTTCATTCACACTTCTAATTTTGCGTCTTTATGTATCAGAGACTAGATTATTGCTCAACCCTTTTTTTCCAGGTAATTTCCTTAAGAAATGTATAATTTCAGTCCTAGTCTATCAAAAGATTACTGTCAGATTAATCTTTTAGTTCATACGTTTCCAGGCATGTTTACTGCAAAGAGGCTCAGAAGCTTCTTTAGCTCTTATCTCAAATTCTGGACCAGTGAGTGTTACTACATCCACTCAGGAAAAAACACAGCTGAGTTTACCTGTTTCTTGTGTTAGCATCTCTTTGTGGATTGTTCTTCCTCTGATGTATGTCTACCAGGCAGGTAGGACTTACAGAGAAACAGAAGCTAGAATATACTCTTACAGCAAGAACAACAGAGTTCATTCCCCACACTTGCTATGAGCATCTGACATTTGGTGTATTTTTGCTCCATGTTAAGTTCTGTCTGTGAACCAGAAACACAAGTCCCAGCCAGCGAGCTCTGGAAAGCAGCCCAAAGCAAAGATCACTTAGTTGAACTCCATCTGTCCAGGAATCCAACAAATACAACTGTTTATTTCCAAGTCTTATAAATTAATAGGCACAATTTCTACAACATGACTGCACTGGCAGTCTTTCATTTCCTGAGACAAAAATCAGAAAAAGGATAGGGATACCAATGCTGCATAAACTTTGGCCCTGTTTCTATTGACAAGGAACTTCACAACCTTCAAATAACGCAGAAGCCTACAAGGTACAGAAATGCATAGATCAAGTAACTGTGAAGGACTCCCCTACCAGTTCATAATAAACACTGTCACATATAATCTTAGTTTTATATAAATGTCATGAGACACATATTAGACAAGGGAGCTGTTGGTGTTGCAGTACAAAGCAGAGAAATGCCTTAATTCTTCTGAGTCACTAAGAAAAAAAATTCCAGCTCTACCATCAAGCTTTCTGCTGTTGTTGCAGTGGTCTGTCACAGAAGCTAACTGCTTCCCTGCATCTGTTTGAAAATCAAGATTCTATATAGCTTTGGACAATATGGGAAAATGAGACTCCCTAGAGCACAGCTACTCCGTGATACATTTAAGGGCCCTATGACACATCATATAAAACTCGTTTGACGAAGCATGTTTAATCACAGTCAACTCTTCTAAATGCTGTTTAGTATCTATGTAACCACCTTGAAAAAGTTGAAGAGTTGCAAATTGATTAAATTTGTAAATTACAATTTTAACAAGAATCCTAAAAAATAAATGCCTTAAATCCAAGCCTGCAGAGGAATGTAAGACAAAAAACAATTCTAGGACAATTGGTTTGTTGATCACACTATGAGAAGGAACACTGATTCGTGGTATCTGCAAAGCAGAGATGGGAATACAATGCACTAACACCAGCAAATTAGGAAAATAAGTACTTTAGCACTGTTTTGTGCATCTGTTTTTTTCTTCCGTAACTACTGTAAAATATTTTTTTTTTTTTTTAATATTTACCACAATTTTCACCGGAAGCTGACATATCTTACTTTTAAAGCAACCACCAAGACTAGGATCTCTGAAGCCTTTTAAAAAGGAATAACAAATAGTAAAAACACTGAATTTCAACAATGACGTGAAATTTTATATCCTATTCCTTTTGCATACTTCTGCTACAACAGCTATAACAGGAATTCAGAAATGTAAAATCTCATGCTGGTAGCTATGTTCTGTTATCCCACTGCATACAGCGTTAAGTATGGCATTCTCCAGCAATGATGCATTGGTAGTTAACACATCCTACCAGCTGTATGATGATGCTTCAGCTTCCTTCTGTCCCATTTACCTATCCTGAGTTCATGTTAACAGAGACTTCACAGTCTCTTTCCTTCTTGTCCGTATTCCAGATGCCTTCCATCCTGACAACCACACTGGACTGAAAGTCCTTTAAAGAGCATACAGAGAAAGTGCAGTAACTTTGTGCTGTTGCTCCATAAGCAGCAGAACTGTGCAGGTCCTTTGGTTTGCTTACAAGCTGCTGAAGATCATGCATTAGGGACTTTCTACACCACTGTTGTATTTTACCATTTTAAAAAAAAAAAGCACCTCTTCAGATTATTTAGGGTATTAGAAACATGAGAACATGCATTTCTTTCCCACCACACTTCTGAGTCTCATCTCTACCTCTTTTAAACACATATAATGATCAGAAATGTAGATTATTCAGTCATAACTAGTCTTTTGGCACTGAGCTCCACCTGCTGACAACTTTTTCCAGCATTACAGAGCTTGCATACCAAGTCTCAGTTTTACCAGTGGTTCCAGTATAATGCAAAATATAGTTTATATGAACCATGCCTATGCTGAAATAATAATATGCTTTCTAAACAGGACCTGAAGTAGTGCCAATTTAACTCCCACATGCCCTGAAGTGATGCATTCTATTAAAAAAAAAAAAAAAAGCAAAACAAAACACTAAATAGAAATCAGAAAAAGTAAATACATATTTTTAAAGATACTGGGTTTGCACCTTCACAATATTTGTTTCTGTCATTTAGGAAAATAGGAAGAGACATTAAAATGGCACACAGACTTCACTGTATGGATGCTAAACAAAATTAATTACTATTTTGTATTATTGTTTGGTATTAAGTCTACTGCAAGGCTTTTGTTCTCCCTGAAGATTTCTTGTTCTGTAACAATATTCAAGTCAATACTGATCTTCTAATTGTAAAGTCTTACCATGAAATGCAAACCACCATTGTTATACTTAATTACTTCAGCAAATTTTACACTGGCACTGCAATGTTCCAAATATTCTTGGTGTTTTTATTTCTAATCAGATGATTAGATGCAATAGGGATTTCTTTGTTTTAATTGTGGTGGACTATTACCACACTCTGTTGATCCAATTAATAACAAGAAAAACATACGTATTTTAAGAGAAACGACAATGCAAGCATTCATTAACTGCACACTGAAAAGCTAGCTCAAGCTTCCAGTTAGTTTCTGTAAAATGACATAACGTAATAACTTGGATACTACATTATTTTGACAAAAATATAATTTTTTTACTAGGAATGATCAACTACTACACAATGTCTACCTCCCTACTTCATATAAGTATAGAAGAACAAGTAAACTATAATTCTCCTGATTACATTGGGCACAATATTGCAACTGCAACTATTCTAAGGAACTTAAATATCTCTAACCATGCAAGAGCATGGTTATCCCATTATAAAGCTATAAATGTTAGAAAATAGAAGAGACAGTGTGGTGTGGTGTTTTTTTTTTCATATAGGATGCCAGGATCGTTGAATACAATCATTCAGGATTTTTTCTTATTCTTTGCTATAGTATCATGACTGAACAAAACAATCATCCAGCAATTTTCTGTTTTCTTAAAATGTGTGCATGAACAACAAGATAGAGCTAACAGTCTGCAAAACGTAAGCTATATTCATGAACCCAAACCATACAGAAGACCAAAAAATATGAACCTTCCTACAATTCAGAGACAAAAAGGAACAAGGAAACATAAGAAGCTATAAAATGGCACACAGGTAACATAAGCTTGTCTATAAAATTCTATCAGTGTTTCACAACTGCATTCCTTTTTAGTGTCCTACAGTACCATAACCTACTGTAAGAGATGGGAAACAAAACAATTTGCAAACTATTGCTCCATGAAATTGGCTGTATTTATATGATACAATACAAATACTTCATATAAACAGGACCTCAACTTTTTAATTTAAAATCACCAAAAAAAATCCAGTTGTGATTGAATACTTCTAAATACACTTCATATGCATGCTCGCAATACAAGCCAATACAACATTTGTCATTATTAAGAATTTTTAAAATATGCATTTACAATGAATTTTCCAAGGGGAATAATAACTACAATCAAATGTAGGCTCAGACTACACTTAGATTACATGGCTTTAGATAAAAAGGAGAAACCTAAATACATTTATAGTTGAGGAAACAATGATCCTCCTGAATATGCCAGGATAAGCATCAGCAGCAAGAATGTTCCATTTCTGATCATTTATCGCCTACATAATTTTAAGGACTCTTACTGAAAAAGAAAAAAAAAAAAAACCTACTATGCAAATTGACAGGATGCTTATTTAAATACACAGCTCATCTGACTGTTACTTTTCTGACTGAGAGGTCAAGTCTTCCCTCTTGAATATGTCTTTATTTTTTTTTGAAAAAACATTGAAAGAAATGGAACAAAGTTTTATTAAGTTAAATTGCAGTTCTACCTACCAGTATTTAGTCAGTTTATTAGCACGGGATATCAACTTATTAGTTAAACAAAACTTAAGTGGTATTTGCCTGTCTTGAATAACTCACTCATGGGAAAACACCCAGCACTTAAACCATATCAATTTTTCATGATGTATACAAATCACAGTACTAAATTCTCTGGAGTCAAATTAACAAAAATATTGTTATTCTTGGCACACTTAACATATGTGAGAATATATTTCTCTCGTAATTCTAAAAATCTCAATATAAGTCTCTTTCAGCCAAAAGAAAACTTATCATAGATAACTTTCATTCAAAAAAAATCCTGAGGTCAAAATTCTATATAGCGTACATATATACGCAAGGATTATTTTCTCCTACACACCAAAACACAAGTTTGGACACCAGAAGAAAGACTTTAGTAACCTTGAAGTGGGGTGGAAAAATACCATTCTACCATTTAGACTGCTCAGGCAATATTCAGTAGCACTACTGCAGGTTAGTAGAAGAAGCTAACAAGATCGCCTACCTCCAAACAAACCCTAAGCCTCATGTTCTTTAACAATCATTTTCCTGATCCATCCCATTCTCTTTACTCATCATTTTGTGTATTATCATCTCCTCCTAGATCATGGTATGCATTCACGTTGCACAAACTAATGTTTTGTAACAATGAAAATGGACAGTGTCTTGTAAGTATTAAACAAATGTAGTGGCATTAAGAAAACACTGACAGTTAAGTATAACTGTAGGAATGCAGAAAAAAGAACTCAGTTCCACAAATAGATAGAGAAAACAAAAGCTTTCCTCTCAAAGACAGACATTTCTTCATCACTAGTGCTCTGTGGACCAAAAGAAGGCTGGCTAAACCTCTAAAGAAAACAAGTCACAAACACCTCAAATATGTCAAACCTCATCCATAAAAGCAAACACTACTGACTGTCCCTTTAGTAAACAGGTAACAGTTGGGTTTTTTTGTTTGTTTGTTTATGTGGCTTACTGTCTCTCCACATAGCTGCACAAAACTGAGAAAAGGAAGTCACAAAACATTAGCAAAGTACTTTTAAAAATTACATAGTGTCTCATCAAGTAGAACAGTAAGTTTACTTTGATTATCAAGAGCATGTAAACATTTAAAAATAAGTTGCAAAGAAACAAACGTTAGTTGAAAAGAATTATTAGAGTATGTAATATTAATTTCTAATTTACACACTGTATGCATTGATTCCAACAGCTTTTACTGTTAGTTTTCTATCTACATCTGTGAATGTATTTCTTCAACACAGCTGACAAAATTACCAATAGCTACTCAGTCATGTTCATTAAATCTATTTAAGGATTTACACTTTTAATTATAAAGCAATCTAATGAGAACCTTAGCACAAAGGGTATGGAAGGCCAAATAAAGTCTACGGACATACACAAAGTATTAGAATTTATTACATCTTAAAAAAATAAATAAATCACACAACTGAATTGTTTTTCTAAACAACTAAGTCTCCATAAATGCAAAGTGAAGTTTATTCACTTCAGTTATCCATGTAAATGTATGTCTTGAGCCTCTCATCTCAGGTCCAAAGTACAATAGCACAGCTGCACAATTCAGTAAAACTTACCATAGAAGTGACTGATCTGGCATCTTCTTCATAATTCACTACAGGTGGTGGTTCTTTCCCATCATTCTCCTGAACCTTTTGTTCCAGTAGTTCTTTCTGGGCTGCAAATTTTGCCTCTGAGCATCTTAATTGCTGAACTGTTTGCTTAAGTTCTTCCAGTGCTTGCTTTTGGCTCAACAAAAGAACAATACTGCAAAGAAAAATAATTTTAAAATGCACATGATTTAAAATGGTTACTTTGCTTTACAAGAACTATAAAGAGAAAGTATTTTCAATACTGGAGATTGCTTTTTGGTGTAGGGGTTTTTTTTTCATCACTTTATCTACTCACTCAATGAAGGAAATTTTATTAAACTTTTATAAGAGCATGAAAATTCTTCAGCAGAGTTATTTGTTGAAAGACATAAGCACGTGAAGCCAATATTAGAAAATTCTCAAAGCTCCAAGACAAAAAAGCAATATATTTTACTTTGCCATTAGTTTTCTTATTTCAATCTGTAACAAAAATAATAAATGCAGATACTACTACTTTCATCCACTGTTGACTGAATTTATAACCACTAGGGTTCCCCATCCTTTAGAGAAGAAACAGACTTTTAGATTATGATTTCCAGTGATGAGAAACCCACTGCAATCCATACAGTTGTTGCGATAAGCATTATCAATATACTGAGTGTAAGGATGAGGTTAATAAATTGGCCCAGCCTAAGGTTAGAGATATCTGTTGTCTCTGTCTTCAAGACTGAAAGAAGACTCTGCTGCTTAAGTATATATTTTGGACTATAGACAAGTAGCTGCTTAACATTCTTAAGCTAAATAAATTGAGCTCCACAAGTAACTAAAACACTTTTTTTTCTCTCATCCTTGATGTTTTTGTTTTTGTTTTTTTTTTTTTCACTCTGCTCTGAATATCCCTCTGTTTCTGCAATATGTACTGAAACTGGATCCCATATTCTATTTGTGGTCTTACCTATACCACCATTACATAGTATTTTTCCATTAATGGATTCAGAAATGACAGGAGCATTTTCAAATTACCCTTCTTACCTCCAACCCTATTCCTAATGCAGAGCAACGGCCACCCTCAACTACCATAAGCTTTCCTTTTTGTTTGTGTAAGTTTACATTTTGGTTAGCCTCTGGTGGTTAGACCTCTACAGGTCCCTTCCAAACTCAATCACTGATCCTGTGATACATTCGGATAGATTAAAACACCGCTAGCCAAGCACAATAGAGAACTCAGTTGGAGCTTACTAGTGTGTCACCTCAACTCATCAGTTATAGTTTTCTTCCAGGTCAGTAACTCAGACTAACAAGATTCAGTTAGTTATGTTTTATGTCCACTTTCCAGTTTTCAGCCTATTTATCGACTCTTCTTTATTTGAGAGATTTAATGCCTCCATTCTTACACTGACAGACTTCAAACTGTTACCTTATAAAAAAACAGCTTGTTAAGGACCCAAGATTGTCCTTTCTCAAACAACAGTTGCAGCACTGAAAACTACTAATCCATTTTTGTGCTGGAAACAAGCTTGGAATGAAAGAAAAAGGTAGGTGGCCTTCAAGCAGACATCTACATAAAGAGACTGTACTTGTCTCTTACCACTCTCCTGTGCTGCAATCATCAAGGTTTCCACCTTCGTTGCAGGCAACTGGAGAGACATTTGAAGAAACTCCACACAGAAATAAATAAATGCATAACTAAACAAAGCCCCAGATCCTTCAGCTTTCCTAGAAATGAATGAAGTTGAGTCTGGGGGACACCCAGAAGGATGTAGACCTGTGTGTGTAAAAGCAGAACGTCCTTCTTACATTGACACTGTCAAGTACAAATTCAGTTTTAAGAGCATGAAATGACAGTACTAAAGAAATGCTAGAAAGCTGATTTCCTCATTTGGAAAACACAAGAGATCAATTAAATGAAGATGGCCATAAGAAAGCTCTTCACGTTAAGCTATCAAAGAACCCCCACATTCAACTTAAAGACACACTACAAAACAGACAATCAAGCAGGTACCTAGATGGCTCTGTTGCCCTGAGGAACTGCCCAAACACCAAAGATGGACAGAAAATGCCCAGCAAAGAAGAGCATCCATGGTACAACATGGACAACCGTAATAGCACTCCAACTGAGCCTAGAAACACGGTCTAGAAAGAAACAAGAGTTCTCACAGTCTGAAAGCACAGATGAAGGAAGTCAAGGACCAGGTCTACTGAGAACAAGGGCATCGAAGAAGATTGCAGTACTATGTCCCTCTGTACCTTTGGGATAACTTCTGGAAGACAGACACTCCTGTGAGCTCTCCCCCTTTGGAGAAAAATGGAAACTTAGAAATTATTCCTGGTTACGACCTGAGCAGATACTGAAGGATTTTTCATTTGCCCTGGCAAAAACAAATGTGTCTCACATTATTCCTGCTTTAGAAATGAAACTGGTTGTTGTGCTCATGAACAAGGTTCAAGTAGCTCTGTCGACACTGCCCACAAAACTACTGGAAAATCCATAAAAAAAAAATAATTAAAAAATTGCAAGGCTTATCAGTTTTGCACATCCACAGCTTCAATTGTGTCCAAAAAAGCATGGGAGACCTTACTCAACCCTGTTGTTGACACAGTAGCTGCTCTGCCATAACTTGCACATGTAAACACTGGATGTGGAATAGGCATAGCCCGAACACACTAAAATCCAGAAGTCTTAGATGACAAAATTATTCCTTCACAAACTATCCTGAGACAGATGATTATTCAAACAAGTTCTGAAGTAATAAGAACCATCTGTCACTGGCAGGAAAAGATAAAATGTCATATCCCCAGAGATGTGCACTGTACTAAGCTACCAAAGAAACTAAGCCCTTACAACCAGTCAAATGATCACTTGTATGGAAAGGATGAGCATGATGTACGAAGCCACAACTGGAGGACCCAAAAGCAAAGTTCATCATGAGACTGTGGATATTTAAAAACATCACACAAAGGGATTAATAATCTCTCCTGAAGACAGTGTTCTTCATCTCACTATGGGAGAGGCAAAAAAATAAATAAATCTCCCCGTGACAATATGGCCTTTTGCCATCAGGAAAACTTTGGAGAATATACCACATCAGCTAAAATGTCAGTAACCTGATTGCTAAGTGGTTACAACTCATGATCCAGAGATAAGACATATCCTAGATATTGAAACTCCAGTGCTACTTTCTCTTTCCTAGACTGTGGCAAGACAAATACCAGGATAACTACCTGCCTTTTTGCCCAAATCTGTCAGAGAACGTTCACCAATCCATCTATCCATAAAGAATTAGCATCTATAAACTCTGCCTATCGCTTTTATGAATGCAAACTTTGTGGTTCCTGTGGCTAGCAAGAGCTACTACCAGCCTCACCGAGTGAGATCTTATCTAAAAAATGCTTGTGAGACCAGAAGAGGGCAACAGGTAGGAAAGTGGTAGAAAGGTAAACTGAATCAAAGACCAAATATCCAATATGCTACCCTCTCAGGAGTGCAGATGGTATACTGTGCGCACACAGACACACACACATATATAAAACAATCTCTGTGTTGCAGGTGATTTTGTCATTTGAAGGCGGAACTGGATATTGGTGCCAGGAAAATATTACCAACGCAGTTTAATATTGAGGAGTAACACAAAATCGGGTGTGGAGATACACTTCACCACATGCCCTAATGAAAAATGCAGTAGGTGTAAAGCTCAATTCATAGTGCTGCCAGAATTAGACACAGAGAAATACTATCAAGCCCCAGCACAGACTGCCACTGTGAAGTCAGTAAACACAGCTCAGACTGGCAGTGCTGAAGCTGGGTCAGAAAGAAGTGGGGAGGCAAACGAATTGCAAACTGGTTCAAGGGAAGGAAATAAGAAACAGTTTTGCAGATTTTACCATCATATTGCCCAGATAAAACAGATACAGAGAAGATCTCCTCAGCACTGAAGGGTGAAGCTCAACTCCTTAGGTGAGGCTCAGTAACATAGCCTCAAGACAGGTGCAGTCTGGACTGAAACCAGCTTCTCAACACCACAAATGTCTGCTACAGGATTGGCCAACAGAGCCTACATGCAGCAGGAAGGCCAGGATAGTCTGAACTACTTTCAGAGAGACAGAAAGGCAATAATGAAGAAACACTCCTAAGGAAAAGCAGCAAAAATGACAAAGTCATGTTATTAAATAAATAAATAAATATATATATATATATATAAAAAACTCTCTGGTTCAGACTGTTTATCCTTTATGCAACGTGCAGCAAGAAGGTCATGAATTCATCAATTAGGTAACCAGAAAATATACTGTGAGTATATGTGGAATTCATCAAAGAAAGTCATCAAAGAAAGAACAGAAAATTATCTAATCACAGTAACTAAACACACATAAAGTTTCCTATATGAGTAAAATACAATTGGTAGCCTCAAATGACAAGGTGCCTTCAACAGATAGCTAAGAAAGTCTCTTTTGTGTATGCAGACAGTATTACCTGAGGAATTGTATTCCATTTCACCGGTATTGTAAATCAGTACTTATGACCAAGTTAGTATGACTATGACTGGTCACAAAAAGAATTGGAAAAACATCACTACAAACATAAAAGTGCTTTTGTGTTTTTTTTTTAATCTGATATAATTACTTCAGTCTAGACTAGGATGTGAATATTAACCAGAGGTAGAAGACGACCAGTGATCTGGCACCAGAATGACTCATTGTGATGAATGATTTATTTATGGCATGTAAAATAACCATTAATCCCTCACCTTCATTATTTACTGAGCGGTACCATAGGGTATATTGCTTCTACATTCAGTATGCTGAATAAAATGCCATGAAGAATGAACCCAACCTGACAAGTTCCAAACATATTATTGCATAAGAAAGATTACACGCCTTCTACATGACTTCCACTCTGAAAAGTCTTTCACAAAATTGTACGTACACAATGAACTCTGTCAGTCAAAGAGACAACCTGAATTGACTCTTTTTCTTCCTTCAAGCTGAAATTATAACACTAACAAAGGTCCAGTTCTTCAGCCATCACAACAGTATGACAACAAAATTAATTTAAAAGAGGCAGTCAGTTCTCTAATTAACAAGGATCTGGAGTCAGGAAGGTTTATTTTTGAAATGGGAAACTACATGTAACTTGTTGCTGTTTATAAATAAGAATCATTTCTGACAAAAGCAGAACAAGACTACTACAGATTATTTCTTAAGTATTAAGAATTACATTATACACACTTTTCCCTCAAATTATTATATTTTGAAATTTCAATTCCACTTACTCTGACTTCTTTTCACAAGTCTTAGAGGACTCTTCTATTTTTTTCTCTAGTTCCAACACAAGTTCCTCTTTGCTCAGAAGCGTTTGCTGTGTTTGCATCAGTTCTTCTATTACTGTTTTTAACCTGTAAGACATACATTACAGAAATACATACTGTGAATACAAAAACTTTACAACTTTGGAAACTTCTGTTGTTGTTTTTCCTGAGGATGAGAAGAAACATTAGTCTTTAATTTATACTACTCGGTGCTTGATGGCCTTTCTTGTGGATACTGATTTATATTACACTATTAATCTGTATTTTTACAAATCCACACTAGCCTGTGTAAACATATAAGGCTACAGAATGATCTGCTGCCTACAGGTTCTTCTATCAGTAACATTTTCTCTAGAATGCGTGATGAGTTTTCTGAACTAATGCCTTCCTAATATAATGCTAATATATGAGACGTTTTACAAAAAAAACAAAAACCTTAAGACTGCTGAAGCACATTGATTAAATACACAGAATTGGTAGTTCGGATGTATTCACATTTAGAAACAATGAAAAAAGAACTAACAGGTCCTGCATTACAAATTAAAATAGCTCTTTTCACAATAAAAGCAAGATGCATACTTTTCTCTACAATTAACTTTTTTTTAAAAGCCACATAATCTTTGGTACTGGAAAATTCAGAGTCAAGAAAAAACTTGTACAAGAACACTTAATACTAACAGAAAAACAGTTATTGCACATCAAAAGCATTACTGGAACTTTGCAATTATAGCAGTAAGTAT
The DNA here is from genome assembly GCF_963932015.1 of Anas acuta. Lineage (NCBI taxonomy): Eukaryota > Metazoa > Chordata > Aves > Anseriformes > Anatidae > Anas > Anas acuta. The sequence continues at coordinate 54,709,367 of NC_089017.1, read as the reverse complement.
TTCAATAACCAAAAAGTCAACAAATGTAACATGAGACTTTGTGACACACTTCTCATACAACCCTGCACAAACACCCACATAATGATGACTTCTAAAATACATATCAAACTAGATATGTTGGAATCAAGCAATTGTTAAACCAGGAGGAAAATTAAAGAAAGAAAACTTTTGTGTGTGCATGTGTATAAAAAATATAGAAAATATATATGGATAGGCAAATGCCCAAAAGGAAGTGGTATATATAGGACTGTGTGCATCTTCCCTTACCTATTCATCTTTGTCTGCTTTCTCCAGATTTTCAAGCCCAATTTTAGAGTAGTAAAGAGTGGAATAAAATCAAAATATTTTAGTACTTGCTACTGCACAGATCTGTTGCTCCAAACCATTTCAGATGTGAGAGTGTCAGAGGTCAACCGAGAGTAATTTACATGCTCTAGATATCTACGACCCATGTTCTAGATGGTGCTATATGTACCAAAATGAATAATTTAATCTTAACATTGAATTAGTTCTCTCTCCTCCCAATATATTTTATACAATGTTGATTAAACATTCTTTATTCAGCCAGTCAGAGATGTTATAAGACTCAAATGACTATAAAAAAGCCATATACTGAACGATAAAAGTTTACTTCCCAAATGAACAAGCATCTGCATGTGTTTATTTTGAGATAAGAACAACACTTGAAACATTTCTCAGAAGCCCATTTTTTTCATCAGACATTTTTATTGTTATTAGGTTATCAAAATCTTTATGCTGAACTTCTCAGAAACAACAATTTTCTTACACAGACTCTAATTTAATATCAGCTATCAACTTTTTTAATACATTGCTTAAAAATTAATTACCAATTCTTTAACTGAAAATACTGCTTTTTGATCAGTCTTCTAATCAGCATTTTAATCAACGCTGTATTTGGCTCAAAAACTGACTTACAAGAAGCAGATGTTACACTTAGAAATTTGCAAGTTAGATCAGTATATTGCATCCTTTATCAATAGATGATGACTTTTTAAAGATCCATTCTACATGTGCTGAAATAACAGGAATTAGGCTGATGATCTTTAGTTGTGAGATCATTGCCTTGCATCTTCAAAGTACTGTAACAGAATGTTTCTGCAGAGGAGACAGAGCTTCAGTATCTACCAAATATAGATATACTTAAGCACCAGTATTCAAGAAATTAAAACCAAACGAGTAAGATTGTTCATCATTGGAATGTATGATTGCATACATGACAAATCAACACACTGAAATATTTTAACTTCTCAAAAATGTTTGATTGTATATTACAGCATCATAGTGAAACAAAGTCAATGTAGTTCTTCCAAAAATTTCTGAGTTACTTTAGGATCTTCCAAGCATCAACTTTTTACTGTTCTGCTTTTGCAAATATTTCAATATTGGTCTAAGACAGTCATCAATATTTATTAGGAGACACTATGTCTCTCTAACAACTTAGAAGGGTTAGTTAGTACCTCTCTCTGTCAAATCTTTAGCCATACTTACCTAAAAACAAAAAGCTAAGACAGTTTTCTCATCACTTATCTAAAATGTATTTTAAGGATATATAGCTTATTAAGTCCTCCAATAAGTTATGCATGTAAAGTTGTCGATTGTCTCTTGTATGCTCACAAATACAAACAAAATTACTGAGTTTGGATCAATATACAACTTTGTATCCCTTCAAAGTCTGGAAATTAAATCCAGTCAGTGTACTGGATTTATCTATATTTGGTAGATACTGAAACTGTTTCTTCTATGCAAAAAAATTTTGATATAGTATTTAAAAGATCCAAGGAAGTGATCTAAACACTAAAGTTGAGTTCAACAGTCTAATTCCTGCTGTTTTAGCACAAAGAAGGGAAAAAAATCATCATCTATCAATAAATATACTGAACTTACTTGCAAACATCTAGTAATGCATAGTAAGATGACACAAATACCTGTTTTTGTTTGATTTTCTATAGTGGTTTTAAATCAAGACTATAGCAAAAAACAAAACAAAACAAAACAAAAAAGCAGCAGTTAATGAGACATATTAGTAAAAGCAGTTAAAGAGAACTAAGTAGTTGTAAAAGGAAGGGCTTCTCACCTGGACTAAAAAGCAAACCAAAAACGGAACAAAGAAGATAAGAATAAACAGTCAGTTTTCACAATGCTGGGAGATATCTAACGGAGCTCCACAAAAATCTGCACTTAATACATTCATAATAACCCATACAAAGGGCAATTTAAAAAGTGACAAAGAATGCTGATACAAAGTTTTTGAGCTAATAAAGGAAGGAGCTGAATGTGAAGAACAGAAAAGGATTTTGCTGGATCTTAAAATGCTCAGTAACTGGATTGTTATTTAAAAGATTAATTTCAATTCATATTGAAATAAGCAAATACACAGAAGAAAAAACAATCCAAAACTTTATTTATGCAGCAAACGGCTGGCTGTAAACTGACCAGTGCCACTCAGAAATTAGATTTTGAAATTAAAATGGATGATTCCATGAAAGCAATGCTTGACACACTGCACCAGTCAGGAAATCAAATGGAACGACTCCCTTGTATTTGTTAGAAATGAAGCAGAAGAAAGGAAACCTCATTATGCAATTTTCTAATCTATGCACCTGGATTACCTGTACAATTCTGGTCATTCATCTCGAAAACAATACAGTAACCCTAGAAACGTTCAAAGATAGATGACAGGCTTGAGAAAAGGTATGAATAAGTTCTTTGAAAAGAGTAACTACAATTAAAGACTCCTCTGAAAAAAAATGATAGAGGAGGAGTACGACAACAACTTAGACTATCATGCGTGGAGAGGAGTAGATTATTCCTATTCTTTGCCAAAACAAGGAGTTAGTCAAAAAAAATTTAAACTAAAAATTAACAGGCTCATACATTATGAAGCTAACCTTTAGAATTCCTTGACTGACAATAGATGCTTGTACATATTGAAACTGACTGGACAAACTCACAAAAGAAATCTAATACTATTACAAATACTACTTCCAAGTCGTAACATATCCAAGCTGAAAAATATGAGATGACACTGTTCTTAATCTCCTCCCTAGTTTTCCCTGTTGACCAATGCCAGAGAGAAGATATGCTGATGTCTTATTAAAGCCAAAAAGTAAATTACTTATTGTTTTGAGCTACAGTTTTTCTGAGATTCTACCTTCTGTAAGACATATTGAAGAGGTAGATTTTGTGCATGTATTTTTTCCTGTTACAGAGCTGAAGATGATCTAGATATGTACAATGTTTACATAGCTTATCCAGGAATAATCCCACTTTAGTAATGATGCAGAATATGTTATTAGTGTATTATTAACAGAAGCATGTTTAAACAGAAGGGAAGGGTTTTAATTATCATGGGATTATTTCACAAGAAAGATGAAGCTATTTTAGTACTGAGGAGGACAAGTCTGACAAGGAAAGCTAAAAGTGTACATTGAAGAACTTACTGCAATACCTATTTAAGAAAAAAATATTAAAAGGAATTGGATTACCCAGGAAAGAAAGAGATGACAGCTAATGACCTTGAAAAGGAATGAAGAAAATCTAGAGAATCTGTCATAGTGAGGAAGCATGGGATTAGAACAATCTACGGAAGCTTTACTGTAACGTGTTTATATTTGAAATATCTTACTGTTATGAAGACTCTCTATGACTTTGGTTTTCACAATAACCTATAAGAAACAAGAGTTTCTTTCTCCAAGTTTGCTTAAGCAGAAAAAATTAAAAAGAAAAAAACAAAAAACAAACACTGCTTTGTTATTTAGATTAGCTATGCTTTTGAAAACAAACAAGTCAAACATGGGCTGAAATAAAGTATAGACACCAAATCATTACAAAACAATGAAATTCTGACTTTGCCATTTTGAACTGCTGTAGTAAATATAAAAAAATACCTAAAGTGTACAATTAATACTTGCAATCTCACAAGTGACTGCATTGGACCATTTTACGGAAGAATTAAGGTTGATATGAGAACATTCTAACAAAGGATAACTTCAGCAGGAAATTTGTTCCCCAGTAACAACTGATTAAAGGTGAAATCGGTAAAATTAATTAAAATATTTGAATACATTGATATGCATATTAAAATATGCAGAAATATTTTACCACGCTGACTGACTGAAGGTTCCATGAAATGCAATACAACAGCTACACCTGTTTTAGTAAGTTAACATTTTAAAAGTTGATGAATGAGAATTTCCTTTAAAAACTAAAACAAACATTTACAAAACAAGTGAAATAATCCATTTGAAAACTTCTCTGGATGGCAATCCAAATCACTGACTGTAGTACTGTACTCAGTGGCTTCATCAACAGATATCAACGTTTTTCCTAGAAAACTGAATGTGGAAACAGTTTTGGGAAGATACATGTAAGTAAATGAATTCCCAGTGAGGATTTATGACAAATTTGGGGCACTGTATAAATTAAACAGGGAGGAAAGGTAACTATATTGATAGCGTTGACAAGTCTTCCGTGAGGCCTCGGCACGTTGTGCTAAAGAACAATAAAAACAGCAACAAACAAGGGCTTAGACCCTGCAAATTCTCTTTTTAGAAAGCAGACCTTAAAAATGAGGACACAGCAAAGCAATGAGATGAGTGAGATGTAAGTTAGGACAGCATTTCCAAAGTGTGAAAGTTTTGTTAAGACTTACGTGACTTGTAAACTTTCTGCTGTTAGATTATTCCACATGATCTCATTAGCTTGAAGGTTTTCATTTTCTTCTAATAAAGATGTATCAAACTCTATTTCTTGTTCAACAACTTCTGATGACCTAATCCAGTAAATAAATGTTGTATTTGTAAAATTAACATGCATCTTTCAGTGGAGCATAAAGCAAATCATTACACTTTGAATTATTTTAGTAATGGAATATAGATAAAATCACGTATGGAATAAATGGAAAGCAGCAACTGCATCTTCTTCTTCCTTTGAATGAACAACACAGTCCTAAAACCATACCAGAGTATAAAACTGAATACAGTTCTTTGAATTAAGCTCACATGATAACCGAGGTTCTCAGGGAATCTGCATAGTTCCACTAATCCTGCTATAAACCTAACCACTACCAATTTGCAAATTAACAAACAAGGTCTTAAAACTATTCCACATGTAACAATGTACAGTAACAGTTCAATAAATGGTTAATACAATCCTTGTTCATTTGTCAGTTTTTTAATATAAAACTTTACTGCATTAACAGAGAGTCACAGAATGGCTTGGGTTGGAAGGGACCTTCAAGACCATCAAGTTCCAACCCCCTGCCACGGGCAGGGACACCTCCCACCAGACCAGGTTGCCCAGAGCCCCATACAGCCTGGCCTTGAGCACCTCCAGGGATGGGGCATCCACAGCTTCTCTGGGCAGCCTGTGCCAGGGCCTCACCGTCCTCTGAAGAATTTCTAACCTCTCATCTCAATCTCCCCTCTTCTAGTTTAAAACCATTACCCCTAGTCCTGTCACTGTCTGTCTGAGCAAAAAGTTGCTCTCCATGCTTTTATAAGCCCCCTTTATGTACTGAAAAGCTGCAATGAGGTCTCTCAAGAGTGTTCTTTTCTCCAGGCTGAGCATCCACAGCTCTCTCCACCTTTCTTCGTAGGTGGGCTGCTCCAGCCCTCTCTGCAGGGTTATCTTTGTGGCCCTCCTCTGGGCCCACTCTAACAGCCCCACATCCTCCTTGTGCTGGGGGCAACAGCCCTGGATGCAGCACTCCAGGTGGGGCCTCACAAGGGCAGAGCCAAGGGGGGCAGTTACCCCCCTCCACCTGCTGGCCACCCCTCTGTTGATGCAGCCCAGGACGCAGTTGGCCTGCTGGGCTGCAAGCACACACTGCTGGCTCACATCAAACTTTTTCATCAACCAGAACCCCAAGTCTCTCTCTCCGCAAGGCTGCTCTCAGTGAGTTCTTCTCCCAGTCTGTGCTCATGTCTTGGATTGCCCCAACCGAGGTGCAGCACCCTGCACCTGGGCTTGTTGAACCTCCTTAGGTTCACACGGGCCCACTTCTCCAGCTTGCCCAGGTCATCTCTGGATGGCATCCCTTCCTTCTATTGTATCAACTGCACCACCCAGCTTGGTGTCATCTGCAAACGTGCTGAGGGTGCACTCAATCCCACTGTGTGTCACTGATAAAGATACTAAACAGCACCAGTCCCAGGACAGGCCTCTGAGGGTCACCACTCATCGCTGGCCTCCACCTGGACGTAGAACCATTACCCAGCACTCTCTTGAGTGTGGCATTCACACCAATTCCTTATCCACCAGATGGTCCACCCATCAAATCCTTATCTTCACAGTTTGGAGACCTGAATGTCATGTGGGACGTGTCAGAGGCCTTATCTGTGTACTCAGATTGTTTCAGGCACTGCTCAATCTGCAATAACTGCAGTGTGCACAGAGATGCCTAGCATTCATTTACCCACAATATAGACAGTAAGAGAAATAAAGCAAACAAACAGCACAGCACAGGATGCAAACTGCATCCAAATACTCAGTAAATTAGCCCACGCTGAATCTAGATCAACACGTATTACCAAAGTTATGGTTCAGAGAATCATAACAACATTAATATGAATTTTGTTATTCTAGAACCAGACAAATAGATGGATGGTTAGAGAAACAGGGTTAAAAGGCTGACTTTCAGCCAACCTTCTTCTACACATGCAGGTAGAACTACTTTTTAGATTAGGATAATGCTTTACAAGTAACAATGTAAAAGGAAACAAAGAGAAATAAATTCAACTCTGACTGCTTAAACAGCATTGAAATTTAATGCAAGGTTTTCTTAAGAAACATTAAGATGCACAGCAAGAAGGAAATACACACCTGTGAGTATCTACGAAGTCATTATACTCAGAATTGGGGTCTATCTGTTCAACCGAGGTCTGGATCTCTTTATGGACATTCACAATCTCTTCCGTAACGAGACTGGTGATCTGGCTATACTCATCCAAGATTCCTTTTCTAGAGAGGAAAAAAAATTCTAGTGTATAACATGGCACTGAAGGCATAGATGGAATTGAAGATGCTTCAAACTTTCAATTTGCTGTTTTTACAAATTCTTGTTGCAACTGGCTAAAAAGGGAAAAAATAAGACAATATATTACTCAAAGAAACAACAGATCAGTTGTGGCCTCTTCTTTACAAATCTGCCATCGGTGGAGAAGTCTCTAATAACATGCTCCTTGTACTGATTTCAGTGCATCTACATACAGGGTAGCTAAACTAAAGCTGTAGAGATTACAGGGAAAATGAACACACACAGCTCCTTGATGATAACCTTTTTCACAACAACATGTTTGTCTACACTGAAGTGTCTCATATTCCCTTGACTGATAAAATAAATATATTCTGGCATAAGGGAAAAGGCAGTGTGAAAACTGTTGGTGTTTTTTTCATCATTTCATCTATCCTTTAACATACATTCATTTTATGAAGTGGCATACATCACAAGTTGGCATACATTTACAAGAAGAACCAAAATCAAGGAAGAAGTTCACACAAGAAAGTACATGTCATCCAGTCTTGTCATTACCTGGTCCCTGGAGTGGAGAAAAGCAAGTGATTAAGGAGTAGGAAAGGACTATGCCATATTGGACCACAAATTTTAATAGTATACAGTAGCACTTCCTCAGAATACTTTGCTGTCCTCCACTTTCCATAAATGAACCCTCAAAATCATTCACAATTTTATTTTATTTTTTTATTGACAGATTTTCTGGCTTGCCAGGTGCTGAAGTATAGCAAGCTTTTTCAAATACTGCTCAATTTTAACCATACCAGAGAAAAATGCAGAGAAAGAAGTATTAATATTTTATCCTGGATATGATCTCTAGACTTGTTTACTCAATAGGAAAACACTATTTGCTTGAATTTTTCCAGTACATTTTCTGAGGAGAGAACAGACAAGAGAAGCATTTTGTCTTGTCTGTGAACAACATGTCTGAAAACACTCCAGAAAACAATTCAAAGACAGCAACAAAAGAGATAAGCCAATGCCAGATACAGCAATGCTATATCTAAGAGGAAGGGAATCAATGTCAACTACAAAATAATAATAATGTTAATCTATGCTTCAAGATTGCCAAACAAATTGATCTGCCAAATCGGGACTATTAAGGAAGTTTGTTTCATACATCTAGCAACATCTAGCTTCACACCTGACCTCACCACTTCTTTTTACAGAATTAAGCCCACAATTAACAGAAAGCACTAATTTTCCAATCATCTCAGATCTCACTAAAAATGATCAGCTATTGACAAAAATTGTTTCCAGTCCTTACCTCAGTGATAACAAAGACAAATGGGTTCAATAGGTTTTGCATGATAGAACTCTTCAGTGAATTACTATGACTTACATTTCTGAAAAATCAACTTAATTGCAACAGAAAAAATTACCTGTATTCTCTTGTGATTCTATATAAAGATTAAAAGGACTGAGGAGACTACTACAGAGGTCTATTTCATTTTATATAACCTGCACCAGCATCAAAGGCAGTAATACGATATACTATATGGGGCCATTAACGTTGTCTGCATCACCTAAGCATGTAGAGTATGAAATCCTCAACTCTCCCTCACTTGCTGAAGTCAAGATGAACATAGGCTCCAAAAAAGGTAAGAAAATGAGTGCATCACATCTAAATGAACAATACCTACAAGAAAAAGTAACTACCCTGCCTTTTAAACTAAGTGATACACAGAATGCCCAGGAAAAAGACCTAACCAACTCACTTTCTTCAAGAAGGTCAGAGAGGCAGCACGGTGGTTACAGACCAGAAAAGAGGGCTTAAAGTACTAATTTTCTGTTCTCCGAGATCATCAGTTTGCATATCTGTTGTAATTATGTAGAGAATGACTTTTCAGGGAAAAGGTAATTGTATTTTTAAGGTTGGATTCCTTTCACTGAGATTAGGTCTACGTGATCCTGTTATTTGTCCATGCCTATGACTAACCACACATCTGCCTGGACCTCCTCCAAAATGACTGTCAAGATGGTTGGAGAGTTAAAAGCAAATTTTTTAGTGGGAGAGTTTCACAAAAATAAGACTACGGAGAGGCAACAAACTTCTCTGTTATCCCAGCTAAAGGAGAGGGCAAAGCATGAGCTCAACTGTAAACCCTGCACTTTATCTGTCAAATTTAAATTTTACAAGAAGATAGTGTCTCACTGAAATGCTTAAGCATCCCCTGAAATCTACTGTCTGTATTTGGATACTTATCTATTCACAATTATTGTTAATTGAAAGATACAAGTAGCTTTTCTCATTATCCTTGATATAAAAATAATTAAAGTTTATTATTTTCTAATAAGTCTATAAATTAGGATACTGCACACAAAGTTTTGCATGTTTAAATATATATATGAAGAGATCTTACAGGGCTTTAATCATTTCTTCTTGCATTTTCTGTAGAGAATCAAGTAACAGAGGAAGCGTAGTGTCATAATATTGGTGCTGGTGTAACTGTGCTCCTTTCAGTGCCAACACATACTGATTATGCAACATATGAAGCTTCATAGTGGCTTTATCACACCGATCTTTGGCTTTCTCAGTCTCCTTTCCTAACGAAAAACAAAAACAGAAGATGAAAAGTTGATTTAAAAGTACACAAACTTGCAGATAACATAGTTCTAAAATATTCATGGTAAGTTTACAGCTTTTCTTCTCCTAAAGAAATACATTTCCAAAGTATTACTGTGAAGAAAGTAAAATTTGACCATTTTCAAGTGAAGAAAGTAAAATTTGACCGTTTTCAGGTTGTTAGTAAGACTGAATGCCTTGGTTTTCTTCTTCTGGACTAAGTAAGAAAAAACTGCATTTACTTTGAGTAGAAATCCAGTAATTCTTTATCTAAATTTATATGAAAACCACTACCTACACAGGTATAGAAATAATAGCATTATTAAGACTAAAACTCAGTTCATATGATTATCAAAAACGCTTTCTTTTTTTTTGCCTCAAAAGAAATGTTTATTTTTTAAAGAAGAAAGTAAAAGATGTCCTACTAGGTTAGACCTATGATTCACCTAGAAGCTGTCATTTATTTTGAGCAAAAAATCTACTGCCACATATCATCCCAAGAAAGCACTGATGCAGCCTACATATCAGTAGCTGAACTCCAGCACTATTACTCCTCTACAAAACTTTCTGCCTTAATACTACTATTTAACATTCCCTCATCACTGTTGGTATGCATCAGGAAGCATCAGGAGGTCAGCATTACAATCTCATCTCCGTGCTACTGCAACCTAGAAATCCTCAAGTCTGTGCTTATAAGACCAGCTGAGTGCTGAACCAGGGTCACAATGTTCTTCGAGAGGTCATCTATTCTGCTCTTTGCCACGGTGATTGCACAGCTATGTGACATATGTTTCTGTGATCTTCCTGCAATCTGCAATGACAGATAACTTTGCAACTTCCCAGTACAATTCAGGTCAGCGTGCTAGCTGCAATATGATAGCACAGCCAGCACTGCGTTAGCTGCACTAGCTGAAGACACTCGCCCACCATCTCATCCCTTCACTCTCCAATCTAATTTTTTATTGCTTTAATAAACTCTTTATACTCTCGCTTATTTCATCTGTGTGCTGTAGACATGAAATACAGATTCTACAGTTCTCTGGAATCCACCTTTTATACAGTAGAAAACTAGATTTTTTCCTCTTCTGCCCAGTCTTGTCATCTTCGCACTGAACAATGTACAGGTCTCCCCTTACCAATCCTGTTTTCTCTTTTCAGTCAAATGGCTCACAGCCTCACACAAGTGTAACTTCAGTCAAGGTTCAACTTTGAAAGCCACAGGATAAGTCATACATCCAGATGCTTCTAGATCATTTCAAATGAAAAAAAAAGTGCTTTTTTTGGATGCCGTACAAACATGGCATCACTAATTAGTCATGACCTAATTAATCTGTTCCAGTTAATCTGATCAAGTTAATCTGATCTTGGAAGAAAAAAAAAAGAACCCACTACATTTTTCCAACCATCTCTCCAGTTTCTCAAATTATTTTAAACTCTACAGCTGTCCTCCAATGCACTTTAAATCCCTTTAAGGTATAGTGAAACCTGCAAATTTAATAAGCAAACTCTGGTTCAAAGTGATGAAACACTGGAAGACCACCCACACCTAATCCCAACATATATCCTCTCATGTCCCACAGGATAGATTATTCTGACAGGACCCCGTTAATAACCATTCGCCAAGCAGTTTTATGCAGGCAGTTTTGCACCTCTATTAGGATATTTCCAACTTGATCATGCATTGCCCTTGTCATAAAAGGATAATATATTATTTTGACATGTTTCCTTACAGAGACATATAAGATCTTACTCATATCCTCGTTATCTCCTCAATATTTATGAAGTGTCTGATATTTATGGAGTGTCTGATGACTTTTTTCAGGCACTGAAAGCATTCTAAATGAATCTGTATCTGCAATTATCAAACGCAGATTCACAATAACCTGCACAGATAAACGCACACTAACTAAAAATCTCAATCATACTGATACATTTCTTACAATCTTAAAATAAAGTAATAAAGAAAACTTTATTTTAACATGTCAACCACCTATCACAAAGCAGTAGATAAAACGAAAAAGTGGCAGATTAGGACTTCAAAGCAGACCTTGAAAAGCTGAAATTTTGTCAAACAAGGAACACTCAAAGGTTTGTGAACTCTGATAAATTAAAACATAGAAACACATTATCACATGTCAAAAAAGATTTGCAGGAAAAACTTGTAAAATAGCAATAAAACTGATAATAAATCCTCTTTCAAATACATTGGAGTCAGTAAGCTCGTCAGAAAATGTAAAGAATAGTTGTTATATAAAAGGAGCTGGTAGAAAAGAATCTTTTTCTGCATTCATTTTCACTGTGAATGACCTTCAGAGATTTCCATGCTGAAAAGTCTCTGTATGAAAGAGTCACAGAATCTCTCTTCAGAGACATCAGAAGAAGAGGTTAGAGAACAAACGAACTAAGAAAAAATTAGCAGGACAGGAAGGTATTTAGCTTTACAACTCAAAAGAAACTTGAGGAAGTTTTTTTCTGATCGGCTTTTAAAGGAGGAAGTAGGCACTCAGAGTGCCTCAGGAATATTAGTTGGGACCTGATATATGAGGTGATAAATACATTGATAAAGATGTTAACTGAAGCGAACAACCAAAAACTCATTTTTCATGGGGAGACCATTTTATTTAATTATATATTATTTTCCCAAACGAAAACATCAGAATATTGTAGTACTTATTTCTAAGTTAAACATATATCACTTAGAGGGCAGTTTAGAAAAACAAAACAACAACAAAATAACAAAAAAAAAAAACGAACAGCATGCTCAGAATAGCATTACAGAAATTGGAATGACTGAACATGGCTGACATCAGTGCACCGAGAGTACAGGAAAATGGTATAGCTCAGTATCCCATTCTCCTGTCTGCCTTGAGGACTTTGCTATACACATTATTCCTTAGCAGAACACTCCAACAAATCTGAGAATAAATCAAATCACCATACACACCCAGCTTTCAAATACAGCTGGTTACAGTTGGCTGTCCAGAGACAAGACCTATCTACATGGTCTTTGTGGAGAATAAGAGAACACGTAAAGATGATGGAAAGGAGACTGAAGAGAGTCTGGAGAGGAAGCAGTCGGGTAGTAGCTACAGTACAGGGACTGGATGAAAGGGGAGAAGGCAGCTGGAAATCAGAGCAGGAAAAAACAAGCCTTCCTTGCCTTAGACTAACTCTTTAGCAGAGGCACTGGACCGAGCACTCCTTGGGAAAGGGGAACACAGCAGTGGGAGAGAAAGAAATGCTGGATCGTTTTTCGTTTTTATTACATGTTTGGCCACTCTTACTCAGGCTATTTGGCCAGCACATTTGGAATTACATAATCCAAAATTATCTCAAAATATTATACTCTGGTATTTGAACTTCAAGTAATTTTCACTAGGAATTGAAATACTTGACTCTCTACAATGGCATAGCAAGAATGCCGGCCTTTTCTTTGCAAATGTCAAACTCTCATAATTGAATTTTGCAAGCTTCATAATACGGTTTATAGCCTAACATATTGTACACACAGTCTGTTTTTATAAACATTAAACAGATTTGTCAACAACTGGTGGCAGTAGAATTATAATTAGATCTATTTATGAAATTCATTATACAGATAAAGAAAATTGGATGTTTTCTTCTGTGTTAATTGACACATTGAACAACTGTGTTCTCAGCCTCACTGCATTTTGCTGTTTTATAAAACAAATTGCAATGTGGAAATAGTACTGTAGCTCTGTAGCTACATTTCTTTAATTAATCATAGGTCCAAAGACTACATTTGAAAGTTCAGTGTGTATGATACACTGATTTAGTCTAAAATTAGTGGACCTGTTCTCCTAAGGAGCAATGTATAGCAAAGGACTTTTCTCCACACAGATGGGAGGTTAAGACCTTAATGAGGTTTCTGAAAGAAATACAATATTTCTTTCAGAATAAGAAATACAATATTGACAGTCTCTATTAGGTAGTAGTTATTTATGGTGTAAATTTTTGGTTTAGTTTAACAGCTGAAAACTGTTTGTGGTGATTCATAGTTCAGAAACCTTTACTGGTGGAGCACTGTAAGGTTTGACACATGCTGGTAGGGGATGCAGCTTGAAGACATGCACGGGCAAGCTTCGGGTTTTAAGCTTTTCAAATCTGGATTACAGATCTTTTCTTCAAACAGCAAAACCATGACACTACAGAATGCAGAGTAAAGCATCCACTAATTTGCACAGAACAAGGATCAACCTCCTGATAGGTATCTGTAGTACAATGTTTACAACTCAAGAACTAGTACAAGTTTAGCTGTTCACGTTTCAAGTTCAAATTCATGACAGTGTAGGTTAAAGTACTGACCAACACTTCAATATTTCTGCAACAGAAAATTCCAGTTAAGCTCCTTCAGTTCAAGCCCTTCAGCTAAATCTTATGTAACAGCTAATAATGAAAGTAAAGGTCCAAAAAGATCAAATAAAATCATTTAAGTTGATAAAGACCTCTAAGATCATCAGGTCCAACCATTAAAATATATGATTTTATTTAAAAATTATCCTTTTTAAGGAACAAAAGCATACAGTGCAAATCTCAGGTTTGAATAACATGAGATACAAAGCGCTCCCCTCAAAATCAAAAGTCCTAAAAGAAACATTTTGGATAGATTAAGCGCAGAAAGTGGTCATAAAGAATTTCAGGACTGAATGCTCAAAGAAACAATTTCTTTATTTGTACCTTGTAGACCAGCTGGTAGAAAACAGAAGTGCAACACTGTACTTTAATGGATACATGCCACCATAACCCCCGAAGTTCTGTTTCACTGCAGATACAACAGCTCCAACAAAGCCCTCTACCAAAGAATCCTACTTTACAGAAAGATTGCATTTTTTTCCTCCCAGCATTGCTTTGCATCAGCAGGGAGAAAAGCTGTCTAGAAGACCTCTTCAAAGTATCAGTTTTTAAGCTGTTTGTTCTTAAGTTTGCTTTGTTTTCATTTGATTTGTTTGTTTGGGACCTCTGTGGACAGGAAAGGAAAAACATGTTTTAAAGAAGAAAAAATTGGCAAAACACAGATAGCCAAAAGCTTGTCAACACTTGAGATGTTTTCTCAGATTTTTGCATCTTTTAAGTGTTTCCTCATATAAAACAATAAATACCATAATTGCTTTTTGAAACAGCATAATTGAAATACTAAATATAGCATGCGAATGCAGCATAAATCTGATGGAGCCATTTAGAGTGTATACCGTTACAGAGAAACGTCTGCAGAAACTTTTTGTCCAATTTTCACATAAATCCCAGACATTGTCTAGGAGTCCTGTGTTACGGTATTTCAAGAAAGATTGCCTCTGGCTTCTCACTCATAGGATCATTAGTTATAAGACTGTATTTGGTTATTGGAGAAAGAAAAGACAATAGCACTAGACCAAAACAGCTGCTTCAGGAGCAGAGGATCCTTTATTAGCCAGACAACTCGTGGTTGACTACTTGTTCTTCAAACAACAGCAAAGCATCTAAGGAAACTGGAGGCAGCAGGGAACTGCATATACTCATTCATGTGTTGGCGATATGACTAATGCTGCACTGGCTAGTGCCTATAACATGGCATGGGAAGCACTTTACACCCAGTGGAAAATGTAAGTTAAAAATAAATACCTAAAATTTAATTCTCATTGATACGCTGAAAAAATGTTTACGCACACAAACATGGAAAGCAATTCTGACAAAAGTAACAAACAGTGACCAGAAAAAAAACACGTAATGGATTTCAAAAACCTGCAGATGTTTCTTTGCAATAAAAAAATACAAGGTGAGTATTCTCCAATACAAGGTGGATGATACTACTTCCTGACCTGACAAGGAAAGTAATAAAAGATAGTGAATCAGAATTGAAAACAGAAAGAACTGAACAGGTACATATATATAAAAATCAGGATTAAAATCAAGGTAATAAAAACTACAGCTATCAAAGTCACAAAAGAAGACAGGCAAAGCCCCACAAGTACACTAGAAGCAAGAACTGAAGGACACCAAAAAATCCATGTCATTACAGAGTTAAAATAACTAGTTATGCCAGAGAGGACTGAAGGATTTTATGCCACTTTGATTTTAAGTGAGGCTGAACCAAGAAGAAAAGTGGGTGTCTGGCTACATTAGAAGCATTCATACTAAATGAAAAGACAAAGCTCACACTCGAGCAGATGCTCCCAACCTATACAGGTGTTTATCTATGTGGTACACATAGTGAACTGCAACCAAGAAATACACGCCAACAGTATTAAGCAAGCACCCATGTGAAGGAGCTTTACCTGAACCCTAAAGCAAGGTGGACGTTTTGGTTATTGATAACAAGTGACAGCAGAATCACAGAATGGGCAGGGCTAGGAGGGACGTCTGAAGATCATCTGGTCCAACCCCCTGCCAAGCAGGATAGCCTAGAGCACATTGTGCAGGATGGCAGCCAGGTGGGTTTTGAATATCTCCAGAGAAGGAGACACCACAGCCTCTCTGGGCAACCCGCCCCAGTGCTCTGTCACCCTCACAGCACAGAAGTGCCCCCTCATAGTGAGCCAGAACGTCCTGTGCTTCAGTTTGTACCCACTGCCAGTGAGTGGTGCTCCAGTCCTCTCATCGTATCAGTAGCCCACCTCTGGACTCACTGCAGTAGCTCCATGTCCCTCTGGCACTGGGGAGCCCAGAGCTGGGCACAAGACTCCAGGTGTGGCCTCACTGGGGGCAGGATCACCTCCCTCAACATGGCGGCCTGGGCCTGGGCTGAGGTGGGAGAGAGCCCTGGGGGGATCAGGCAGGGACATGCAGAGCTGCCTGAGTCCTTGGGGCCTGGGCAGAGATTTCACTTTTCCTTCTGCAAGCTTTCCAAAAGCTTCGTTGTACAATGTGAATTACTGTCTTCCCAACAGTAACACAGTCACAGAGGAAAGTAGGGAGCATTCATACATGAACACTGACCTTGTAACGCTCTTACAGAACGCAAAGATGCCGTAGTTGCTTCAGACCTAGCTCAGAAGAGTCTCTTCTCTCAACTCATTTCCTCTTTGAAACTACACATTTCCAGGAACTGTTCCCTAACAGTGTAAAGAAGCAGGTTTTCTGAAACTTGCAAAATTTGCTGCATGATTGGTGGCTGAATCCTACTTTGCTTGACCTTGCAATCTTCTTCACACTTCTCAAGCTACACGTGCAGCATTTTTGCTGGTAGATTTACATCCTTACATCTTGCAATTTATATTTGTACAGTTTGAAACAAATCTTACAATTCTATCCAATTATCTGTTACACACTACAGTGTAAGACAGACCAAAACTCCAGTCTCAAACTCCTCAGCCTGCTCTGCGGTGTGAGTAACTGAGCAGAACAGGAGGACAACTGGCAGGAGTGTGCATCCTCTTCCCTCCCTTCTCCAGATGTAACTCAGACCGTGATGTACGAGCACGGAACAAGTTATTCTCCTTGAGCACTTCAGAAGGTTCCTTTGGATACCTCATCCCTCTTTTGGCTTATTCTGTGGCTTATGAAATAAAAATAAATACCTTTATTTTAAATTAATGTCTGACTGTCCAACCTTCATGGTTTACTCTCCAAGAAAAGACAGAAAGCTTAGCTTCAGATTTTCTGTAATTTCCATTAAAACTTCACTTGGGTACCACAGCATTTGATTTCAGACAAGTTTAAAATGGAGAAGAAAGAGCAAGTATTAGGGCTTTTATTTTATTTAGTTACTTTTTCTATAATAAACTATCTATCCGCCTTTGAGAAAGGAGGCAAATACTGAGAACACTTTAGTCAGGGAAAAAAATAGGTTTATTTTAAAATCTTTTTTCTTTTTTAAGTCTCCATAATAAAGCATAAAGCTCCACCAATGCATACAGTGATCTGTTAGACATTTAACAGTGTTTATGACAATAGTTTTTCAAATAATTTCCCAGAACTGAACCTATCTTTCCATCTACATATTTTTCATCATTTCTGATAACAAAGATAATTCGTCAGTATTTTTCTGTCTCTACATTTGTTTATCAATACAACAAACCTCCCACGTAATCACTTCCTTATTTATTTCAACTCTGAAGAGACACGTTTTCAGAGCATTATTTCACTGTGCCTAGAAAAGAATGTTCCTTTATATTATTTGCTTGCATTACTCTACTGAAAACGTTTTTTGTACTTGTTAGTGAGATAGTTATGTCTTTCACATAGATCATCTTCTAGAAACATTTTTTTTTAAAGCAAGCTTGCAGCTTAGCCTCAGCAGGCAGCTCAGCACCACCCAGCTGATCACTCACTCTCCCCAGGTGGGATGGGGGAAGAGAATTGGAAAGGTAAAAGGGCAAGAACTCACGGGTGGAGAGAAAGGCAGCTCACAAGGTAAATCAAAAGCCAGGCACGCAAGCAAAACAGCACAAGGAATCCATTTGCTGCTCCCCATCAGCAGGCAGCTTATACCAGTCTACACAGGACTTTTTATGCAAACTGCTGCAACTAAGCTAGGATTGTTTTGTTTACTTGTTTCTAAGAAAAAAGATGCAAGCACAGTGCTGTTACTTAACAGCACTGTAACTTAACATGAAATCAAAAAGACAGAAAAAAGACAGGAGTCTAAGGTCTTTTTCTTCCCTTTGTATCTTGCAAGAGGCTTACATGAATATGTTTCTTCAACAATGAAAATTGTGCACTTCCTCCCCCACATATCTTAGTCCTGAGACGAGGATAAAAAGTTTTTCCCAAACCTTATCTACCAAATTAATGAGTGCAAGTAACAAATATTTTTCTGATGGGGACAAAACAAAATTATTTGTATATACTTACAGATTTCAAGTTTACAGAACACTAAAGACCTAAACTTCTGAGCTAAGAGTTAGTTCAATAAAAGATATTTGCTTAATGCATATCAGAAGTTAAGATAAATAAACTACAAAAATAACGAAACAAAACAAAAAAAAGCAATCTTATGAACTGCTTTAAGATGGTTGAGCACCACTAAAAAACTCTTGCCAACTGTAAGTGCTAGTCTGTGAAGCCTGAAGAGGGCAGGTCCATGCTGCATGTCCACGTTGAGTGGAAACACTATGTGCAAGCTGGTCCCAAACTCCACCAGAAGTCACCAAGATCTGTTGTCAGTGCAAGTCCCAGCGTTTCCTTCTCTAGAAGCTTTATTTCACATGCAAGGAACAACCCTAGCCCTTTCAAGCATTACTGTAGTGCCTGTGAGTTGTAACACTTGCAACTGAGTATTAATGTGAAATCCATCCAGCCTGCTGACATCTGTGAGTGAGACGGGCCAGTTCAGACAGCAGCATTTGTTCCATCTCAGAACACGTGACTTCCAGTCAAAAATAAATAAATAAATAAATAAATAAATAAATAGTAAGAGTTCCTCTGACCTCAGCAAAACCTAAAGGCAACACACGCTGCTAGGAAATGTAGCAGTATAATTTTACAGGCATCTCAGAATGAATGCACCAGCCACCTAATAAAAGCATTTTCTGACCACTCAGCTACCACAAAGAGTAGCAGGACAATAATTTGGTTTAATGAAAGCTTTTTCAACAGCTTCCTTATTTATCATAGCTATAGCTTACGCTGTCATGAAACTTCAATATGTACCACGGAAGTCACATCAGTTCTGAAGTATTAAATCACAGGAGTCGCAGGGTTCAGAAAGCATTTTTCCAGCAGATGCAATGTTTTACAATGTACTAGGTGTAATATTAATATTTCTAGTCTCCTCTAAATCACAACACTGTCAGGGAACACAAGCCAATTTAGAGAAATTTCATATATGTACTTCCATTTTATACTGCTGTAACAGCATAAAATGAAATAGTTAAATTATACATTAAGAATTAATGTATTTTTCCTTTATTTCAGATCCAGTCTATCACATTAGAACATTACAACCTAGTTCCTGTATTCAGTCAGTAATTAACTAGCAACAAGAACACAATAAACATCTGTACAAGATGTATCTACATGAAAAATAGAAATTTTGCTGCCTAAAGGTATTATATTCAAATTCAGTATGAACCTCCCAAGGCCAAATTGGCTCCACTCCAACTTGCAAAAATTAACTGATATAAAAGCATTATTTCACATTTTAACACATAATACCAAAATCAGCTCTACAAATACACGCTAAATTCTAAGAATTAATGCTTTCCATACATATTTTTTAAAGTGTAATGAAAAGATCACATTTTTTTTTCTAATTCATGTTATCATTTTCTTACTTAAGCTTTTTTTTTTCCTATCTAATAGTAAGTACTCTTTAAATTCTTGATTTCTTTTTTTGATTAAAAACTGGAAATCTCCACAAACACATGCTGAACTAAATTTAATACAGAAGCACCATTCTGCAGAAATAAAAATAACTGTGGAAAGAACATCCTTACTTGGAAACTATTAGTGATCCAATCAACTAAGAGTCAAATTGTAACAAGAAATGTCTACAACTGTTCCACAGTTTCCAATTTATGAAACTTTTTAGAACTTTGTGACCTCTTCTTTGGCAAAGCCATGTCTTTATCATTTGGCATAAGCTTTGTTTTGATGTGTTTTCCTGCTGCAGCTAAGCCCGCATGCCATGCTGTATTTCTGTACCTTGTTACTCAGCATCACTGATGTCACTGCAGCACTGTAGGCATACCATTGTGCCCCATCTGTGACCGTCACTTGGGACCACTGCTGGAAGAAGTTTACGCATCTTTCTTCTCTGTATCACACATTCAAAACATTTCAGAGGGCTGTCCCTTTCATAACAGAAAGACAATCTAGTAGGTTTTTTTTTTGCGCTTTGCTCCAAATAATCCCTCAGTTCTGCAAAGGAGCATGATGTGCATTCTTATTTTTTACAGAAAGTCTCCACCCTGTACCTTCTAAAACCAGAAAAGGCTATCAGAATGAATAACCATTTCCCCAGTTGCCTAATTACACATCATTAGAGAGGCACTGGACTAGTTCAGCTCACTGACTTTACCCCTATCAGTCTGCTTTTCTCTCAACACACAGAAAATCATAGAATAAAGGACTGTAAAAGCCAAAATCTGCCTATCAACCACGTGAGTAGCACCAAACAGATTGCCTGACAGACGGGGACTCCACACCCAAGCATGACGAGCCGGTCTACATTTGTGATTGCCATGGTCATCATGGGCCACAAAGGAACAGCAAATCATGGTTAAACGGGGTAAGGAACAGGCGTGATGAACTGGTGGCTCCAGACGGACACAGCATGCAGACACTGGTGGTCCTGACAGGGCAATGCCGTCCAGTCTCAGCACCAAGCAGCAGCCAGGACTTCGTGGAGTGCCCTCTGCAACTCAGTTGTGCCACTGTTTCCCCAGCAGGGACCAAGCAGAAGCACTGCAACAGGCAGGTTTCCCAGAAAAACTCCCCAGCCACCACCTCTGCATTTCTCTAGATAGGAGAGCAAACACCCCTCCATAATGAAGCTCCCGTACCCTTCAGAAAGCAGTTCCATTTCCTCACTACAGAACCACTTCCCTACCCAAACTCTCCAGCAGCTGCCTTCCCATTGCCCTAACACAAACAGAACCAGTACTTAACTGGTACCATTATTCAGTGCTTAACCCTTACTCTTACTACCCTTCCCACAGGTTCTCCTAGCTGTTTTCAGGAGGAAGCGAAGACAGCTGTAACTCCGCATTAAGGCATCGGCATGTTGATTCCCTGCGACTGTCCTATTGGCTGCTGGGAAGTAGGACACACAGTAGCTAAAGTTTACTTCACTGTAGCTGCAGAAAAATTATTATAAAATAACTGCTACTGATTAAGATCACTTCCAATAGTCTCTAACTTTGCCAGTTAAATCCTCTGTTGTAGGTGTTTAGCTCAAAAATTAATTTCGCTTTTAATAGCTCAACCAGAAAACATGTAAGCATCTGTTTTCCCAAACTAGAGACACACTTGTACCTCTTTCAGTAGCAGCTGTATTAAATTTACTCTCTTGGTAGAAGACAAATTCTCTGTTACAAAAAGTCACCAAATTTCTAAGTTGTTTTATCTGCAAAATAGAGAAGTTCCTACATCACCCCATTGTGTAACTTGATTTGGTTTTCGTGTTGACCACTTCCACGCACAGGTGCTAAACGGACTTAAAAATAATCTAGCATGCAGAAGCCCAGGTGCAAAGACAAAGTCGTATTTCTTGTGGAGCAGCTGTCCCCTCCTGCTCCAGCCAGGAGGAGCCAGGCGCCATAACACAGATTCAGCTTGCCAGAGGAATGGGGTCTGCAAAGAATCACATTGTACAGAAATGGAACTGGACTGGCTCTTTGAACATCTTTCTTCTAAGAGCTGGTGCGCAGATTTTCATTGTTTTCTTTAACAAAGCATTTTTCAGCTTATTTCTAATACCTAAGTCACCCCACCACTGTTCCTGCATGCAATATTGCTTCCCTTGTTTTCAGTAATTCTGGAAAGCCTGAAAAACCAAACCAGTTTTTATGTTAACAAGAGGCATATCTCCTAGTAGCACATACTTTGAATAAGCACTAGGTACTCAACTAAGGCCTGCAGCAATGAAGTGTTACAATTTTAAGACTTCCCTAACTTGTTCATCCTGCAAGCCAGCTTGACAACTTGAGGGTGTAGAGGTGCAGAAACCCACAAAAATACCATTAACAACAGTGACAGAGCTCAGTTGACCTGCAACTGATAGACAACCGCAGTAGCTCTTCTACGCTTCCACAACCACACAGGTATTTGTAAAAAAGAAGATGGCTTGTGGTGCAGCAGGGGCTAAACACTTCTGCAATTCTTGGAAGAAAAACCTTCACCGTTTCTCCGAAGGTCAGAGGATTGTTAAAGTAGATCTACAGTAACACAGTACTGAAAGTTAAACCAACCACGAACTGTACTAATGAAACGCAAATACTAAAGAGGAGCAGAAAAGAGAAGGTTAAGGAAAACCACTGGAGTAGTAAGTGCCTTAAAAATAGCTTTTGTTTGTTGTCTATCTAAAGAAATATTAATTCAGTTAATCATAACCACATCAAAACATTACAGTTGCTGAACAGCCAAGGCAGTCTTTGATTTTAATGGGAAAGTTTCATGCATCAGGAATGCAGATGCATCAGAGCTATAACAGGAAGATGGGATAAAAAGAACATACTAGGATCCTAACACCCTATTATATTTTCCATGTTACATACTATACACTCCCAAGTTACAGAGTTACTTAGAGATAAATCTCCACATTAAAGTAACATGTAGAAGGCAACTGGGGAACTACAAAAGAACAACTGAGAAAGTATTTACATCCTCAAATGAATACATGCATAAATAAAAAAGATACGCTGAAGCTAAGAAGTGCTAAGTACAACTTCTCTTACCCACGCTGTTTTGTCTTTATGTTCACTTATCAACAATCATTCCAAATTTTAGACAAATTTAGAAAGAAACAACCTTTCAGCACTGATAGGGCAAGTTAACGTAATTTTATACAGTCATGCAAAGTGGTGAAGATGGACCTTGATGGTAAAGTTGTACCTATATTTATACACTGCCGTGCAATTAATTTTATTTAAAAAAATAAAACTTAGCAAAGCAGGTAAGACCAATTATTAACATGTTCCAATACATCATATAACAAAGTCTCTCATTGATCCAATCATTAGCATAATTCAATGGCAGTCAAAATTTGTGCAGTTTGGACACATCATTCCCCCAAAAAAAACTTTAAGGCACCTCAGTGTGCAGATGAATTATTTTCCCCTTTTCCTTTCAGCTCCATTCTACTAAGTGTCAGGAACTGATGCTAATGCCACTGCAGCAACCACAGTAGGTCACAGGATGCAAGGAGGCTGCAGCTGCAATGTACGTGAGAAGGAGTTGCAAGCTGTTTATCACTATTAACAGTTGGTATGAGCAATTTTACATTCCAAATGCAACCACTAAAGGAATGACAGAAGACCTGGACGACAGAGCTACCATTTTTTTTAGGATTATCACTATTTTTATAACTTTTGGAGTACCTCCAAGTACACTTGATGACAGACAGCTTCGCTTACTTACTGAATGAGCTTTCACGTTACAATTAAGTTGCTCAAAATAAAAGCATTACCTTGCAATAAATAACAGGAAGTAAAAAATAGATTAAATTAACCCAAGTCAGACACATACCTTTAGCCACAGCTTCTTTATACTTTTCTTTGGCAGAATTTACTTCTTTTATTAGTTGTCTATAGCTAGATTTTAGTTTCTCTAGTTCTGTCTTTGTGACCTTCAAGAAAACAGAAATATAAAGAGCAATTTGAATACTTATCCCCAACATTAAAAACGTTAATTCTCTTTCACTAATCCTATGACTGGATTTACTTCCCAAAATAAGTATGTTAACACTTTCCATTGTCTTGAGATAGTCTTAACAGGCTATTCCACAGGGTAACAAAATTTTTAAAAAGTCAACAAATGTATGGAATGAAACAAGATGCCTGGAACAGAGTCCCCCACATGGATCAGAGCAGTAGAGTTTAATAACTAAAAGGAAATCCAGCTTATTATAAACACTATTCTATTTCAATCAAAATGGAGAAAAGCACAAAAAAAAAGACGCTCATTAAACACACTAGATGAAAAAGTTCTCTGCAAAATAAGGAATTATTTTAGTGTCTCAACTACTAAGACAAAAGAGCTTTTGGATATAGCATTTTATGTAAACAGTTTAGAAACAGCAACCGTGCATGAACAGATCTACCTGTCATAAGACTTGAATGTATAAAAAGAAAATGTAAAAAAAGAGTGCTGTGGAACAAAGCACTTGAGGGAGTTTCTTTCCATCAGAAGCAGCTCCACTGATCACAACATTTGTTCAGAAAACTACAATGATGTTGACTCTCCTAACCCCAATTTTAATTCA
This sequence comes from Anas acuta, assembly GCF_963932015.1. NCBI lineage: Eukaryota > Metazoa > Chordata > Aves > Anseriformes > Anatidae > Anas > Anas acuta. The sequence goes on along the minus strand of NC_089017.1, from coordinate 54,684,908 downwards.
CTGTGTGAAAATTAGTGCACTATTCAGAAATATTCACGAATCATCAATTTGATAACAAAAGCTCATAACAAACCAGCCACTATAATACCAAAAAGGTGGCATAAATGGTAAAGAAAATTAAAAACTGTGACAAAGCAATATACACTCACCATGGAAGAGGAACTTAATCTAATGGAAGCACCCTCACTGTGTTGACAAAGAAATCTGGAGTGCAGGAAAACTGCTCCTCATGCAACTAGCATGAAGAAAACTGGTGTTCACAATTCTCCCTTTCTTCCTTACATCATGCCCAGACAATCCTATTCTCACCACTACTATTCTCACCCACAAGAACAACATCCGGAGACTTAATGGAATTCCTTTAAGAGCAAACAAGATGCTATATATAGTTTCTATTCCTGGGCTATCTGTGCACAGGTTTAACTTAAAGGCAAGAAATTTTGTGTACATTAGTCCCAAATTTTTATCTCATATTTATACATATTTATGCTGTAAATCGTTCACATCTGCCGTTATTTTAAATTAACAGAAATGGGATACAAAAAAGAAACTTTATGGCAAACTTGTATTATAAAATTGTGTTAAGCAATAGATAAGAAGACAGGATTAGCTAGTGAACACAACTAACATACACACGGTAATGAACGTGCTTCTCTTACAAAAAAAAAAAAAGTTAAATTTTATTAGGCCACTAATACTAAGAAACCTTTGTAATAACTGTGAAACGAATTTTGCTGATTCTTAAACTGTGTTCTTCCACCAGAGAAAATCAAAGTGTCTCCACCTTCAATTAACTCTCAAAGAGGTAAAGTGGTGAAGGATTATCCTTATCTCAATGTATATGTATCAAGGAACTGCCCAACTAAGTAGCACAGCATTCTGAAATTTTTTTCCTCAAAATTCAAAAAGAAAGAAAAAACACCCAGGATCTTAATGGGAACTGAAACTAACATGAAGATACAGGTTTTATTGTATTGTGTAAAAAGCGTGTGTCCCATTGACCTCAAGAATTTTACCAAAGAAGATTCCTCATTGTGCAGGTCTCTAGAATAAGAATGTATGATACATAAGTATTTCACCTGAAGGAAAATATTTTTTTTTTCTTGCCAAATTGCCTAAGGATTATGAACTGCAAAGACATGGATCTTTACAAGTTTTGGATAATGCCCTGGGAAATAATAAGTATTTTGTCAGCACATATAATGAAAACAGACATAACACCACAAAACACAAAAACTGTTTTGGATTTCTGGGAACCATTCTGTAGTGTTCCAGTGACACAGAACCTTTGAATAAACAATGTCAGCTAACAATGAAGGAACACATCAAGTCTAACCAAAATGTTATTCAAATGCTTCTTGGGAAAACCAGGAAGGCAGGAGCTGGGGAGGGGGTGGGGCAAGGAGGGAATTACAAAACCAATGCAAGTTTATTCATCTTGCATCGCCATGCAGCCCATGATTAAAAACAATATGGTTTGTAATTAAATATCTGGGGAGTGCTTAATGTCTTAAAGACCTGAAAAAAGTCTTATTCAAAAAAACTGCATTTTGTTAACCGCATTAAGTTAACTTAATAGCACAATAAGTATGTTTTATAAAGTCTCCCTAAAACTCTACCTGAACACCCACCAGTCTTGCTTCTGCTGCACTTTATTTCTTCTTATATTTTCTTTCTTTCCCCATTTCTCCATTCTCTATAGAATCATAGAATGGCTTGTGTTGGAAGGGACCGTAAAGATCATCTAGTTCCAACCCCCCTGCCATGGGCAGGGACACCAATAAATACAAATTTAGCATCTGTTATTTCTAACATATGCCACCACTCTCCCTCCATCTTCAATCCTGACAATTTCCAGATGCACCAATCCATAAGTGGACGTGATTATTCGGCCTGGAAATTCTATCAGATAAGCCAGCCAATAGATCAGATAAACCAACCATGCATCAAATAGGATGTACTTCTCACAGCCAATACCTGAGGAAGATGCCAAGATCCCAGCAGATTATTGAAGCAGTCCTAACAAAGCCAACGTATTTAACATGATGTATGTTTAGTAGTAGTTTAAAGTTCTTCTTATAACCAGCTCACCAATCTTTTACTCACCAGTCCACAATATTTGTAATATATTACTCATATGTTATATTATAATTATTTTACTCCAAATCTCTGAGTCTCTGATGCAAGAAAGAAGAAGCAGTGCTTTCCTTTCTCTCAGTAGACCTTTCAAACTATCAGTTTATTCTTTGACATTTGCAGCTAACCTTCCTCCAGAGCACCTGAATTGAACTGATTTCTGTCAGCTTTACTGGCTAGACACAATGCTTTCAACATCAGCAAGACAAGGGATTTGTAATAAAAAAAGGTCCCAAAGAGCTCCATCTGCAGCCTTAATATTTGGTTTACATGTGATTTATATTTTAGAATAAGGACTAGAATTTCATCCCCCACTCAAAACAGTGGGGATTGTAAGGACCACTCAAAAACAAACAAAAAAAAAAACTTTTCAGTATCCTGGTCCCAGGGATTTCTAGAGTGAAGTGAGAATAAAAGAGGTGGCACAGGAAAGTGTCATGCAGAATCATCCTCTACTGGAACAGCAGCATTTCTGATGTTATCTGTCTAAATAAATTCATGCAGAATAAAGTTTTCCATCTCTGCCTTGTCAGCTAGCAAGGGAACGAAAACGTGAAGGAGATAACTAAAATTTAAACTAGACAGCCTACGTAGCACAAATCACCACTTTTACAACAGAGAAAACAGAACTAAAAAAAATCATCCTCAAGATATTTTTTTTAAACAAATTTAAAAACTACAATTAGGCTAGAAAGAACAATTGAATAAAATACCTTGTACATCTCTGCTTCAATTTGTTGATGGACACCTAGGTAACTCTTCTTCACTTGCTGCTTATCTTTGATCATCATTGTAAGCCTATGCAAAGGCCCAGAATTAAGATCCTCTGCATGTGTCTTCATTATTTTGCTCAGCTGTTCTGTTTGTTGTACGACAAGCAACCAAGACTGGAAAAAAAAAAAAAGAAAAGAGAAAAAATCAGAACAGAAAAGCAGTCACATACTCTGGATTATAAATAACCAAACAATGAATGCAAACTGTGGGAAAAGATGCATCATTATTTAAAACAATTCAGTACAAAAAATAATTAAACTTCCCAAATTCACTTGAGATTTTTCAAAATAAAACCCTTGCTGCTATACCAAAGCCATGCCTTGAACTTGCTCATAAAGTCCTAAAATAAGCATCACAGACAGAAACACAGGACTGCATGGTGGCTCTTCAGCACTGCCCTAGCAATGCTGAACACCCACGAAAGCCTTCCCCAGATTACCTTCTCAACACCACTAACAAGCACACACTGGTGTTATTTGTCCTCCCATCTCCTAGTCCCAGTTACTCTGTTCAATCCAACTTCTTTGCCCTTGTCTAAGCACCTGACAGCAATATGCATTTGAGTTGCTGCTGTTTAAGAGGACACCATTTGTCAGCTGCTTCACGCAGCTGCCAGCATCAGAGCCCAGGCCACCACTGGCACAACTCAGGGAGCTAACAGGTTAAGAGGCACAGGCACTCATCTGTCACAGCAACTGAACAGCCCGCTGCACCTTCACCTTCATAACTTCCTTGGCCATTCTGTCACTCAGTTTTCAGGGCAGCCTAACACACCCTGGCTTTGAATTTTGATTAAGAACTGTACAAGGAACACCAAGACTTTCAATGCACAGCAGAAATCAACCAAAAAAAAATAGAGTTCAGTTCAATTGCACGTATTTGTTACCCTAAAGGACCCTGTCACACTTGGTAGATAGGAACAGTATTGGATTCATTAGACACAGTTCACTACAGACTGCTGTGCTGCAGTTAGAGTTTCCGAATGGCCATTTCCAAAACAATTATCAGTTCGTGAAGGCAGCCACTATGCTAGTTTCACTGGCATTTATCCTACTCTTACTAAACATAATCCACCTTAAATCTTCACAACTTACAAAATTAATTTGTTTGGTAATTCTGGGATTTCCTTGTATCTTACACATAAACACATGTACGCGTTCATATATACATATATAAATCTCTCTATATAAATAAGTATCCCCATCTCTACATGACAATGCTGCAACTCAGAGTGGATTTTAGAGAACAGAATGAAAGTTAATTCCTGTATACATTAACCCATCTTTAACGTTTCCTTTAGCTGACAAACATTGCAGCGACTGGCACAGAGCTATCTCAAACTGCTCCAAGTGTGGTGCTGTAAAAGCTCGCAGACTGAAGCTTCCTGGTTGTATCTGGAAAGCGCCTAATCTCTCCATTACAGAGCACTTTCCCAACGACAACAGAAGCCATGTTGCAAAGCTTCGTACAATAAAAACAACATTAAACATCTGTATCAGAGCAGTGCATGTGGAAGAGTTCGTAACAGCACTCTCAGAAGTCAAACAGTAGCAGGAGTCACGCATTTTCTTTAAGAGTGATTTATGACTGGTGAGTCAAGTATCGTTTCAATCAACCCTGAGAAACACATTAAAAGCAGATTTTCAACAGGACAGATACTCTTAACGAAATACATAGTTTAGAATTCACCAAATAAGCCCAATTAATACTGAAACATAGTGAAAACCTGTCTATTTAAAAATAAATAAAAGAAAAAATAATTTGCACGTTTTTCCATTCCTTACATCCCTCTTTCCATACTGAGAAAGCATTGGTTAAACGGGATTTCTGTGTATTGTATGATTATCTTTTATCATTTTAAATGGCAAAAGTTAAGGTGAAAAGTTATAATTGGGGAAAGGCTTCAAAAATGGAGATTTATACGGGACAAAAACACAGCTGGGTGGGGACAGCAGAAAAGGCAAAGCATTTCCTTTCACATAAAAAAAACACAATCCATCAAAAGCAATAAAATATAATATTGTTTGGTTTAACAGTATTTTTTAGACATATACGCACACAAAAAAGCTTATGGGAAGCACTTAAAAAAACCCTGCTTTTCTGGTGTTAGAGGTTCCCGCCACTACGCCTTCCAGGAAGTTTACTGCCTCTGCATGGAAAAAACACCGGACAGATTTACGCAAACAGCTCTCTCAAAGTGCTCGCTCTTACTGCATGCTTAAAAAAAAAAAAAAAAAAAAAAAAAGAAAAAAAAAGCAGAAAAGAAGAAAAGATTAGAGAGCTCAGAATTTATTTCCGAAACCACGTTTGAATACCCAGAATCAAATATATAGTTACAGACTTCTAAATCTTAGGAGACGTAAGATGGTAGATTTATGCCCCATAATATCTGGGTCAGATTTAGATTCTGTAAAATGTCAGAGACAAGAAGTGTCATGAAATAGCGAAGTGTATTAGAACAGTGGGAGTAAAATAACCAAACAATAATTCAGGTATTTTAACTGCCAAAACCAGTGACAACGTATCACCACATAACCTTGAAATCCAAGCTGACAGTGCAATTTCAAGGCAAGCCCATACAAAAGACCTATCAGTGGTATATGAATACTTTTGCTGTTATGCAAACATGCAGAGATCAGGGATGGGGCTTAAGAGAAAAACAGCACCTCCTTAAAAGAAAAAATAAAAGGAACAAAAAATAATCCTGAAAAAATAAGTCAAGTGCCAATATCCAAAATGACTTCAAAACGTGACACAGATGCCTCTGTTCAACACACAAAGAAAATGTCTTAAGACACACCTTCAGCTTCTAAAAGTTCATTTCCCATAGGAAAAAAAAAAAATTAAAAGTCACTGAAGTGGCTAGGCTGAATTGGCCAACTGAAGTATAAGGGTCACAATGCTCAGGACCCTGGTGCCAGTACTTCTTTACTGTTCTAGCCCTAATCCACTGTTTCATTGCCCAGAAGAGTTGCAGGACAGCTTAGCAAGCACATGAAAACAATCCCAGTGGAGCAGCAATGGCAGGAACAACTAAGCATACCATTAATTCTGTAAAAAAAGCAACTGTGGGATATGGCAGTAGAAAGCCTGAAGAAAATACCTGACTTCTGCCATTATTAGTCTAACAAAAATGCTTTAACATTAATTTACCAAAATCGTCACAACTGTGTATAAGAAGCGTAGCTAGGTGAGTAGCATTTCAAGCACACCACCAAGACACGCAGATGAAAACCAAATGCAGCTCAGCAACTTACATCGCAAGTATTATTGTGCGAGGCAGGGGACAACAACAGCACTAATTATAGATATGCACTGTGCAGCGCTATTTCGGGGGCAGCTGAAGCAGTCTAGCTGTCTCAGTGCAGCTTTCACATCACACACACAGCCACTGTACTCCAGTATCAATCTAGACTGCTGCACAAGGAGCACTGATGTTCCTGCTGCAATGCCATAGCTGGTATTCAAGCAGCAATTCCATAAGCCCACTGCATAAAAAACTGCTTTGTCTAAAATTTAACTTGACCCAAAAATTGTGTTTTCCTGCAGAGTAGAAGATCAGGATTCATGCCAGACTGAAGGGGCTGTGTAACCACTGCTGCAGCAGAAGGGACAGAAATTGAATAAGGCACTAAAAGAGAATTGTTTTCTCTCATCAGGAAGGAATCCAAGTCAGAAGTGAAGCTTATGAGCAGGTGAAACAGGGAAGTTTGCTTCATCAGTACCCTCCCTGTACTTGCTCTAAACCTGACCATTAACAGTTTGCAGGAAGGACAGCCTTACCTTTACTAAAAGTCAACACAGTAATTATAAATGGGATGCAAAATAACTTTACAATTATGAGGAACATCCTGAATTAACATTTTGTTTTTACACCACATACTGTGGTGTGAATAACAGGCGGAATGCTAAGCTTTGCCTTGGTTTCCTGGTATTTTTCTATTTCTGTCACAAATTCTATACAGCATAAACAATAGTTCCTATTTAACTGTCTCAAAAGAAAGGCTTACTACAACATTCCCTATTTTCAAAACACTAAACAAATTAGCAGCCTCAACCCAAAGCCCTAAAATACCAAACTTCAGAATCCAAGATTCCAGCTTAGTTATTAATCTCAAAGCAAGACTGGAGTTCAGCTCCATGACACTGAGCTCATTTTAAACACTTGGGCAACATTAACTCTCAAGCAGCTGAATCAACAGGAATCCAACACAAACTAAAATAAACACACCGAAATCCAGCTTCTTATCTTGTTCAACTCTTATTTCCTTAATGTAAGGATATTACTAATTCAAAATACTTCAGTCTTACCTTGGACACGTTGCTGATATAATCCAATTGGCAAGTGCTTTCTTTATCTACTTGATTACAGAGATTCTGTAAAGTGGAGGCATACTCTTTATCACTTTTTACACGCATGACCATAAATTTCTTCACCGTTTCCAGCAGTCGTAGTTCCCAGTCTTGCAGTTTTAATAAAGCATCATGAGAGTACTTCAGGTCACTTCCAAACCCCATTTTTAAGGCACTATATACCGCACGGGTGAAAATATAGGCTCTTCACCACATCTGTAAGTAAAACAAGGTTCATTAGATCCAAACAGAAGAAAATCTTTTAAACGTTACAAAGAGCAACTCTTAACATCTAAATGCTGAAATAACTTAGCCACAGGACTACCTACACCGCTTTGACACAGACGGACAGAAAGGTCAGAGAACCATCTCAAACGCCACGCTGAACTGAAAGAGATCCGATTCGCTTTGAGCTGTCAGCGTCACTTCAGCTTGTGACCTCCAGTTTCCCACCTGTAAAACAGCAGCGCAATGGCACCTCCGCAGCTGAAAGGGCAGTTGTGAGGGAACACACAGATGCACCTAAGACACACTAAACAACACACGTATTTAATCAAATAAATATACGTGACGCTATCTCCAGACAAGAACTGCCATTACACTGCTTCACTCCTGGTGACCCAAAATACTTGATTCTAGTGAATACTGTCCTAAGGACATAAAAACCTCCAAATGAACCATCAGTTCTCAGGCACTGCATCTAGAGTAAACGGATAGCTAGAAAATTACTGCTAGTTTCGTCCTAAACATTGCATTAACAGGTACTAGAGTTGCAGAGTCAACCTCCCAAATGTCAGAAAATATCCCAAACCAGGTTCCTGTGCAACCTTCCACTGTTCCTGGGAGAAACATATTAGGGTAGAGTTCTTTATTTCTCACATTCTTCCCCTAAAGCACTCCAGTCTCATTGCACAATATGAAATCATTATTTGATATCATCACTTGATAATCTGATTAAGAAGTGCCACATTATAAAGCCCTGTAACACAGCTGCAGGTCAAAGACATATCTGAGCTAGCTGTAAAACGTCCTATCATGATACACACGGCCACATCATGCAACATTTGAAACCACATTTATTTCCACAGACTTGTATACAGTTTTGTAACGTGGGCCAAACCCTGTTTTCTGTGCATATACCAAAAACCTGTTTCCACACTGATCAGCTTAAAATATGGTAAGATAAACTTACATAAACTGCAATTACAGCTCTAGACTACTGTACTTACACTGCCTTTGCATTACCTACTCATCAGTTCCTGCACTCCAGCCAAGCCATAGTTCTCCTGAACACAGAGGTACCCATTTCTTCATAGGCTTTAAACTGCCACTTAAATTATCAGTGTTTTACAAACATTAATAGTGTCATCTTCTTAGCAGCCCAAGAGCTGAAGCAGGACTAATACAGAGAGACCCGAGACACAGAAACTACTGTTGACATTATCCTCACTAACCCTGGTATTCACAAAGCTCAAAGACAGACTTTTCAGGGTGCCTATCATTTCAGCATACTGAACATCTAGAACAAAGATGTTATTGATCTCAGTTACCTAAGAGTTTCAGAAAATTTTACAAGTCAACAATCTCCTACAACAATCTCCAAGGTAGCCTGACTCCCAAAACCATTCCTGTCTTTCTGCAGTTCCCTGCCCTTCCAGTAAATTACAGAAAAAAATCCTCATCCACCATGCATAGAAATGCATGCAGGTACGAGGGTACAAGCCATGGTACAATGCTATGTAATGAAACAAAAATCCCATGAAGAAATGATGAGCAGCATTGTGTTATTATGCATGTAGACAATACAGGCACGTGAAGGTTATGAGAGTAACCTTAAAGCTACCATAAGCCTCCATATGCTCGTAACTTTGAAGCCACACACTTCAGCCAGAATGCTGCCTGATGGCTAGGAGCTCAGGCAAACAGCAATTCTGAATTATTTATACTGGTTTATTTATGAAGGATGAACTATGCTTTATTAATTGCATTAACATTTGCACAGTTAAAGTTTAAGAATAGTCTTAAAAAACACTGATAATTTAGTAAGATAAGTGAAAGAAAAGATCTTACAGCATCTACTTACTGACGACTTGTGCTTCCCTCTGTGATTTCTCAACACTCTTTAGACCTACCTCCACTGCTGTAACCAACCTCACTTTTCTCCTAGCATATTTTAGCACATGCACTAAATCTCCTAGCACATTATCAACATGAAAAGCTGTAGCTCTATTTTCTTACATCCCATTCAGAAAAGATGGGAGCTGAATCTCAAGTTGAAGTCGTGTGCTATAAAAGGCAGGAGGGCAAGGGAAGGGTAAAATATTCTCAGCATATGATATTTCAGTCTGCTTCTAGTGACTCACTATGGAGCCAGAAGATCACAAAACTGAACTGAGCAGATGATCCGCTAACATTTCACTGCAGCCTGCTAATTCACCCTTCACTAAGTAATAATTTGATTTTTTCAGACTACTCTAGTTGATGCCTGAGTAAATAGACAAAACCTGTAGTAAATAGACAAAACCTGTATGTATACTGGACACTGATCTTCGGTTTCAGTTATTCCCTTCACCACAATAGATGCACCACCGGAAAAGTTTGTTTTACAAAGGTGATAAAATTCTGATTTGGTAAGACGAGCAAGGGCAAAGTTTCAGGGCTGATGATTCTCAGCTCAGCCTCCATGCCTCTTCCTTGAAAATTTAGAAAGTGTCCCATCAAAAAATTCAGCTAATCTCAGGCACTCCAATATTATGGAAGCAAAGAAGTTGTGAGCAAGTATCCGAGATCTAACCCACTTAATAGTCAAGAAGCTAAAAATCATCATTTTTAATTATACACAGAAAACAACTGAAACCAGTACTGATTACATGGCCACTTACTTGAAGTCATAACTGTATGAATTACCAAACACATTAACAGATGTGCTCTACATAATCTGTATTTTGAATGCTCTCAAAAAGCACAAGCGCATTTCCAAAGGCCAATGTTCAAAGAAACAGATCTGGCATCCATATGAACAGGCACTTTTCCAGGCCTGGTGTTGCCCCCTTGGCATACACAGCCAGCTGCCCCACAGGGTCACCCAAAAAGCATCAGGACCAGCGCCCTGCCTCCCCCACAGCACCCAAAGGTGCTGTTCGAGGACAGGGAGCAAGCACGGCTGCCTCCTCTGGCCTGTTCTTCCTCGTCCTTCCCCACATCCACGGTCACTGGATTAGGCAACAAGCATTGGCAGTCCCATTTTCGTTTGCTTATACAGCACTACAATGCTAGCACTGAGAGAGAGGTAGATTCTCACCCCGATTCTGCAAGCACTGACTAGAGGCAAAACTGAGTAGTGAAATGAAAAATGTAAATTCAAGAAAAAGTTACTGTGGAACCAGTAGGAGATACAGGGAGCGTGACACACAAAGGTACTTCCTCCTCCTCCAATACTGAGCATTTTGAGATGGTCTGCGTACATACCTTTAAAATTAGTGGGTATAGAAATTAGCCAATCAACATTTGGTAAGTTTTAGTACTTATAATACATGCCAGAGCCAATTCCAAGGAAACAAGACATTTTCTTTTTATCATCATTCATAAAAAAACTCATCATTGAGAGGTATGAAGCTCTCCATGCACATTTAAAAATGCAAGATGAGCAACCACTCCTCGAACAGCTCTAAATTTTACTGCATTTACCGAAGACAGCTTGTGACTTGTCTCAGCCACCACCACAGCAATGTGGTCAGGTTCTAAAACAACGATGTTAAAATTTGTCAGACTCACAGTCGAAAACTTCAATGACAGCCACTTAATTCTTCAGTACTGCATCACTCCGCTCAGCAGATAAAGCCGATACTCTGGCATTAGTAGTCTTCCTGGATTCCAGAACTGAAGAAAGTGGTTTTCACAGCCACTCTGCACTTAAAGATTACAATCTACCCCCAACAGAGGAATGGACAGGAATGGACACAGTGAGTCAGATCAGAGGTACCATCTGCCTGACAATGGCCAAAAGCAAACAAGGAGGGAATCCACATCATCTATCAAACAAGATGCATCCAATATCATTACTCTACAATTAGCAATCACATTCTTCTGTGTATTTCATAGAATCACAGAATCATTAGGGTTGGAAAAGCCCTCCAAGATCATCTGGTCCAACCATCCCCTACCACCAATGTCACCCACTAAACCCTGTCCCCAGGCACCAGGTCCAACCTCTCCTTGAACACCCCCAGGGACGGTGACTCCACCACCTCCCTGGGCAGCCCGTCCCAGTGCCTGGCTGCTCCTTACAGGAAATGTCTCCTCATTGCCAACCTGAACCTCCCCTGGCACAACTTGAGGCCATTCCCCCTAGTCCTATCACTGGTTATCTGTGAGAAGAGGCTGACCACTGCAATATATTAGAGAAGACACAAATTGTTAGGGGTGTGAGGGCATCCTGGGAAATACTGTTATATATATATATGCTGTTCTTGTGGTTTTACAGTATGAATGATGATGAACTTTCAAGGCCACAATAGGCAGGAAACTGATAAGCCACAAAACAAACACATCAGGCCCCCAGCTAAATTCAGAGCAAGGAAGCACAGCACACATCTGACCCCTCCAGAAGAAGGAATATGCAATGGGTCACTCTTGACCTGCTATCAGCTCCTAAGTGTATGTGGACTTCAAATTGTTGAGCAAGGCAATTATTTCAAAGGCCTTTTCTAGAAACATTAAAAATACTGAAAAAAAAAAAAAACACAAAAAGAGATGAGGGCTTTGTTTCAGGAGAAACAAATACTCAAATTCAAAGTTTCCATACTGATAAAGCAACTTCATGAGACGATCGATTTGTTACATAGTCCACCTCCATTTCTGAACCTCAGGCTTACAGTAGTTATTTTCCATCAGAACTAGGAAATAAATCACTTAGCCCTCCCTCCACACCCTAAATAAAAATTGTAACATTGAATTTCTCCTAGTGTACAATCTACTCGCAGAACATACATCATCACAAAACATAAAATATATGCTTTGCCCACTGTTTGTTTACTCTACCCACTTAACCAGAATACTATCTTTGCATGCATTTGATGCTAAATGTATGGAACAGAGTCAAGAGATGAACTAATGCTTCCATACAGCCACTGTCACCAATAAACATCCAAAGCAGAAGCATAAACGTAGCCTGATCATTTCAAAATTGGTCTGAAATATTATTCTACCCAAGGCAAAATAAGCAGCTTATTTTTAGGATTACATTTCAGCAAAGCATAGCTCACCTACCTTAAAAAGTATCCCCAACAAACGATCCTTAGTATTACTTCTCTATAACTCAGCAGCTACTTCTTCTGATTTTCACTTTCAGGAATATACTTTCACTTTCCGGGAGTTCTGTGAAAGAAAAACAAACAAAAAAATGCATTTTTTATTTCAGCATTGTAAAATATATTGCAAAAAATAAATTTAGATAAATTGCTTCACATTTTCATTTTCTAACTTGAAAATATATTTTTAAAAAAGACAGTTGAGGAAAACAAAAAGAAATTCTCAAATGACTGCAAGTAGTGGTTTGCTATCACTTTATTTAATGTCTCAAAATCATGTGTGTAGTTTTTCTATACTTGTGTAACCGACGATTTTATATTTACCAAAAAAAAGTTCTGAGAAATTTCTTTTGATGTTCTTTTTATTTTGGAAAACTAAATAAATACATTTATTTCTGAAATTTGCCCTGGATAAAACTAGAAGAAAATCCATTAATAAAGAAAACAAAAGCATGGGAAAACAGAATTCATTACATGAAAGACAAACTTCATAGCAGTATTTACGCTGGTCTGTAAGAAAACAAGTAGCAACATGAGAAAGACACTAAACAAGATAAAGAACATTTGTTATATAGCTCTAATTACTGCAATACATATAACAGCAAGAGGTCATAGAGCTATAAAGACTACAGCACTCCAATTTCAACCTGCAACTCTGGACTGCAATCTAGGCGAAGGTTGAATTTTGAGGTTTTAAAAGCTTTAGATAAGACATTCGATATTGATTTAACATATTTACAGTTGTAAATATGTTTAAAAAAAAAGACAAAAGAAACTGAAAGACAAACACCCTGCGTAAAGCTAAAATTCTCCAACTATTTTGCAGATTATTTTTTAAGTGTAAAACAAAGCATTAATAATGGACATACACATTTTTTTAAGCCTTACAAAGGGTAGTTATAGTTCACATTCAAACAGGCATTATCTAGTATTCCTTTCTGGTTACTTAGTGACATTCTAGAAACAAAGTCCTGCTTAACATAAATATGAAGCTTTCTCTCTCCATGACCAAAAATAGCAAAGACTGTAAGTGATGCTTACATTCACTCACTGCAAGGAGACAGCAGCCATGCAGGCAGATACAAAGGAGGAAAAAACAGACCAAACCAGAATCATACAGAATTCAAAACATTTTAAACATTTTTAGTAACACATATGCAAACATTAGTGAAAAACTGCAAAGCCCAAAATTCAACTACCTACGCAAGTCTCCACCAGAAAAGAACTACCACCAAAAGCCAAAGATGAAATAGCAACATTTGGCTCCACTCCTCCCATCACAGACACAAACCAGTTAGAAATGTCAGAGTACCACTGGACAGAAAAACTTTTTTTTTTTTTCTGCTTTCAAACAGGACACATGAAAGTAAAATGTGTGCTACCCCCAACACTTGAAGACATTAAAATTTTAAGCAGTCAACTTGTACAAGAGCTGCACGTGGTAAAATGACCTTTTCTGAAAATTCCACTTACTAAATGAAACAACAGACTAGAGGCACTGAAACACGGACAAGCTGTATCTAAGCTGTATCTTCCGTTCTCTGTACACAGGCAAAAAGCACACCTTGTTATAATAATAATAAAAAAATAATAATAATAATAATAATAAAAAAAAAAATTACACCTATGGTAGAATGGAGATTTTTTGTCTACCAATATAAAAATAAAACACAACAAACTGGCTCCCCACACACACACCCTCACCCCCTCCCCAATAATTCCAGTTACTGTTATCTTTCCAAGGCTCATCTAATTGATCAGGAAATGCCAGCTAGGACAGGGAAACATAAAAAGCTTTGGTCAGTAAACTAACCGTAGAGCTCGCTGTACAACAGCACGGGAACGTTTTAGAACAAAGTTGTGTTTGCCACTTCTGGGCTCAAACAGAGCAGAACCTGAAAGTTGCAGCTTGCTTCCTCAATGCAACAAACCGCTAGATAACAAAGATGCAAAAGAAGGAATTGAAAGAAAATAAGGATAGAGAAGAAAACCTAGATGAACTCTCGTTTTCTGAAATTATTGCAGAGGCAGTTAAAACCAATACCAAGCCAGATCCTCTTTAAATTGGGGATATACAAGCACTTTCTCCAAACGAAGCCACAGAGGAGCATTTAAAAATAACAAATTTTAAGAATTCACCAGAGACAGATACCATTCTGTAGAAGAATTAAAGCATCAAGTATGGAAATAACCAAGCTATTAATTCTACAAAAACTTAGTCTTAAAGTAACTGCTGACTACTACAGCAGAAAGGAATGGAGAGTAGAAAATACACCATTTTTATTAATTTTTTTTTTTCAGAGCTTACCAAGGCAATCAGGAAAAGTACAACAAAGTCTGACTGCCACACCAGGCACTGTGTTAAAATCATGCTAAAGAACCTGTAAGTTGGGATAGGGTGAAAAAAAAGGAGTGTAGCACAAAGTCTCGCTTCCCAGTTTGAGGTGTTCTTTGAGGGAACTGAGCAGCTTGTGCACGAAGGCGTTGGACTTGGAGCAAAGAGAAGGGTTCTTACAGGTTTCAGCTGGGTGTCTCACAGAAGCTGTTACAGAAGTGGAGCTCGAGGTTTCCGAAACACGGCTCCACAGGGGAGGACGCCAGAAGCATCAGCAGAATCTGAGCCAGGACTCGTGCAGCTGTTCAGGCCGGTCACCTGCGTATCTACCATTACACACAACATCTCTGGTTAAACCTGCACGTGGTACAACACTATCTGCAGTTGCAACAGATGCTTTATTACAGAAAGCTGCAGAGGAACCCTGGGATGCTGAGCAATGGGCATGTCAGACAGCAGGTGAAAGCGCGTGTCAGTAAATGCAGGGGAACACACTGGGAGGGAGCTCCCTGGGAGAGGGCTTACCACCACAAGGGAAAAAGGTCGGGGCACCTCCGAGCACACGTCTTCAGAAATGTTCGTCCAGTGCTCTGAAGTGATCAGGTTAGATCATCCAGATTGTTAGAAGTTTTTGTTTTATTTTTAACAAAGGTTAGAGAACACTAGAGAATATATTCCTATTTTGCTGATACGTTCATGGTGTTCCTGTATCTCCTAATTATCTCAAGAAGAACATCAAGCATTAGAAAATACAGGCAGCACTGATCAGAGTACGGAGCAGCTTCTGCACAAAGGAAGTCAAGAGAAGTTTTTAGCTCATGAAACAGATTAACTATGAGGTGTCTGATCAAAGTTAAAAAAACACGATAGCACAAACTGGCACAACATGTCATATGTCTGAAGTGTTTCCCAGAAGAACATGGGAACGTCAAATGAAACTTTAAAAAGTTGCTCTTAAATACTTCTTCACCTAGTAAATAATTAAATGCGAGTACTTAATGCCTAAAGACATTTTTGAGACCAAGAAACAGACACAATCAAGAATTATTTTAAAAAATCATGAAAAAAGAAATCTCCTGAACACACAACTTCTATCTCAAGACATCTCTAAAATGCACAAGCAGGACAGATAGGTCAGAGGAACAACTACTGTGGCAACAGTCCCTCCTTATCTAACAGCAGCAAGCACCAAGCTAGATACATTTCACTCGATTGCGTACAGCCAACCTCACACACTGAGGACACTCACACTGTCCTGTGGATGTACGGAAACCATGGTTTGCCCTACCAGCTCTTCCAGCTCTGATCTTATTGAAAGAACGTGGATATAAGAAGCAGCAGGCTCCATTCGGGATTTACACTTTTCAATGACACAAAAAAATAAAAAGGTAAAAATAAACCAGGTAAAGGCCCAGGAAGAAGATCTTGGACCCTCTCCGATTACAGCTGTAAAACACCCTTCTTTGCACATGCAGTCTTCATTTGCCCGAGGGAATTCTTTTCTAACATGCAAACAGCAATAATAGATGTGATGGAAGAAAGCTACTAACAATCTTCAAACGCTTATCGAACACCATCTAATTCCTTCCCCTACCACCAAAGACACTTACCCATGGCAGAAAATATTTTTGTGAGGCCTCTGTCTTCTCTGATTTAGCATTCCCTTGCTCTTAGCACGGGAAAAAGTTTATCATCAATCAAAACTTATCTCCCCTTCTCTGTGACCATGGAAGAGAGAAGCAAAGATACTTTCCATCTCTCCTTTGCAACCTGAACATCTGAGACCAAAAAGACGCATCAGACCAAATTTCACCAGGCAGATGAGTACAAGGTGAAGGCAGCTACAGGTTAGGAAGAGCAGGGCTTGGCTGGCTGCCACACATCCTGCCTTGCCACTGCGCATCAGGTGTGGTGCTCCTGTTAATTCTGGAAAAGGCAGCGCCACCTACAAAACAAGGTGCCGACCCCACACTTCATTCACAAAGAGGATTTGTATCTAGTTTCTTGCTGCCTTCTACAAGCTTACGAGTAAAGGAAGGCTTCTTCCTGTGTTTTTCCAGGAATTAAACTTCCTTTGCATGAAGCTCCAGGCTGCAAGAACAACAAAGAAAAGCACAGCTTCAGCGAGAGGACCCGAGCGAAGGGCTTGCACTGCACTCGCAATTCTGCAGCACTGCAACGACGACCTCCACGCTAGATGTTAACAGAAACAGACTGAGCAGGATGAGGCTTCTCCAACCCTCATACAAATTCTAGCATACTATAACACTTCTCCTTCTACAACTCTGTTCCTGTGGTCTTCCTTTGAAATTCCTAAAATTGCAACAGGGAGTTTCCATAGCTTTGGAGGAGTGATTCTAGACCCTCTGTACAGACTCTTATTCTCATGTATTTCAGAGGCTGGAAGAACAAAATGCTTAATTAAAGCTGTCGCATTTTTCTAACCATATTAACCCAAACTAAGGACGAGGCTCTCTCAGCTCTTTCTGTGTGCATACACAGCCTCACATACATCCTGCACATGGGACATATCCTACATACTCAAAAATTAATTCTGCTCTAGCAGGAAAGAGATTTGAACACCAGCACAGAAAAACACCAACCCAAATCTCCTATCTTCACATGGATATATTAGCATCATGAACCACAGCACTGCCTGGCGTGGTCTGACAGGTAACAGAGAAGTACCAGGCTAAAAATAACTAATCCACTTGTCTTTTATTTTTATTAGTAACTTCTCATGTCTTTCAGAGTCTTCTGAAGTACTCTTACTGCTCCAAGGTTATAACACTTCCATCTTTTAAAGGATGGAATCGTTTTACAGAGAAACTTAAGAAACTTAAAATAATTGACCCCAAACTAAAAACCATGAAAATGTTAGTTAGTGACTCACACTCATTCTAAATTGTATATAGTGTATAAAAATAATTTTCTGAACAAGCTAGAACAACAGAAGACAAGTTAAAGTATTACATTTTCAAGACACTTGTCTTTAATGAGTAGCGAACGTGGAAACAATTGGTAGGAAAGTGGCAGCATGAGTCACCGTTAGAATTAAACATAGCTGTTTATTAATGGTTTGGTCTACACAGTTATGTATTCCTTCACTGATTTCTTTCATGCTATTGGGATGTCATCTTCATTAGCTGGAAGGGAATTGCAGGTAACATTTAATTTCTTGATATTCATTTAGCTAGAATTACAGAAGCACAGAATTACAGAGTCATCCAGGTTGTAAAATACCTTTACACTCAAGCCCAACCACCAACCTGACCTACTGAGTCCCATCACTAAACCCAGTCCCCTAGTGCCACATCCATACATCTCTTAAATACCTCTGGGAATGAGGGCTCCACCACCCCCATGAGCAGCCCTTTCCTGTGTTTGACCCACCACACACTGCGAAGAAATACTTCCTAATGTCTGATCTAAACCTCCCCGGCTGCAACTTGAGAGTGTTGTTGCCCCGTGCCCTACCTCCTGTCACCTGAGGGGAGACCAGCTCCCTCCGTGCTGCAACCTCCTTTCAGGCAGCTGTAGAGAGCAACGGGGTCACCTCCGCTCAGCCTCCTCTTCTCCAGACTAAGCAACCCCAGTTCCCTCAGCTGCTCCTCATGCATCTTGTTCTCTTTTCCCTTCACCAGCTTTGTAGGTCTCCTCTACACACCCTCCGGCACCTCGATGTGCTTCTTGTAGTGAGGGGCCCAAAACTGAACACAGCACTCGAGGTACAGGGGACTAAACCCTTCCCTAGTCCCAGAGGCCACACAATTTGTGATGTAGGCCAGGATGCCATTGGCCTTCTTGGCCACCTGGACACACAGCTGGCTCGTGTTCAGCTGGCTGTCGGCCAGCACCCCCAAGTCCTTTTCTGCTGGGCAGCTTTCCAGACGCTCTTGCCCGAGCCTGTACCGCTGCAGGGGGTTGCTATGCCCCAAGTGCATTATTTTTTCCTATGGCCCAACATCATCCAGAATTTCTCCCTGCAGCCAGAACAATTGGATTAAATTGTTTTGAATTACCATTAGTCTGTAATAAATGGCAGTACTGGTCTCCTCAGGAGAAAAACAGTCTAGTTCCAAGTATTTATCACTCTTTGAAAAAAATAAAATAAAAAAGATCAGGTTGTTGCTGCTTCTTTCCTCCTTCATTAAACTAATTACATCCTTCTGGTTCATTAAACTCTCTGCCTAGTTAATTCATAGTTTGCTCAGTCTTCTTGAGGTCACTTATTTCCTTGGCACCGTTATATCACATTTAAAGTAGCTCGATCCCGTGGTATTCCGCACAGAAAGCCAGCCCGTGAGGAACATCAGTTCCCTCCTGACAGCTGACACTCCAGACAGGTACACTGCAGGAAATAAAACAGAGCGTGCTGGAGTTAAAGGTGTTGCCCCAAGTTTTTATTTGCTGTGCCTCATCTGATGTCTTTTCCCTCACATGTTCCACATCCTAAAATATGTTCACCCTGACCTCTCTTCCTTTTAGATAGGAAAAAGTTATTCTCACTACAGAGGCAGTCACCCAAAAGACAGATGGTTGAACCAGGCACCTGAAACTTCTCCATGTTATTGCACTGCAAATTCAGATCTGTAACAAATTTTAATTTATGCCATCTACAAATACGTAACAAATACTACTCCTCCAGATACACAAAAAAGCCCGTCCTATCTTTTCAGACCAGTCAGTTTTGTTTGGATATCATCAGACTTCCCAGTTATAAACCATGTTCCTTCTGAAAAGTATTACTCTCATTTGAAAAATGTATAAATGAGCCAAGCCGTAATTAATGGATGTTAAACAGCAACAAGTTGTGGATGTTTAACCTCCTAGGTCTCTGGAACAATAATGCTGAAGTGCACAGGAGGAAAAAAGAAAAAAAAAAAACATGAACTCTTCACATGAAAATAGATCTGCATACACAAGATTTGGAGTAACTGAGCCTGGTTTGGTTCTATGTTTTTGTTACTCCGGTCTGTCATTCTGCATCTCAAAAGTATTCTTATCAGAAATGATACCAAGCAGCTATTTTTTCATTTATGAGGCCAGTGTTCTTCAGGACATAGCACCATTCATGGAGATTTTCAGAAGAAAAAAAAAAGTGTGGAGATAGGAATGTCTGTGCTGTATGCAAGTTATTTAAATTCCTCCCAAATTCTTGCCTTCCTCTGCTCTGGGACACTCAAGGGGAACTTGACTAACTGCATCTTCAAAACTGAAATCCCAACTTCATCTGAGACAAACTACATAGCAGGACACGAGCCAGCCTGCCGTAAAGATGAATGTTAGCAACCATCTGCTTCACCTCTGCTTTGGAAACAGCCGAATCTGTAACGCCTGCATGGACCACGCTGCAGACACAACCCAGATCAACTGATAAAGACGTTCTCTCGCCTTCAGCCTGCTCACATCTCCCGCCCGGAGGGACTCTGAGGGAGCACTGGGACGCAGGAGATCGGCCGCTTACAGCCCATCAGCACGACACCACGGGCTGTGTGTAAACAGGAAGCCTTACGCTGGAGGACACATGCACACAGGGATACTTCTGGAAGACTGCTGTGGACAGGACACGAGTCTGCTGCAATGTGCACCCGTACTGCATGGAGCAGAGCCTGCAGCAACAATCCCACCAGCCGTGGGCACGTTTCCTCTCAGGGGGTACCAGCTGCCTCCAGAACACAAACCAAAGCAAAGTTAGGATGCATGCAGAACCAAGAGGAAGGTGAGGATCGAATAAAGCTGAGATTTTTGACCCGAATAAGGATATAATTACCTCCTCACACTAACAATAATCATAATAATAATAATTTGGATAAATTATATTATCTGGATGCCAACTAAATTTGTTAATCCAGCAGCTTCAGATTTATCGAACACTTTCACTGATGGGGGATTTCCCACTCCAGTTTCAACACTGACCTAGTCCAAAAGGCAGATCCGGGTATTAAAAGGCCTTTCTGCATCTTCGTTACGGCCCTTTAACTCTTTATAATTCTTTGCTTTCTTGTTGCATGTTCCAACTGTCAATGTTTCTGTGTATTTGGCAAATCGAGCACTTCCTTCTATCTGCTGAACTTGAGTTATCACATCTTCTGAACTGATAAACAAACACATTACAGAAACGGTGGAAAAGATACTCTTCTTCAGAGAAAACACACCATTCTCAGTCTCAACATACAAGAAATACAATGACAAAAAAAAAAAAAAAAAGCAAGTGTGTGTTCTCCTGCTTCCACACTTTGTATATTCTCATTAGTAGTAGGGAGCTCCAAAGCTGAGTGATTTTCCTTAAAATTGGCTACAAACGCATTTCCCACAACAGTCTGCTGAAGGGATAGGACACTGATTTTTAAACACCTTTATTCACTGTGTTTGGTATAATTATCCAAGCTGTCACATTTTTAAAACTTTGCCACCTTATTTCACTGCTCCCTTTATCTGGAACTCCTGAAACTTGCTTGTGACACAGGTACTGCAGGGCACTCTCTTGCACTACTCAAACATTTCAAAGCAGAACGCATCACTAGGAAGTCTGACACTCCTTTGGAAAACAAAAATAAAAGAAAAAAATATACACCAAAACTGTATTTTAACAGACTCGGTGGCAATATACTACACTAACTACATTATAAAAAAAATAATAATAAATAAATAAATAAACATATAAAATTGCACAGCAAGACAAGCTGTAAGTATTCAAAGACTTAGCAGGTTTATGCTGAGACCATACTCTAATATTTTCATAGGTTCACCATGGGTAAATCCTGTCATTTACTCATCAGCTAACACCACCAGCAGCTGAACTACTATCATCTGGGTATTACAGCACCAAACATTTAATAAAAGTATTCCTGCCTTTATTAAATACTCATAAAAGTAACATTCTTAATATTCATCCCAGTATGGTCCGTATTGTGCAGAGGAAAACTACTTCCTATTGCCATTCTCAGCTCAAACAGCAAACGCTGTAAATATGATGACAAGCCATGTATGTTTCAATATGCTGTTAATGTATGGAATAAGATTTTCTGTTTTTTCTAAAGCAAAAAGTTGTGCATAAACAGAGCTGGAGAAAAGCAGCAAAGCTGACAAATCAAGTACCGAAATTACGAGATTCACAAATTGAGGATGAAAACCTAAATGCCACCCTCTTTGGAATATGCATTATGTGATCGTGTAATTACTTCCACAGTGCTGTTCTCCATAAAGGCCTGACTCATTTATTACAGAGGATGGAGCGCTCCGGGGATGATTCAGCGTTCTGTCAGAGGGGCTCATCTTCACAAATCCATCACACCCATTGCTGCAATTCTACGTCTCCCAGTTTCTAAACAGGCAATTCAGGGAACAAAGGACTGGTGATTAATGCACTTTGGTGCCACTCTGGATCCCATTTCTGCTTCTGCTGGGGAGTCGCTACGTCACGCTGAACAATTCCCAAACTTTTCACACGCTGCTCCTACTTCGGAGGTAATTGATTTTCCATTAGCTCTTAATTCTGGTAATTTATTTTGACGGCCAGGCTTAATTTCTTAATGCCTCAGCTCTTCCTGTTAAAGAAGTGGCTTCCTAAGGCGTAGCACGGCACAGGGAGGCACCGAGCCTGCGAGCCCTCGCGAAGGGGCAGCGCTCAGACCAAGGCGTGAGCACCACACAGACAAACGCACAGCGCGTTACGCACAATCAGGCAGCCACTCATTAACTGCTTTAATTACTGGCAGCTACCGACACCGGGGCTCCACACGGATGCGATGATGGTGAGAGGCACCGCACCGCACCGCACCCCCCTCACGCCCCTTCCAGCCCCCCGGAGCCCCACTCCCGGCCCTCAGCACCAGGAAGCCGCCGCCGCCGCCGCTCCCCCCGCCGGGCGCTGCCCTCCCTCGGGCCGGGCCGGGGCGGAGCCGCCTCAGCGCAGCGGCCCGGCCGTTAAGGGGGGGGGGGGGGGTCCCGGATGGCGCCGCCGCCGCCGCCCCGCCCGCAGGTGAAGCCGGCGCCGGGCCTAAGGGCGGCGGCGCGGCCGCGGCGCCCCCCCCGCACGGCAACCGCCGCGCCCCCCCCCCCCCCCCCCCGCGCGCGCTCCCGCCCCCCCCTCCCCTCCCGTCCCGTCCCTTCCCTTCCCTTCAGGCGCGGCCCCGCTGCCGGTGCCGGGCCTGGCGGGCACGCGCCCGGTCGGCGGCGCGCACGGCCCGCACCTACCTGACAAGCCGAGCCCCTCCGCCGCGGCGGGCGTCACGGCCCCTCCAGCGCCACGTGACGCGCGCCGGCCAATCAGCGCCCGGCCGCTCGGTGGCTCCCCGGTGCTCCCCGCCCGCCGCTGACGCGCGGGGGTGGACGACCAATCAGAGGGAGGGAGACGCCACGCCGCCGCCGCCCCTCGGATGAGAGGGGAGCGGTGATTGGCTGGAAGGGGTGAAGGGGTGGGGTGAGGGGCGGGGCGCGTTGCCCCCACGCGGCGCGGGAGTTGCCCTGGAGACGCTCCAGGGCCGCCGCGGCCCGGCCCTGCCACGCCAGGCGCCGCCCCGGGTGGGGCGCGGGGCGCAAGGGAAGCGGTCCCGGCTGAGCAAAAACAAAAGTAACAATAAAAGTAACTAAAAATAAAAATAAAAATAAAAATAAAAATAAAAATAAAAATAAAAATAAAAATAAAAATAAAAATAAAAATACACGACCCCTGTGCGCCCAGCCGAGCTTCTCCATGTTTCCACCAAGCACTGTCACATCTCCGCCATCGCTCCCGGCCTTCCCAAACGTCCCCAGAAAACAAGTTTAGGGCTTGTTTTTAGCAACCAAGTTTACATTTACCACTCAGTATTCAAAAGTTATGTCAAAAGTTCCTTCAAAAAGTTCCTTCAAAAAGTTCCTTCAAAAGTTCCCTCAAAAAAAATATCTTCAAAAGTTCCTTCAAGTGTTCCTTCAAAAGTCGCTGGAAAATAGAAAAGTATAAAATTCAAGCCTTAGTGGCTGGAGGGGGGAGTCTGCATACTTCCAGCACTAAGCTATATTCCACACCAGGTTTAATGCATTCGTGTAATTTCTCTGCTTTGATCGCTGATCACAGAAGTACAGGTGAGAGGCTGAAAGAAATGCATGCGACTGAAATACAGCAAATCCTGGGGAAAGAGCTCGTGGGCATTGCAGTTTATGGGCAGACAGAGCTCTGGTGCTTTGTCACTGGGAGAGATTAGCATCAGGAACAGGTAACAAGCAAGAGCAAACAAGCACTAAAAAGAAAAAAGAAAAGAAAAGAAAAAAAAGGAAAAAAAAAAAAAAAAAAAAGAGAGAGAGAGAGAAAAAAGCCATTACTGTGATACTAGCTTAAGAGGTCTGGGGAAACTTCATGAATGTTGAAGAGTTGTACATTGTCTTTTTTTTATCAGATTGTTTTTAAAGCAAACAAATTCAATTTAATTAAGTAGTAGTAACAAGGTCTGATAATACAATACTTACAGAGGAACCACCGTAACAGGTTAGATTAGAGTTACAAACAAAACCTTTTCCAAGTGGTAGCCAGTAGCTGGTATGTAGGACAGTCTGAAAAAACAGGACACAGGCAGAGCAGCCATACCCCAAAGAGGGCTTCTTGACCTTGAATTCATTTTTAGACCACCATGTAAAAAAAACATTAGTGAAACTATGCTACATTTACTTTTCTATCTCTGCATACGCCATTTACACTTTTTTCTTCCAAAACATCCTATACGAATAATGTTTTCCTTTATTTACCTGCCATGTGAGAAAATTCCTTGCATATGGATGCAAGTTCATCCATATGCAGCTCATTGTAATATTGAGACCTACCTGCTTTTAGAAGCCAGTTTGTGTAAGACTAGGTACAACACAGAGAAGAAAGGCAAAAGCTATTTAATTTGCAGTAAAAAGTGTTTTGTTGTTGTTGTTGTTTTTGCTTGCTTGTTTGTTTGTTTTTAAGATGCATTTTACCTTTGGATGCTTTTCAACAATTTAATATTTGGGTAGAAAATATTAATTTAGATGATAATACTCAATTTAATATAATAGATCATCAACAACAGGTTTTTATGACAGATAAAGAGCCTTATTCAGCCTGCTTTCAGCTGTATTCATATATATGGAAAGGAAAGGGAAAGGAAAGGAAAGGAAAGGAAAGGAAAGGAAAGGAAAGGAAAGGAAAGGAAAGGAAAGGAAAGGAAAGGAAAGGAAAGGAAAGGAAAGGAAAGGAAAGGAAAGGAAAGGAAAGGAAAGGAAAGGAAAGGAAAGGAAAGGAAAGGAAAGGAAAGGAAAGGAAAGGAAAGGAAAGGAAAGGAAAGGAAAGGAAAGGAAAGGAAAGGAAAGGAAAGGAAAGGAAAGGAAAGGAAAGGAAAGGAAAGGTCTCTTTTAGTTTTCTGCTTGAAATTTTGAAAACTCACAGAACTAGCTTGGCTTTTGAGGAAGAATGGATTCTTTGTTCCTTTTTGTAGTAAGTTTTAATTTTCAAACCTTTCATACGTTTATTAAATAAATATGAGAAAAAAAGGGGGTAGGACTTTACTACAGTCTCAGCAGTATAGTACAGACATATGCAAGCTAGTTTGAAATTCAAATTGCTAATTTTATTTAGAAATTACAAGCAATAATTAAGTGTGAAAGCATTAGAAGTATATTAGCACTTGCAATTAAAAGCCAAAGTTAACAACTTTATTCCTACCAGGATATTATTCTTCTATACCTCTTCTGTCTTCCCCACCCTAGTCTTCTGGTTCTGCAGCCATTCCTCCATTCAGCCCCATCCATGATCTCCTCTGCTCTACTCCTGCCTGGCCTGATCCAGGGCCCACTGGAAGCAGAGGAGCTGATTCCTGAAAATAAGTGTTAGGGAAATGAAAAAGCTTCAGAACATCTCTCAAACATACTGCCTTCCAGCCTCTCCCCTTTGCTCCCACACAAGTTAAACCTCTACTTTCATGCTAAACCAAAAATGATTAGCATGAATACCTCAAACCTGCCAGTATGGACAATGGCAGCGGTGAAGTACGGCTTCAGACCCAGTTGCAAAATGCAGACAGCACCTGAGGAGCTCGGTGAAAACCTGGACATACGCGGCCTGTGGTGCTGCACCTCAACACCCACCAGACAGAGCACTTCACTGCCAAACTGGATGAAACAATAACAGCTGTCCAGGAAAAATACATAGAATCATAGAATCATAGAATATAGAATATCCTGAGTTGGAAGGGACCCTTAAGGATCATCAAGTCCAACTCTTGACACCGCACAGGTCTACCCAAAAGTTCAGACCATGTGACTAAGTGCACAGTCCAATCTCGTTCTAAATTCAGACAGGCTCGGTGCACGAAGAATTCAGTTTAGTATCCTGAGTCTGTCTTCGCCTCTTGCATGACTCGTGTTCTGTGAACTCATGCTTTTATGTTTGCTAGCTTCCTAACTACCAGATAATTTTCAGTGACTGTGACGCTGGAAATCCCAGGGGATTTACTTCTTAAATGGTGGAAGTCTTGTCCTACTCTGTCAAGCTCCAGGTTTCAGGACTCTTTTTCTTTTTGTTCTTCTGTTTGCTGCAGATCTTCTGGTACATTGCCAGTCTATAGTTCAGTCAGCACATTTTCATAATTTTGAATGCTTCTTTTTTACCTTTATCTAATTTCTTTGTTTATGGCTCATTGCCTAAAATTCCTGAATGCAACATGCAAGTTATCTGCCTTATACTGCTGATATTCGTGTTGAAAAACCTTAAAGTTATTCTTAGGGGATGGATACCATAGCATTATATTACTTCAAGAATGATAGCAACTTTAAATTAAATTACATGCCTGGAAGGGAAATGTAAATGTAGGAAAGAGAGAGGGGGGAAAGATCCTCATTATCACTCCTCCAAAATGCTAAAGTAAAGAGGAAGTGATTGCAAAATTCAACATCAAAAAACATCTCCTGGATATACTTAAGAATTCTATTATACACAAGTCAGTAATACAGGGGAGCTGTTACAGAGGTATCCTCAGAATAAAATATTGCAAAGAGATGCCTGTGAGGGATAAAAATAATAAGTTAAGAAAAAAATCCCCAGTAATCTCAGGCTTTTGACCAACAATAAGATTCCTTGATCCCCCAAAAGGTCATATTAATTCTTTCCTGTTGAGTTAGATTTACTGCAGTTCCTTGATGAATTAGGCATGAATGAGTATCTTTTTCTGAACAGTTGTACATCTTACAAAGCTAAAAAAAAAAAAAAAAAATACCATTTTACTCATTCTTTCCTTATTCACTATCACTATTCTTATAGCAAAATGCAGTAGAGGGATTTAAATAACTAAGCAAATGAAAGTGTAAAAGCACCAGAGCTTTTGCGTCAGATACAGTTACTACCACTGTTATTAGAAGGCACAAAAATTACTCTGGTTCTTCTATTACATATCTACAGAATAACATCATAAAACCCAGGCATGCTAAAGCAATAAAATGAAGAGCATGTGAGTGCAGAGCAGAGCAACCAGCTGAACTTTTTCTTTTCACCTCTGCCTTAGACATTCAACTTGAGCAAAGCTCTCTCTCTCTCTCTCTCTCTCTCTGCCTCAGTGTTTCTATCTATAAATAGTAACTTTAATACTTTCCTTGAGGGATGTTAGAAGGCAAGATTGTTAATATTTATAAAGCATTTTCAAATTGTTGCATGGAAAAGGTAAACAAATGCCAACAATAGCATGCAGAATAAGCATATTTTAATTATTTCCACCGTTGGTCATTAAAGTTTAATTTTAATATTCTTTTAAAAGATTTTCATGATTACTTGATATTTTTCTGTTCTCTACCCTTCTTTTTCTCCCACCCCCATTTTGTACTTCATATTTTGAATTTCAATGTCTGTTGCTATGACAACACCACGATCTGACTAGTGCTGCCTTCAGACCCTTTTCAAGTCTACACTGTGCTATTTAAAACCACACATTTTGTGCTTTAAGAGCCTGGAGATTTCCTTAGAATAACCCGACAGGGTTTTCCCAATCATAAGCTATGGTGCAAATATGCATTACTAAATCCTAGTACTTACTATTACTTTTCTAACCATTCACATATTACTTTGAATAATTGCCTCTCTAAGGGCATGGTGGCCAAATAGAAGATGGTGGGATTAGCAGAAGGAAATATTTGTCATGTATATGTATGTATGAGACAAATTTCCATATATATGTACATAAATATGATATATTTATGTATATATGTACATAATGTACATGTAGGCAGGCACATGTACATTGAAAACATAAAATTTATTTTTCAGTTGTGTGCAAGATGGACTCTGCAACAGAACTTCTTAGAGGGAAGTCACTCTTGGAGCCTTAGCCACACCAGAACAATAAAAGCGAGAAAGTTCTGTCTAATTTCAAAGACCTGAAGGAACCCAGAAGTCATAAAGGAAGATTACCAGCGATGTGAGAGAACTGAAGGTATGGTTCACTCTTAAAAGGAGCTAGTGATTCTTGCTAGTGCCTGAATAGAAAACATGCATATAACGGAGAGCCAGACATAACCTGTAGCTAAGGACGAGCATTCAAACCTCTGCTTTCCTAAGGCTTTTTAAATTCCTGATAAATTTACTGCTGTTATCATTAATTAGAGTCATAGGCTGCAACCTAAAAGGTGCTCACAGATGTGCTGCTCAGCTCCTGGAACAGACACAGCTGTAGTCTAAATCTGGAATCTAAATGATGTACTGCACCAACTAGTGATAAGGGAGGGGACAAAAGCTCTCAGAAGCCTTATGGATACGCTCCTATACCCCCTTAGACCAATTTCAAAATTATTTACAGGGCTTATGTCAAGTCATTGCGAACACTGGGCCCCCATTCCTAGTGGGACAAGCCCCAGTTTTATCATATACACCAGGTGGTTTTGCAGATACACTGTTTTTAGTTTCTGTTTTCCCACCTCTAGCTCTATGGAGCAAGCATTGCTACTCTGTAACATTCTGCTCCTGAAAAAAAATATTGTGCAATCTGCTCTGAAAAATTGTTTCTAGTTTCCCTTCAGCTGATGACTGAAGAGGTAGTTATTACTCCTGAACTTGTGGAAAAATAATACTGTCTCAGCTCAGTGTCTCTCCTCGAAAGTCCTGGAATTTTTATCTTGCTGCTTAGTTATCCTGGACTGAAACACTGCGAGTATTTATGATTCACACAGTGCAGAAACTTCCTGGCCTGAGCACACTGAGGTTTCTGTTGATGTTTCCTCTCAGACTGTACACTCATGGTATGAAGTCTCTGGATACAATACCTTAGGTCAGTATTGCACCCTCTACCAGCACTTTTACCACCACATATTCCTCTCAGTCTTCAGCACGCTTGTCCCCTCACTTCTGCCCACCGAACATGTATGCAGCTGTTCTGTGAGGCAGATAAGGGAAACGACCCAGCTTAAAAAAATAGTCCTGATATCACTTCTAAACAGACTGTACATATATACATTTTTATAGGTATTGCCATGCTTTTCTAAACCAGGTGTGTGTTTCTGTCTGGTTAACTGCCCAGCCATACAACTAGTCAGTCCAGCATGCTCAGCCACACAAGCCTAGGATTGAGCAGTCAGGGAAGGGGGATGAGTGCAGCAACACCTCGGCTTATTACTGCCTCCAGAGAGTCCAGTTCCTAAAGTGGCAGCCTGAGATTACCTCCTTGATGAAGTCTTTCTAGCCTTCCATGCTACAGTTAGGAAATCCCTCTTTTTCAGTGTATTTGGTCACTGCCATGTCTACTCTGAAGAGAGTGGTGTAGTGTAATACACATGCTGAACTACTATAAATGCCCCACTGTGTGTACAGCTCTATAAATGGATGAAACAGTTGTCATTGTGTTTAAAACAAACAAACAAACAAACAAACATACTTGAATTAAAACTCCATTTTAATGTATTCCTGCCTCGCTCTCACAATGCACGTTCTTTTTCCTGTGCTGCAATATGCTACTGCCCTAGCTCATGCTGACACAAATGAGGGTAGGATTACATTGTGAACAAAACAGATGAGCTTAAATAAAAACCTGCAAACAAACAAACAAAATCTTTAAAATAGGACTTGTTGATTCATGAACCACAAGTTGAGCTTTTGCTTTAAGACACCAGCATTTTTATTGCAGAGTAAGATGATTTAATCCATCTGAACAGGTTATGATTATGCCTACTATGATGAAGGGCAGTGGTCTTTCTAAAATGAAAGCAGCAGATGAAGGTAATTCTATAGGAAAAGATAAAGTTCAACATCTTGATTACCTTGAAAATACACAGGAAGGCAGGCAGGGAAAAGCAGGGAGAGTTTATAAGATTACACATCTCTTCTGTGTCTTTTCTTTAAGCAGAAGCATTTAGGACGTATCCACAGCAACTCGGCAGGTTGAGTGACTTGACATCTTCAGAGGTGAATGTTGAAGAGCGATGTTCCTCGGAGTTAACTGTAACAATAAATGCAACTTTTCCTCCAGATCTCTCCCTAGACCTAGCAACCAAGTTGTTATTCCACCTGTTTGGAATTAAGTTGCTTTACTTTTGTTTTAACCTGAGTCATGTCAAGGATAAAATTAATATTAAAACCTGTGTAAACCCTTTTCCTCAGTTTCCTATTTATGTACTTCTCAGTTGTTTTTGTTGTTGTTGTTTGCCTGTTTCGTTTTGGTTTGGTTTGGTTTATTTTTCTGGGTGTGGTACAAATTGCCTTGTATTTTAAAATGTTGGGTTTGCTATCTAGATGCAGGTCAAAGAAAGAGCTAAAGTGTTATTGATACTCTGATCTCAGAAACATCTTATTAAGTTCCTGTGTTCTTTTCATATCTTGCCTGGCAACATCTTTCAGTACCTTTTAGGAAGAGTACCTGGAGAGACACCACATCATCATAGCAAGGCACGCAGCAGGAGAAGCATGGAAGAGACAATTCCAGGGTTCCCAAGGAAGAAAAGTCAATTTCATCATTATTTACTTAGAAACTTTTAGGGAGAGACACAAGACTTTATTTTTTTTATATATATGTTTTTTTTTTTTTTTTTCCAGAAAATCTCTAAAAGGAAAGACAGAGAAAAAGAAAGAGAAAATCAATAAGTTTCTCAGGTTTAAATGCATTTTTTTCTACAAGTACACGCTATTATTAAAACTATAGCCAGTTGGTCAGCTTCTAGCTCTGGAAATTCAGCTGGTGCTTCCTGGGGTATCTAACATGTTTTGTTATTGGACAGGTGATGAGTCTTTAGCAGACCATACCACTTTTCTATGGTTAGTCCCTGGCAGGCCTACGCAATCTTTTAAGGATGAGTGAGTACACACACGCTTTTTTATGAGTCCTTTGGTCAGTAAATCACACTGAAACCATCGGTAGGATTTGCAAACGAGTTTTATGCAACAGCTATCATTATTCCACATAGTGGGAAGCCTTCCCTGCAAGGTACTGATACCCTGGATACTGCAGCCAATGTATATCAACATCAGTGGAGTGGGAGCACATCCAACACCCAACACTGTGAATTCCACAGCTTGCAGCAATATACACCAAATGAAAACCAGGCAGATATCCATCCTCCAGCTTGGAACACTTGCAGGTAAAGCTGTAACAAATTGATTAGTGGTTTTTACTTTTTTTGCCCTTGTCTAATCAGTTACAGCAAATCAATTGTGCCCTCTAGAATCCAAAGGAGTATAAGACAAGCCTCTGACTTGCTTCAACCTCATTATTTAAATATAAAAGTCTGCAGAATATATTTTAAAGGACATTTTTATGAAAACAGAGTTTGCTTTTTTTCATAAATATTAACTTTATCTCAGTTTTATCTGTACAGTATGTAATGATAGTGCATGTTAGAAAACACAAACTTTCTTTCTGCTTTGGTAGGCATTCTAGGATAATATTGATACAATTTTAGTAGGAACCACAGTAAAATTGTTAATGTAAGTGCAGAGAATAAAATGTCTGTAGCTTATCAGCATTCCTCACTTACTGTTAAATATGAATTACAGGAATTGCTTGAGCATTTTATATTAAATATTTAGACAGTGTTAGTGCTTAGCTAAAAAAAAAATAATATTTCTCAACAACAGGAAACATTGTTTTGATCTGATTTATTACAATCGTTTTAGGTAATCAAGGCAGCACATTGAAAGACTCGTTCTGTTAATTCTATCTGAGTCTCTTTTTATATAATTTATAAGTGCAACATGCCCAGCCTTGAAGACATTGAACATGGGAGGACTGGTCTTGTTGCATTGTGGTGAGTTTACTTATTGCATAAGACTATAAAATGGAAATAAAATGTATGTTCCAAGATTTCTATTGGCACCTTCTCTACAGATTGGACAAATAAGCCTTTGTAAGTATCAGTATCTGATATTATTATTTTGTCTCAGTTCCAGCAAGATGTGGCAGCATTATTATCTTAACCCTCCCTATAATACCTCGGAGAACTGTGAACCCTATACACATTTGTTACCGTGTGACGAGCTTAGGTGTCTTGTCCCCATAATACCAAGTTAGGCACCTATATTTAACCCTTTTTAAGTGAATGTGAAGGACTGGCCACCTCAAAATGTAGTTAAGAGTAGGCAGGTGCCAGAGCACAAGGAAAGACAGCTGTCACCTAAGTGCCAGTGCCTCCAAAGGAGCCAGGCAGTCAAGGGCCAATCCTAGGGCTAACGGGGACCTTGCCTGCCATCCCACCAACCCCAGGCAGGGAGCAGGGCAGGTGGGGTTGTGGGAGTTAGGAAGGACAGCCCCAAGTCCAGGACGCTTCACCAATCCATGAGGAGCAGGCAGGTCCAAGATCAAGCCTGGTCAGCTCACAGGAGAGAACCAGTGAGGTCTGGTCAGCCAGATACAGCCACATCTGGCCAGGTCCAGCTAGAGACTAGCACTCCTAAGAGCCAAATGCCTGGGGCTAAACATAAATGAAATCTCAGTGCCGCCGGGGGGAGTGCTCCAGCATGTGGTCGAGGGCCCCAAGAGAGGCTGATCAGAGCCATTAAAGTCTGTTAATGCCCACAGCGTCATAACAACATGATACCACGCAGGGATATTTGGGGGAAGAAGGCCACCCTCTGAGCAGTCTTCTGTTTGACCTGCTCTGGTTTGTAAACATCCCTTGTACTCACTGTCCAAGCCTGTGTGCAGTAGTACCCTAGGTGTGCTCTAGCAAGTTCTGTATAAAGCTGAGTAGTCACTTCTCTTGATCTGTGCTTGTGTTAGTGATGTCCAGGATGCTCCTGACCTTCATTGCTGTCAGGCCATGCAGCTGGCTCATGCTAAGCTTGCTGTACACCAGGACCTCCAGATCTTTTCCATCAAAGCTGCTCCCCAATTTGTTAGTTCTTGCATCTATAGCAACCTAACCCAGATACAAGAATATTGTAGGAGAGGGTGTTTAAAGCCTTGCCAGACTTCCAATGAATTCAGTGAACGATGCTGAAAACAACAAAGGGAAAAGGTAGTTCAAAAGTTTAGAGATTAAGACAAATGAATGTTGATCAAAGGAGTTGGATTCTGTCCCTGCCTTTGTTGTGCAGACCTTATGCAGTGTTAACATATTAATAGCAGTTTTGAGCATCATGAACCTGATACTTCCTTCTCTTAGTGTACTTGCTTGGGCAAGTTTAATGAGTCTATTTTAAGATAGGTCTTTGTATGCAATTAAACAAAATATTACTAAGTTCTTTTCCCTGCAAATCTGTTTTTCATGAAGTACACAAACCATTTGTCCAACTTCCAATATAATCAATAATCTCTCTCATTTATTTTTTTTCCACTCTTCATCTTTTTTTAAACAATAGTACTATCTAAAAATGTTTCTCAGACTCATCTTGATATGCTATATGAATATTTAATAGCCCAGTTTCAAATATCCATGCAGCCAGCTGTCACCAGATGGCACTACAGAGAATCTGGTATAACTTCGGTGCAAGCTGCAGAGTCACATCCATCCCTAAATCTAAATTTGCTTGATAGCTGGTAGATGTAGCTGTCATCAAATCCAGGAATAAATCCTTTGTAGCTTCTATCTTGAGTTTCATTGTCTACTTGGCACAAATTGGCTTCCATACATAATGGATGTTGAGTCTTGCCAACGAGCTGGCTGAAAAGTTCATTGTCTGTTGTGAAAGTCTTTAATATTACTCCGGAAGACCTTCAAAGCTTTGTGGTATATACATCTGTTGTTTTGTTGTTGTTGTTTCACTTCTCTTAGTCTGTCCCTGGAGGAAACTGGCAGACAGCTATAGCTGAAAATTATTATCTGATGAGCTGAATTTAAAATAATCAGACTCATAAGTGCTTTTCCTAACTATGATTTAACAAATTGAGAGTGACTGTAGATTTAATGGGCAATAAGATCATAAAACTGTAAAATGGTCACTAACTTGAACGTCTATCAAAGTCCAACTGCTCACCTACTAAATTGCTTCTTTTCATTTAATTGGTAGCCATTCTTTTAATTTTCACATAATACCACCTGCACTTTTATGGAGATTAAATTTAGCTTAGATGAAATTTAGCTTAGAATCCACCTCTTATTTTAGTAGGATAAATGCCCCACATTCCAGCTGTGCATTAAATTTTTTAACTTTCTTCTCAGGCTCCCAGGTAATAGCTATGAATTCTGGCATAAATCTATGATTAAGACTGCATAAATCAAGCAGTGCTTTCCAGAATGCTTTTAAGATTGGAATGCCTAGTAATAAAGTCTCCAAAATTTATGTAGAAGTGATCATCCCCCAGAAACAAAAATGCTATAAAAACTGTGCACTCAGTCATCAATTCCTGACTCACAGTAATAGTAATGCAGTCCAGATCTGTTGGTGAAGTCATTTGTGATAAGCCACAAAGGTTATTTTCTTAGACACTAAATCCTAAGGCTACAAAACTCTTAGGATATGCTTATACTAGCATATTTCCCTCCATATTTTTGTCCCATGCTTAATATTGCCTAAAATTATTTTAGGGCATGATTTGGGAGTTAGGAAGTTTGGGGGCCTTTCCTTCCTCCAGCAGGTGGTTTGCTTGTATCCCCTGTTTAGGAGAGCTATCTAGAGACTTTGTGAGAATAGCAGCAGTCATTTTGTGCTGGTTGGCCTCAATTTTCAGGATCATGTGTAATTTCCCTAGCACATTTAATTTACAGCTATGCATGAGGCCTCTTAGCTTGTGATGAAGGCTACTTAGTATCAGCAGTAGCTGCCCATGGTGATTCAGGGTACATTCACATCTCTAGGAGAGGAAAAGGGGGAGAGGATTTCTCCTTTGTAAAATTATTCTAAAAAGGGCACTGATTTGTACATGCTGAAGTGACCTAAATAACCTAAAACTCAGCCCTTGCCAGAATGATTTCTGCAGACTGAATATCCCAGCTACTGATTCCCTAAGTATGTCTCAGGCTGTGGCTTCATTAGGATTTACCTGTATTCCTCTCTGTCATTACTTGCTGACTCTGCAGCCATTGGAGATCATCAACATATCAGCATCAGCCAGACAGCAGAAATCATACAACATAACCCAGTATTAAATATTACATAAAACATTAGTCATGCACAAATTGCATGATGCTCAGGATCTCTGATGTGTTACAGGCTTCCTGGTGAGGGCACACAATGTTAATAGAGATGACAGGGATGATCACAAGTTGTTTTGCTTGGACATACCTGAGTCAGCGGTGCTTACAGTCCATCCCTCATCTGGTAACAAGGCGCAGAATCACAGAGTCACAGAATGGCTCGGGTTGGAACAGACCTTGAAGATCACACAGTTCCAACCCCCCTGCCATAGGCAGGGATGCCACCTGCTAGATCAGGTTGCCCAGGGTCTCGTTCAACCTAAACTTGAACACCTCCAGGGATGGGGTATCCACAGCCTCTCAGGGTAACCTGTTCCAGTGCCTCACCACCCTCTGAGCAGAGAATTTCCTCCTAACTTCTAATCTAAATCTCCCCTCTTTCAGTTTACAACCATTCCCTCTTGTCGTGTTATCTGATTGAGCAAAAAGTCACTATCCATCTTTATTTAAGTCCCCTTGAAGTACTGAAAGGCTGCAATGGGGTCACCCTGGAGCCTTCTCTTCTCCAGGCTGAACATCCTCAGCTCTCTCAGCCTTTCTTCACAGGAGAGGTGCTCCAGCCCTCTGATCATCTTCATAGCCCTCGTCTGAATGCGTGGACTCCTCTGGACTTCTGGGTCACTGTCTCCTAGGACCACTATCCAGCAGCCAGTGGCTGAAGTATGTAAACACTCCAGTCAAGTCCCTTTTCCCACAGCACATACTTGGACTGTGAAAAAAGGTGCCAGAGCACTGGAAGTGTCTGATAAGAGGAAAACTTAAGGTTTCTTTATGCTACCAGGTTAGCTGAGGCCATCTGAACACAGAGCAGGATCTGTGTCTCCAAGTTTTTCTTGTGTTCCACCTGAAGGAATGAGGTCTATAGTTATGAACTGCTAGGGCAACACTTGCAGAAGTCTTCTTTTAAGCAAAATAAGTGGTTGAGACTCACGTAGCAGTAATGTTTCAACAAAAGATGTGAAGAACTTACATTGATTTGTTTTGAATTTGTAAAGACTATCTGTTTTAAACATGCATTCCAAACAGGAAACTGGTTACTATGGTTTGTAATACTGGATCTTTTGAAGAAGTGTCAGGGGTCCCTTAATGACACTGAGCTGTCAGAACAAAGCATTGCTCTCCATTTTAAAAATTGTACCCTGGAACTGTATCCCCCTTTGAGCTTTGCACCACAGCACATGACCAGAAACATATCAGAGATGAAATGACCCTCCCAAAATCTCCAATACCATTTCATTTACCACTCATTTTATTCATCCTGAAAATAAAAATCTTTCTTGTTTTGCACATAGGCAATGTCAGCAAGGAATAAAACATTCTGGTACAAAAGGAAAACAGTTGAAGTGGAATTGGAAAGGTAAGGAAGATCAGGTAAGGAAGAGAATTACTAAAAGTCAATGATAAATAAATATTTTTCAACTGTGATTTGTTTACTGTTTTCCATGCAGGGCATGGCATAGCATAACTAGAGTTGTGTCTGTTGCCTTTTCCTTATATAACTTTTCCAGCTGCTGATATATCATGGAAGCATCATTCTATGAAATCTTTTTTTTCTGCCTAATTTTCTGCTTTATTGGATTTTTTTCCTACCTTTTGCTTCAATTCTTCCAAGCTTGATATTTATATTAAATTCCTACTGATTTTCATGAGCTGCAATGAAATTGTTGGTTCACTGTCTTACTGTAACTAACAATATTTTATGGCTGGTAGAGGGTTTTTGTATTTCCTGTCACTCCTGGATTATTTTTTTTTCTTTTAATGAAAAGTTCTTTTCAACCATTGTTATCAGAATACATATATGTGTTGTTTTTCTGGATATGTCTTTGAAAAAATTGTACTTCTCTGATTGATAGATTCAGAAAAGTATACCTAATGTTACACTTCAGAAATCAAATTATAAATGTTTTCCTTGGACATCACCTGTTAGCTGACAGATTTAGATAACAGCTATTGTTGATCTTTGAGAAAGGATATACTCTACTGAAGTAAATATATAATCTGTGTGCTTTTCTGCAGAATCGTCATACCAATTAGGTGAAGTACGTTATGACAGTTTTTGTAAGGATTAGAAATATCAGTAAGAAATTTTGGCATGAAACATGTTCTGCTTCACTAGCAGTACAATGCTAACACTCTTGTAACCTGGTGTAAAGGAACCTCACGTACAGAAATTCTGATCAATCTTCCACCTGTCTTAAAATGACTTATTTTAAAACAGGGAGTACAGTAGCTTTAAATTTCACAAAATGAAATTTCAACTTACAACACATTTGAATGAACTTGCAAGACATAAGCCTTTCAACAGTCTGGGTGCTATTGGATTATTTGAATCTAATATATTTCAGTTCAGTGTCCAGTGAATGCTAGAAAATCCATACTTCATTTGTTTGTTCCTTTAGATTTTAGTAAGTTTATTACTTTGTGAAGGAAGGAATTAAACCCAAATTCAATCCTTGAATTCATATTCATGAAGACTTTTAGCAATGCCATAGAGATCCCCTTTCAGGCATATCTAAGTTACCCAAAGTTGTCCATGGTCACAGAATCTTTAAAAAACAAGGACAAATAGACATAGAAAGATATCACTGAAAAATTCTGATACTCCTGGTCACACTGAAGCAATGACACTGCAAAGCATTATGCAACTTTATGCAACACTAACACTCAAATATTCTGCTGAAACATTGAAAAGAAAGAGGATGTGATTGGCATCATTTTCTTTATCATAATGACTTCTTGTAAGAATTATCTGATCTGTGGTTAACTGTTCATATAAATGAAATTACGCATTATCTGACTTTAAACTGAATTATTTTATCTATCACTTGTGCATAAAATCTCAGGGCAAGTTAAGTATAAGCATTTTTTTAAGTTTGTTTTCCCATTTTTATGATTAAGCAAAGGAAGATTTGATACAGATAAATTGCTTTATGTGTTAGCTTTTAATGTACTTCAAATAAATTAATATATCTATTTGTACCTTCTTAGCCCATATTTTTCTGGTTTCAAAGACCAAGTGCTGTGAGGTGGGAGATTATATGCTCTAGTTAACAGGTACAATAAATGACTGGATCTTCATTTTATATACAAAATGTAGACTGAACTTTAATAATGGAGTTTTGTGCTGCATCTTAATGGTAATTTATACAACTTTGTTTAAAATATAGTAAAATTTATCTTACTGCAGTGTAGAGTAGAGACTGCAGGTCACTGCTAACAGGATCCCTCTAGCTCTTTTGTTCTCCTTCAGATAACATTTAGAAATAGACCTGTGAGGAAGGAGTGAAAGAACTTGTATTTGTATGCCATTTATTTTTAAACAATTTTTGAATGATTGCTCAAGCTTACTGATCGACAAGAGGACAAAGTTACATTGATTAGCTTTTATTCTCCATTAGGCCTGGAAAAAGAAGGGTGCTGGCACTCTGACCTTCCCCACTCTGTTTCAATCGACCTGCACTCCAGGTGAGAGTACTCTCCAGCCCTGTGCATGTTCGGTGCTTGTTCCCAAAGCAGCTGGGTAGCTTTGTCAGTTGAGCTGAGTGATGCTGACTTAAATTAAGACTGCAGAACTTGCTCTTCTTTCTTTCATGGTAGTTATTTAGGATAACCAAGAGTTCACCATGGCTTTTGAGTTTAAGGTACTTCTCTTTTTTTTTTTTTTTTTAATCTATTTATTTATTATTTTTAAATATCAAGGCTGCTTGTAAAAGCTTGACTTTTGATTAAACATGCAACAAAACCAGTTAATAATGGATCCATACATGGTCATTTGCCTGTTTCCAAGACTTAAGTATTTGATTTGTCCAAATTATAAGGAAGCCAGGGTTACAGCAAAATATAATCTCTTGATATTTATTCATGCATTAAGATGGATGTGAAGGCAAGTTTGTATCATTGCACTTTAGATGAGAAATTTTATTTTTAAGATTCCATTCCTTTGTCTTGAAACTTGTTTTATATCTCACTATCAGTGCATTTTTATATGCAAATAGGCGTAGTCACCGTTTTTTGAAAAGCAGGTAATTTCCATCAACAGGAGTGTGAAATCTAGGTGCAAAAGGTGTATCGATTATGTATCATTTTTGATGCCTATTCATTGTTTCCCAGATATTAGATATACAGAACAATTACAGTAAGTACAGTAGCTATTACTAGTGAAGCTTGTGGCCTAAAACCCACAACAATTAGCATTACACTAGGGAATAAGGTTACTGCTGAGATCTCTTGAACCTCCTACTCCCCTTTGCTCGAGATGAAAATCAGATCTGAATAGTTGCCACAGAATGTTAAAAAGGATTAAACCCTTGGTTACGTTTAACTGATCAGGAAAGACGTACTGAAGTACTCAGGCATGCTGAAGCTCATCCTTTGTTATGACTTCTTGAAGTTTCTTAGCAAATACCTGACAGTAGCTGAAATTTCTGTCTACTCTTCTAAAGATTTTAAATTTATCTAAAGCAAAGCATTTATAAAATTCTTTGGAAATCTAAACCCCAGTGTCAGGGCTATGAAGACAAATCATGAGAACTTCCAACTCTATTAAGGTAATTGGTGCCTTAAGTACTGAATGACATGCTGTGTACTGTCACACAGGGTCTTAAACCCATCTGTTTGTACTTGTCGTGGATGATAAATTCAGACAATTCATCATTTAGTTCTGCACAGACTCTTCCCTTGAGATTTACAAATATAGCTGATATTATGTTAACTTAGAATACTGTCCTAAATTATAAATACTTTTTGATATCTTTCAAAAATAGGACATTTCTGCAGTGAAGTGAGACCTTATCTGTGTTTCCAAGAGTTATAACATCTGTTACAGTTTTGATATCTGTAATTTTGTTCTTCTATTCTTCCATTACAGCCATATTATGTCTTCATGTGAGTCTTGTCAATACGGAAAAACAAAACAAAACAAAACAAAAAAAAACATACAAATGGAAGAGCACAAAACCAAGGAGCCACCCAATGCCAACTGCAGCAAAGTTCATTATACTTACTAAATAACTATCAATATTTCTGAGCATCAAATAGTTTTTATGTTGATCAATTATACTCCTATTCCTCATTACCATATTTAGAATATATATCACAGAATCACAGAATTTCTAGGTTGGAAGAGACCTCAAGATCATCAAGTCCAACCTCTGACCTAACACTAACCAGTCCTCCACTAAACCATATCGCTAAGCTCTACATCTGAATGTCTTTTAAAGACCTCCAGGGATGGTGACTCCACCACTTCCCTGGGCAGCCCATTCCAATGCCTCACAACCTTCTCAGTAAAGAAGTTCTTCCTAATATCTAACTTAAAACACCCTTGGCCCAACTTCAGCCCATTCCCCCTCGTCCTGTCACCAGGCACGTGGGAGAATAGACTGACCCCCACCTCGCTACAGCCTCTTTTAATGTACTTATAGAGAGCGACAAGGTCACCCCCGAGCCTCTTTTTCTCCAGGCTGAACAAACAGAGCTCCCTCAGACGCTCCTTGTAGGACTTGTTCTCCAAACATCTCACCAGCATCGTTGCCCTTCTCTGGACTCTTTCGAGCACCTCAATGTCTTTCTTGTAAGTTTTAACCTTTAAAACCATATCCAAACAGATAGGAAGACTAAAAGATTCAGGTAGATAAATCAAATATACCTGACCCCTGTTAAACTTCATATACTTTATACCTTATCAACTCACCTTCATTGTGAAATGAAATTATGTACAAAATTACAAGGCTACTAAAAGGATAATTCTATTTAACATGCTAGAAATTTGCCTATGTTTTCTGTTCCATAGGTATAAGAAATTAGAGAAGATTAAGATTGTTAAGTACTGCCTGGAAAATTGTTGTATATTTTTGTAAAAACAAAAACAAAAAACATACCAAAAATAAAAACAACAACAACAAAAACACACCAGCAACTCTTCTCCCTTCTAAATAACTTTTGATAATAAGAAAAATGAAATACATTGCTACAGAAACATAGTCCATTACATCTACGAAGCAACATCAGGGCACGCTTTATTAGAAGCTTTTTGTGAAGTGTAAGGATGTAAACTCTGTTTGCTATAAAAACTTGGAAAATTTTCTGACTGGCTTGTTAGGGGATGATGCAAGAAACCAGATATAAGAAAATCAGAAAAATTTTGACAGAATTCAAAAGGTGACTTTTTGAAGGCAAAACCAAACTGTCAAGGTAATTTTTTTTTCTATGTTTTATACTGTAATAATAAATGCTGTGAACAGTATTTTATTTCTTTAACCAAGAGGCCTTACACTGAAAAAAAAAAAAAGAAAAAGAAAAAAAAAAAGCACAAACATTAATGTAGTTAAGCATAACAATCTCAGGTAGGATTAATATTTTTCAGATAACTCTGCCATCAAATTTTAGATTTCATTCATAGAACACGAATCAGATTTGTACAATTATTTTTTCTTGTGATTATCCCAAGAGCATTTCATTTCATAAAACATAATTATAAAACATTTATAAAACATCTGTTGTCTGTGGTAGGAAACATACTGCAATGAAGATATCAGCATGATTTGAGAGAGGAAGGAAAAAGAGTGAATCGAAATCTTTTGAATTAGGAGATCAGGTGCAACTTTGGAGAAACCTATGGCCACCGTCATTATATCTCAGTGAAAAGAATTAAGATAAGTAGAACTCATCTTTTTCTATAATAAAAGTAAACAATATATTGACCAAAATAATAATAATTAAAAAAAAAAAAAAAATGTGGATAAAAATTAAATAAAAATATCTGAGTACTTGATTTATAGTCAAGTACTCAGATGTGGGAATTGCCAGAATTAGGTTGCCCACCTACTCTTATTTCCCTGTTTTCTGGTATGCATTATGAGTCTGGTTTTAATTAACTGATCACATACACTTTACCCCCTGCCACCCTCCTCACGCCCCCATCTCTTGTCTCCTGCTGTGCAAAATATATAGATAATACTCACTGAATGAGTAACTATTGTTTCTTTGTTACTGTTCAATGTATGGTCCCATGCCACATTTTTAAGTTCTGCTCTGAAGACAGAATTTTTAATTTCCTCCTGGGCTTTTCGGTGGTGCTCATCACTATAGTGGCTGAGTGCTTTACGAATCTTAATGAATTTATCTTCACAGCACTTCTGCAGGCTGAAGAGGAATTATTATTCTAATTTGACGGAGAGAGAACTGAGACAGAATAAATTAGAAAATATCCACTATTTTTGACAGTCAATTTGAGATGCTTAGGAGCTGATTTTTCAGATGCTTTAGTACAGTACTAAAGCATCTGAAAGTAGTGTACGTTCAGTGACTGCTGACTATGTTGCAGGTGTAAGTACTTAATGTTTTCAAATCAGCACAAGGGCCTGGAGCTGCAGGAAAGAGGAGCACAGAGCTAGTGACCACTTGCAGAAAGTACAGTTTAAGTGGTGTGTCTAGCCTTAT
This sequence comes from Anas acuta, assembly GCF_963932015.1. Taxonomy (NCBI): domain Eukaryota; kingdom Metazoa; phylum Chordata; class Aves; order Anseriformes; family Anatidae; genus Anas; species Anas acuta. The sequence goes on along the minus strand of NC_089017.1, from coordinate 54,642,017 downwards.
ACAGATCTGTGACAGAGAGAGGGGAATAGAACACCACTTGATTCCCCTGAATTTTCAGACCATCCTTTCTTTTCATGTAGTTTCTATTGCATCCACTGCTGCACATCTTCCACCTTGTGCAAATATATTGTAGGGATTATTCAGCATCCTACTCTGTACAGTTCTGATTTGTCCACTGATCAAGACTATCCATAATGCACAGCATAAGTAAAGAATCCTGTGTAGAAAATAATAATAGTCCAAGTTATAATGCAAAGATACAAAAGGGATGTATTTCCTACACAAGTTTGTGCAGGAAACTCCAGTAATGTGCTTTTGCAAGTGACATTAAAAAAAAAGAAGCAAACCAAAGCTGTGAGCTGTGTGTCACCATACAGATATTGACCTGTCTCATGCCAAGTCTTTAGACAGCTCAGATCTGAGCTGAAGAAACAGCCTCTTTAAATTAACTGGCAGTAAAGAGGATTGGTGAGGGATTTGCTGATAGCCCATGAATTGTAAGATTAGGAAATCTTAAGTTTTAATTTAATTTCTAAACAAGATCCTGTGAGCTTCTGCCTCTTTTGCAAATTTGACTCTGGTGCTTTTCCTCTAATCTACAAGAGACACAGTTTTGTTGTTTTATTTCCTTTTGGAGTTTTCAATTCCAGTAGGTGTCCCATTTTGCCTGTTCACCAATCTCCTCATTTCATTCACAGAATCACACAGAATCACAGAATTGTAGGGGTTGGAAGGGACCTCAAGAGATCAACCCCTCTGCCAAAGCAGGTTCCTTAGAGCAGGCTGCCCAGGTAGGTGTCCAGAAGGGCCTTGAATATCTCCAGAGAAGGAGACTCCACAACCTCCCTGGGCAGCCTGTTCCAGTGCTCCGTCACCCTCACCGTGAAGTTCTTTCGCATGTCAGTGCAGAACTTCCTGGGCTCCATCTTGTGGCCATTGCCCCTTGTCCTGTCCCCATAAACCACTGAAAAGAGGTTGGCCAAATCCCTCTGTCTCCCATACTTAAGATATTTATAAACATTGATGAGATCCCCTGTCAGTCTTCTGAGAAGATCGCTTCTCAGTCTTCTCTTCTCAAGGCTGAGACACAAAATCCATTCTCTTCTCTAAGGCCCCTAACCAAGTCTCAGGCTTCACAGAAAGATCTAATTAAAGAAATGGTTTACGTCTCCATTTGTGCCATGTTATTACAGCGTTACTTCTCAAATGATTTCTGTGTGTCAAAAATCCATTTATTATACTCCTGTTAAATTCATTGTAATTCAAAATAAAATAGTTTCTATGCTATTTTAGCTTAAACCTTCCTCCTTCTATTGATAAAGAATTTCTGAAAAGAAACATCCACAAGATTACGAACTGGAAAATATTGTATGTGGCTGCACCACAATTTCTTCTATGGCCTGGATAAATCAAAGTTCAATGCGACTTTATTCCCCATGGACAAAATAAGGGTAGCAATATTTCCATTCTTTAAACTACAGTTTTCCTTGTCTATGTCTAATGTGGATCTGGTTAACATTATGACTATGCTTAATTCCACTGTTTTCTCAAGGTCAGAGGCTGAAATTGTATAGCTTTTTGCCTCTTGGGAGCAGCTGTGTAATGGGATCCTAACCTCAGTTAGGACTTTGAACTCTATTATAGTTCCAGTAAATAACAGCAGTAATTATATAGCACATAAAACATATATGGTGCTGAATGAAAGATTAAGTATATCAAAATTGCCTGTCTTTCCTGCACAGAAAAATATGATTCAGCTCAAAACCTGTTTGATAACTAAGTCACAGTATAAACAGATTTCAAAGTTTGGACCCAATAATTATTTAGGTCCCTTCCAGCCTGGGCTGTTCTACGATTTGATGATTTAAGAATCACAGAATCACAGAATATCCCAAGCTAGAAGGAACCCACAAGGATCATCGAGTCAAACTCCTGGCTCCACACAGGACTACCCAAAAATCAGACAACACGCCTGAGAGCGTTATCCAAACACTTCTTGAACTCTGTCAGGCTCGGTGCTGTGACCTGGGGAGCCTGTCCCAGTGCCCGACCAGCCCCTGGGTGCAGACCCTTTCCCTAACCCCCAGCCTGACCCTCCCCTGTCCCAGCTCCATGCCGTCCCCTCAGGTCCTGTCGCTGTCCCCAGAGAGCAAGCTCAGAGCCTGCCCCTCCGCTCCCCTCGTGAGGGAGCTGCAGGCCACCATGAGGCCTCCCCTCAGCCTGCTCTGCTCGGGGCTGAACACACCAAGGGACCTCAGCTGCCCCTCATAAATCTTGCCATTCCCATCTTGGTTGCCCTCCTTTGGATGGTCTCTAATAGTTTTATGTCCTCCTTACTTTACAGTGCCCCAAACTGCACACAATGCTCAAGGTGAGGCTGCACCAGCACAGAGCAGAGTGGGACAATCCCTTCCCTTGACCAGCTGGCAGTGCTGTGCCTGATGCACCCCAGGGTACCCTTGGCCCTCCTGGATGCCAGCACACACTGTTGACTTTGGATGTCAACCAAAACCCCTAGACCCCTTTCCGTGGGGCTGTTCTTCAGCCTCCTATCCCCAGTCTGTATGTACAGTCAGGGTTGCCCCATGCCATCTGTACAATCCAGCACACACTCTTGTTAAACTTGATATTGTTGGTGATTGTCCAGCTCTCTAATTTGTCAAGATCTCTCTGCAAGGCCTCTCTACTTTTGAGGGAGTCAACAGTTCCTCCCAATCTAATGTCATCTAAAAACTTACCTAGTATGCATTCAAGTCCTGCATCCGTATCATTTATAAAAATAAGAATTTATTGCATTTATTTTAGAAGAAGAGTATTGCCATTAGTTTAGAAGGAGAACATATATGATATTTACTCTATGTCAGCAGCAGATGTATGAAAAAAATAATATAACTAAAACCCTAAAAATTCAAAGTTTGTTCAAAGGAAGCAAATGGATTAGGAGTAATGTGGAGAAGGAAAATGAGGAAGGTACAGAGGAAAATTACTTTCTGGGAATAAAGTAAAAAATACTTCTGGTTTAGGTGGAAGTGTGGTGGGTTGACTTTGGCTGTGTGCCAGATGCCCACCCAGCCACTCTCTCACCACACCTCCCCAGCAGGACAGGGGGAGGAAACAAGATGACAAACCTTATGGGTCAAGGTTAGGACAAGAAGATTGCTCGCTGATTACCATCACAGGCAAAACAGACTCAGCTTGGGGAAGATCAATGTAATTTTTTTACTCTACAATAACAGAGCAGGACAGTAAATAAATAAATAACAATAATAATAATTATATATATATATATATATATATATATATGAGAAAACCTTCCCTGCCCTCCTTCCTTCTTCCCAAACTCAGTTTCACTCCTTAAAATAAATAAAATAATAAAATAAATATAATAATAAATAAATAAAATAAATAAAAATAATAAAATCTATTGTAATGTAAGTTGCTGGCTTTCAGGTGCCACGGGCAGGCACAAAAAGGCATCCTTTAAATCTAGTACTGTGAACCAAACTTGACTCTTCTCTAATTTTGTCAACAGGTTGTAGGGATTTGATACTACAGGGTATAAATCTTTTGTGATCCTATTAATGGCCCTTAAATCCTGAACTCTGTGATAGGTTCCATCTGCCTTTCTAACTGGGCCTCTATGGAGTGTTATATTGTGAATGTGACTCGCATTCTGCTATTACTAGATTAGTCCATAATTAAGAAAGTTATTGATTATTCATTCCCCTTCTGTCTTTCACCTTTAGCGGGTATTACTTTTATTGCTTTTAGCATACCTTCGGAAAATTTTCCTTTAAATCAATGTTTTTACAGGTACTCCATTCTTTGCTCCCCCAGGTATTCCTGTAGCCCCAGCTCTCAGATACACTTGGTTCATAATTACATCCATTCAGGGAGTCCTATCTGGAGCTATCTGGAGTCCTATCTGGAGCTTTCACTGGACTTGCTACGGACAGAGTTTAATCTGTTACTTTTATTTCCATTTTCCCTTGTTCAAAAGAAATTTTTGCATCCATTTTTTCCAGCAAGTCGCTTCCTAAGAAGGGCCTTAGAAATTTGAGTAAGTATAAAAACTGACGCATTCTCATCATTTTTTCCCATTTCTGATTTTGAGCATTGCAAAAAAAGAATGCCTTTTCCTTTTGGCCAATTGTTCCTACTACATTTATTTACAGACCTAGCACTTTTCCAGAATCAATTTCGGGATTAACACAGAGAAAGAAGCTCCCATATCCAACCTAAAATCCATGCCTCTCTCTTCATTCCCTAGCTTTATTTCAACCAATGCATCTGCTAGGATAGATGCTCCAGCTCCCTGTCATTCCTGCTCTGACTGTTGCAAGTCTATCCTGCAACCTAAGACAATTTCTCTCTGATATCAGGGGCCAATTGTCCTAGAAAGAGGCTAGTCAACTGCCTCTGTTTGGCTTCTGAAGCCAGGTCCAAATTGTTTTGTTTTTTTTTCTTCATTGCATTCCAAAGCTGGTCCAAAAGTTCCATAGGGTTTGTTGGAACAGATTCTCAATTCCCAATTTAAGCAGATTTTGGTATTTACCAGAGGCCCCTGAGGGCTCACACCCATGATTTTGAAATCCTCTTTCCCTGCTCATTCAGCTTCAAACAGCTCTGTCAAATACTGCATGCCACACCTTTAGCACCTTCAACAACCCTTTTAACGCTTCCTTTTATCTTCCTCCAGCCTGTATTTTCACCAGAGGCTCAGTTAGGGGACAACTTCTTTCCATACCTTTTTCCCTCCAGGATGCTGAAACAACATACCAGCATACAACATTTCATCCCATTTTCCAATTAATTGATTATTGATCTCAGAATATTCTACTTCATTTTCAAAGACACAATTGTGCTAGCTAAGACCTAGGAATCACCATCCTTTGTTTTGTTCCTTGTCTCCTTACAGAGCTCACTCTAACATCCCTGTTGGAAGGACAGCGCTTTCTTACCTGAGAGGACTACTGTGCATGGCTGCCCTGCGTCTCCATGGATCAGACTCACAGGAAAGTAAACCAAATGACGATGAAACAGATTTACCTCTGGACGTATCACAGTATGTATTGAAATGGGACCTGTAAGAACAAAGTGCATTCTCAAGTGAGTCCTTTCCATTTAACTTCCTTAGTCACTGGGAAACTCTTACAGAAAATTCAGGCAATTTCCCTGCATGGAAACCTCATTTTGTCTGTAGAACTAAGCATTTATCATGGGATATTCAGTTTTTCAGCATGGTATAAGCCTTCCTGCTCTCACTTCCCTAAGTTTCTCTTTTCTTCCTAAAGTTCATTTCTCTGAAAAAGCAATGCAATCCTTGAATTAAGACACCCGTGAAAAACTTAAGAAAATACCTGTCAATAACTTTCTTCAGACAGTGTCAATAATATCACAACAACCCAGACTTACTTAACTCTTTCTTTAAAATATTTAACACAGGTTCTGTATCATTCTCCTGCAGACCAATCCCCAGCTTGATCATCTAAATTGAATTTGTTGCATATTAAATAGATTTTCTTATCATTTTTATTACAGCAGATGAAAAAACACCCACTCTAAATCTTGCTGGCTTTCCATCACATCAGATTGACCGAGACACCCTGATGATTCCCTGTCTTTATTTGCTTTTTGCGGAGTTTCCCTATCTCTTTTCGTTCAAGTTTAACTGGTAAAAAGCTTTTCATTGGTTAGTACACTTAGCTGGTGTACATTTTTGTTTCTTAAGATAACTGTTTTCATATTTTTCAGTAGATCATTGTTATGATCTATTTTGTAAGGTCTAGAAAATGGACACTCCCTCCCCCCCCCCCCCCAAAAAAAAGAAAAAAAAAAAAGAGAAAAAAAGATGCTTAGTCCTTTAAAATAAAATACTTATTCATTTGGCTGGATGGAGGAAGTTAAACATGGTTTATGTTCTATCCATGTAGACTGTGCTCAGTAGAAGTTTATCTAAAATTCTGCTGACAAATGGCAGAATCCAGCTTGACTGCTCTAGGAAGTGGAACAGATCCACGGTGGACAGGAAAATGTACTATCAGAACAATTAGGAAATAAAATCTATTGTAATATAAGTTACTAACAAGTGTTAAATTAATTCACTTTGTTCTTATTCAGCTTGGAAGAAATGGACACAGAAATTACTAATTTACCCTAAGTACATCTCCGTCACCTTCTTCTCATCTCCAACACGATTCTCATTTTCAGATTGACCTCAGTGTAAACTGTGCATCTATGCTAAGTGCCATGCACAAAGCCTCAGAGGCGATTGTGCTCTGACCAACACTACCTGTGCTAGACAAGCTATGGAGAGCAGAAATATTTTCGTAGTGGTCCTAGGAGAAGCCCAGTTTATTTGGCTGCAGCTCTTCTTAGAACACTAAGGAAAATCTATTCCTCAAAGGCTGCATCCTTAGATGCTGGGATGGAGCAATAATGTAGTTTTGCATAAAAGTCTAGTAATCACATTTACTCCATCCAGTTGTAGTTTCAGAGAGGACTAGTGGTACATGAATAAATGTTATCTCTAAAGAAACAGAAATTAAAGAGCTTTTTCAGGTGCAAGATCAATGTGTTGCAACCCCTAAAGGGGATATAAAAGCCCAAACTAATCACCTGTTCTTTGGATAGGTTTGAAACCAAGTTTGCAGGCATTTTTGTTCAATGGTTCCAACTGAATCTAGTCCAAAGCTCCTATATGCTGGAACCACTTGATGAATATGTAAGGCCTTTAGCCTTAGCTGCTTTGATCTCTCGATCTTCTCCAACTGGACTATATTACTTGTTATATACCTCCAAGGGAACAGAACACAGTTTAGATAAATTCGCAGTCTAGAAAGAGCTCCAGAAGGAACATGGTTCTCCATTGCTACCATCATCACAGAAGGTGCAGCAGCCACAGGGCACACCTTCCACAGATGTAGGGGGGCAGAGAATAATTTTGGAACTACTCCAATTAAAGTCAGCTTGGGGAGAGTGGTACTTCTCTACTTGTTTCTGAGACATTCGCATTAGTTTCTGAGACATTCGCATTAGCAACAGAGAGTGTTGTGTTGCCGCTGCCAGGGGCCTACGGTGATGACTTCAGAAACAGAATTGAATGATGTCACTGCGACACCTTGGTAACAGCTGCCTCTGAGCAAGTTGAGCGAGGAGGGACAGAGAAGTGTGCTGGATGAAACCACGTGAGGACTTGTGGATCCCACGTGGAGGTGCATCGAGAGGGCCCACCCTTCTGTAAGTGTTTGGATGCTTCCTTTTAGTCTTCTGTAGTTTGTGCAAAGTCCTTTCACAAGCATGAAGTCTGGTACTTTGGCTCAGTGATGTAGCTGCACAGAGTGACAGGTGCAACATGTGGCTGAGGGCCTCTGCACGTTCTCTCTTTCCCACACACGATCAAGAAAGAAGGGTAGACAAATAAGAGTGTGCTGTGGTCCTGCCATAGACCTCAAGTACTACAGCATAAACAAGAGACTTGAAAGTAGCCCATCACATTAAACTTCAGGACAGCAATGCACTTCATCAGCTGGTCTGGCCTGTTGAGTGGAGTGTCTCAGGATGGAGTGGATGAAGATGCACTCCACCTGCTTTCAGATTAGCGCTTGCAGTGAGCAAGCTGCCTGGCCTTAACATTTTTCATTTCATTTTTCACCCGACTTTTGCTGGTTCTTCTTGGTCTAGAAAAAAAAAAAAAAAAAAAAAAAGTGAACTCAGATCAAAATAGAAGGATTTCCTTTTCATTAATTCCATGTTCTTAACTTGACAGATTTGGTTATTGACGTAGAAGGGACGTATCTGGCCTGACTGCAACACCCATGCTCGCAGTGTGGACAGTTCTCATAAAGGTGATTCAGGGTAGTTTCTGGAAACGAAGACATCAGATGGCAAAGGTAATCTCCAACATTTTTTTTTTTTTTTTTTTTTTTTTTTTTTTGTGCTAATGCAGGAAAGGCAAGTAAGAGTAAAAGTAAGAGTCCAGATAGTGTAAGAAGCAGCAGCTGTGAAGGAAACTTCCTTCTGGCTGATATGGCTCCATATCTAGTTGTGGAGGTCATAGTGCAGGTGGAAGCATGTTCTCGTCCAAATACTTAGCTCTCTGTTTTCACAACAGGTCTAGCAGCAGAATGTCTTTGAAACAACTGTGCCTGTGACCAAGTTCATGCATCGTGGTAGACAAGGTAAAAGCTCTGGACAAGCAAAGGGGAGGGATGGATGGGCATGCAATACGATCACTTCAATCTTATCTCTCTAAGAAACCTTACTGAGAAAACAAAACAGAACAGAACAAAACAGAACAGAACAAAACAGAACAGAACAAATGAAACAAACAGCTAGCTTGCTGGAGACATTGTCTGGGAAACAGTGGAAACACTTGCAGACAAAAACATATCAAAAGACTAACACTTTGAGCTTGATTCTAAACCAACATCCTCAACTCAAACTCTTGTTTATGTTCATTACAGACTGGTAGAATAACATGTCACATTTGATGACTTTGCAGCATAGATGTCAGAAATGCAGCTTGGGATCACCTGCTTCTACTTAGAGTTCAGTCTGAAGGGATGAGCAAGTAATTGTTCCTGGGCTGTTGGAAATCTGTTCTAAAGTCTGTTTTCTAACACTCTTCTAGATGCTTCTCTGTCCATCGCTCTGACCTGCCAACTCTGGTGCAAGTGTGCAGTTGTGGCAAGAGGGATTTCCTAGTCCTGATTTGACCTGGTGGACACCAACTTTCCTAGTCAACTGCCGATGTTGCTGAGGAGGCAGCAGTATCAAAGCCCTTGTTGATGAAGATAGAACAAGTTTGGGGAGGCTTTGGCATTTCTGCACAACGCTGCTTCCTGATTGTGACCCAAGACGCAGATTCTGAACTAGGCAAAGTAAGCTAGAGTAAGCTAGACTGCATGTCCTGGTAATTTTCTTTTCTTTATTTATTTTTCATTCGTCGCTTGTAAGAAAATCTAAATCTTTCAACCATTTGTTTGAAAACACAGTTTTATGGAAATGATTGTGGGTGTGCTCCTTAACCTTGTTTGGAACCTGTTTAACCTCGCTTCACTTAGAGGAGACCTGTGCTCAAATTTATGCTTACCATGATCAAGTGGCATCCTTTTTCCTTTTGGTATTCTTGACTTTGGCGCTTGCAAGTGAGGTTGAAAAGAGTTCTCAGGATGATTCTTCTTTTCCTTTGCAGTATCCCAAACTCCAGATTACATCTGATCTTCATCTCTGATCTGAAAAGCTTCGCAGGCCAAAAGAGAATTGAGATGAGGAGTGAAATACAGAATGCTGGTGAATCTTTCCAGTTCCCACCCGTAACTTTTGTGAGAGAAGCAGGTGCGTTGCTGTAGTGGTAGGAAGTCAATAAGATAACGATCATGCCCTTGAAGGCGAGTAATGGTATAAAGATGAAGAATGCAAGGCCCTGGTTAAAGACAGTCTTTAGGCTGCTTCTGGATCAGCAGTTTGTTTGGTTCTTGCACAGCCTCATCTCCACTTGCTTAGAAGCTGTGAAGATGGGAAGAACACTTGGTGTTTTTCATCCGCTCTCAACCTCATCTCCATTTCCTCCGAAGCTGTGAATATTGGAAGTACACTTGGTTCTTCCAATGATGTGAAGAGCCAAGTGTCTTGGGTCTTCCATCAACTCAGAGGTATCAAGAGAATAAGGTATTTGCTTGATAGGACAGTACTTAATTTAGGTATTTATTAAGTGAAGAAGAACACTGAAACCAGCCAAAGCCGTATCAGACATGGTAAGGCCATGCTTCTGTTAGGAAGTAATTCAGAGTGCTTCCATGGTGTACTTTGGACAGATTAACTCTGGTCCTCTGGACTAAGCACCCCCAAGGGACAATTCTCTGAAAAATCTCTCGGAATGATCTGTCCTCATCTCTTACACTGTAGTCTCCATTAGGAAAGGATAAATATTCATTGCCCATGTGGAAAGGAGCTCCTCATGTAGTTGTTTCTAACCAAAATCTCCTTCTTGTGTTCTGTTGACAGAAACCACTTGGCGAGCCAAGCCAAATCACCGAAAATGGAAGTAGTGGAACTACTGCCAAACCGTGCTGCTGCTTCTAAACCAAACTGCAGTGTAGGTGGGGACAGAGCAAGGGGACACAACCCAGCCAGGGCGAAATTGAAAGTCACCTGTCTGAGCCGCGGAAGGAAGTCAGCGTTTCCCAGTTTGAGACTGTTCCCTGACTGGTACCACAGCAGCTGGAACGCTTCCGATTGCTGCTGATGGATTCCCATGGATCAGCCAGTGACACAAGCTGCCAGAGCGACTGAAGCGATCTGGAGTTACGCTTCTCCCCCTTCTGCGTTCAGATCCATGAAAGGAAGGAGAAGAGGGGAGAAGAAGAGGGGAGAAAAGAAGAGAGGGGGAAAGAAAAGGACAAGAAGGGAGGGAAGGGGAGGGAAGGGGAGGGAAGGGGAGGGAATGGGCGGGAAGGGGAGGGAAAGGGAGGGAAGGGGAGGGAATGGGAGGGCAGGGCAGGGCAGGGGCATGTAGGGCATTGTAGGGGAGAGTAGGCTAGTGTAGGATAGTGTTGGGATAGTGTAGGATAGTGAGGGGAGTGTAGGGGAGTGTAGGGGAGGGGAGTGTAGGGGAGGATAGTGTAGGGAGGGGAGTGCAGGGGAGGGGAGTGCAGGGGAGATGAGCATAGAGGAGGGGAGTGCAGGGGAGTGTAGTGTAGGGGGGTTTGGGGGAGTGTAGTGTAGGGGAGTGTAGGGGAGGGGAGTTTAGGGGAGTGTAGGGGAGGGGAGTCTAGGGAAGGGCAGTGTAGGGGAGTGTAGGGGAGGGGAGTGTAGCGGAGGGAAGTGTAGAGGAGCATAGGGGAGTGGAGTGGAGTGGAGTGTAGGGGAGTTTAGGGGAGGGGAGTTTACGGGAGTTTAGGGGAGGGGAGAGGAGTTTAGGGGAGGGGAGTTTAGGGGAGTGGAGGGGAGTTTAGGGGAGGGGAGTTTAGGGGAGTTTAGGGGAGTTTAGGGGAGGGGAGTTTAGGGGAGTGGAGGGGAGGGGAGGGGAGTTTAGGGGAGGGGAGTTTAGGGGAGGGGAGGGGAGTTTAGGGGAGTTTAGGGGAGGGGAGTTTAGGGGAAGGGAGTTTAGGGGAGGGGAGTTTAGGGGAGTTTAGGGGAGTTTAGGGGAGGGGAGGGGAGTTTAGGGGAGGGGAGTTTAGGGGAGGGAAGGGGAGTTTAGGGGAGGGAAGGGGAGTTTAGGGGAGGGGAGTTTAGGGGAGTTTAGGGGAGTTTAGGGGAGTTTAGGGGAGTTTAGGGGAGGGGAGTTTAGGGGAAGGGAGTTTAGGGGAGGGGAGTTTAGGGGAGTTTAGGGGAGGGGAGGGGAGGGGAGGGGAGGGGAGTTTAGGGGAGGGGAGTTTAGGGGAGGGGAGGGTAGTTTAGGGGAGGGGAGTTTAGGGGAGGGAAGTGGAGTTTAGGGGAGGGAAGGGGAGGGGAGGGGAGGGGAGGGGAGGGGAGGGGGTGGGTATTGGTGGGAAGTAAGGAATGGGCCAGGGAGGGAATGGGAGGGGAGGGGAGTGCTACCCTAAATAAAATGGCCAAAGAAGTGACATTTTGGATCTGGAGCCAAATATGTATGTTGCCATTCATTCCACAACGCGATTCATCACAGCAATCTGCGTTTTGCACAGTGCCATTAAGGGTTTGGCATGCACAGAGGTGACTGAGTATTTTCAGAACTAACTTTCCTTCCTAACTGATTTGAGACTTTTGCTGGTGTTATAAATGGCTCAGTCTTCAAAATAGGGCAAGAATCAAAGTTTACAATGTATGAAAGGAACGCATTTCCCTTCAAGTTCTCTATTGACACGAATTGCTAAAACCTTCCTCACACTGGAATGCAAAAGATCAGGTGATTGGTTAACGTAGGGTTGGCAGCTGAGCAGGGGAAACATCTTCAAAACTTCCAAATATTTCCCCTATGCAGAACTCCAACTCCTTCTTCTCTGCTCTCTGGTTGTGAAAGTTTCTGTCACCTGCTCAGGAAGCAGAAGCAGTCAAATGGGATTTCGAGGGATCCAGCTAGAGCATCAGTGCCAGTTAGAGGAAGCAATCAATTCCCAGGTAGTCCAGGGTTTGAAGAGAGTTTAAGCAGCTTTCCAAGGAACATGTCCAAGTGCAAAGCAACCAATTGATCTGACTCTCCAGTGAAAGAAAAGGAAGTGCAGAGCAGCAAATGCTTGAGAGAGGGAAACCTTTTTGAAGCACAGCCATTTGGGGCCGAGACCTGTTCATGTGCTAGGCAGTCCCAGGAAGCGTCAAAGTGTGAGCCGTGCTCTCCATCCAGCACTGGCGTCCTGCACTTTCTGGAGGTTCTTGATTCTGTAATCAGAATTCCAACAATCTCCTCAACAGCATACAGATCCAAAACCCACAGACCCAGATCAAACAGCCTCCCATCTGGTTGTATCATTGTCAGGCATGCATTCTTTTCTAGTAACTGGTCCTTAGTTCAGATCAAACACAAATAACAAAATTCAGATGACTCCTAAACTCTCCAGACAGCTCTGGTGTTGCTGTAGGATGGAATACAATTGTTTTCCTTACAACCCCCCAGTTCTTTCCATGTCTGTTCTGGACCTTGGGATCTCTTTTGGGAGCTACATTACGCAGAGAACTACAAGAAGGCTGAGATCACCGCTGCCTCAATGTAATGCAAAGGTGAAGGCCTTTATGACAGCCAGTTTGGAAAGGAATGCAGCCCCATCTTGTCAGCATCAGAGCAGAGCCAGCTCCAGATGGCTCCAAAAAGGACCTGCTGCTGGCCAGAGCCGAGGCAGGGAGTGCTGCTGGGTGGGCTTCGGGGGAGCAGATTTAAGGAAGGGGGGAAAATACAATACTGCTGTGCAACAGCAGCTGGGAGAGAGGCTTGTGAAAGCGTGAGAGAAGCAGCCCTGCAGCTCCCAAGAGAAGTGCCGCAGGAGGGCAGGAGGTGCTGCAGGCAGGCAGGCAGCAGCAGTTCCCCTGCGGGCTGTGCAGGGAGAGGCCCCTGGTGGAGCAGGCTGTCCCCCTGCAGCCCATGGGTCCCCCATGGAGCAGATCTCCACGCTGCAGCCCCCCCATGGGTGGAGGAGCCCCCGCTGGAGCAGGTGGATGTGGCCTGGAGGAGGCTGCGGCCCATGGAGAGCCCCCGCAGGAGCAGGCCCCGGGCCGGAGCTGCAGCCCGTGGAGAGGAGCCCACGTGGAGCAGGGGCAGAGAGGGACCGAGAAGGAGTGGTGGAGATGAAGTGCTACAGACTGACCACAACCCCCAGTCCAGTCCCCCTGTTCCCCTGCGCTGCACGGGGGGAGGAGCTGGAAGAGCTCAGATGGGGGGAAGGAAGGTGGTTTTGGTTTCTTTCCTTTGGTTCTCACTTGTCTAGCCTGGGAGTAGTAGTAGTTAGGCAGGAAATCTTCCTGTCTCCCTATGCTGAGTCTGCTTTGCCCATCACAATCCTTGTTGAGCGATCTCCCTGTCCTTGTCTCAACCCTTGAGCCCTTTGCATCGTATTTTCTCTCCCTTTCTCTTTGAGGAGGGGGAGGGAGAGAGTGGCCGTGATGGAGCTCGGCTGCCCACCCACCGAAAAGCACTGCAGCTGCAAAGTACTGGAAAAGTTTTCAGAAGCAACAAGGTGTTTAACAAGGAAATGTATAGTTTCCTTTTTCAGGCTTCCTAAATAATTGGGCTTATTTCATATTCCCAACTCGGAGGAGGAGAATTGTTGATTTCACCTTCTTTTTTCTTACTTGGAAATCAAAGGTGAACAGCTCTAAAAGTAAGGGGAACGTATCAGAAGCAAGCTTTTTTTTGCTTGTAATCCTTTCTTAAGGAAAAGATTTCTCACACACCTTCCACAGATGTAGGGGGGCAGAGAATAATTTTGGAACTACTCCAATTAAAGTCAGCTTGGGGAGAGTGGTACTTCTCTATTTGTTTCTGAGACATTCGCATTAGTTTCTGAGACATTCGCATTAGCAACAGAGAGTGTTGTGTTGCCGCTGCCAGGGGCCTACGGTGATGACTTCAGAAACAGAATTGAATGATGTCACTGCGACACCTTGGTAACAGCTGCCTCTGAGCAAGTTGAGCGAGGAGGGACAGAGAAGTGTGCTGGATGAAACCACGTGAGGACTTGTGGATCCCACGTGGAGGTGCATCGAGAGGGCCCACCCTTCTGTAAGTGTTTGGATGCTTCCTTTTAGTCTTCTGTAGTTTGTGTAAAGTCCTTTCACAAGCATGAAGTTTGGTGCTTTGGCTCAGTGATGTAGCTGCACAGAGTGACAGGTGCAACATGTGGCTGAGGGCCTCTGCACGTTCTCTCTTTCCCACACACGATCAAGAAAGAAGGGTAGACAAATAAGAGTGTGCTGTGGTCCTGCCATAGACCTCAAGTACTACAGCATAAACAAGAGACTTGAAAGTAGCCCATCACATTAAACTTCAGGACAGCAATGCACTTCATCAGCTGGTCTGGCCTGTTGAGTGGAGTGTCTCAGGATGGAGTGGATGAAGATGCACTCCACCTGCTTTCAGATTAGCGCTTGCAGTGAGCAAGCTGCCTGGCCTTAACATTTTTCATTTCATTTTTCACCCGACTTTTGCTGGTTCTTCTTGGTCTAGAAAAAAAAAAAAAAAAAAAAAAAAAAAAAGTGAACTCAGATCAAAATAGAAGGATTTCCTTTTCATTAATTCCATGTTCTTAACTTGACAGATTTGGTTATTGACGTAGAAGGGACGTATCTGGCCTGACTGCAACACCCATGCTCGCAGTGTGGACAGTTCTCATAAAGGTGATTCAGGGTAGTTTCTGGAAACGAAGACATCAGATGGCAAAGGTAATCTCCAACATTTTTTTTTTTTTTTTTTTTTTTTTTTTTTTGTGCTAATGCAGGAAAGGCAAGTAAGAGTAAAAGTAAGAGTCCAGATAGTGTAAGAAGCAGCAGCTGTGAAGGAAACTTCCTTCTGGCTGATATGGCTCCATATCTAGTTGTGGAGGTCATAGTGCAGGTGGAAGCATGTTCTCGTCCAAATACTTAGCTCTCTGTTTTCACAACAGGTCTAGCAGCAGAATGTCTTTGAAACAACTGTGCCTGTGACCAAGTTCATGCATCGTGGTAGACAAGGTAAAAGCTCTGGACAAGCAAAGGGGAGGGATGGATGGGCATGCAATACGATCACTTCAATCTTATCTCTCTAAGAAACCTTACTGAGAAAACAAAACAGAACAGAACAAAACAGAACAGAACAAAACAGAACAGAACAAATGAAACAAACAGCTAGCTTGCTGGAGACATTGTCTGGGAAACAGTGGAAACACTTGCAGACAAAAACATATCAAAGCACTAACACTTTGAGCTTGATTCTAAACCAACATCCTCAACTCAAACTCTTGTTTATGTTCATTACAGACTGGTAGAATAACATGTCACATTTGATGACTTTGCAGCATAGATGTCAGAAATGCAGCTTGGGATCACCTGCTTCTACTTAGAGTTCAGTCTGAAGGGATGAGCAAGTAATTGTTCCTGGGCTGTTGGAAATCTGTTCTAAAGTCTGTTTTCTAACACTCTTCTAGATGCTTCTCTGTCCATCGCTCTGACCTGCCAACTCTGGTGCAAGTGTGCAGTTGTGGCAAGAGGGATTTCCTAGTCCTGATTTGACCTGGTGGACACCAACTTTCCTAGTCAACTGCCGATGTTGCTGAGGAGGCAGCAGTATCAAAGCCCTTGTTGATGAAGATAGAACAAGTTTGGGGAGGCTTTGGCATTTCTGCACAACGCTGCTTCCTGATTGTGACCCAAGACGCAGATTCTGAACTAGGCAAAGTAAGCTAGAGTAAGCTAGACTGCATGTCCTGGTAATTTTCTTTTCTTTATTTATTTTTCATTCGTCGCTTGTAAGAAAATCTAAATCTTTCAACAGTTTGTTTGAAAACACAGCTTTATGGAAATGATTGTGGGTGTGCTCCTTAACCTTGTTTGGAACCTGTTTAACCTCGCTTCAGTTAGAGGAGACCTGTGCTCAAATTTATGCTTACCATGATCAAGTGGCATCCTTTTTCCTTTTGGTATTCTTGACTTTGGCGCTTGCAAGTGAGGTTGAAAAGAGTTCTCAGGATGATTCTTCTTTTCCTTTGCAGTATCCCAAACTCCAGATTACATCTGATCTTCATCTCTGATCTGAAAAGCTTCGCAGGCCAAAAGAGAATTGAGATGAGGAGTGAAACACAGAATGCTGGTGAATCTTTCCAGTTGCCACCCGTAAGTTTTGTGAGAGAAGCAGGTGCGTTGCTGTAGTGGTAGGAAGTCAATAAGATAACGATCATGCCCTTGAAGGCGAGTAATGGTATAAAGATGAAGAATGCAAGGCCCTGGTTAAAGACAGTCTTTAGGCTGCTTCTGGATCAGCAGTTTGTTTGGTTCTTGCACAGCCTCATCTCCACTTGCTTAGAAGCTGTGAAGATGGGAAGAACACTTGGTGTTTTTCATCCGCTCTCAACCTCATCTCCATTTCCTCCGAAGCTGTGAATATTGGAAGTACACTTGGTTCTTCCAATGATGTGAAGAGCCAAGTGTCTTGGGTCTTCCATCAACTCAGAGGTATCAAGAGAATAAGGTATTTGCTTGATAGGACAGTACTTAATTTAGGTATTTATTAAGTGAAGAAGAACACTGAAACCAGCCAAAGCCGTATCAGACATGGTAAGGCCATGCTTCTGTTAGGAAGTAATTCAGAGTGCTTCCATGGTGTACTTTGGACAGATTAACTCTGGTCCTCTGGACTAAGCACCCCCAAGGGACAATTCTCTGAAAAATCTCTCGGAATGATCTGTCCTCATCTCTTACACTGTAGTCTCCATTAGGAAAGGATAAATATTCATTGCCCATGTGGAAAGGAGCTCCTCATGTAGTTGTTTCTAACCAAAATCTCCTTCTTGTGTTCTGTTGACAGAAACCACTTGGCGAGCCAAGCCAAATCACCGAAAATGGAAGTAGTGGAACTACTGCCAAACCGTGCTGCTGCTTCTAAACCAAACTGCAGTGTAGGTGGGGACAGAGCAAGGGGACACAACCCAGCCAGGGCGAAATTGAAAGTCACCTGTCTGAGCCGCGGAAGGAAGTCAGCGTTTCCCAGTTTGAGACTGTTCCCTGACTGGTACCACAGCAGCTGGAACGCTTCCGATTGCTGCTGATGGATTCCCATGGATCAGCCAGTGACACAAGCTGCCAGAGCGACTGAAGCGATCTGGAGTTACGCTTCTCCCCCTTCTGCGTTCAGATCCGTGAAAGGAAGGAGAAGAGGGGAGAAGAAGAGGGGAGAAAAGAAGAGAGGGGGAAAGAAAAGGACAAGAAGGGAGGGAAGGGGAGGGAAGGGGAGGGAAGGGGAGGGAATGGGCGGGAAGGGGAGGGAAAGGGAGGGAAGGGGAGGGAATGGGAGGGCAGGGCAGGGCAGGGGCATGTAGGGCATTGTAGGGGAGAGTAGGCTAGTGTAGGATAGTGTTGGGATAGTGTAGGATAGTGAGGGGAGTGTAGGGGAGTGTAGGGGAGGGGAGTGTAGGGGAGGATAGTGTAGGGAGGGGAGTGCAGGGGAGGGGAGTGCAGGGGAGATGAGCATAGAGGAGGGGAGTGCAGGGGAGTGTAGTGTAGGGGGGTTTGGGGGAGTGTAGTGTAGGGGAGTGTAGGGGAGGGGAGTTTAGGGGAGTGTAGGGGAGGGGAGTCTAGGGAAGGGCAGTGTAGGGGAGTGTAGGGGAGGGGAGTGTAGCGGAGGGAAGTGTAGAGGAGCATAGGGGAGTGGAGTGGAGTGGAGTGTAGGGGAGTTTAGGGGGGGGAGTTTACGGGAGTTTAGGGGAGGGGAGAGGAGTTTAGGGGAGGGGAGTTTAGGGGAGTGGAGGGGAGTTTAGGGGAGGGGAGTTTAGGGGAGTTTAGGGGAGTTTAGGGGAGGGGAGTTTAGGGGAGTGGAGGGGAGGGGAGGGGAGTTTAGGGGAGGGGAGTTTAGGGGAGGGGAGGGGAGTTTAGGGGAGTTTAGGGGAGGGGAGTTTAGGGGAAGGGAGTTTAGGGGAGGGAGTTTAGGGGAGTTTAGGGGAGTTTAGGGGAGGGGAGGGGAGTTTAGGGGAGGGGAGTTTAGGGGAGGGAAGGGGAGTTTAGGGGAGGGAAGGGGAGTTTAGGGGAGGGGAGTTTAGGGGAGTTTAGGGGAGTTTAGGGGAGTTTAGGGGAGTTTAGGGGAGGGGAGTTTAGGGGAAGGGAGTTTAGGGGAGGGGAGTTTAGGGGAGTTTAGGGGAGTTTAGGGGAGGGGAGGGGAGTTTAGGGGAGGGGAGTTTAGGGGAGGGGAGGGTAGTTTAGGGGAGGGGAGTTTAGGGGAGGGAAGTGGAGTTTAGGGGAGGGAAGGGGAGGGGAGGGGAGGGGGTGGGTATTGGTGGGAAGTAAGGAATGGGCCAGGGAGGGAATGGGAGGGGAGGGGAGTGCTACCCTAAATAAAATGGCCAAAGAAGTGACATTTTGGATCTGGAGCCAAATATGTATGTTGCCATTCATTCCACAACGCGATTCATCACAGCAATCTGCGTTTTGCACAGTGCCATTAAGGGTTTGGCATGCACAGAGGTGACTGAGTATTTTCAGAACTAACTTTCCTTCCTAACTGATTTGAGACTTTTGCTGGTGTTATAAATGGCTCAGTCTTCAAAATAGGGCAAGAATCAAAGTTTACAATGTATGAAAGGAACGCATTTCCCTTCAAGTTCTCTATTGACACGAATTGCTAAAACCTTCCTCACACTGGAATGCAAAAGATCAGGTGATTGGTTAACGTAGGGTTGGCAGCTGAGCAGGGGAAACATCTTCAAAACTTCCAAATATTTCCCCTATGCAGAACTCCAACTCCTTCTTCTCTGCTCTCTGGTTGTGAAAGTTTCTGTCGCCTGCTCAGGAAGCAGAAGCAGTCAAATGGGATTTCGAGGGATCCAGCTAGAGCATCAGTGCCAGTTAGAGGAAGCAATCAATTCCCAGGTAGTCCAGGGTTTGAAGAGAGTTTAAGCAGCTTTCCAAGGAACATGTCCAAGTGCAAAGCAACCAATTGATCTGACTCTCCAGTGAAAGAAAAGGAAGTGCAGAGCAGCAAATGCTTGAGAGAGGGAAACCTTTTTGAAGCACAGCCATTTGGGGCCGAGACCTGTTCATGTGCTAGGCAGTCCCAGGAAGCGTCAAAGTGTGAGCCGTGCTCTCCATCCAGCACTGGCGTCCTGCACTTTCTTCTTGATTCTGTAATCAGAATTCCAACAATCTCCTCAACAGCATACAGATCCAAAACCCACAGACCCAGATCAAACAGCCTCCCATCTGGTTGTATCATTGTCAGGCATGCATTCTTTTCTAGTAACTGGTCCTTAGTTCAGATCAAACACAAATAACCAAATTCAGATGACTCCTAAACTCTCCAGACAGCTCTGGTGTTGCTGTAGGATGGAATACAATTGTTTTCCTTACAACCCCCCAGTTCTTTCCATGTCTGTTCTGGACCTTGGGATCTCTTTTGGGAGCTACATTACGCAGAGAACTACAAGAAGGCTGAGATCACCGCTGCCTCAATGTAATGCAAAGGTGAAGGCCTTTATGACAGCCAGTTTGGAAATGAATGCAGCCCCATCTTGTCAGCATCAGAGCAGAGCCAGCTCCAGATGGCTCCAAAAAGGAGCTGCTGCTGGCCAGAGCCGAGGCAGGGAGTGCTGCTGGGTGGGCTTCGGGGGAGCAGATTTAAGGAAGGGGGGAGAATACTGCTGTGCAACAGCAGCTGGGAGAGAGGCTTGTGAAAGCGTGAGAGAAGCAGCCCTGCAGCTCCCAAGAGAAGTGCCGCAGGAGGGCAGGAGGTGCTGCAGGCAGGCAGGCAGCAGCAGTTCCCCTGCGGGCTGTGCAGGGAGAGGCCCCTGGTGGAGCAGGCTGTCCCCCTGCAGCCCATGGGTCCCCCATGGAGCAGATCTCCACGCTGCAGCCCCCCCATGGGTGGAGGAGCCCCCGCTGGAGCAGGTGGATGTGGCCTGGAGGAGGCTGAGGCCCATGGAGAGCCCCCGCAGGAGCAGGCCCCGGGCCGGAGCTGCAGCCCGTGGAGAGGAGCCCCCGCAGGAGCAGGGGTCTGGGAGGAGCTGCTGCCCACCCGTGGGGGACCCGTGCTGGAGCAGTTTGCTCCTCGAGGATGGATGGATGGACCCCATGGGATGGAGCCGTGTGGTAGCAGTGCTTGAAGAGCCTGCTGCTGCATGGGGGAAGCCCATGCAATATCAGTTCAGGAAGGACGGTATACCATTGAAGGGATTGCACATGGAGCAGGGGCAGAGAGGGACCGAGGAGTGGTGAAGATGAAGTGTTGTAGACTGACCACAACCCCCAGTCCCCCTGTTCCCCTGCGCTGCTCGGGAGGAGGAGGTGGAAGAGGTCAGATGGGAGAAGGTGTTTTTGGTTTCTTTCCTTTCGTTCTCACTTGTCTAGCCTGGTAGTAGTAGTAGTTAGGCCGGAAATCTTACTGTCGCCCTATGCTGAGTCTGCTTTGCCTGTCACGATACTTGTTGAGTGATCTCCCCATCCTTATCACAACCCTTGAGGCCTTTGCATCGTATTTTCTCCCCCTTTCTATTCGAGGAGGGGGAGTGAGAAAGTGACTGAGGTGGAGCTTGGCTGACCACCCAAGTAAAACCACCACGGGGTCCTTCCCAGAGAATACAGTTCTTCAGGAATTTCTCCAGGAAGGGTACTCTCCATATGGTCCTGTCCTTCAGGAAAGGACTGCTCCAGTGTGGGATCTTCTCCAAAGGCTGCAGTTCCTGCCAGGGGTGCGCTCCTGTGTGGGCTCTGCACAGGCTGCGATGTCCTTCAGGACTCAACCACCTGCTGCAGTATGGATTCCTCTAGGGACTGTAGGTCCCTTTCTCCATTTGTTAGCACAGATTGCTCCATCACGGCTGCTGAGCTCAGCTTTGGCCAGTGCTGTGCCAGTTTCAACCCTTTTGGACAACCTCAGCTGTCAACCTGGCTGGAGCCAACTGTGTTTGACATACCACCCCTGCAGCCCCCTGCCACCAAAACATTGCCACCCAAAGCCAGTACAGGAAGAAAAGAACAATTATACTGCATAGTGTATATATATATAGATAGATAGGCACAGTGTGTATATATATATTTATATATATATATATAAATGTATATTTTATATATGTATATAGGCACAGTATATATACTGTGCCTATATATATATATATGCATATTTTATATATTTATGTAAATTCACGAGCACAGTTTTCACTGTGCATGAAACTGTTGAAGATATTTGATTATTATTATTGAGCTATTAAATAGAACTTACTGAGAAATCCTACTGCCATCATTGTAGTACCAATTTGTTTCAGTCTCAAAAAATGAAGAGTTTTGCATTGCAGTGGGCATAACAACAGCAGAAGACTGGTAAAACACTGTAAATCTTTTAGAACAGAAGGAGCACAGGAAGATATGGCAGGGAATTAATGCATGCAGTGAAAAGAGGCACCTAGGAATGCTTCTTTCTCACTACTTTTTCATTGATCTGTTCTTGATTTTATTTTGCTGGAGGATGGTAGCTGATTACACCAACCCACACATAGTAGGAAACAATATATGGAAGATGTTTCTTAGAAACCCCTCAGGCTGCAGCAATTCTATCTTATCATCATTGGCTGTGTGGATGTCGTTTCTCTTCCAACATAAGCAGTTAAACTCAATAATCCTATTACTGCAGCAAAGTAGGATGCAAGAATCCTCCAAAGCAGAAAAGAGCCAAACGAAATTAAATACATTTTGATACATTGAAATATCCTTTAAAAATCTGCTTTATGCAGTGTCAGGATTTCTGCATAGAGTTTTGTTATTAAATAAGCAACTGAATAATCATTAAATGATTTGTAGTTATTCTACCCTGAAGGATACTTTATGGGATTCCGTGTCATGGTTCTGCTCAATGTAAGTATCAGAAATTGCAATTAGGGGAGTCTGTGAGAAAATACAGGTAGAAACATTTTCAGGACGACTGCATGCACTCGTCTTGCATCTGCAGCTCATCCTGCACAGACAGTGTGATCAAGCATCTCATTAAGAGCTTAACAGTAACTGTGGCATGGTTGAGAGCAAATTGATTAAAGTTCAGGCTGCATATTAATACTAAGATGATGAGACTGGGAAAAGCAGTGAGAAGGTATAGGAAATATGTCAGCCCTTTTACTGAGGATGTACATCCATCAGTTGTCTCTTCTGTTGATTTTCTAATTTGAGGGCATCTTATTAGATTTTCAGCTGCTTTTAAGTCACCATGTAGCTGTATGGATTGGGGTGGCATTTTATTTATTTTTTAACTTGGATCAGGTAACAATATTACACTGAACTGCAGTTTTGGAACTGATGCACTATTAAGCTGCTTATTTGTAGCACATGGCATCTTACTATGAACATTTATTACAAGGCTTTTGTGGTTCTGTTAGTTTGGGATAAATCAGGTCTTCTGATTCGATCTCATAGTGTGCTGCACTAAAGCGTTCATAACATGGGATTTGAAATCTAAAAAGCAAGAAGCAATTAAACTGAGAAATGCCCTAGCCACAACCTGTTGACCAGCTACCTACAGCATCTCTGCCTAATTTTTCTACCTATAAAATAGGTTACTCATTCCGGCACTTAAACAACTTTAAAATCTTTCAATGGAAGGCACTACAAATTTGATGGGTTTGCTTCTATTACAAATACAGGGCTTATCACAACAATACTTTTTGCATAGCTACTTGATTACATAATTCAGTTTGCTCTCCTGTATCTACCTCATTTGAACTGTCTGTTTTAGGTGGGGAGTGAGATAAAACAGAATCTCATGGGAAGAGACCACCACACTCTTGACAATACATTGATAAAAGATTAGACTGTTTATCAGCTCTGTGATGATGATGCTAAGATAAAGTAAACAACATGAGAATGTATTGGGGTCCAACAAAAATTATGGCACGTCTAATTATGGTGCTTTTAAATTTGGAGCAGTTATATCCAAGCACTAGTAGCAGGCATTACCACACAGTGAACTCTGTGGTAATTTAAGGAATAGGTGTGGTTGAAATTTTGTTATTGTTTTTTCTTGATGAGCTTTCAGTTTCACCAGTTCCTTGGTCTGTCTTCCCAATTGGCTGCAGAAATACCCACAATTGTATGAAGAAAATGTTGGAAACATGAAGACATCGACATGCATGTGTAAAAGATCTGTAGAACTGCAGTCTTAGTGACATACATTACTCATATTTTCATTCTCTCTCTTTTTTTTTTCCATATCCAAATTTTTGACCCAGAAGCAAATATTTTTATCTGCTTTGAAAGATTATTTTTTAATGCACAATTTCCGTATGTTACTGACAAAGCTTTTAAACAACTAGTCAAAACAGAAATACAAGGATAACATGGCCAGGAATATATTTAAAACACTGCACCTAGTATTTAAAATAAATAAAAAAGTAAGTAAATAAATCAATAGATACTGTTTCATTTCAAGCTTACTACACTAGAAAGGAAGAATGAAATTTCACCGTATCAGTGATATAGAAAATGCTGATTGTTGAGTTTATGTATTTATTTATAAATAAATATTTATTTATTTATTTATTTATTTTTCCATACCTGAAAGGAAATTTCTCAATCTCAAAGTGATTATGCTGAGAGCACAGCTGGCAGAGGCAGGCAGCATAGGCAGCAGTTTGTACAGCAGCCTCTGAGTTATGCTTTCACCACGGTTCAGGATCATTGCAGAATACGTAGGAACACTGAGAAACATAAGGGTGACCACTGTTGCTACCATGTCAGGAAAGGTAAGGGAAGCCACAGGGATGTGGGCCTGAGGAAGCTCTAGAGGCTTCTGCCGAGGAAGGTCATCTATCATTGACCCAAGGTGCCTGGAGTCTTCCTGGCCATTGCCCATCGTTTGGGGATGTCAAGTGCTTCTTCAGCTGGTGCTCAGGAGAGGTCTGTGTAAGAGCCCCTCCTTCAAGCACAACTCACAGAGAACAGCCAATAGAGGCAGCGGTTTTCACAGAATGGTGCAAAGAAGGAGGTGTCAGCTGAACTTGTACCACTGTAGCAGTCTCAAAAGTACCTCCTGGGACTTTTGTCCTATTCATTGGGATGGATCTGTCTTGAGCTTGGAGGAAGTGATTCCTGAATATCAACCAGCTTTCTTGGGTTCCTCTTTCCTCCAGGGCCTTATCTCCTGGGAGTCTTTCAAGCAGATCCTTGAAGAGCTCTTTCCAGTGGCACCTACTGGCATAACAAGAGGCAATGGGCACAAACTGGAATACAGAAAGTTCCCTCTGAACATCAGGAAACCATTCTTCACAGTGTGGGTGCATAAGAACTGTTACAGGTTACCCAGAGAGGCTGTGGAGCCCCCCTCCTTGTAAATACTCAAAAACCACCCAGACTGCTCCATGTGACCTTGCTTGAGTAGCGGGGCAGGACTGGTTGACCTCCAGAGGTCCTTTACAACCTCAGTCATTCTATGATTCTATGCTAAAGAATAAATTAAATTCAATTTCCTGATTGCTTATTATAGCTTATATTTATTTTGTACTCTGTTATTATCATAATCCTGAAGTCTTCCCTTATGCTGACAAGATACACTTTTCTTGTCTGCTTCTTGTAACTAGACTAGTTTGGAGTACTGGATGTTTTAAAGTACTTTGTAGTTGTAAAAATGAGTGCAAGAGGCACTCAATTTAGAAAAGGTAGTTCAGCAGGAACATCTTTCAATTCCCTGTGCCTCGTAAGTAGCTGAGTGGGACCGCTTAAACGAGATAATATGAAAGTGTTTTGCTAGATGTGAAGGGATTGTTCTTATGTGGTTATAAGGCTCAAGAGAGAAGCGTTCTTTCAGGAAATCAGAGAATGCTAGGACAGTTCAATGCAGGAAAAAATAAAGGTCAGAGTATTCCTCTTCATTTCAGTTCACCAAAGATAAGTCTTGAGTGGCTAATGGGTTAATACCGACTGGCTGAAACTGGCTACATTTTACATTTACTGCAAATGGTGACATTTCTAATGCAAGATGGCCAGTCTGGCAGTTTTCCATCCTTTGGGAAGAAAGGGATATTCTGAATGAAGAAAGAATACTTTGTTCTATTATATAATCTTCTCACATTGATTTTTTTCTTACAAGATTCTGTGTTCTGGCCATCTGGCTGCCTCTCACTTCCTTTGGCTCAGTTATTGAAGCAAACAAGATAGACTTTTGAAAGGACCAATATTATTTACCACATTATTGAATCTCAAAGACATTCATATTCAACTTTCTCACTCTGCTGATAAGCTTTGTTGGGAAGAAGAGGCTGGAAGTTATTGCATGTGAATTTATCAGTGGTTATTTACTCTGAGTAGAATTTTTAAAATTTCACAGGGTGGGAGCCTGAGTCTCTTTTCAAAAAATGATCTAACACTGAAACCAAGCTTCCAAAGCTGTGTATACCCAAGATCCAAAAGAATACGTGTGCTCCTAATGCCCATGTAAGCTCTCAACTTTCTATCAATTTCCTTAACTACCAGTAAGATCCTAAATATTCAGTTGGTTCTGTAGCTAGATATCGAATGACAGAAGCAGGCACCAACTCTTACTTTGAGAAGTATCTGTGTACAGTAGGTACCTAAATTTATGATCTTCGTTGTATGAATGAAGCCTGTTGGAATGATTCATATGAAAGTGATGAAAATCAGTTGTCATAACATATTTGGAAAATGCTGATATTTCAGAAAGAAATAAGGTGTGCTACTTTATGCAAAAATTGCCATTATCTGCTTCAAATCACTTATTACCTGGAAGCAAATTGTCTTGAATGCTTTTGAATTACTTTCTAATAGGCAAAGCACTTACCAGTGTGTTTTTGACATTGTATAAATGCTTTGTACACTGCCGCTAAAAAGCAGGGTGAGCAGCTTGTTGCATAACTGTATAGAGTTGAAGAGTAAAAAAAAAAAAAAAAAAAGAGTGTTATCTTGGGAAAAGTCAATCTGAATGACCTAATTTACTCGTGTGAAAGCAGAACTTAGTCCAGCAAAATAGACTTGAGACTTCACAAATGTATTTGGCTTTGTAAGTCTTAGAAGTTCTCAAGCTAAGGCACTTAAGCCCACAGCTACAGCCTTCCAAATTCCAGGTGAGCCACAGCCTATCCCAAGGCTTATATAAGGTCAATAAGGGCCTTTGTTGCCAATACCAGCATGCACTGGATGCCTAATGTTGATTTCTGGGTATTTCTCTGATATAGGTCAGCTTTCTGCTGACCAGCTCTATGCCTGACAACACACACACGTGCAAAGAAAAAAAAAAAAAAAAAAAAAAAAAAAAAAAAAAAGAAACATAGCTAAAACTTCGAGACACCCAACAGACCCCAAAGACCAGTAAGCGGGTTTTATGAGAGAAAGAGAAACACTCCTAATGAGGGAAGAGTAGAATAGATCTGAATGTTTTATGTCCACTTCTTACTCACTTAGATCCATCATAAGCATTTTATCAAAACAATCAGAAATGTATTATCAAATTGCAATCATATGAATTGCTTTGCAATTCACCTTTAAGACTAATTTGTATTTGACTTTTTTATATGGCATGCTAACCTGGAAGTTAATAAAGTTAAGAAGCATTGTCCAGCAGCAGGAATTAGCTCTTGTATGCATTTAAAATTAAGGATCTTAAAAACAAAAAGTGTCAGGAGTGCATTGTTTATTCTGTGTTCATCTTTCTAAAAAGTTACTGACAACTTACTCACCTACCACCTGTAAATTAGTCTCCAGCCTATTTTTATACTGGTTTAAAAATTAATAAGATGTTTTTAATTTTTTAATTGAAAATTTTAAAACAAGGTTTTATTAAATCACGATAAATTAATCAAATCAAGATAATTAAATTTTAAGGACAAAAGCCTTTCTTATTAATTGTTAAACCAGTTTGAAAACAGAATGAAGACACTGGGATTTCACTCCAGTTCTGTCAAAAAATTTACTTTACTGGCAAACAACTACCTGATACAATTAGTAATTTTAATTAAAAAAAAAAAATCTTCAGTTTAAAAAAATGTAACTTGTAGTTGAAGTCTTGGCCATTACTAACCAGACAGAATTTAGTCTGTCTTAGTCCTACAGTCTAATATTACTTGTACTTCTTGTTAGCTATTTAAACATGTTGTCGACTGTGAAACATGCAAAAACTGCAAAAGAAAATGTCTGGATTTAAAAAAAAAAAAAACTTTAAAATAGATAATTTTTGTAAACACGCATGTTGTTTCACATCTGCCAATTACTCAGATTCCTTCTTTGCCAAGATTTGCTCAGAGTGAGCTCCTGTCTACAAAAAGATTGCTGTGTCCTTTGTATCTGCTTGAATGGCTATTTCATCATCTATGCTAAAATGTCAACTACCAAAGACCAGGAATGGCTTAAATTTAGGCAAATCAAGATACCGTCTTCAAAGGAAGCTATCCTTAACAGCAATCTGCAAAGTTTAAGGACAGAACAGCCAGCAAGTCCATCTAGAATCTTCTGTCTTTACAAAAGCATTTGCAAGCAGATGAGTGTTCCCTCTCTTTATAAAGGTATTTGAGTACAGGTGTAACTGTGTTTCTAGTTATGAGCAGCAATGAAAGACAAGAGTGATTTAAGCTTAAGAGCTGGCAATATCTAAGTATCATTTTTTTATTTTATTTTTTGGGGGTAAGTGGTATCAAAAATTGCTGAGACAATTAAGCTGGTCATTAAGCAGACCTGTTCTTTCTAATTTTATATTTTTTTCTATGAAAGACTGAAGAAATGTAAAAGCAGATTGCTAGTGGCTAAGAAAACTTGAAGTATGCAGTTTCCTCAGGGATTGCTTCATCATACGCCTAAGGAGGGGAAAACATTCTCCCTGAAATGGGAAGTAATAACTGCTAGGGATCGTCATGCATAGATAATTTACTTTCTGCAAGATCTTTGACAGATGAGCTCTGGCAAACTTTATTGCTGTGCTTTAAGATGTTATTTACCCAGCTGTCTAACAGATCTTGTGCTGGAGATTATATCAACTAACAGAGTCAGAAAACAGAAGCACACTCTTGAATGTCACCTGCTCTACAAACCTTTAGGGCAAAGTTTGGTTTGCATGGTGGGCTGTATTATGATCCTCACCTGGAAACAGCTGACTGTGAAATACATTGGATTTGCCACACATAAGTGACTTCTAACAGAGATTTGGTGGCAAAAAACTGCCAGGGGTAAAATCATAGATGGCCACAACTGCTTCATCATGTGTTTCAGAGTTCCTACTCTGTTCTCTGTCTGAGAGGTATTTAGCTTATCAGATGTGAAGTTAGTCTTGAAGTGCATATCCCACAATCAATGAAACTTTATATATTTTGACAAATATGATGGTCTATTAGGAGAATATTTAATTACATATTATAGGCAAGTGCATTTATTCCATCCAACACATTAAAGAATTGGTACCCAAAGAAAGTTACATGTACCTATATAGGTTCTGAGGGCTGATGAAGGTGATGATGTATTTTGGTATGAGGCTTATAAAAAGAACCTTTCTAGCACCAGGCCTCAAAATGAAGGTAACAGGCACAATGAGCCTATCAGACCCAATATAGAGAGGTTAGACATTTCCTGAAAACAGCTGAGAAAGATGAGCTGGAAGAGTCAGGTACTGTTTTCTTGCTCGCTCTCTGTTTTGTCTCAGAAGACAGAGATAAAGGTGATGGACCTAAAACACTCCTAATGAAAGATTAATTTGCCTATATTTACTGTGTAGTTTTTATTTGAAGAATGAAATGGAAGGAAGGGCATGGATATATTTGGGGGCTGTTGTAGTGATGTGTACCTGTTGTAGTGAAGTGCCTAGAAATTTAAAGATTTCTCAGAGAACATTTTCTGCTCCAAGAACCAGAGGTTGAACATTTCATACATAGTTTGTTAAGATGATCTTCCCATGCAGAATGTGTCCCCATCACCAGAAAGGATACACCAACAAAATCCATCATACTGAAGAGTTTTGTTGATTATCTGTCGCTTTGATGACTGTGTCATGGGACAATTTAGTCTTCACAGACCTCTGAAACAGTTTAAAAATAAAATTATTCATTAATACAACAGTCCCTGCTATATTCCTTACTATTATCACCACTCCACATTGTGACTTCCACTTCTAGCCAGTCCTTCCTTAGTAAACTGGTGCTTTATAGACTTGGAAAGGCTTTGAGATGTGCCTTTGTACTGGTTTTGGAGTTAATTTTCTTCACAGTAGGTTGTATAGTGCTATGTTGTGGATTTGTGACAAAAATAGTGTTGATAATACGCAAGTGTTTTAGCAGTTGCTGAGGAGTATTTACATGGTGTCAAGGCCTTCTCCATTTCTCATGCTGCCCTGCCAGTGAGGAGGCTGGGGGTGCAGAAGGAGCTGGGAGGGGACACAGCCAAGACAGCTGGCCCAGGCTAGTCAGAAGGGATGCCTCGTACCAAGAGGTCTCATGCTCAGTAATAAAAGCTGGGGGAGAGAAGAAGGAGTCGGGGTTCACAGAATTGGAGTGATGGCTTTTGTCCAAGTAACCATTATGTGTGATGGGCACTGCTTTCCTGGAAATGGATGAACATCTGCCCACTGAGAGGAAGCAGTGAATACCTTTTTTTTAAAAAAAAAAAAAACAACAAATATATATATATATTTATTTTACTTGTGCACTAAGCTTTTGCTTTACCTGTTAAACCATCCTTATCTGCAAGTTTTCTCACTTTTACTCTTCTGATTCTCTCCCCATCCCATGGTGGGGGCTGATGAGCAGTTGCATAGGGCTCAGCTGCTTACTGGTGTAAGTAAGCAACAGTGTTGGTAAATAATATTTTGGGTCATTTTAATTTCCCACTGCCATTATTCCACCAGAGAGATGATCCATTTGTTTCCAGAGCACAGTCCTCCAGTGTGGTTGGCCATGGAGCATACACGCGCTCCTTTGTTATTTACATGCTTTCTGCTGAAAAACATTTGCAGTGCTGACAGTGAAGTAACCTAAAGGTTATGGTTCCACTAGAAACAGGAAGAGCAGGACATTTTAATTATAGTATGACTTCTTAGTCACACCTGCCCTATGGGGGGCAGTCACAGTGCTCCGTCTTTTCTTCCACAGGAAGGATTCCATATGAGAAGAACTCTTCCATAAGAGTTTTTTTAAAGTCTAGTATTTATGCCTAAAACAGCTTATAATGTAAGATACTCAAAACAATCACCTGTTTGAGTTTACAACATATAGTGAACGTATCTCACATAAACCTTGCCATCCTTCCTGTCATACTGCCACACCAGCATAACCTAGTCCTGCCCAGCAAGACCTTCCCAGCTTCTTTCTTTATTAGGGAGGAATTAACCACTCTCCCAACACTACTCGTTCTCCTTCCCAGGCAAGTGAAGAGCACACATTTTCACTGCCAGCTAAGCTGTGTTTTAGTTTCGTCTGTGCTATGTGGCCAGTACCCTCTCATCTTCAGCCTTTGCCAGCTGCAGCTCTGCAACCTCAGTCAGCACAAACAAGCCCCCCTCCAAGCCACGTAAAGTTTCTACTAGGTACCGGCCCACCCTTCTGCTTCTTTTTGTTTTATCACAGTCATAACTGAATCAGCTTGCAGTTGGATGGACTTGCCTCCATGGAGTAATGCACTACCATACAGGTCTAAAACAATTGGTTTCTTGGCACATACCTTTTTTTTTTTTCTTTTTTTTTTTCCTCTGACAATGAGGATGAATCACTTTAGAATACCCGATGGGTTTTGCCCTTCTTATCTTAATGAGTTTGTCAAATAAAGCTAACACTGTTTTTCAATAGCTGTTAACCTTTGAATACTGTATTCTTATACTCTTCACTAGCTATCTGGTTTTAGCTAACATTGAAGGTAGGATATCAAACTAGGGAACCTTCAGCCTGACTGAGCAGAACTCTTGTTTGACTTTTATGTTTACATTGGAATGACAAAAATATATTAATCATGAAACAAACATGAGAGAGCAAAACTCCAAATAATCTGAGATGAGATTTCCTTTTATTACTTTTTCTTTGAGAATTCAGTGCAGACTGACTAAGAATAAAGTGAGGTGCAAATGAACTCAGGAAAATTTTTTCAATTTTTTCCCCAGAGATATTTGGGGAAGTTCCAGGACTACAGAAGACAAAGTACAAGTTAAAATCTGTGTTTATTAATAAATGGTAGATTAAAAATGCATGTCCCACTGTAAACGATGTGTTTTCATGTTGTGCATTCCTTTGTCTCCACCTTGTGTGATGGCATCTATTGTATAAACACTACTACCTGGGAAAGGAGGACAGCACACTGATACTACTCTGAGTTCTGAAACTTCTTTTTTGCCAAGTGATTTTTGTTGTTGTTGTTCAGATTAGTGTTGCCAGCACAGCCAGTTGTGGGGATGTCATATGGAGAAAGTTGTGGAATGAGAGATATGGATGGAGGGGGCTCTGTGATGCAGAAATAGAAATGAATCAGGAAATGGGGAGTAGCTGAGTTAAATATAGAATTTTATTATTGTTGAGTATAGAACTTTATTTTGGGGAAGGAGAAATTACAGCAAAATATGTGCAACCTATGGAATTTCTACCATACCAGTGGCTCACATGCTAAAATTGGGTTTAGTCTGTAGGCTTCTGTTCTTTCTCATCTCAAACATCTTTCAAGATAATAAAATGATTAATTTTTCAAGACACCACCATTCTTCTCTCACAGTACCTTTTAAAATTTAAATTCTTTGCTTGTAGATTTCCTATGATATGATATAACATCAGTGCTGGCAAAAACATAAAAATAATGCCATCTGTTGTTGGATTGGATACAGATGTCAGTTCCTTTTACTGGGCAACCAATGCATTGTTCACAGCAGATGTAAGAAGGGTATTCTGAATATTCGCATCATTGGATTGGCAGTCATGGTCAGCTAATGGTTACTCAACTATCTTTCAGTAATTTAAGGCATCTGATAATCATGAATGAAATATTTAACTTTCACATTTTTTAACTTTCCAACCCTGAAAATGAAATAGGACTATGTGTGCTTCTGGCAACTGAAATTCAGCCTGAAGTCTTTATAATCAGAAAAAAAAAATATCTACAAACAACACATGCAGACAAACTGGTTTACATTTATTCTTTTTTCTATATATTGAGCTATAATTTAGATTTTCCATCTATTTTTCCAGCTAGTACTTTAAAGAGGTCAATTTGGATGTCAATAAAGGTGGAAGCATAAAGGTCACGATGGAAGAATCGATTGTTAAAGGTTAAATGAAAATTCTGTGAACCCAACAGTAAGACATGTTTAAACTCAACAACAAAGCCCTGTGTTTTGGCATTGTTTTTTGTTTTGTTTTGTTTTATTTCTTTTTTTCTTTTCTTTTTTCTTTTTTATTGTGCCAGTTCAAAATTATTATGAGAGATAATGATGCATTACATGTCAAATTATTGTTACAGTCAGTATTATACCCACTGTGATGTTTATTTTATATTACATTGAAATCATTTCTACACCTTTGACCCAAGCAGCTAGACAAAAGCCTGGACTATTGCCAGTTGGCCTAATTAGGAATAAGAGTGCTGATGCCTTTTTAAAAACAACATGCATGTTATTCAAAAGTAGCCCAATATTTTTCTTGTTTGCATTAACCCCTATTTTCCTGAACATTGGCAGAAACGAACAAGAACATTTATCCTATTTAACATATGCTGTGTCAACCATACCTATTTCAAAAGTTTATTCTCTTGACTATATTCAGGGTTATTCTCTTGGCTATTTTCAAGGTTAAATCCTGGTCGTCACAGCATTCTTAACAACTGCATGTATCAGTACAGGCTGGGGGACAACCTGCTGGAGAGGAGCTCTGAGGAGAAGGGCCTGGGGGTCCTGGTGGACGACAGGTTGACCATGAGCCAGCAGTGTGCCCTGGTGGCCATGAAGGCCAATGGGATTCTGATGTACATTAAAAGGAGCGTGGCCAGCAGGTCAAGGGAGGTGATCCTCCCCCTCTACTCTGCCCTGGTCAGGCCGCACCTGGAGTACTGTGTCCAGTTCTGGGCTCCCCAGTACAAAAAGAGACAGGGATCTGCTGGAAAGAGTCCAGCAGAGGGCCACAAAGATGATATGGGGCCTGGAGCATCTTCCCTATGAAGAAAGGCTGAGAGACCTGGGAGTGTTCAGCCTGGAGAGTAGAAGACTGAGAGGGGATCTCATCGATGTTTACAAATATCTTAAGTATGGGAGACAGAGGGATTTCGGACGACCTGTTTTCAGTGGTCTGTGGGGACAGGACAAGGGGCAATGGCCACAGGATGGAGCACAGGAAGTTCCACACCAACATGCGAAAGAACTTCTTCACGGTGAGGGTGACGGAGCACTGGAACAGGCTGCCCAGGGAGGTTGTGGAGTCTCCTTCTCTGGAGATATTCAAGGCCCTTCTGGACACCTACCTGGGCAGCCTGCTCTAAGTAACCTGCTTTGGCAGGGGGGTTGGACAGGATGATCTCTCGGGGTCCCTTCCAGCCCCTTCAATTCTGTGACTCTGTGATTCTTCAGCTTTACCTCAGGACTCTCAGGTTTCAAACCATGAAGATAAAGGGCATCTGGCTTCTGACTCATAGCGGCAGCACAGCACTGACACCTCCTGCTTTCGCAGTGCACTGGTATGGTGCATGCAAACCTTGAAGCATGAAAGCCCATGGCACCATGCTGCAGCCAGTGATTCGCTCCCCGAGGGACCCTCAGCACAAGATCTCCTGCTTCAAAGGCCCTGGAGGCAGTACTTTACTCTTGTAGACAGAGCTCAAATCTAAGATATATGTTACAGAACACTGTTCACTAAGAAAGGACAGACAGTGTGTCCTTTCTTGCTGTGACTGCAGAACTGTGAACTACGTGAGATCCTTGATCAGTGGAAAGAAATCCTTGAAAAAAAGGCACAGTTGTGTGATCCCCATGTCATGAGAATCATGCCTGATTGAGCTTTCAATTCTGGCAGCAGAACAAACAAGACATACTACAGAAAAGTTGTAGTAGTGGAACAGAGAAAACATGCTTCCAAAAAAATGGAAATTAACCTATGCAAATATCTCTGAACCAGCTCCGGAATGCCTTTGCTTCTATTTTTGTCTTGCTTAAATAAGACTGAGTATAAACAGCTGTTCCATTCAAAAGAAATTGCTTGTAACACTGACAAATCTGGGATGAAAAAAAAAAAAAGGAAAAAAAAAACTTCTGAATTAGGGTTTGCATTTCATAATTTTAAAGGGAAAATGTAATGAGGGCTGCGCTGTCTTGCAAAGGGGAAGACTTCCATTCAATTTTATGTTCAGAACCAGGCAGTGAATGCATTTGGTCTCTGTAGCCTGCCAATTTTGTGGAGTATACTTGGTGGGATACCAGTGCCTCATCTGCTGAGGCTTTCCAGCTATACACAAAATACCTGCACCAGCTCTTGCAACAGAACAATTTATATTTTAGTTAATATTTATTTATATAATATCTTAATACATGACAAAATGTGAAACAGCTCTATAAGGAAGGGTTGTAAGACAGTTAATCATGTCAGAGCAACAAACTGACTCAGAACAACTAGAGACATGGACTAGAAGTAGCCCACAGGCTCCTTTTATCCTGCCTCATATGAGGGGCACCTGAGTGCCTGTGTGTCCTACCTTGCCACAGAAACTTCATAAAATGCAGCCAAAAGTGCTGGGGCTGCTATGACAGTGATGTTGCTGCTCGGGTGTCTTTCTACTCTGCCAGGGTCAGCAGCAGCAGCCACAGCTGTGTAAGAGAGTGAACGAGCTCCAGCCTTCAAGAGCATCCACTCAGGGACTGCATCAGCAGTGGCTGCATCTTCATGTCCCAAGTACCTTCCCCAGGACAAAGACAGGTGTGTTCCAGAAATTCCTCTCCAGTTGCCTGATTGTAAGCATAGTCAAGCATTCCCCCAACTCCCAAACCTAGCTTTTAGTTTAAGTCCTTACATAAATATTCAAGTCAGCAATTGTCATTTGCTTTTAAATTCTGTCTGAAATTTTCCTTGAAGGAAAGAACAGGATGAGAAGGATTGTCTCCATATTTAGAGCTGCAAAGACAGTCTTGCCTGTTACAGGTTGTAATGCTGAAATACAAGGAGAACAGTCTGATTTCAATCAAATGACATTTTAATTATTTAGTCTGTTTAATCTATTATTGAAAAACTCTCATAATGCAGCTCTAGAAAGCCCTCCTATACTAAACTGATTTTTTTTTTTTTCTGGCATTGTATCAGAGGTTTCCAATATCCTTAATTAATCATAGCTAGGTTATATGCCCTATAAAATTAACAATATATGAAGCTTCAATATTTCATTTGATCTTAATAAGAATGTTCCACTGGAGTCAGTGAGTTTTTCAAAATAGATTAAGCTACAAAAACCAAATAATTAAACATTGATTTATTTTTAAAACCAGACCACTGGTCTCAGATTTCTTCCTCACCTTCTGCAATTAGAATATTATGATGCATATGGAAGATTTTATTTAAAAGTTAATCCTCCCAAACATGGTTCTCATGGAAAAAAAAAAAAATCAGTAATTACTGGCTGTGTAACTATGAATGCTCTAAGGATTTGGTATCCTGTAACCCTGACAAGGTTGTTGGAAAGGGAAAAGATCCTTTAAATTCCAGCAAGCATATATTCTCATTCAGTCAAGGTCACTTATCAATCAAATGAATGTTGTTTCATAAACACCCCTGAACAACTGTGTTCTATTATCTAAATGGGAAGGAGAGGTGTTAATGGGTGTCTAAGGGATGAAATCAATTTAGCTTGGAGGCACTCAGCTGTTAGAACAGTTGTGAACATGTCTGGCTGCTAATGTATGCTGATTAGTATTAATACCATACAATGTCTGAAATGTGGCTGGCATGACATTTCTAAGCCAATGAATGGTGATTACAACTCTGTTTTCTTTATTCTTTTCTTTGAGTAATCACTTCTGGCTGTGTGGACCATCAGATTTGCAACACGTGCAGTACTGAGTTTGAAGATTCGTACCCACAGGCATCTTCTCTTCCCTGTGATCCTGTTCAAGAAGGACAATAAAAGAACATTTGACCTGTTATTTACTGGCAGCAAGGAGTCCTACACTGAGAAAAGAACAAGGAGCCGCAGGAAAGAATTAGAAATATAAACATATCGTAGTATATGTTGATGCTGACAAGTTGAAAATGAGTTTTCAACTGCTTAATTACAGGATGAAATTGCCTTTGTAGACCAGTCAGGGGTTCTCTTTGTGACTTTTTTTTTTTTCCTAGCTTGATGTGGACATGATGGGAAAGTTTAGTGCCAAAATGAAAATAACACAGATTAAAATATCAACAAAACAAAGACAAAGCAAATGTTTTGTTCCTTTTGCAGATGAATAACTCGTCTACTCTCCTCTGCCATTTAAGTCAGAGAATGCAGAGGCTTCAGGAAAGAACAGTGATGCCCATCCTGGCATATCTGAAATACTGTAGGGAAGGATGTTCTGCAAAAAAAGAGGTAAACTGGAGTTCCCTATCCTAGAAAAATAATCTCTTCTAAAAAGCCTATTCAGAGAAAAAAAAAAAAAAAAAAAAGTGGTGAAATCAGTTCACAGGAAGCTCTGAGCTTTGGTTCAGAATATTCAGTATTTTCTGAGAGAATAGGCAAGAATGTCAGAATTTGGGAAGGGGGGGCACACAACATTAAGTAATAATCAAAACAGGCAAAGCCCTTTATTAAAACAAAATAAGTGCAGCAGATAAAATTGGAAATAGAAGAAGATAGGATTTCAAGATACTATCAAAAAGGTAGGATCCTAGAATGAGACAGGATTTCAAAGGTCTATATCCAAGCCTGATAATGCAAATTTTTTAAACCTGGGTCATGGAGGAGCAAATACCTAAACTGATGAAAATTACAGCTAGTTTCATTTCAATATACATCATTACTTTTGAAAATAGCCAAAAATATTCACTTCATGTGCAAGAGGAAACAGTTTCCAAGTGCTGCTAAATCCTTCAGAAGAATTGTTTTTAGGCATTATTTTGAATTTAAAATCTGTCATATACCTTAATTAGACTCATTAGATTTTCTTCTAAAAGAGGACA
The DNA here is from genome assembly GCF_963932015.1 of Anas acuta. Classification (NCBI taxonomy): domain Eukaryota; kingdom Metazoa; phylum Chordata; class Aves; order Anseriformes; family Anatidae; genus Anas; species Anas acuta. The sequence goes on along the minus strand of NC_089017.1, from coordinate 54,604,815 downwards.
AACTGAAATGATTAAAAATTTCAGTATCTGTCACAACTCCAAAATTTGTCTTGGGTACTGAGTCAGCCAAGTCAACTGGAAGTTTGAATGCCTAAAAAATAAAATAAAATTGCTAAGCATCAACTCCAAACACAGTTGTCCCTACACCATATATGTATGAGAGAATATTTTATTTTATTTTATTTTATTTTATTTTATTTTATTTTATTTTATTTTATTTTATTTTATTTTATTTTATTTTATTTTATTTTATTTTATTTTATTTTATTTTATTTTATTTTATTATAAATCATGATGGAATGACTTTAAGGAATGCTTAGAACCATATGATCCATCATATCACCTTGATACTTTTCATCCTGTCTACTTGTAATTTAAAGGGAAGAACAATAAATTTACAGAGAAAAATGTCATGGCATACAAAAAAAAAAAAAAAAAGCTTCCTGAAAATCTGTGTAAAAACACAAGATTGCTGTTAATTTCTGGGAATCATCCCTTAAACTGTATAGAACAACATCACAAATAAATGTAATTGTGTCGCAGGAATAATATTTTCTTCTTAGGTTTTTAACATGGAAAGTCTTTAGATTGTATATTTTCTCAACTCTAGGTAGCCTGCATATTCATTACCTGGAAACCCACCCTAAAAGAAAACATAGTCTTCACAATTTATGTTACTTTTTTTTTTTTTTTTCACCCGTTAATCTAGCAGTTCTGTATATGTTTCCAGAAGGATTACTGATGGTCTTGTTATTGATACAAAACCATGGGATAACCAAGAATAAAGTGTGTGGGTTTAATTCGTAAATAATTATAGCCACATGCTATTAAACCATTTGCTTAATATAATCCACATGAAAGAGATGATTAATAAATATAACAAATTAATTTAAACATTAAATAATTACAGATAGAGATTTTAGGAAATAACAATGCTGTAGGTAATTCAGTTTTGGTTCTTACTCCAACTCATGAAGAAAACCGTATCTTTATTGTCTTTGTCTTTGCAGTGAAGCTGCTGAAACTCCAGAGCTTGGGAAGGAAAGAAAAACAGGGATATTAAAAAACATAAAAGCAAAGGAGAAAGAGACATCAAAAGAAAAAAGGGTTGCAGGGCAGAAAAATACTTTTGGTACCCCTATGATAAGTTTTAGTAACATGATTCATGCATTACAAAATTTAAAAACTAATATTTTTCAAAGTTAATAAGTTCAATATAATTTAGATTTAGATTAAATCTTTTAGAATTAATTTACTTTCAAAACAGAATTTTGGAACATGCAGAAGATCAGACAAGATTATGCATGTAATAATGTTCAAAATAAATTTTTAAAAATACAGTTCATGCTTTGGTATGTCTACTGAGAGACAAAGTGAAGACTTTAAAATTCTGTCATAATGAGAGCAATTTGATTCAGGAGTAGAACTGGATAGTTGCCTCTGTAGTACTGTTTTTGAACTACTTCAGCTATTCCCTAATTCACTTATGCATTGAAAAACAAGTAATATTGTTCATAACAGTATTCCTGAGTTATAAAAAAATAATAATTCAAATGAGATTTCCACTTGCTGAGCTTATAAAAACTGGAAGAGACCATTTATTTAACAAAGTTACAGGCCTAGGTTTTTTTCCTTCTCCTTGTTATTTTGAAAGCTTTTTTTTTTTTTTTAATAAAATTAAATTTTATACCTTTCTATTTTCAAAGTATAATTGCAAAACAATAAAGTAACATTAAAATGTAACATTCAGAAATGATATATATTTTTCTCATTTATTTAAAACTACGCACCTATTTAAATAACTAAATAAATATATATTTTTGAAAATGTAGACTTACTCTATATCTTTAAGCCCAACAGAAATAATAAAATATTCAGCCTGAATAAACGTACTTTAATGAGTGTTTCAGATGATAAATTCTTGAAGACTGTAATTATTTTGCTTTCAGTTTCTCTGGGCATCCTGTTCCAGTGCCTCACCACCCTCGTGGTAAGGAATTTCTTCCTAATATCTAATCTAACTCTACCCTCTTTTAATTTAATGCCATTACTCTTTGTCCTATCTACACTAAACTTCCTGATAAAGGGTCCCTCTCAAGCTGTCTTGTAGGCCACGTTTACGTATTGGAAGGCCGCTGTAAGTTCTCCCTGGAGCTCCCTCATCTCCAGGCTGAGCAATCCCAACTCTCCCAGATTCTCTTCACAGGAGAGATGTGCCAGCCCACTGATCATCCTTGTGGCACTCCTCTAGACTTTCTGTAACAGGTTCTTCTTATGCAGAATGCAGTACTCCATGCAGGGTCTCACAACAGGGGAAGAATCTCCTTCCTTGACCTGCAGGCCACACTTTCTTTAGAATCATTGAATCATTTAGGTTGGAAAAAACCTCTAAGTCCAACAATTAACCTAGTACTGCCAAACCTATCATTAAACCGTGAACCTAAGAACCCAGCCAATGCCTTACCCACTGAGTGGTCCATTCATCAAATCCATGTCTCTCCTATTTAGTAACAAGGATATCATGGGGGACTGAGTCAGATGCTTTGTACAAGTCCAGGTAGCTGATGTCAGTTGCACTTCCCCTGTTATCCACCAATGCTGTACATCTGTCATAGAAGGCCACCAGAATTGTCAAGCACAATCTGCCCATAGTGAAGCCATGTCGGCTGTCACCAACCACCTCCTTATTTTCTGTGTGCCTTAGCATAGTTTTCAAGAGCTCCATGATCTTGCTGGGAACAGAGGTGTGGGCAACTGGCCTGCAGTTCCCTGGCTCTTCCTTTTTTTCTTTTTTTTTTTTAAGAATGAGGGTTATGTTTCCCCTCTTCCAGTCAGTGGGGACTTCACCAGACTGCCACAACTTCTCAAATATGATGGACAGTGGCAGAAGCACTCAAAAAAGTGTGCTGAATAAACATAAAGAAGCTAAAGCACTCACAAAGATGAACATGATGAAGAAATGGAAACATAAAAACAAAACTGAATAGGATTTTTTTCTGCCTATGTGGACATGATTTGGTAACATATAGCATAAAACATAGCATGTTAACTGGATATCTATGCTATAATAATGTAAGCAACCTTTTATATCACTGTCACCTGAAAAAAAGTACTGTTAAAGGCTCAAAAGACCTTATATTAGTATTTTACTGTATAAAAGAGATAATATATATACATATTTTTCACATCACTGTCATAACTTCTCATTAATGCCACAGTTATCACTTCAGAGACAAGCTAATTACTTCCTCCTTTATGCTATTTTTCACCCTTTTGCAATAAAATGTTAATCTTAAAGGCTTTACAAGAAATTATGTTGTCAAAAGACTTTCATATATTCATACTTATAATTTTTTGCGTGTCCAAGTATAAATGGTCAGTCTGTAACGACCAAGACAAGACAGACTGGTATGCAACTTTGCTAAACCCTGGTGGATTTGGACATCTGGATGTTATCATTTTCACTGTGCCTAAAAGCCATCACGTAAAAGAGATAAAGACTGTCTCCATTTCAGCCTTAAGCACCACATTGTTGACAAAAGTTTGTTCAATTAGTTTATGCTGTGGAACAGAATTTCACTATATTTCCTAAATGTGCAGGAAAAAAAAGACAATTTAACTTGCCATAAGTCTCAAGCTGGTATCTCTTAGGGCTTCTAAGTTCATAAGTAGCTAAAAACTGCCCTGTTGTGCTATGCCCTAAAGCAACACAGCAGTGTTGAAACTGCTGTATAATTAACCTCCTGCTAAACCTGAAATGTCAGGAAGGAATATTGCTAAACTTTAAACGTTTTTTAACTTGGTAGATATGGTTAGTTCTAGTTTTTTCTAGAATTCAAGTCGATTGCACTAAAAATGGACAATAGATACCTGGTTTGCATTTAAAAGCCAGGATTTTGCCATGAGGAAATTCTAATTTTGTCTATGTTTTCAGCCTGGGTTACGCAGAATCTAATAATATGTGAAACTACTTCTCTGCTCTACAATTTTTAAAGTATGGTTTGTTTGTAAGCAATTGCTTTTTGCTAATGAGCTTTCTTCTTGTCTGTGCAGAGAACATATAAATGTGACAAACAGAAGCAATTGTGTGTAGTAGTTTCAATCTGAGCATTCTGTTTAATTTATTTAATTCTTGATCCTCAGAAACCATCTCTGGATATCATGCAAAAATAATTTTGAGATAGCATAGTAAAACTGGATGAGAGGATAAAGAAAAGTTCAGAAATGAAAATGCCCTCCACGAATCTCTGCCTAGCTGGGCAAATATTGGTTGTCACATATTAATCTTGCACATATGCATCAGAAAATAGAGAATATGAATTTCAGTATTTTAATTACTTGTGATCAAATTTACATTGCCATAGGCAAGAAAATTAACCGATTTATTATTTTTATTATTATTTTTACTGGAGTATAGGAACTCTTTGAACAGGGAGTCACATAGTCACATATATTGTTCCCAGGTCTGTCTTTTATGAATTTTATTGCTCATGTTCTAACAAAGTTGTTATGGGTGGCTCAAGTTTAACACAAACTCACACCCTCTGGATAGGTTTCAGTGTAAGGATTTGAGAAGGATGGTTAGGAAAATAAAGGAAAGAATTTAAGTATGTTTTACCAGCATAAAGCTTCATTTTCCTTCTTCTCAAAGGATGCTAGCATAAACAGTATTTTCCTTAATATCTAACAGCTGCCTACTGTGGAAGTGAACAATCCAGTAGTCAAATTATGGATGGAGAGAAGGTATCGACATCAAAGGAACTGGTGGGAGTATGCATAGCTCTTTAGCAGAATATGTGGAGAACCTTCCATTCACCTATCGCTACTTTCAAGCCTAAAATGCAACAGATGAGGATGCAGATTTAGTTTGGGAGAAATAAGAATAACTTTCAATCTAGGCTGCCTGTAAATCCTTATTCATTTTTCTGGTCTCTGTTTTCCTTTGCAGTTATTCTACTTTATTGAGTGCCATTGGTGAAGAACACCAGAGTTACCTTTGAATGGTGCCAGTTCCATCTGTCAGAGTTTATTTCTCTAGGTTTAGCAATATAAGAAGTTGAAAATACAATTTCAGAGGGATCTGTCCACTTTGGGTTTAGGAGTGAGGGGGTGGGGGTGGCTTTATTACTTTCGTACTGGACTGATAGTGCCTTCAAAATCCTGTAAGCATGTTAACCACATATCTCAGAGTTAGTGCAGCGACGAATGACATAAATCTGATTATAATCCATCTTTGGTATGGCTGTAATATCCAAGTATTATATTTAAAATAAAAAGTGGCAGGAAAGAGCTATTCCAAATTCACTATCACCTCAAAATAGAGCATTGCAGTTTAGAAGGTATTCAAAGCCTTGCTAAAAATAGCAATTGCTTGCCAAGGATTATACAGTCTGCTTCATTTAGCTAGTTTATTTCCAGTTAATCTCCCCTTGCCTCATTGCCCCTCAAAGAAAAATAAAGAGCTTCTTGCTTTAAAATCGGAATTACCTTATGTTCTAAAACCTGAAATTTACCACCTTTTTCCATTAGAAAGCTCCATATCAGAGCCTCACTGGACATCAGTGGTACTATTTTACAAGAAGTAAACCACTCAGCAAAATATATGTTTATTCTGCAATGTAATAGCAAGAACTGTTGATGCCTGATGACTTCTGAAGTTTAAAGGAGAGTCCCCTATGATTTCAGATGGACTATAAGATTTTACATAAATCTGAATTTTGGAACCGAGTACATGAGACCTGCCCCACAGTGTGAGCAGAAGCAGACCAGAGCTTTAACATTAAGGCTTTACTTACTAGAGAAAACTTAGGCCTCATTAACTTCTGCAGATAGTCAGAAGCAAAACAACAGCTCCAATAATATAAGCTGCAGGTGTGAGACTTAAACTCCTACAGTGACTGTTCAGTGGGCACTTTGCTCTCCTGAATATTCACCTGTCCTAGGGCTACGTGCTGTCTAGAAGCTAACGCCCTTCTGAGAAGAGTGATTTAGATTTTTTAAATTGACATTAAAAAAAAATAATATTCCATATATTTTTAAAAGCATACAAAAAATATGGAATACGAAAAATATGAAAATTAAACACAATTTCAAGAATTGCACTAAGTAACCCTAAATATCCTTTACAGGGTTCCAAAATATTATGAAATTAAATCTAAGTGGGATGTGTACAGGATTGGGAGTGCCAGTGTCAGTGAGAACAGCAGTCTAAGACTTAGAAAGATAATCCCCTCACCAATGTTAGCTGATTTCTTGGAATGGGGGACAGGTAAAGTTAAAGGAGTTTGTCAACGTACTGCTATTCAACGTTAGTCAGAGTCTGCCTATAGGAAACTTTATTATGTAAAAATTAGTCAACAGTGCACTTCATAGGTCAGGTAAGAAGACAAAGTTTCTTTACATGTGCAGCACATGTCTTACAAGCTTATGTTTGGATTCTAACATGTTGTTTGCTCAGAGGCGTTTTGGATGTTCTTCAGTTACTTGCTGGAAACTTGTGGTGCTCTGCAAGAGAAATTGAAGGGGGTTGTACATCACCTGAGGGCACAAATTAATGTGAAAATACATCTGCTATATTTGCTTCAGGCTTTTGAAACATCTACATATTACCTTTTGTGGCAAAGAGATTCTGAATCTGTATTCCTTAGTTCTAGCAGAAAATATAATATCTGCAAACCTTTCTAGTAAATAGGACAGATATCAAGCTAGCCACAGCACTGTATCAATTTATCATTTATGAAATCCATCTCTGTTTTTCATAGGTTATCTTCTGTTTCCTAAAATACTCTCTCTACTTCCAGGATGTGATAATATGTATACATGCATGCCCCAATCTTTCTTTGTAGGTTGAAGTATACCATTAAAATTGTTGTGATTACTCAGGTCAGAATTATTTTGTTGACTAAATCGAGTTAAATGACCTTTCACTTTTAATTTCAACTTCTCATTTTCAACTTCAGTATTTCTTCTTGTTCCACATAGATTATCCAGTTTTAAAGTGATGTCCTTATGTGCCATATTGAGATCACCGCTACTAGCTCCTTTGTGATTTTTTTTTAAGGAGAAAAAATAAATCTCAAGACAGACAAGTGAATCACAATTACTGTTCATAAATAACTTACAATACACAAAAGTGATGGACACCTGACTTTTTCTTCCTGTCTCAGACACAATTAGTTCCTGAGACAATGAGCTAAATTGAAAGAGCATTTATAAAGTAACCTTGAGACATTAAGAATGCACTTCTTTTATATTTTACCTTTTAATGACAGGCAGGTATCTGCTCTGCATCCCAAAAGACCATGCAAAAGAGTTGGAAAACAAAACAAAACAAAACTGTCTTATTGGACACATTGTTCTGGCTGACTGAATTACAATTACAGTTCACTGTGAGAAAAATAGGACCTATTAAAAAGGCCTAAAAAAGGCCTTAATTACCATCTGCTGGACAATATATTTCTTAAATTTGGCAGATTTGTGGAGATTCATTTCTTTCCGGTGGGTGTTTATATTCTGTCTTTGAAATTGGAACTCAGGTCTTAGTAAATGCCTCTTTCCTCTAAACTGTTTCACATTAAAAGCAATTTTAAAACAAACCCTTGGACATAACTAGAACAAGTGAGAAAGAGAGCTGCTTCAGCTACTGGTGGTTAGGTACAACCTAAGGGCAAAGAAATTACCTTCCTTCTATTGCAAAGGCAAGAGATAAACAGTGTGCCTTGATGCCTTTCATTAATTCCCCTTGAGAGTGCCTTAGAAGTATTTTGCGTGAAGAGATACAATTTCTCTGAAGAGCAGACTGACTAAACAAGTTGAAAAAAAATAGGTGGAAAAGGTAGAAAAACAAGCAAACAGAAACTTAGACCATTTGCTTTAACTCCTGTACATCAAACACATAAAACAGAAAGCCTGAATAAATTAGTTCTCCAGCATGTTGTGGCTGTGCTTGGAATGATAGAAAGCCCCCTGTGACTACCCAAAACACAGCCACTAAGCCTCTGGTGAAATAGGAGTATGAGTAGATCTGCTTCATAATTGTAGTGGTGTTTGTGTGTGCAATGGTTTGAATGCAGCAGTTGGTTTCTCTGCATCTTCAGCCTTCTCCATACCCCTACTTTTCTCTATTGAGAAAAGAAACACAATGAAAATGGAGATTCCTCTAATGTGACGAAAAGTCCTCCTGTGGAAATCACTACCTGGTTTAAGTTCATTTTTCACTGTTTGCATACTACAGAGTGCTTCGGCAGATAAGGGATTGCAGCCAACATGGTCTCTAACTACTGTGCTAGCCAGTCTGCTAAGCACTAGGACTGCTAGATTTTTAAAATGAATACCTCATTTTTTGTGTTTCATATTTTCTTTTTACTTTAAAGAAAGTCATGTCAAAAAAACAGTAGATCTGCCTGTCTGTAAAAAATAAAAATAAAATAATAAAATAAAGTAACTTATACACTACTATTTTTATTTCATCTTCATAATGGAGGGAAACTAACAGAGCTGTAAGTGAAATCATGTTGCAAGACCTTCTGAGTGTACCAGACAATTTCCTGTGTTTTATACAAAGAATCATAGAAACATTGAAGGCCTCCAAGACCATCTGGTCCAACCATCCCCCTACCACCAATGTCACCCACTAAACCATGTCCCTAAGCACCATGTTCCCTTGAACACCCCCAGGGATGGTGACTCCACCACCGCCCTGGGCAACCCATCCCAATGTCTGACTGCTCTTTCTGAGGAGAAATATCTCCTCATTTCCAACCTGAACCTCTCCAGCACAACTTGAGGACATTCTGTCTTGTGCTAAATGATGGAATATATCTATACTGATATCTTATTGTCTTATATGATGCAGTTATCTGAACAATAAGTACCCAAAGCTTTAGTCTGGCAGAACTGCTAAAAGAGTAAAGGGAACACTGAAAAACTTGTCTATTACTTTTATTTTTAAAGAGTTTTGTCTTGTGCTGCTGGGAAGCATATAAATATATAAGGAAAAAACCACGAAGTTTGTCAAGCAGAGAACATTGAAGTCTGTGCTTCTCTTCTGACAGACAGTCTAAGTGGATGAAGGCAATGCAGCGCATCTGAACAAAACCCATCTTACCCATATACAGCACAAACAATTCATGGAAACAGCAAGAAACTGCTGCCTAGTTATCAGTACAGAATAATGGAGTACATTTCAGGCAAACTCACGGCAGTGAATGTACTGATACAAGGACTCAGTATGAAAACAAGAGTAATTCATGTATTCAGTAATGACCTACAGGATGAAGTTAATTGAACAATAATTAAATTTGGTAATGAGAAAAAGACAAACGTACAGCAAATATAAAATGTTCAGTGTACACATGGTCTTATTTTTCTCATCTTGTTCTAATCTATGTGCTAGATAAAGGTTAAATACAAGCTGCCTTGCTATGACTTTTCTTTTTCCTTGTAATCTTCCTTTCCGTCTATAAAACAATCACTGCAAGCTATACCAGATTTCTAATGCCAGATAAAAATCTGTAAAGACGAAATCTCAGGAGTGTGATTTTGCATTCAACTCCATAGCATTACAAGATTTTAAAGTTATTTTCTGCTCTTCTGACTTCTAATAATTTAAGTAATCCAAATCCTAATACATTCCACTCTCCTAAAACCATATTTTTTTTTTTACTTACCTTTTTGTCCTTTCTAAATAATAATTAAAAACAATAAAAAGTAAGAGAATTTATCAAAGCTGCTCTAGACAAAGAATCCTATTGGTAGCAAATTGTACCTCGTTTTTGCTTAACTTTTTTTTTTTTTTTTTTTTCTAAAATTAAAGAGAGAGTGTTACTCTCGTTAGAGTTACTCCCTCGTTAGTGAACTAATGGAGTTCCCACCCATTTTGTTTGTGACAGTTGCAGGCATAACTTAAGAACAAAATTTGGAAGACAGTTAATTAAAAGTCAAAACAAAGCACTGAGAGAAAATATTCTCATTAAGCGACATAAGAATATTGTATACATATTTGATAGCTTTTGTTGCCTGCTTCTTGAAGTTTAGCTTTAAATGTGGGAAAGTGAACCAGTAAAGATATTAGAACAATGTTTATGAAATCTGCATTGACAGTCTTTATGAGACCTTGCATTTGGAACAATAAGAGTGAATAATTTTTGTGAAAAGAATCTGAGCCAATTTGGTTGTCTCATTGAAATTATTTCAAATTACAGAAGTGTCTGCTAGAGTCTCCTTGTTTGATGAAGATACTGTCAACTCTCTTGTCAGGTCTAAGAGCTGAAAAGAGTGCCTGCTAAAAATGGAACGCAACAGTTGGTTCCCTTCTCTAAAAGAATTCTCTACATGTATGTCTATCCTAACTCAACTCAGCTTAAAAAAGTCACTGTTACAGTAAAAAAAATAACGTTCTCAAGGTAATTCTTATTAGAGCATATCATAGGTTAATGAGAAATTCAGGGCCTTCTTCACCTAGCTGAATTCAAATAAAGTTCTCAAATTTTTCATTAATTAAATTTTGTACTTTCTTGCAGATCTATTGCTGGAGTACATTATGAAAATAGAATAAACTTCACACATTATCAGAAAATGTTCATCCATTAGTAATGGTTGTTGTTCCAATGACAACTTAGTTACAAAGTGGTGTTTAAGCAATGCAAGTATAAAATGAAAACTACCAGACAGAGAAAAGTCTTTTTTTTTTTTTTTCCACATCTTCAAGGAAAAACCCTTTAGGGGATAGAAAGAGAGCAGGCTGTAAATTGTTTATTACTTGATCTTTCTGTCTAAAGCAAGGAGTACTGATGCTGACAAGTAGGCATGCAGACAGAAAAGCCAAACAGCCTGCTGTATGTGGCCCAGAAGTTTTTTTCCATTTGGAGATATTATTCATTAGAAATATTGATGTGCAAGGAAGAGAGGTCAGCATATAACCTACTGCTTACAAAATGCAGGTGGACTGAATAGAAGAAGATATTGTCTTCTGAATTTTTCATTTCCTGGAAAACAAATAAACCAGCATTAAGTACTGAATTTGTAGTAAATATAAAAAGTCATACACACCTACAAAACACCCTAAGTACGAAGATAATTAAATTTAAATTTTCTTTCCTCTTCACTCTGAAATTCTTAGGGAATCTTCCCTGCTTTACACCTACCGTCTCTTGTACCTTGAGTTAAAATGCACTGTTAATTCTGGAGCCAGATTCCAAACAGGCATTTGGCAGATAGCTACTCAGTTATTGCCTAATCCCATTGTTTGCCTGTTCACCAGCTCAATCCACCCAAAGCATAAACTTCTGATGTTTCAGCATGTGCTTAATATGTCACTAAGACAATATCACTGACCCTCTGCATACTCTATCACATATATTCCATCAGGCTTTGGATACCAAATGCTCTTCAGTTTTCTTTTGAGTTTCAACGTGACAAGTGTATTTGGAGCATGCTGATTTCTGTGAATCCCATTCTAGAGGTTCCTAATGCTCTACATTCTTCGAACAGGATAACTAAGATGCTTAATTCTAGGTTATCAGTTGCCTTGGAAAAAGTATTTAAATCTTTTTGTAAATCTATTCTGCTTTCACACTTTCATGCTAGTCCAAGAAATAGCTTTTGTCAGTTTTGCAAGCAACATTTAATTAATAATATTTATTTAATAATATTAACAATTGTTGTTACTAATATTCTATCAATAATATCAAAATCTTTATTCTTTCACCTCCAAACTCTGGCCACTATTTCGTCCTTCATCTTCCTAGATATACTAATTGCAAACACGAGTATATTCATTTGTTATATAGTAATAGATACACGCATATGCCACAGACTGGTGAATGCAAAGGCTTGGTGGTCCTGCATTCTGATTTTTCTCTTCATCTATGTTATTTATAAAACCAACACATCTTTCAATTTAAATATCCTCTTAATCTTTTCATGCTCTTCTCGTATCTTCCCATTTCTTGGTACTATCTATCTCATGTAATTCCATGTGATGACCCCTTTTGTTCTTCAACAGCGAAGAACATGAAGAATGTTCCTTTCTAGGTTCGTATTTAGGATCAATCTCTACCTGAAACCAAAGAACTGGAATCTAACAAGTCTAACAGACAAGCAAGCAGTATGTCCTGACAACTGACTGATGGAGGGAGGGACTTCTTATCAAAGTGGGGCTGTGTGTATTTTTATTTTTATATAAAATATAAAAATACAGGTAATATAAATAATAATAATATAAAATAGACATATAAATAATAATATAAAATATACAGGTATATCAATTTGTGGCATAATACTGATGTTTTAAAAATATTTCTTATGTTACTAACTAGTTAGAGCAGAGAGAGTTTTCATACCTGTTGTATTTAGTCAAGTACAGCTGCTATCCTAATTGCTGTGCTCAAGTTAATAGTGGCAGCTGGAGTATCTGTTATATGAACTGTTTATCATGACAGCTGTTAATGAGAAATTTATAACAAATGCTGCAATCTTAGCAAAATACATATGCTACCTACATTATGACTTACACGGAGGCTATTGGGATTCCTTTGCCGTGGTGTATTTTAATAGAGGGTTTCACAGGTGGTGTAGCAGCAGTACCTGCGGCTGCTGGCAGCTCTTACTGAGCTCCACTGCCGTCTGCTACTGTGGAGCTGCACTTCAACTTCAGGAAGTTTGCATGCAGGCAATCTCTGAGGGAACTGCAAAGGCATAATGCCTTGTGTGTTTTATTCTTCTTAATAAGTGTCATTGTAATGTAACTTCTACTGTTTGATAGGGGCTGAAGTTCTGCACTCTTCTGGGGCCAGGTGTTTTGCAACTACACAATGCTGATTATGGCAGGAGCACTTGTAGCACATTTTTCTTAAAATATTAAGTGAAGTGGAAAATATTATAATTGCTTGAAAATGGGTTTTTGGCTTGTGTTCTTTCAGAATGGTAACAACTGTGTGAACAGAAAAAGTCCTTTCATCATTCATCAAAAATACTATCCTTCTCTTTCTGGAAGGACAGTTCCCTGTCTCCACACATCAATACTTCTGTAGCTTGGTTCTTGAAAACCTGCTGTTGCTAGGTTAAGTATAGCTACAGGTTGAACCTTTGCAAGGGAAAATTCATTACAGTAAATTACCTTACAAGAAATTGACTCAGATAAGATATGTATCTTGATTGTGTAATACATTTGCAATGTATTTGAAATGTTTTTTCCTTTTTTTTTTTTTTTTCTTCCCCATTTTCAAATGCCTGGTTAATTATCTTGAAGGAACTTAGCAGAGGTGCTGTTGTAATTAGTTCCTCTGTAAAATTCTGAAAAAATGTTGCCACTGGTTTGACTACTTTAGCAAAACACAGGTAGAAAACCAATCTCGCCTTTCACAGTCCTTTTGTTCCCTTTTGTTTGAGGTAGCTCAAAAGACCTAAACGTTGTTGTTGGTGGTGGTTTTTAAACCATAACCAATTAAAGATGACCCTATTCAATATGCAAAAACACTCAAATTTATTATAGTTACTTCCTGGGAATAACGATCAATATTGTTGTATTCTGAGACTTTTCTGTCCTCTCAGATTTTTAAACTGCCATTGCCTCATCTAAATGTCTCATACTACAGAATATAGTTTTAACCTTGAGATCACTGTATCCAAAACAGTTGTTGTCATTGAATTTTAAATAAGTACAGAATCTGTATTTATGGATATGGCCCATGGTGCAAACTGTCATATCTCTAAAATGATAAGCAGCATTGATTTAAAATGACTCTGATTCCTTTCATACAACAAACCCAGAGAAAATAAATACCAATTTAAGTTCATTACTAACAAATATCTGATTCACTTCAACGAGATCAGGATTCAGCCCCAGACACACACATAGATGACCTTTCATATAATTCAACATTGAACTTTTCAACTTCTGAGCCCTTCCTAAATATTCATTCATAGCCAATAACAAATTTGTTTGAGAATTTCTTAAAAAGGAAAGGCTTTTTCCTTTTTATACACCGAAATTCTATTCTTTTACTTGTGGTAACACCCTAGCAGAGGTATTTAGAAATGCAGAGTTAAAGATAAAAATTAGTGGTTGACTGTGGTGCCAATAATCATTATTTAACTGTATTTGTACATACAGTATGCAGTGCCAGCATACAAAACACAACTTTGAATATTCTAAAAAGACAATTAGGCTTAAAAGAACTACTATCAGAATTATTTGGAACTCTATTAATAAAGAAAAAGAAAAGAAAAGAAAAAAAAAAGGAAAGAGAAAAAGGGAAAGGGGAAGAGAAACAGGAGTACTAATGACAATTAGAAATTCTTTTGAAAGATACTTTGATGAATACCAAAAGCCATTACTCCATAAACACAAGTTACACTGGGCAAGAAGTAATTTAAGGCAGATGTAGTGATAAAGCATATTCAGTGGTGAATATGCTTTTAAATAGAGTATTAAATGACAATGAATATACACTTAAAATACAAACTCATGTTCTCAGTGAAGAAATGTGTATCAATGGCCACTGCAATCAAGGAAACTAGATTAAAAATAAATAAATCAATAGTCCAGGGACACAAAATTCTGGGCCCCCTGAAGTCCTACATTTAGATCATGACAGAGACCCATGTCAAGTCACTGTGTGAAGGTTCAGCTTTTATAATTTAACTGGTGGAAACATCAATATAACTTACAGAATGTTGCCTTCCACAGGTGGGACAAACATCTGTATTCAGTCCCTGGTATCTCTGATGCTACTGGGCACAAATTGGACTTTGCCCTTAGGCACTGGCTGCATGATTGCATGGTGCCATGCATCAGTGCCGTGTAGGTGGCATAGGATACTGCATCCACAGCTTCCTCAGCTAATGCCAAAAAGATAAGATTTTCCTTTAAGTGTAATCTTGTAACGGTTCATTGACCTACTTCTGAATTGCTTGGTACAAGGTAAGGACCCATCAAAAATGGTTCTGGGCAAACTATTGTCCAATACACATATCATATGTTTACAGCAGTATAACTAAGCCAATGAGAACACTGTTTTCATAACAGGCACTTGACATTAAGATGAAGGTGGTGAAAGAGTGTAAATTTCTATTTTCTATTCAGTATGTGGATCAATGTGGGAGATTGTGGCTGTAACAAATGGCATAATGGATGAATAGATCAATCCCATGAGCTTATTTTTCTTCTACCATCTACTAAAATTAAACACTCAGGGTTACTTACCCAAACAAAGAAAAAAGTAAAAATTATGAGGTTATCTTCAAGCTACAAATATTCATTCAAACAATTTGTTGAAAGTTTAGAAAGCATTAACAGCTTTTATTCAACGTAATCACAGTAGAAATACTCCTTAAGAATGGAAAAGGCAAGTAAATATAGACTTGCATCTACTCCCAGGAGTGGCATCCTTGACAGGCAGCATAGTATGGTTGAAGAATATAGAGAAGAAGGTCAAAACACAATTAAATCTAGTCAAAATAATTCCACTGTAAGATGAAACATGTAGTAGTGACAGAAATAAGTTTTCCAACAGGTTGACAGTGTATTAATTACTGTGGACTTGGATATTTACAGACATGTTACTTAGTACCATCTTGTATTTCAACTGCTTAGCACAATATTATATCTGTCAGTGATATTTCATAATTCCTTTATGTATGTCCTAGTAACACTTACTGCAAGCTACAAAAACATTCAATTGGATTAAAAATTCTCTCTGGCAAACCTTAAAATGGTGTCAAAGATGTGTGGTCACTGAACAGGGTACACAGTTATATCAAGAAAGATATATTGGCTCAAGATTTTGATATTTTTCTCAGTAACTCAGTGGAAGTCAAATCTCTGTTGATAAGCTCTGATGATAACACAGTAGGAGATGCTCAACTTGATGACAAGTTGCTGTTTAGTAGAAATCACCTCCCTGGAAATATATTTGCATCCAATGTGACGCACTTGGAATTGTGTTGATGTATCAAACTCATGCACTGAGAAGAAACCAATTCTGAGATCTGGAGTTGAGATTTACTATTTCCAATATGATAAAGAAAAAACTAAGCAGTATTTCACACCTTCCTTTCATAGCTGAAGGAGAGCTTGCTGGGCAGGTCCATGCAAGCACAGCTTGCCTAGGAAACCTCTGCTACTGCAAAGCTTGGAGCATGCTTAACACTACTTTTTGTCCACTCAGCATGCCTTATTTGTGATACACTTGTGGATCCTCTGTGGCCTGCCATCAGAAAATATTTTGCATTGCAGGAGGAGCAGGAGGAAAAGAGTTAATCTGACCAACCACCAAGGCTGGTTCACACCAGCAAGGAATAAAGTAGTGGAACATGTACTACTAACTGCAGTGATTCATCTTAGAAGAGGTAAGGAAAAAAAATGCAGAAATGCACAGGAATGCAGAGGTATGAAACAGAATTACCAATCTCATCTGGACAGTGTGGTCTGGATTCAAACTGGAACTTCATTTTTGGATTCTGGCTATCCTTCCACATTTTTTTTTCTTTCTGGTTATCTAGGGAGAGCTTAAGTTTTTTAAAAGCTGTAATACAAGGAGGAGACTTGATGTCAGGAGCAGCTTGTTGTTTGTACAGTGTATAGGTTTCTGCTGTAATTCTATGTAAGTTACTGAGCGTAGAAGAAAATAATTTGACATTAGCCCCTGGCCTGTGATGATAACTCCTATCATCTGTGAAGCTATAAATAAAATGAGATCATCCTATTCAGTTGTTTTCAGCTCATATTCAGTAATGGTATATCTATCCTCGGCAATAAATCACTTCAAAATACTTTTAAGGCAAAAATACCCTTCCTTCCTTCCTCCCTTCCTCCCTTCCTCCCTTCCTTCCTTCCTCCCTTCCTCCCTTCCTCCCTTCCTTGAAAGCACTGTGACTCAACAAGATGACAGAAGCAACTAGTATATCTCCTATAAAAGTACAATTGGAATTATAATGAGACCCCAGTTTAATGACAATTTTGGGGTGGTTCCACCTCTACCACAAAGTGGTTTCGAATATCTATGGATGCCTTTCATTTGAATACAAACTAGTACAGAACAAAGTTTTTTAAACAACATGGAGAAAACTGATACAGATTGAGACTAGAGGACTGATGAACTGATCCATACTTGCCTTGTCCACTGTCCTGGCAAGACAGGACAAGCTGGTCTTCGGGCCAAACCTGTCAGTGGCCTCCTGAGCTGCCATGGATGTTCAGGACTCAGGACTCCCCCAGGTCCCTGTGAAAAAAAAAAAAAAAAAAGAGCTGAGGTTTCTACCTACCTCATCCCAAAGCTTGCTGCCAGGCCTTGCTCTGTAGGTTCTTCTACTCTTCTCCTGTCCCAGCCCACACAGCAGAAACCTGCCTTCCAGGCACAGATCGCCTAGGTACAGCACTCGTGTTTCCCTCCAGGCACACAGAAGCCCTGGACACAGCAAAGAGGCCATCCCCTTCTTCTCCACCCCGCCACCATGATCAACATGCTGGCTGTCAAGCATTTACACAGTCGACCAACCCTAAATGAATGAATGAGCAGGTATGTACAATAAAAGCTTGCTTGCTACCAAAGCAAACAGTTGTGAAGG
This sequence comes from Anas acuta, assembly GCF_963932015.1. Classification (NCBI taxonomy): domain Eukaryota; kingdom Metazoa; phylum Chordata; class Aves; order Anseriformes; family Anatidae; genus Anas; species Anas acuta. The sequence continues at coordinate 54,587,247 of NC_089017.1, read as the reverse complement.
CTGGAAAACAGTAATATACTCTGCTATAGCTTGTTCGATTTACTGACTGTCTTTCCTGCCATGCAGTGTCAGAGTACTAAATGCACTCACAAAATCAACATTTATACATGCTGTATGATGATACCTTAAAATAAACATTTATACACACTGTAAGATGATACCTTCACTATGCAAATGGTATCTATCATAGTTTCACATATTATTTGCACAAAACTTAACAACCAAACAAACTACCTCTAACTTAAGGAAAACTAAAGGGATTTCCACAAAGTACAGTATTACTGCTGTGGGTGCAGGTGCCCTGGTGTGGGCAGGGGTCTGCGGGGCTGCTGCATGCGGCGAGGCCGGGGCTGCCCCATGCCAACACAGCCAGTTCCAGACGGCTCCAGCAGCCTCACCGCAGGGCACAGCTGGGCCCTGAAGATGAGATGGCAGTGCCTTAGGGAAATGGGTTTAAGGAAGGGGAAAAATGGTGCTTGTGGGAGAGAGAAGTGAGGAACAAGTGTGAGAGAACCAGCCCTGAAGGAGAAGGGCAGGAGGTGCTCCAGCAGCAGTTCTCCTGTGGGCTGTGCAGGGAGAGGCCCCTGGTGGAGCAGGCTGTCCCCCTGCAGCCCATGGGTCCCCCATGGAGCAGATCTCCACGCTGCAGCCCCCCCATGGGTGGAGGAGCCCCCGCTGGAGCAGGTGGATGTGGCCTGGAGGAGGCTGCGGCCCATGGAGGGCCCCCGCAGGAGCAGACCCCGGGCCGGAGCTGCAGCCCGTGGAGAGGACCCATGGAGCAGTTTTTGAAGGATGGCATCCCATGGGAGGGACCCAATGCAGGAGCAGAAGGGTATGATGATGAAGAAGTGGTAGAGGGATGGATGTACGATAACCACATCACCCCTGCACTCTTCCAGGAGGAAGAGGTAGAGGAGTCAGGACTGAAGTAGTTAAGTTGAGCCTCAGATGAAGTCAACTGAGACTCAGTTGATGTTTTTAGATTTGTCTTTGTTTCTCACCATACTGCTCTACTTTTTAAGTTGACAATAAATTATTTTTCCCCGTGTCTGTTTTGCTCATGACATTAACTGGTGAGTGATCTCCCTGTCCTTATCTTGACCCACAGACTTTTCATCTTATTTCTTCCACCTGACTTAGTGAGGAGGAGGAGGAGTAAGAGAGTGGGTGGGCACCTGGCAGCTGGCCATGGTCAACCCACCACAATTACTCTCCCAGTCTTGTCTAGAGTTATTCTTTCAAACAGCTTTAGCCTCTCTGAATAAGCTGACTCCAACTTTTACTTGATCCTGAGAAGCTGTGGAGCAAGTAACGTGATAAAGGCAATGTCCTAATAGCCCCCTCTGTCGACGTGGGGTGCAGGGACAGATGGCTTGTGGTCACAAGTGCTGTCTTCAGATCTTGTGAACAATATATTTCTTGGGAACCAAAAGCTAGGAAATACTACTATAATATTGTAAAAGTAATAAATAAATAAATACATCTAGTTATGACTTTAAAATGCTGTTAAATTGAACGTAGTAGAGATGAGAAAAGAGGATGGGTTTATAGTTTTCCATCTATATACTAATTAGGACTCAAATTTCATATATTCTGGAGCTTTTCATGCTGATAGATCACAAGTTGTATGTCAAGAAATAATATAAAACTGTCTGAAGACTCAAAATAAATCTCTTCAAACTGGAAACTGTTCCCTTTTCATCTTCAAAGTTGAAAACTATTTCACACACTTCGCATCATGAAGTCTTCAGAACATTTAATCCTAATGAAGTTGAATCATTTCAGACGTTTGAAGACACTTCAGAGTTTTAGGATTTGTCTCAGAGATACTGTTACTCAGGGAAGCACAACAGTCCTGAACACTTCCCCCACCTCCCTTCTCCACTGTGAGGTTCTAATATTAAGATGTGGAACTAAATTCATTCCCAGTCCCCATTATGGGGGAAATGAGGTAAGTAAGACCATAGGAAATGGCTGGCAATTTTGTATTCTAATTCTGCCACAGTTTTCCTATGTGACTATAGGCTGTCTTATCCTGTCTGTGCCGTATATTCCCCTTCTGTGCATGTAGATAACAGTGTGGGTTTTTTTTTCCTCCCTTCATGGTAACGTGAATCTGAATTCATTAATCTTTAGAAGTCACTGTCTCCTATAAAAGGCACACTTGCTGTGTACAGCTCTCTTAGTAAGCAGGAAAAAAGCTCACATTATTCTTATTTCTCACTGAACTTTTGAAGCCATTGCTATTTCAATGTTGGCTAAGACTTTCTTTCTAAGACAGCAGAAAACCCCTCTGCCTTTCTTTCACTCATGGCTGTGACTGCCAATACCAACATTAAGGCTCTTCCTTAAGGAAAGCTGTTTGAGAACTGTGGACTACATGAAAGAGAAAAGGAGGCTTATCTCTTCAATTAAATTCCACATAGATAAGTATTAGGTAACCATTTCTGCAGAATACATTTTCCAGTTCATCTATATTCCTCCCAAAAGTGCCCCATTGATGCATATGAAAATTCTTAACAATTAGTTATGAAAAGCCTGGTATCTTAGGAACAGGCAAATCAAATGACCAGCAAACAAGGGATCTGAACAGTTGGTTTAGATGGAAACATTAAAATGCTTTTGCTGATAAGAGATTCAAGTTTCATGGCTTAACAGCTTTCTGTGGAGTAGTGTGCTTGTAAGTGGTCTTCCAGCTGAAATGGGCATCAGCAAACTGAAATAGTTGTATTTCATTGTTCCACAACATTCAGATCAAAGCTTTAATTTGCAGCATCTGTTTTTAATTATATTAAAACAACTTGAGAGAAAGTACTTTTTAGTATCTTAAAAATACTCTTCCTCTGAAAAAAAATGCTTTGAAAGTAATTTCCTCGTGCTTTATGAAGGAAGGAATGCTTTGTGCATGTTCTACTACTGCATCTGAGGACTTTAAGAGTTGTAAGTAGGACTAATTGACTTTTCCTTTCACCAGCACAGATTGCCACAGGAGAAAGGCTACCTAGCAGTCAACTCCTTATCAATCATCCCCCAACTTGTACGATATTATGCATCCCACAAGCTGCTAGCTCATCCACCTTAGTGCTGACAATCCTATACCAGCAGGTATCTGACTAGGACTATGTAGAAAATTTTAAAATAAGGCAGACCAAAGGCACTTTTTCTTTGAGCTTAACTGTATGTTCTAGATGTCTTGATAACAAAACCACAGCTACACTAAGCTGTTCCTACTAGTCCTTCATTCATTCTTAGATCTTTCAGCATAATTACACTTCATACAATTAATACAGCTTGATTTCATACACATATATAATTCCCAGCGTTCACTACCAGCCCTTGATACATCTGAGACATCTGTTAAAACAGTATTTTTTGCTTTTCAAACACTTGCCACTGTACAACACATTCTGGAGGAGCATAAGGCACCACAGAACAACTTTAACTCCACATTAATTACACTAAAAAGTGACTTTAACTTACTTTAAACAACAAGATCGTGACCAAAGCATCTGATTAAGTAGTTTCATTCTGAATATTTAACAGAAAACATAATCATAACCAATTCAAATTTACATCAGTGTACAAAGCAGAGGATAAGACATAGGATATCTACAGGGAATATAGATCTTTAATTAATGAGTATTAGGCACTACTGCCCAAATTAATTGCAGCTGAGAGAGTACTTCTTAAGCAGTAAAGGAATATCATATGTGACAAGTAATTTGTGCAATTACTTCTAAATAATCCCACTTTATAGCAAGACAGTTTGCAGTTTTCTAAAAGATGAGTAAATATTACATTCCAGAAGAATAGCTATGTCACTCTACAAAATTAGGTAGCATATGCTCTAGTTCTTGCAACCACTGACATGCAGGTGTTTTCCTACTGGTTTTCTACAATGATATCAAGCTTTCTGCAACTACCACGGCCATGTCCTTTATTTGTACTTGGAAATGGAGACACCTCTCTCTGAAGGCTCTGAACTATATTCATATGCAGGCCACACATGTGAACTGTGCTACACACTGCACATGCAAGTGGAAAAGAAATATACTGTACCTTATGGATTGTAACAATAGTGTTAGGAGATGTAGACTTTGCCATACAAAAAGCTGACACCACTCATCAGGGTTCAGGAGGATGAAAGAGTATGCTTTCCTTTATATGGGTGAAGATACTGAATATATTCATGCCATGAAAGAATAGTTTTAAGGTTTTCATAAGGTACTTTGAAGGTCTTGGTTTCTATGACCAAGACAGAATTTTGAAACCTAAGATTTTCATTCAAGTTTTTTCCCCAAGTGATCAAGATCTACAACTGGACCCAGCTTTCCAAGGGCTTAACTTCTCTGAGCACTTGAAGAACTTTTTAAATGTTTGTGTATCACCTTGAGCAGTTAGGGCAAGAGTCATATTTTCTCTGTAACATTTCCAGACAGCTGTGTTTTCTTTTTTATTGTTGTTTTTGTTTTGTTTACCTGAAGAACCCTGTATCAAGCAAGCTAAGCTGTATCTGTTTTAATACTTAGAGAAACACTTCAGATGCTCAGGAAATTTCACAAGTCTTCTTTCTACCCAGCTTTGCAGCCCCTGTATATTTAATCAAACATTGACAAACTGCACTTTAAGTTGTATAGCTGCTATACACTACACAAAACAGAGACCACCTCTCCTACAGCACATTTGTACACAGGTGGGAGAGAGGACCTTGCCTCTGCTCACTTCCTTGAAACCAGCATTATGGGCTTTCTCTGTCTGGGATCGCATGTAACCAGACACAGCCTGTCAACAGCTCAGGCCAGCCGGTTGCATCACAGGATCTTCTCACTCCATGCCCATATGCCAGAAAATGTTGTACAAATGCATAGGGAGAACGAAGCAGCAGGCAATTTTGTAAGTCTTGCATTGAGCACAGGAGACAAGGCTACTCACAGCTGTCTCCAGCACTTCCTGCACACTTGTTGCACTTTTGCAGCAGGACCTTTTTTTAATTTTGCTAGTGCAGCAGAATTGTTGAGGGACATAATTCAGGATGTGACCTTACATTCTTTAGCCCCACATGGCTATACTGGACTTAGCACACGGACAAAAACTGGAGTCAGGACTATCTATTCAGCATTCAACAACATATCTGCAGTTTGCATATAGAAGCTGTGGCAGTTTCGTGTTTAGGCAGAACATTAATGGCTTGAAAAAAAATCTCTCTCTTTAAACATACACCTGCAGAAAATATTAACATGTATACATCAAATGTGCAAAGTTTCTAATTCAGACAGATTTGTTCCCTCCCACTCCTCAGCTCTGAGACAGCACAGGACCTGAAGAGGCTTATGCACCCAGAAATCTCTTTCTTCTTCTAACAAAGCTAATAATACATTTCTCATACCTTTCCTTGCCATGGTGACAGGTGGAGGGTATGTGCATTTATTCAATCTGTGTCCATCCTTTAGGAATACGTCCTGTGTGCAAAATACAGAAATGTAAACTTTGCATACGTACTTTGCAGTATTCCTATAACCTGACAAGGTTACTCTCCCTTTTTCCCAGACTATTTATATTTGCCTTTTAGGTATTCCTTTAGTTTTAGGGATATGCAGTTTGCATGAGTACAAATGCTTGACATAGCTGCTCTTATGGGAGCAAGGTGATGAAATTTTGAGAGGTTACTGAGAGATGTGGTTTCTCTGAAACGTGGTGCTGCAGCTGCTGCTTCCAGATAAAGGGCCAGTTTGCCTGTAGGTTTTTGCCAGCAGTAGTTAACATGAATTCTGGCAAAGGCCCCAATTTCTTTTCAAAGACAGAGACTGCAGAGAGTTGGCACTGCCTGAAAATATTGCTACAATACCAAAGACTGCCTTTTCCAAAAATCTTTTAGCCATGCTTGATTGTATTTATTTTTTGTTTATATATATGCCCAGGTTATAAGTTTAAAGGACATCAGCCTAAAGGACAGACACTAACTGGTCACAATAATACAGCAGTGGTAGTCATCTGCTTTTCACCATTCTGCTTCCTACCTGCTTGAAACAGAAACATATGTGGGGAGGACAAAGGGATGAAGAAGAGTCTGGATAAGGAAAGATGAGAATGTCACAAGAATGATCTTGGTAATTCATGAATTTACCATAAGGATTTCTTAGAATTTTGTTTGAAAGTGATCCTTCAAATGTCTCTTTTCACGGAAAACTACCATGGGCTATCTTACTATCAAGACAAATTGCTCTTTAGCTTGCCACGATTATATATTACAAAAATCAGAGACTCAGAGACTGTTTTGTTCTCAGAAAGCTTCAGCATCTACTCCCATACCTAGACAACCAGGTGTATTTGTTCCCTGCCTGTGCATGTCTGCAATCCAGTTTTCCACTCATCTTCTCTCCTTCAGAGATGTTTGGGAAGAAGAGGGATGGTGTAGGTGGGATGTGGTTTGAAGCTTTGTTTGGTTGTTTGTACTTGAAAGTACATGCATGAATCCTGTTTGGGAGCTATCCCCCAAAACACCTCCCAGGTTTTTAAATTCCTTTCATCTCCTGTAACACTTAAATTACTGTGATTGGTTTTATTACAAGTCCTTTCCAAGATCACTCTCCAACACAGATTAAATGAAGTGAAATTTGCTGACAAGCCTTGATTAGAAATAATGACCCCGGTTAAAATCAGGAACTACTTAAAATGTCATGGTTTTGTGCATTGAGAAACTTTCCACACAGCTCCTCTTTTCTTCTTTGTGTCCTTGAAATGACTGTGATGCCCCCCAGCCAAAAACAAAACAAAACAAAACAAAAAAAAAAAAAACACAACAAAACAACAACAACAAAAATCCCCCACAAAAATCCCTCGGTGTCTGAGTATTGGGTAGCAATTCTTGTGTCTTTCCCCATGTTCAGGAACAAAATTAGAGCATTGCTCTGGACTTGCCAAGGGCTTCCCCTGCTCAGTGCAATTGTAAATGTGTACCAGTCACATGGACTGGAACATCAAGAGCCGCAGGCACTATGCTTCCCTCATCACTCCTTTGTGTTGTGCTGGTTACAGGAACTCCTGGCTCTAGCTGTAGGGGCTGTATACATTCAGCCAGGCCTCTGAGCTTTGGAAAATAATTACTGGGATAAATGGCACATCTACACGGCCGACTTAGCGAGGGCTGGGAGCATCACCCACTGGCCACGCAGGTATATGCAGGAAGAAGGGCAGGGGCACAGCTCTAGTCCTGCATCAAGCGGTCCCTTGATGGCACACTGTGGACGAGCAGTGCTCCTCTGTTACCTGCCACGTTCTGGCAGTAGGCAGCTGTTGGCTGTAAATGCTCATAAGCCTCTTTCAAGGTGAATTCTTTTAGTGTGACCTAAACTTGACTGATCCGCACCTGGTCACATTTCATATTCAGTTTCAGCTGCAAGAGTCCTAAAAAGCTGTTGCCCCTTTCCTGACACACAGTACCTGACTAGGACAACAGGGACGTGTTCAGCACACAGCAGTACATCAAATGGATGCAAACAGTCTGTGATCTTAAAAAGTACCGTAAGCAAAATCAGAACAGAAAGCAAACATCCTACATAGATCATAAGTGAGAAGCAGAAGATGTTACATCTTCTAGAGAAGATGAAAGGACTCATGCTCTGCCTTTCCCCTCTTTAGGGGATTAAACGTACACCTGTCAGGTCACCAAAACCTGCCATGAAAGACATGCAATTAATCTCATGGTCTGGAGAAGTAAGTTTATGGGTAAAAGGATTTATCACTGGTTATGATGAGGAGAGGATTTATGAGTCCACTGCTGGTTGCAAGCCTCAGTTTTAACTTTTTTCTAATCTTTCAAGTCTTATAACCCAGTCTGGAAATCACAAGTCTAGCATTGAAGGAACTGTCATAAATAATAAAAGGTGACCATAACATCAGAAACTAATTTCTCAACTCTGTAACCAGCCAGACTTACGATGTCCTCTTATGACTTCCATTGATCCTCAATATTGTGGAGTCTATAATCATAGCAACAACAACAAAAAAAAAGATCTTGAACCCATATTAACCAGTGAAAGAAATGGCTTGGGACAGTGAAAAAAGCATTTATGCATAAATAAAGACAGGATTATAAGGATATATTGAACATAGCTATAGCCCAAGTATTAAGATAGCTTTTATTTTGATTTGGTCTGGCTTATTTTATTTTATTTTATTTTATTTTATTTTATTTTATTTTATTTTATTTTATTTTATTTTATTTTATTTTATTTTTAATACAAGTAGGTTTTCACATTATACTCTTATAAAGAAAAACATGCTAGAAGACAGCTACAATGATATTGTGAATTACTGAAAGAAATCTAGAGTGAATACTCAGTAACTTATCAAATTTATTTTCTCCTAAGGTAGCAACCACTTTGAAGTCAAATATGCTTATACAAAATGATTTTTAGTACTCTAAATTCAATATATTATCAAACAACCAAAAAAAATAGTAATTGTGAAGTGGAAACAATACATTGTTGATATATTTAGCACAGTCACTTCATTATACAATAAATCTTTATTGGAAAACTATTATAAAACAATACAAAACCCGAAATGAAGGATTTCCTAGTGGAAGTGTTGCTGGAGACTGGAATGCAGGTGCTGTAATGCCTGTAAATAGATTATTACTACACACTCACCGAGAATCTTCATTCTGAGAGAGAAGGAAAAATTATGGCAGGTCAGAAGACTGTGAAACATGTGCCCTCTCTTCTCCTACCCTCCCTTTAATTATTGACAGCCTGTCACTTAGGTGTTGTGGTACAATGAATAATAAAACAGGATCCAAGTTCTAGTTCCCTGCAGGATTTCTTCTTCCAGATGAAATACTGCCATCTTCAGGCAGACAAAGTTTCATGTTTACCAACTCGAGAAGGTTTTAATTGCTGCGTAGATCACTGTCTCGAACAAAAATTTTGCTGCTTCTATGCACTACTAATACCTTGCATAAGATGGAAGGGGATTTGAGGAGTTTGCCTCCTACCTTAAGGCAGGGTATAAGGCAGAGCATAAACTAATACAACCAAGAAGGTTGACTTTAGGTGTCACATTGATACATTTTTTCTCCCCTTTCAACAAAAGTAGAACTTTAAGATGTCGTTTTTACCTTACATGATTATATCTGCAGAACAAATTACAAAGGGTAATTGACCTCGGGAAGCAGATTAATCGCGCAGCGTAGACTACCCAAGAATTCAGCAGAGCGGCAACATTAACATTCCTTTTCTCTGACAGTGCCCTGAAACTAGTTTGACCTGCCATAAGGATCACATAATGAATTAGACAGTACAATAGCTGCAATGAAGGCTAAGCCTGTAATGGTGCAGATAAGTGGCTAAGTCTTTCATTTAACCAATAAGAGACAGTTTTTTTAAATTCCTTTTTAGAGAGTAAGATCAGATACTTACATTTCTCCTGAAGTATTTTTTTTCATAATGTGAACCACACTGCTATCTTACTGTTCTGGCAAGATGTGATATGATTATACATACACATTGTGATCAGTACAAACACCTCAGAATTCCAGCCAACAGAAAACAAGTCAAGAGCAGCTGGATCCTGACTGCTGCTTTCAAACAAGCAAGCAATTCAGTTAGAATTAGGCAGGCTTCTTATATTCTGAAATGCCATATGAAGGAAAAGTCAAATTACAAGTTATGTCCTCACAGACATTTTATGATGGTTCACTTCTTGTTTGTGCTGTCTTTTACCATTGTCACTAAAATTGAAATCTGTTATTAAGTGTGAGCTTTCTGATCTCAAAGAAAGTCTCTTCTCTATGCAGGCGCATTCTTTTATACTTTCACGTACAGCCTCTGTTTTGGGGAACTTATTCTTTAAAGTGATTCCTCCCACCCACTGCAAAGATGAACCACTTCTTTGCAGAAGAATGGTACCTTTAGAAACTGTACGGTATAATTCATCAAACATATAATGACTTCAAAAATCTTCTGCTCCCCAACTTACCCACCTAATCCTGAAAGACAGACTGAAATATGACCCTCCCCTCCCCTCATGAACAGGCTGAAATTTGAATCACTACTAGATTTCAAGAATAAAGGCCATAAAACATTAGTATCTTCAAATTCTGTTTCTTCTCTGGGCCTACTGTAGGAACTAGCCCTGTGCTACCATTTTACATTTTTTTTTCTTTTGACTTTTTTTTTTTTTATTATTATTATTTGTTTGTAGCTATTTCTGCTTCAGCCTTTTGTGTCAGAAAAGGATCTATGATTTCTTTTAGTCTCTCCTCTGCTCCCCTTAAAAATTTCCTTATCCTGTGGACAAACTTGTAAAGTAAACAGAGCTCTAAGTTGTTAAATAGTTCTTCTAATTAGCCTTCTCAGGCACCTCCGTACATTATGCCCCATCCCTTGTGGTGTTCAAGGCCAGGTTAGATGAGGCCCTGAGCAACCTGACCTAGTGGGTGGTGTCCCTGCCTATGGCAGGGGGGTTGGAGTAAGATGGTCTTTAAGGTCTCTTCCATCAGTACTGTTGAACAATCAGTTGGAGTTTCCTCTCTGTGGAAGAATTGACTCCTGGTCTTTAAGGAGTGTGAACTCATGACTGTTGCTGAATCTGCCTCTGCCATAGAAAGGAGTAACATCTGCTCCTTAGTGATTAAGATTTTGCTCTTTGAACTATGAAGAATTGACATTGTAATTTTTTGTGAGTCACAGTCAGTAAAAAATTATACATAAATTTTTAATATCTCAGTGATACTTGATGGGGTGAGTGGTAGGGAGATGATAGAAGAATAACATATTTTTGTGTATGCTGTACAAAGGGCCAAGGACCTTAAAAGGTTCTGCAGACTTTCATGTAAAACTTCATAATTACACTTTCCTTCCATCATATTTGCTGTGATAAAGTATGTAAGTATGCATAAAGTTGTTGAAGTTCGCAATGGCATACAACAGCCCAACTCCAGTTTTCAACTTATTTTTTTTTACATGAAGTTTTTTGGTATGTTTAATTGCTCTATTACATACATGGTTATCTGATTAATATTCTCTCAGTATGTGAAGGAGGTGCTCAGGCTTCAGTCCTTTTCAATCCCATGTGCCTAACTCATGCTGTTTATCTTAAATGCTTTATTTTCATAGCTGATCTGTACATCCTTGTTATCCTCATTATATCAATACCACAGTAGTGTGTAAACCTCATTAATGCTTGGACTAGTTAGCTGCTTGTTTAGTCTGCCACCTGTTTATCAGTCATATCTGCAAGCAGAACAACACATCAACTACATAGCTACAATAACTAGACTGCCCCTTCTTCAGTTTTCTTCTGTATTGGTTTAGCTGCAGAGCAGGTAATACACTAAAAGAGCAAGGTAATATCATTGCAAACTAACTTGCAGGTGTGGTATAAATGAACTACAAAACAATGAAATTGGGAGCTTAACTGATTGTGAATAAATCTAATCTGAAAACAAGCCGATGAAATCCAATCATGAAATGAGATGGATCATAGTATAGTTTTTCCACGGGAGCGTGACCAAGAAAGATAATTAGCTTGGAGACTGATAAGTGTAGTTGAAGGATTATGAAACGTAACTGCCCACAATAGCAAAAGATGCATTGACTCTGGAGGTGTCTGCCTGTAGTTTTATATAGATTTATGTAGATTTATATAGATGAAACTTGATTAACTGTATGCATATGAACAGAAAACAGGACACAGTCTTCAGTGACACTGGATATCTCAGAACACGGATATTAAGCCATTCAGTCTTTTAAACAGAGATCTCTCATTTCTTGGGGATTACGCTTTATTGCTCTCAGATGTGCAGATGTTTATTTGCAGGATGAGCTCCTACTTTCACATTACAAAGTTTCCACTATATCTCACTACAGGCTTCAAGCTCTTCAGAGCAGGAAGTGCACAATAATTGCCTGAGAAAATGAGGCTCATCCCTCTCTTGAGTTTTCTGTGAGCACACTTCAAGCAGATACAACTTATTGCCTTGATAAAAATGTTACAAGCTGTCTGCACTATAGCTGTCATATACACATACATATTTTGATGAGAATGCTACAACAGATTATTGTAAAAATACCACTTAAAACAGAGAATAGAAATACCAATAAGGAAAAAAAATGTAGGTCTCTTCTTCTTCTTTTCATTTATTTATTTATTGCTATTTATTTTATGCTGTTTCTAAACTCAAAATGGAAATTTTGCTACTTCCTTCAATCTATTCCTTAACACACCGTTTAAATGGTAATGTATCTTTTAAGAACCTGTTGTGAATTGATAATTTTATGAACTGTTGGTGGGATCAACCTGCAAAAGGCTATGGCTATATGTCCAAAAGTTTCTGATTCACCCAGTTTCCTAAAGGTCAGCCCTGAAATACACTTGAGCATGCACTTATGGGTATATGAGAACCAGATGGGACATAATAACTATTTTATTTCTTTTTTAAATCATTTCTTGTGTTCATCTGCAGATCAAAAATTAAATGCAGCCCTAGTCTTGGGTCATCAATATATGTGCTTTATTCAAATATGCAGAGACATAACACTGAAAAATGTCAAAATCTATTTCTATATAGGTAATAAACCTTTAATATCATAAATGGAAGGAATTTTACTACTTAATTCCTAGATTGTATTAGTTTGAGTACTTTTTAGGCTTCCAACACTTCAGATTTTATGACTTTTAATTTCATGAAATGTAAGCAATAATAATGAAGAAATGCACTGTTAGCTGTATCTTCCTTCTTGAATTAATGCAGTCAAGACTTCACAGCTGATAAAGATGCTCGGTCAATAGTTCATTCTACTTCTACACCAGCCGGTTACTGCATTTCTCTTGCATGAAGCAATAGTGGCACCCAGTGTCAAAACCCTTGCACTGAACAGAAGCAGCCTGCACTTTTATATTTCTCACTCGTCATTCAGTATTGCTGTTTAAAATTTGTTCAAAGTCTGCAGGCTGTCCGAAGCAAAACAGAACAAAACAAAACAAACAAAAAACAAACAAAGCCTACAGTCTACCATCTTGAAAAACTGGCCTAAAGTCTCCCTGGATATATGTATGTATATATTTATTTATTTAAAGTCTCACTAGATTATTAAAGATTTACGGTAATTACTTAACAAACTTTAGCTTATTTTAAGGCACTTTAGCTTTAGATTTATTTATGGTGCTTACACACAGAATCACACAGAATCACAGAATTTCTAGGTTGGAAGAGACCTCAAGATTATCGAGTCCAACCTCTGACCTAACACTAACAGTCCCCACTAAACCATATCCCTAAGCTCTACATCTAAATGTCTTTTAAAGACTTCCAGGGATGGTGACTCCACCACTTCCCTGGGCAGCCTGTTCCAGAGCCTAACAACCCTTTCAGTAAAGAAGTTCTTCCTAACATCTAACCTAAAACTCCCCTGGTGCAACTTAAGCCCATTCCCCCTCGTCCTGTCACCAGGCACATGGGAGAACAGGCCAACCCCCACCTCGCTACAGCCTCCTTTAAGGTATCTGTAAAGAGCAATAAGGTCGCCCCTGAGCCTCCTTTTCTCCAGGCTGAACAAGCCCAGCTCCTTCATTCTCTCTTTGCAATAAGAGAGTTTCATTCACAGTTACAAGATTGTAAAGGATGGTGTTTTGAGGGAGATGGGTTTTGACTTCAGGTTGAAGAGAAAAAGCAATGGAAAGAATCTGTCATTCTCCAGCTGCTTAAAAATACTGCAAATCCTTGGAGAACTCTGAAGGCCTACTTAATGGAAACAGCCAGATGACTAGACACACACAGTTACATTTAAGTAACAAAGATAATTGAAAAGAATGCTGTTAATTAGACTGTGGATAAAAATTACATCTGGCCACAGCTGCTTGGCCCCTGCACTTTCCCAGTGGTCCCTAGCACCCTGGCCTCCACGGCACCCCGACAGCCTCTTTGGCTTGTGACGTGCCTACCTACAGTCATCAAATAGTTTATCACATGGAGAAACTTCAGAAATACTGTAATTTCTGGTGCACGTTATGTCTTCTCTTTCACAACAGTGGCCCAGCTGCACAAAATGCTGCTATTGTGAGATAACAGTGGCAAAACAAACAAACAAAAATGAGAATAATTAACATTGAGGGGAAACAAACATAATGAACGTTTACAGTACACATAGTGAAACAAATAGGATTTTATAAAAGACAGCACATTGTTTCCCAAGGGAATACTGCGAGGTAAAAAAATAAGCCTGATGACACTCTGTACCTGGCACTGGGGTGTCTAAACACGGGATATACCACACGGCAGCTAAAGTGCCTTCTTGGCCTGCAGCTGCTGCTCCAGAGGGCATCAGCTGTCCATCAGCTGTCCCAGGCCTTTCCAGGTAACTACCTGGAGCATCTAACAGCGTGTTAGAACAATTGAATCCCACTCCCTGGGACCACATCCTGGCATCCTGGCATTGACAGTGTCCATCAGTTGGCCAAAAAACACGATTCTACAAATTAACGTTAGAATTGGCTAAATCCTGATCCTGACAGAGAGGTAAAGTGCACTCAGTAAATTGAAGTATCAACCTAGCAGATGGGCAGAGGAGGAAGAAATGCACAGCAGCAGGTAGAAATTATATGCTACATATTACTTGAAAAGTTTGACAAGGGAGGCTGAAATCATTAGGAGAAATCCCTGCTTTGCAAGGCTTAAAAAAAGTAAGATGACGATAGTGTCATACTGCCTAAATCACAAGACACTCTACCAACTGAGTTGCTGCTGGTTTTCAACCAGACATCTTATAGAGGGAAAAAATTACTAACATACATAATGAGTTAACTTTTCCAAAGGGATTTCTCTCATGGAGAATTCTTAGGGTTCCAAAAAATTGAAAGATATTAAAAACAGGAATAGGCCTTTTCACAGATAAAGACAATAGATTTGTCTTAATGTAAAGCTATAGAAAAGAAACATCTACTGCATTTAATCCTGTACTGGAAAAATGAAGCAAGTGGTAATTCATATAATATTTTTTTGTGACCGTTCTGCCATAATTTGTCATCATGTCACTAATATTTGTACTTTCTGTAGTTTTACAGACTGTGAATTTATGTTTTACCTCTGTTGTGGATTGAACTCAGCCAGCAGCTAAGCAACAACAAAGCCACTAGCTCCCTCCCTCCCCCAAGAGATGAGGGAGAATGGGAAGGCCAACAGTGAAAAAGAGACATGCACTGAAATAAAGAAAGTTTCATAAAGAAAGCTACCTGAAGGTGAAATTACTTAGGAAAGGCAGGACGAAAAAAGATGATACAGTGTCTTCCTTGTCTGTGTTCTGTGGGAAACAACATATTTCAAAAGGAAGCAGCAGAGGTGGAAATAGGTAAATATTGGAGGAATTGCTCTCTACAGATACCTTAAAGGAGGCTGTAGTGAGGTGGGGGTTGGCCTGTTCTCCCACGTGCCTGGTGACAGGACGAGGGGGAATGGGCTAAAGTTGCACCAGGGGAGTTTTAGGTTGGATGTTAGGAAGAACTTCTTTACTGAAAGGGTTGTTAGGCATTGGAATGGGCTGCCCAGGGAGGTGGTGGAGTCACCATCCCTGGAAGTCTTTAAAAGACGTTTAGATGTAGAGCTTAGGGATATGGTTTAGTGGGGACTGTTAGTGTTAGGTCAGAGGTTGGACTCGATGATCTTGAGGTCTCTTCCAACCTAGAAATTCTGTGATTCTGTAATTAATTTCCATATGAGATAAGATTTCCGTATGTGAGGTGTATGTGTTGAGATGGCATGCGTATGTTTCAGAATAATGGACCAACATATCTCAGACTATCAGGTATGAAAACAACATACAGAAATCAGTCACCTTTGCCAAAATTTCTGCAGGAATACTATATGTGGTCATGTAGGTAAAGGCAATGTCACGATGACGCTTCAGAAGTTGTGCAGCCAGATTTAATGATGAGATTTATTTGGAGTATTTGACACCAGAGCATTTATCCTGAACGCTGCTCAGTCTGATGGCTTGACTTTGGCTCTTCTTGTTCTTTCAGCGTTGTCTTTGCTCATAGGAAAATACTGCAATCTGAGGGAGGAAAGCACTCAGCACTCGCCAAATTTTTGTCAGAGCGCGCTGCGATTTACCCTGATGCCTCTCAGCGCGTTCCTACCTCAGCCACAACACTCCCTTCCTCCGCTTTTACCCCAAAACACTCTTATTACAGCGAAACCCTCGGCGCCTGGGGGCCGGCCCCAGCGCACCGCAGCCCCCCGGAGCCCCTCTCAGCCCCTCGCAGCCCCCCGGAGCCCCTCTCAGCCGCCCCCCCGGCCGCTTTTGCCCCCAATCCCCGTGCTTTCGGCGCCGCCCCCCGGCTCCTCCCCAGCTTTCCGGCGGGCTCCGTGCTCGCAGCGCCCCCGCCGGCCGCCGGCGCCCGTGCCCCGGCAGCGGCAGCGGAAGCCTCCCGGTGCCTCCCGGTCCCTCCCTCCCCGTCCCCTCCTTCTCGCTGCCGGCTCCGCGTCCCGGAACCGTCCCCGCCGTCCCCGCGGCGCCGCCACCTGCCGCCGGCAGCATGACAGCGCCCGCCGCCCCCCGCCCGTGAGCCCCGCGGGCCCTTTCCGCCGCCGCCTCCTATATGGGCCACCTGCTCGCCAAGGGGGCCACCAGCCGGAGCCGGGACAGCGCCGCCCCCGCCGCCCAGCACCAGCAGCGCCAGCACCGCCAGCACCGCCGCTGCTGCCGCCACCACCGCCGCCGCCGCCGCCGCCGCCGCTGCTGCTGTCGGGGGAGGAAGGTGGCGGCGCGGAGCCGCAGCTGCTTCCTGCGGGGCCCCTGCATGCTCTGCTTCGTGGTGCACGGCGCCAGCCCGCCCGCCGCCCACCCCGCGCCGCCCGCCGGGCACCGCCGCCGCCGCCTGCTGCTGCTCCGCCTGCCGCCCGCCGCCTGGCAGCCGCGGGGCCGCCGCCAGCGCCTGCTGCTCTCGGGCCTGCTGCCCTCGCCGCTGCGGGGCCTCCTGGGGCCGGCCGGGCCGCCCGCCCAGGCGCTCCCCGACATGGTGTGCAAGCGCAAGGGGGCCGCCGGCCTGCCCGCCTGCCCGCCCTGCAAGCAGCCGCGCTGCAACAACGCCGCCGCCGCCGACACCGAGACCGAGAGCGAGAGCGAGGCCGCCGCCTGCCAGTGCCCGGCCGGAGAGCCCCAGCCCCAGCCCCAGCCCCAGCCCCAGCCGCAGCCCCGCGCCCTGCCCGCGGACGGCGCGGCCGGGGGGCAGCCCGCCCCGCAGCCCCCGGCCGAGGGCGAGAGGGATCCGGAGAAGGAGAAGGAGCGGAGCGGCCCGGCGGGCTGCCCGGAGCCGCAGGAGCACCCCGCCGACGGCAGCCGGGAGCCGCCGGCCGCCCCCGACATCAACCAGCTGCCGCCCTCCATCCTGCTCAAGGTGGGTCGCGGGGACGGGGCGGGGGGCGGCCCCATAGCCCCCAGGGCGCCGGGTGCCCTCCAGCCGCCTTCCTTGGCAGCCTCCTACTTGGTGTCTTCAAGCCCCGCTCTTCCCTCGTGTCCCACCCCCTGCCCTCTCTCACTGCGCTCTTGGCGAGTAACTTTGCGTTTTTAAGCCGCGCTGCTGGTCCCGTCACCAGGTCCTCTTCGCCTAAACCTGCGGTGAGAAGGCAGCCCTGGCCGAGGCTGGGTCCGTGATGCCCCCTGCAGTGCTGCCAGTGTGTCTCTGCGTGCCGGGGGGCTGAGCTCGGGGCCCTGAGCGGGTCACCCCGGGGGCAGACGGCCGCAGGGCGAGCAGGGTGCGATGCTGCGAGGCAGGGCAGGCGTCCTGGCCGTGCCCAGGTCTGCGCTGCTCCTTCTGCAACCCCGGCGTAGGAGGCAGCTCCCCAGCTCGCACCCTGCTGCTGTCAAACACGGGCCGTCTGCTCTCTGTCGTGCACGTTATTTTATTTTTTGGGGCGCATATATTGACACGGGTCGCCTGCCTTGTAAGGGCGCGCCGTGTTTTATAGATTCACTACTCAAATTACCTTTGGCACCTACATAAAAATCATGGACTGTCATATCTGAATTAATCTCTTCTCTGATTGCACGCCTGGAAGTTGGCCGTGTGGTTTTACTAAAATAAACAGGCCGTCTGTTGGCCACTATTAATTTCAGACCATGTTATCGCTGATGTTACTCTGCATTAAGATTTGAAATCCGCTGGTGCACCTTAAACACTTTTTCACGTTAGTGGTATGACTTTTCTTCTGTAGTTACTTCAGCACTTTTCAGTTTCATGTTCTCAAAAATTGTAGTCTAACTCTGTCATAAACCAGCTCTTTTAATAGTAAGGGCATATCATGCCCCTCTCACCTGTGGACTAAATTCTTTTCCGGATGGCTTTCTACTTTGCACTGAAACAGTACCTCCTTGGTATCTGTACTTCCAAGTTTTTTTGACTTGTTCCTTTCCTACCTGTCCCCCACCTCCCAGTAGCTGAGTCTCTTTAGTCTCTGTAGCCTAGCTCCTTCTGCAGGGTTTTTGAATAAGCTTGCCTTTAATACTAGCAGTAAGTAATAAATTCTTTACCTGTAATTTTAAAGATATTTTTTTAGTTGCCCTTAAGTCCTCAGCTAGATTTGTGTGTGTATGGTGGTTGCTGTTTTTGTTTTAGGTGCTTCCTCGTCGTCCTGTTCTGTTATGGGACTTGTAACTGCAGGTTTCTGAAGAGCCTTCTTGATAACTGGGTTATACAGGGGCCTAAAGGCCTTAACACCTGCTGGGTTTTGGTACAGGTACTGTGTCCTAAATATAAACCCTTCTCCAAAGATCCTGCTTTATTATGGGGTGATGGGAGAGAAATACACACAAAGTCTTAATAACCTTTTCATAATAGTCAGTGGAGGAAAAAAAAAACTTAATACAAGGACAAGCAGTGACAGCTTCAGGACTGTGTCACAGAGGTAACTCGGGACGTTCCCCACCAGGGAGGAAACAGGACCCAGCAGTACATTCACAGAGTTTTACTAAAGTTTGGTGATGATCATGATACCCCTCCTCCATTAGTGAAATGAGGAGACAGCCCCCGCACGGCAGCTTGCAGTACATTATGTGCAGTTTGCAATAAAACACTGTGCAGACGTGTCTGGTCGTGCCCCCACAGCAGTGCTGGCCCCTGGGCCATCTCCTCTCCCTTCCATGCAGAGCGGGGCTCCTGGCATGGGACAGGTGCAGCCTTCTGTTGCCTCCCCCCTCTGTTACATCTCCCCGAGTTGTTGCTCTTCGCTGAAGTTTTCTCAAAACCGGACTTTGGGTGTTTTTGTCACATAATCAGTTTGCTGCTCCTGGTGCATCCCATGAGAGTGCTCAGGCCAGTGCTCGCAGCTCTGGGCAGAGGCAAAGTGATCGGTGCCTGGCTGCCAGGAGAACAGCACGGACAGGCAACTTAGGTCAGGGCAGAGCAGCAGGCACCTTCCTCACCGTCTCCTCTTCTGGCCACCCCTGCCTGTACCTTCTTCAATATCGCAGCGTATCATACTTCACTCAAAAATGCAGTCTGAGTTTTCATGGGCAAGCAAACAGTCCATAGAAACAGCAAGAACATTTAAATCAATAAAATTACAGCAGGGTGTGTCACTAAATGTAACGTTTCAGTGACATTGGGTGACTTTTTTATGAAGATATCATAGCAGTAATGTTTTGTAAAAACTTCTTTTTGCTCAGTTAGCAATTTTGAATTGAATTTCCCATCTTCAAACAGGATTTTACACACTTTGTCAGTTCTTGATTATAGAGTAATAGTTGTTTGTTGCTTTTTTTTTCTTAACCCGATTCAGTCATTATTCTGTATTTGTTCTTACAGTCCATCTCAGCTCACACCAAACTGGAATGTTATATATGTTTTTATCTGTTCCAGTAATGAGTAGCATTCATCTTTCCCTCTGTCTTCATCCTTAACAATGATTAAGAATCAAAAATAGCACCACCAGTAATATAATTAGGCTTGTGTTTACTACAATTAATGACAAGTATATTTTACTTATCTTGGACCATGTGATTGTCATTTTTTCATATAATTTTCAATGGATGCAAATAGTTTTGACTTCTTCAGTCCTAACAATTTTACATGAGGATGATGTATCCAAGTGTTTTTTCCTTTTATGTGCACAGCAGAAAAGGAAGTGAACAATACCAAAATAGGCACATCCCACCTTGGGCTTAGCTGATTTTTCTTTTCATTTATACATCACTACCTGGTGCATAAGGGTGCATTTTCCCTTCTAAAGACACTGGTTGCTGTAGCTGAGCTTGGCATTGGGAGGATTTTGTGTAAGTACACATTTCCGACAAGTATGGAGTTAACCTCTTATCCCCTTCCAAGAAGCTAGTCTGTGTGGCTACTTAAGTATTTGGAATCTACAAATTTATCCCAAATAATACCTCAGCTGGCATTAATCCTATCTGCTTTGGCCTCCACCTTACATGCATTAAAGCGATAGATAGGGCATCTGTCCACTTCAGATTGGTTTCTGAACCGAGATTTATATATCCTGTTTTTCAAGCACTGATTCATTCATTCATTTTTACCTGACTGTTGGGGGTGAACAGAGTGATGCAATAGCTGGGTGATGCCTAATGTTTCATATCACCTTTTTAAAACCTGACCTCTGTAATGGCTCTTGTGATCTGAATCAATCTCTTCTGGGGCTCCAAACCCAGCCATTACTTCTTTTAATAGGAACTGTACCATGCTTACATCTGTCTTCCAGGTGGGGACAGCTGTTTCTTCAGCCTGTGCTGCCACTAATCTCTTCTGGGAGATTAGTAGCTTCTAACAAAATCTTAATCTGTTCAACGTTCACTGTTTGGGTGCCACTTTTGCTCCCGCAATGTCCTATAGCACGGCAGATGACAGAAGTGTATTTCAGATCTCTGTAGATGTTCACTTTTGTCCTGGTTTCAGTTAGGACAGAGTTTATTTTCTTCCTGGTAGCTGGTAGAATGCTATGTTTTGGTTTAGGATGAGAAGAGTGCTGATAACACCCCGATGCTTTAATTGTTGCAGAGCAGTGCTTACAGCAAGCCAAGAACATCTCAGTTTCTTGCTCTGTCCTGCCAACGGGCAGGCTGGGGGTGCAACAGAAGCTGGGAGGGAACAGACCTAGGACAGGTGACCCAAACTAGCCAAGGGGGTATTCCATACCATCTGACGTCATGCTAAACAATATATAGGGGTGGCTAGCCGGGGTGGGCGGACTGCTTGCGGTTAGGCTGGGCATCAGTCTGTGGGTGGTGAGCAATTGGATTGTGCATCACTTGTTTTGTACACATTATTAGTAGTAGTACTATTACCATTATTATTATTATTATTATTATTATTATTATTATTATTATTATTATTATTATTATTATTATTATTATTATTATTATTATTATTATTATTATTATTATTTTCCTGTCATAATAAAGTGTCTTTATCTCAGCTCACAGGCTTTACTTTCCCATTTCTCTCCCCCATCCCAGAGAGGGAGGAGGGAGGGTGAGCGAATGGCTGCGTGGTGCTGAGCTGCCGGCCGGGTGAAACCACCACAACTTTCTTCTGTCATGCTTCCCCTCGGGCTTCTGTCAGGGCTGTCAGCTCAGCTGCGTGAGCTCTGTGTTTGTGAGAGGGAGGCTCTCTGCTCTTAGTACTGTGTTCCTAGTTACGATGTCATACCTTTTTACTCTCCTCCCTTCCAGATCATAAGATGATCCAGCTACAAAAGGAGTCAAGCCTGGAGTTGGCAGGGGTATATCTGTAAGGGCTGCGCTTACCTTCTCTTGATTTTTGGGTGACCTCTACACAGCCACGATGTAGTTCCCCTTCATCTGGTAACTGTAACAAGGTAGCTGGGCGCAAGGTGTTTCATCTTCTCAAGGGGGTGTTCTTTGCTGTTGGCAGCAGCAGTCGGTACTTCTGGAGTCTTTGAAAACTCAACACTTGTGATGCACATCCAGTTAGCTTCAGTTCGACTTAGAGAACGGTTTGGGTTGGAAGGGACCTTAAAGACCATCTAATTCCAAACCCCTGCCATGGCAGGGACACCTCCCGCTAGAGCAGGTTGCCCAAAGCCCCATCCAGCCTGGCCTTGAGCACCTCCAGGGATGGGGCATCCACAGCTTCTCTGGGCAGCCTGTGCCAGCACCTCACTGCCCTCTGAGTGAAGAATATTTTCCTTATATCCAATTTAAATCCACCTTATTTTAGTTTAATACCATTCCCTGTTGTCCTATCACCATACCCCCTGACAAAGAGTCTCTTTCCAGCTTTCCTGTAGGCCCCTTTAGGCACAGGAAGGCCGCTGTAAGGTCTCCCTGGAGCCTTCTCTTCTCCAGGCTGAACATCCCCAGCTCACTCACTCTGACTTCATAGCAGAGGTGCTCCAGCCCTCTGATTATCTTCATAGGCCTCCTCTGGACTCACTCCAACAGGTCCATGTCCTTGTTCTGGGTGCCCCAGAGCTGGCCACAGGGCTCCAGGGGGGTCTCACAAGAGCAGAGCAGAGGGGGACAATCTCACCCTGCTGGCCATGCTGCTTCTGGTGCAGCCCAGGATTTCTGGGCTGCAAGTGTACATTGCAGTGCAGTTTTGCAGCCCTGACAGCACCCCTCAGCACTCCCAGGTCCTTCTCCTCGGGACTGCTCTCAATCCATTCTCCACCCAGCCTGTATTTGTGCTTGGGATTGCCCCAGCCCAAATGCAGGACTTTGCACTGGGCCTTGTTTAACCTCATGTGAGGTGTTTACAACCAATGGTTGTCCTAACACAATCTTCTGATAATTGTATTGAAAATCAGTGCAGCTGAGGCTATTACTCTAACACATCCCTGCATGCATTTAATAACTGGGCTGAACAGTAACCCACTGGGTGCATTCCAGCCAAGACCCCATAGGCCACTTGTGTCCTTTCATGCAGACATGAATGGAATGGCTTACAGTAGTTCAGTATCCCAAATGTGGGTGCTGTCATCAAAGCTTTCTTCAATGTTACAAATACTTTGTCAGAATCTGAAGTCTGTTACAATGCTTCTTCGGTGTCTGGTTTTGCACAGGCCGCCAATGGTGCAGCTATTTTGTAAAGGACTGATAACCAGGGTCTGCAAAATCCTGCAGCGCCTAAAAATGCTCTGATCTGTTTCTTTTTTTATAGGTTTAAACATATGCTGAATGTATATTATTCACTCTGAAGATGTTTTTCTGCCTCTTTCAGATAATGCATATCCTGTGTGTTCCACTTCTTTACAAAATAGTAATTTAGCTTGGGGAACTTGGTGGCCTCTTTCAGCTAAAGCAACTAGTAAAGCCCTTCTATCCTTTACACAATTTTCCCTTTTTGAACTAGCAATTAGCAAATCAACAGCATGCTGAGTCTGCACAGGGTTAATTGATAATGGAATACTCTGCATGTCTGTAACTAAAGTCTTTGAAAATGTTGTAGTTGATCCTGCAAATCCTTGTGGTAATGCAGTCCATGTTAGTTGTTGCCCCTCTCAAGTGAAGGCAAATATATACTGAGAATCCTTATGTACTGGAGCACTAAAGAAAGCTGCATATAAATCAGTTACAGAGAAATATTTCACATCTGCTGGTTACTATGAGGCTATTACAGTTAATGGATCAGAGACTACTGGGTGGGTATTACTACCTATTTATTAATTGCCCTTAGGTCCCGCACAAATCTAAAAACCAGCTTTCCCTCTGAGTCAGGTTTGGACTTCTTTACTGATAATATTGGTGCATTACAAGGAGATTCACAAGGGGTTAAAGTTTCTTTCTTCAGAAACTCTTCAGTCATCAGCGGTATTCCCTCTAGCCTCTTGTGGCAACAGGTATTGCTTTATGGAGGGAGGTTTCCTTCCCTTGGATTCCAATTTAACTGGGGTTACTGAGTAATTGTCCCACCTCCAGCAAGCTCCGTGCCCACAAAGATCTCAGTACATCTTTCAGCTCCTGAGGGATTTTGTTTATTTTCTACTGTCCTGCAAACATCACTCCTGGAACGTTTTTCCTGTGGGAAGTTTTAAAGTTATACCTTCAGGGGCACATAGCAATTGTGCTCATACTTTATACAGTAAGTCCAGTAAGTCCCATCTTATTAAGTTTGCAGGCACTGATTCTTCTAATAACAAAATAAATGATCTACTGATAGTGGGCCTATTCGCACTGTCACATCTTCTGTCTTTGAAACATGTCTCTACTTTTCTGCTATACATGCTACATTTACTTGTCCTGTTACATTGGAGACTGCTGGGGGGGCGGAGAGCAGGCTGCTGTGAACTAAATAGGGATAAGCCTTATTTCCAATTTTATGTCTAATACTAGTTCCGTGGATCTGCCTGGGAGGTGTATTTCTGTTTCAGTTTCCACTGAGGCCTGTGTGTGTGGTATCTGTCTTTGCATAGCTTCCTCACCTTATTGCCCTTAGCGCTTGGCTTCCCTAAATTGTGGTCTGCATCCCCTTCTCGGGATGGCTGGGCTTTCTCTTCTCTAGTCTCCTGCTAGCTTGCAGTAACTGCAGCAGTCTCATGTTAAATCAATCTCTGTGCTGATTTCTGCACCCCTGATTTCTGTCATTCCTTTGCCTCCCTGTAAAATCCCTGCTAAGTAAGGCTGCTGCCAGAAAACTTG
This sequence comes from Anas acuta, assembly GCF_963932015.1. Taxonomy (NCBI): domain Eukaryota; kingdom Metazoa; phylum Chordata; class Aves; order Anseriformes; family Anatidae; genus Anas; species Anas acuta. The sequence continues at coordinate 54,562,642 of NC_089017.1, read as the reverse complement.
CCTCTTCCTTCTGCTGCTTCCTCTTCTATCTTTCTACTTATCTCTTCCATTACTCACCAATGGGGCTATGCTCGTTAGTTCTGCCATTGATTTACCTTTCTATACTGGGAAGTGCTTAGTAAAATGTTCCTTGATACCTGGGGCTGCTTGGTCTACAAATAATGAGACAACCAAGGGCCTGTTGTGTTTGGCTGCAGGATTTATTTCCCCAAACACTTGCAGTTGTTTCTCTAACCTAGTTAGAAAAGCAGAGGGATGTTCCTCTGGCTCTCGCTGACAATATTTTACCTTTGTCCAATTTACCATTCATTTTGCTGCCTCTGTTGCGGTTATTAACCTATTTTTACGAGTTCTAGGTGCGTCGGTCCCAGCCTGTGTCTGGTAATTCCCATATAGTTCTTGTTCTGGCCTTGTGGTTCCATCGTCCTGGGCTGCAGCCCACTCTCTGTTCTTTTGCAAAATTAAGGTATTTTTTCTTCATCCAGAGTAAATAAAGTATCTAGCAACTGACAGACATTTGTCCATGCTGGATCTTATCTCCACATATACTTCTAATCACCTGTAATACTTTTTCTGGGTCCTGGGTCCTGCTGTATCCATGGCATTTGTTTCCGCCCCACTCAGCCTGCAGGACTGAAAGGCACACGCACCCTGTGCGCTGCTGCTGCAGCACCCAAGGCAGGCGGAGGGAACACGTCCTCCTTTAGCAGAGCTGCATTAACAGGAACTGTCTGCATGGAGCACAAAGGAGAGCTTTTCTCATCTGCCTGGAGCTTGTAAGGCCTCTGGTGGAGTACTGCATAAAGCGCAGGGGTCTGCGTGGAAAGCCCACAAATTGGAGAGGAATCAAAGGAGACCTAGAGACTGGAAACGTGGCCGTTGATGACAGCTTGAAGATACTGTTGAAACTGAACAACACTTCTGTTCTAAGGGGAGACTGGCACACGCTCTGCTGTTGTGAGAAAATCAATAAGAAGCTTTACTGTGTTCCTGTTCTTTGTCGTGTAACAAGAAATGATATGTTTATTTTGATGTGAGGGAAACTTTGGTGAGATACTTGGAAAATGACACACTGTGAGAACAGTTAGTTTTGGCAAAGCTTGTTTCCTGTCTTTGAGGACGTGTAAGGTGCTGGGATTTTTATTTATTTATTCCTTTTGAACAAGTGGGATGGCCTTATCAGGGATGATCTAGGTGTACTCGAGTTTGCTCCACAACGAGGAAAGGAGCTTTTAGAATGAGTAGTTGACCTTTTTGACATCTTCTCTATCAATTTACTACTTTCTTTTTTGAGAAATCATGAACAGTTTCTGCTTTGCTTGCAGCATAGACATCGATTTTAGCTTAGAGGTAATGTGCAGTGAATGGAAGATGTGTGTGTATTTCATTTAGTGTAAGGTTTTCATAAATACATCATTGTTATTTGGAGCACTACTGTTCCTTTTCTTGAATTTTTACTCAACTTTTCAATTTTTTTTCCCATTTTGACTCTTTTCCCCACATTCTTTCCTTGCTTTACTAAGATTGCATGTTTGCTTTTGATAATGTTGATACTAAATTACTAGCACTGCATTTAAGATTATCTGAGTGATACGAGGAGGGTTCATTTTTTATTTTAAAAAAGAAAGGTATCAGGGTTCAAAAGTCACCAGACAGACCAGAGCTAGGATCTTTGGTTTAAAAAAAAAATTACCTGAAAAAATGGATATACATATTTTAGTAGTTTGGTACTTTTTTTATCCTGGTCAGAAGACACAGAGAGCGATCAAAATACATTACTCAGATTGGACTTCATCCACACGTTCAGAGTCACTGTAGCAGTGCTGTCTTTTTTTCCCTCTTAAGCTAGTGTTCCCGTCAGTTTGTGCTGTCTAGAACTTGTTTCAAGTATTGAGAAGAATGGAAAAGGTTTTAGCAACTTTGCGGTTGATGCAGAGAGGTAAATGCTCTTTCAATCTTAACTAGTCTGATTAGCTTCTTATTCTTTAGCCATGTCCAACCCGGTGCCATTGATTTGTTTTCATGAAGCTCGCTGTGACTCTGTGACTGCAGTAGGGAAGTGAACCAGCTTTAACCGCACTGTGCTGTTGCTGTGTGACTTGCTGAACTTACAGAAGTGCGTGGGAAGGGCATATTTAGAAAAAGAAAGGTATGCTAGTACAAGCCAAGATACTGTGGATGTTATTGTCAATAGGACAGTTCTGAAAGATGTCTTGGTTACATCCTGTGATTTGTTGCAGAACTGTAAAAGCAAATAGTTGCCTTGCCATGTGTTAAAAGTTGGATTTCATGTAAGCATGTAGGTTTTCACCTTAAGTACTTGTGTGATGGGGGAGAGAAGTCTTGGGATGAAGTTACTGAGGGCAGTTTCCTGACAGTCAGGAAGTCCTGAGGGCAGGTGCCTTGACACTCACCCTTGCCATGGGGCCTAGCACACCCAGTAAAACTTTTCCTAATAATGTTTAGGTGTTTGTAGGATTGCTCTACATCCCTGAATAAGTCCATATGTATTTCGGAGAGGGGTAATAATCTTGCAAGTTGTGCACCGTTTGAATACAAAGTAAAGTGATTGCAAGGTGTTTTCATTTCCTATGCATTTATCCATTTCTCTTGTTCAGAAGTGTCTGTGTTTGTTCTTTAACAGATTTTTGGCATGTTTCATCATCTCCATCTTAAACTGTTGTGGTGATTCACAAGCAGCACAGGCCTCTTTTAGTGAGGACAGCGTGGGTAGCTAGGATTAAGACTATCAGCTCTTTCAAGTAAAGATGATTTGTTTATCAGTCGGCACCCTTTCTTTACATTAATATGAAAGGTACGGTATCAGTGCCTCCTGTTAACTTTGTAGGGACAGAAACTGAAGTTGAGTTTTGCATTGCAACTAGGCCAGTCTGTTAGCGAGCGGCTGCTAAGAGCAGCGTCTATCACTTTGTAACCTCTAGCTGCATGTTCCTGCTGCTTCCTTTCTGCTCTGTAGGGTAATTGTGTAATTGCAGACTGAGCTGATTCAGCTGGCTAACCAGACACCAACCTAACGTTGCAAACCCTTCCTCAGGATCAGCTACTTTCTCTGGATGTAGCCGCTATATTCAGTGCAGCAGGCACCCAGGTGAGGTAGACAACTAAACCGTTCCTAGCAGTGGCAGCTTACCATAAGAATGTTGCTTATGTTGTGAAAAAAGTGGCACCGTCACGTTTTTAACACCGTTTCCTTAATGGCTGTGCCAAGATGGAAGGTACTCCTTTCAGAGATGTGTCCCTTGAGTTCATACATCTCCTTCGTGTACTCAGGTGCTCATGAGACATTTGTGTTTCTTTTTATCCCATTGAGATTATGTGTGGATAAATGATGAAACCTCTTAAAAACTGCGCAAATACTGCTCTGCCCTTTGTTTATCTTCTGTTGATAGATGATTCATTAGTTTGCTGAAATAGAGTGGAACAACCTCTCATAAATATAAAACCACCGGAAGCTTAACTTCAGCATGCCTGTAATTAACAACTACTGTGTTTAACAGTTCATAGTAAAAAGTCATGTTCTAAGCATATTACTTTTATTAAAGGGTATTTTGGAGTTGTTTTTTGATAATTAAGCTTCAATTAATTGCTCAAAATACTTGCACCCAGCCGACGAAAAAAATGGGCAGTTTTCCAAGAATTAATTTTCCAAGTTCATTAGGCACTGTGATGAATAGTAGCATAAAACGTTTGAGTTTACATTTTAATATTCTCTGTATATACAGTTCTTGTTAATACCATGAAAACTTTAGCTTCAAAACAGTTCTATTTGAACAATACAATGGAAACAATTGCACAGGTATCTGTTCATCTTGGATACAGATTTCTGCTGAGAAAAGAAAGCTTAATTTACAGAAATCGTTACTCCTCTAGCTAGTTAGATTGAAAGATCTTTCAAAGGAGAAAAATGGACAGAAACAGGGGGTGCATGAATTCACCTTTTATAATCTATTTCTGTCCTGGAACCTATGGTCTATACTCTGTCTACCCATGTTCATAAAACTGTAGTTCTTAAAGTTTGAAGAATCTTTAAAAATGGTATTCGTCCTCAACTAAACTTTCTTATTTCTGTTCATGAGGCAAAAGCTTCTTAGCTCTATGCACTCAATAATAGTAACCACTTGATTTATTTATTTTTTAAATAATTTATTTTAGAAGTAAGATCCCCTTTGATAAGTTAAAATACTTAAGCTCTACTCATGTGTATTTGATTTGTGTTGTATGAAGTCATAAGTTTGGAAAACTTGGTGCTGAGGATACCGTGTCAAAAAACAAGTTAAAGTTTCTGGCATTATGCTTTTTTACCTAGTAACGTTAATGACTCTGTGGTTTTATTATTCATGCTTTTTCTTTGATTAGAAGTGCACTTTGATGCACTTGATTGATTTCTTAGACAGAAAAGCTCAATGAAGTGAGTTTTTGTTTCTGGGAAACTTGAATTAAAGCCAAGTTTATGACATTTACAGATAAATTACAGAAAAAAAAAAAACAACAATGAATTAGGTTTAATACATGGACTTACGGTATCTAAATTTTTAACATTTTATGAAAATATATTTATAGCTGTGGGGGCTTATTGTTTTGTTGGTGTTTGTTTGTTGTCGCCTCTTTTCCTGTTCCTGCTGAAATGCAAATGTTTAGCACAAAAAGTTTAAAGGAGTCCTTTTTGGATGCACAGACTGAAACATCTATCATACACTCGATGGAGAAACAGTAGGGAAGTGTTAGGATTTTTGTCTAAAATCCATCACATAGGGACTCAGTAGTAAAGGAGACAATTACACAAAAAGTTTTATTTCTGTTTTTTTCTGGTTGGACCCTAGTCTAAAGCAGCTTAGAATTACAGAATTGTAGAGCAGCTCAGGTTGGAAAGGACCTTAAAAGGTCATCAGGTTCAACCTTTCACGCAAAAAGGGAGCCTCGTGTCTTCATCCGTTTCCCATCCATTGTCCTACAGAACATTTATTCCAGAAAGTTGGCAAAAACAGAACAAAAACTTGATCAGGCTGAAGTGTGTCGTGCAGGGATTTAATTTGGCTGGCTATAAATGAGTTGAACTACCATCTGATCCAGAATTACGGGTTGTCACAGCTGTGTGTGGGCACACTGAAGATGGTGCTGTGCAATTAGTTGTGCTCTGTTGCTTGAAGGTAAAAATGACTTGCTTACAAATCCCATACAGGAGAAAAACCCACGTATGGTTGCACCTATCAGGGAAATAAAATTGGACAGCTTGAGTTCAGCAGATCGAATGTGGTCTGAGAGCCAGCTCTATCTGCTGGATGACTTTTGCTGCTCCGAGTATTGCATTTTTGAATTTTCTTTTCACTGTGGTCATTAATTAGTCTGTGTGAACACTTATTTCTGAGCAAGAGCTTGACATTAAAGAACTATGTCTGGAAGATATGATAAGGCCATCGATGCTGAATGGGTGTTGATCCTTAAATAGGACGTGGCCTAGAGGCCCAGAAAGCCCTTTGTGCCCATTGAGAGGGAAGAAAAGCCCACTAATTGCAGTTATCATGTGAAGGGGTGAAGCAGAAGGCACTGGCATCATCCGTTTTAGGAACTGAAATGGAAAGAAGCGAGATGAGAGAGCAGAGCAGGAGCTGGGTTGTTTTTTTTGTTTGTTTTGTAGAACTGTGCATCCTCCAACCCTGACCCTTGCCCATAGAAAAACAAATGTAAAATGCATCCAGATCATTAAGCTTGTATTTTTTTTCAAGAATGCTGAAGGACATTTCAGTCTGGCACTTACCTGGAGGGATCAGGCACGGAGCTGAGAGGAAGCATGTGCACGTTGGGTGTGCAGGAGGACATGGTGGAGCACAATTTTCAGGAATTAGACTTGTGGACCCACTGGCTGCCAAAAGTTATCTGTCACGGGCAGGAATTGAGTGAACAGGCTTGGAATAGAGAAGGTTTTGGCTTTCTGCTGTATTTACACAGATTTAGGAATTAGAAAACAATTTAAAATTCAGGACAATTAAGCTGCCACAGTATCTGTGTGTATCTAGGGAATGAAACTGAATTAAAGGGTGATGAAGGTATCATTGGAGAGAGTTGTAGCATTTCATGCAGTAGTAGAGCATTTTAGCCAGCAGATAAGGTGATCCCTTAAAGGAACAGCGATGTGCAATCAAACTGGAGTACATGTAGGATTTGCTACTAAATTCTATTTAGTATAATTCAGTACATCTTCTTTTAACTACCGTGAGCTCTGAGGGGGAATTGCTGCTTTACACGGCATTATTCAGAATCCTTTTATAGCTGGCGCTTCTCTAGCTGCTGCAGGCTAAAAATAAAAAATACAGCAGCAAGGCCTGGTCCTTGAACACCTATGGTTTGTGTAACTTCTTGTGGGCCTTCGCCTTTCCCTTCCGGAACTTGGAGTGCCACAACTTTGTCAGCACCGGCTTTTCCCTCTAGTGGCTCCCTCTCATTACTGTTTCTCTAATAAGCCAATTTGCAACACCTGCAGACTCCCTGCTCCTCTTTGCAGCTGGAGATACATACTGTGTTGACTACAACATGACCTCGAATGCTTTCAGATGTTTGTGTGTTTTTTATTTTTATTTTTTTTCCCCAAATAATATTGTTTGTGCAGAAGCACTGTCCATGCCAAGTACTGAATCAAGCTGGTGTCGTTTTTGTTTTTGCATTGCTACTGCTGTCTCGTGCTGGACTTAGCAGTAGGTCTGTGATTTGGTGTGGACTTCCAGCTTTTGGTAGGGTGGCAGTTTGAAGAAAAAGAAAAAGGCTTTCTTACTTATATTGACAGCTGGATTAGCAACAGCCTTTCCAGTTCTGTGTTTGCTGTGTTCTTGTTTTAAGTACTTTGTGCTCTCGTTTCTCAAAGTAAAGGTGATATTTTCAGAATTGAGCATATTTATTTCCCACTGTAGCAGGAATTGGCTAGTTTAAAGTAACTTACACTGCCAGCCTCAGCATCCCTTCTGAGTATTAGCTACAGTTAGTCTGATGTTTGTCCAAACATAGCATGGATCATGTTGCCTTGTTCTCTTCAGAGATTTTTGTAACTTAAAAGGTTTGGTCTTCTGTTTCCTGCTGACAGTAGGAACTCAAGTTCCCTACTGCTTTAGTAGCTTGGAGTTGCAGAGAATCATCAGACTGAGTTTTCTTTTTCTAATGGCTAAAACTGCACTGTTGCAATAGGAATATCAGATGCCAAGTCTTTCTGTTTAGTGCTCTTTCCCAGCTTGACCAGAGATTATGGTATTTTTTGGATGCTGATCACAGCCCTCTCCTTGCTTTCTGCTCAGAGTCACCGATGCAAAGAACCGAAGGGAGGAAACAGGCATTGTTTCACCCACATTTGTCTCCTATGTTCAACTGATGCCCTGATGGGAAACCCTTATTCACTCTGGTGATGATGAAGCACAGGTTTTCAGGGGGATAGGGTTCACGCAGACTCCTAAAGGATGGCAAGGAGTCCTACATAAGAGACTGACTTTTTTAGAGGTAGAAGAAAACATTGTAAATGGTGAATCTTGCAAGCAACTGCAGAAGTTGGTGAGTTTGACTTTTCCATGTTATCACTGTCAGATCTTTCAGAAATGTCTAACGACCTCCTCATTCCCAGGAGGCCCTAAAATGAAGGAAATTATTTGAGTTATTGGGTGTTATATTCTGATCCTTTACTTACTTCAGAAATCTAATGATTTTTGAGACTAACTGTCCTATCTACTGCAAAGATGATGAAAGTGTTGTTCTCTTGTTTGTTCTCTCTTTAGGACAGTTTAATCCAATGTAGTTAATCTTTTCTCTGAATATTGTCATGTTTTCTAGGCCTTGGTGGTTTCCTGTGGACACATCAGTACTTTCAGGTTTTCTTGAGCACATTGCTTGAGATTATCCCTAGTGCTTCTACTCAGCTGATGAGGACATCCAAGTACTGAGTGGGAGGACTCTTTCACGTTTTGCAGGCTGTATTCCTTTACATTTATCCTGATGCTATGATTGCCTTTTTTCGTTGCAGGATGACTTGCAAAATAAAGTTTGTTTGTGGTTACGGAGTGTATTCACATTTAAGTCTTGATAGACCTTTTCAATCTTTTTAACAATAGTACTTCTGAGGAAGTACTGAATATAATAAAAACAACAGCAGCTTATGAGCCTGCTGTAAAGTTGCAGTTAATTCTTTGTTTTGCAGGCTGTTACGGCACTCAAAACCTTGGGCTATAAAACGTGAATTCTATGTTAAATACTATCAATGCTTTGATGGGGTATAAAATGTGAATTCTGTGCTTAGTTTTCTTGTATGACACTGATTTGCTCTGCTGATTTACTTCACCATCCCATGCCCCTTTCCCCAAAAACTGATGTTCTAGTGCCCTTATGGTGTTTTATTTCTTTACTGAATTGAAAAGATAGAAGAGGTCTTCCTGAATGATTCAGAGTAGAAACAAGAACACCTTTCTTTATTTCTTTGAGTACAGATTGGGAGCAGAACTCACTGAGAGCTGCCCTGCAGAGAGCTTGTGGGTTCTCATGGACAGAGGACTTGTGGGTTCTCAGCCACCAGTGTGTGTTTGTAGCCCAGCAGGCCAACTGCGTCCTGGGCTATGTCAACAGAGGGGTGGGCAGCAGGTGTTGGGAGGTGACTGTCGCCCTCGGCTCTGCCCTTGTGAGGCTCCACCTGGAGTGCTACATCCAGGGCTGGGGCCCCAGCACAAGGAGGATGTGGGGCTATTAGAGCAGGTCCAGAGGAGGGCCAAAAAGATGATCAGGTTGGCTGGAGCACCTCTCCTATGAAGAAATATGGAGAGAGCTGGGTCTGTCCATCCTGAAAAAGAAAAGGCTCCAGGGAGACCTCATTGTGGCCTTTCAATACATAGAGGTCCTATAAAAAGGATGGAGAAGGACTCTTTGCTTGGTTAGATAATGATAGGACAAGGGGAAATTGTCTTAAACTAAAAGAGGGTAGATTTAGACTAGACATTAGGAAGAAATTCTTCACTGTAACGATAGTGAGGCACTGGCACAGGTTGCCCAGAGAAGCTGTGGATGCCCCATCCATGGAGGTCTTCAAGGCCAGGTTAGACGGGGCCTTGACCAAGCTGATCTAGTGGGTGGCATCCCTGCTTATGGCAGGGAGGTTGGGTATAGATGATTTTTAAGGTCCCTTACATCCCGAGCCATTCTATGATTCCATGATTCCTATGGCTAGCAAATAACCCATACAGGCTACAGTTGGATGTAATACTGTATTTATAATTCTTGAAGTGTGCAATCTCAGAAGCACATTCTAAATTTTGTCTAAGAAATGAGCACATAAGTAGGACGTGTTTTGTTGTGGGTTATACCAATGTGACATACTAATATTGTCAGCTGTTGCGGTGTGTAGGTTTTTGTTATTGTCCATGACTCATCTAGTTGGGTGCAACTTCTAGAAGAATCAAGCATTGCATGCTAATATTTCCCCATCTTTTACACAACAGGTTAATAACAAAAAAAAAATTTGTCTTTCAAATATGATGACTTCTGATGAATAATACTTTTTTTTTTTTCCTCTCTTTACAGATATTTTCCAATTTATCCCTGAATGAGCGTTGCCTTTCAGCGTCACTAGTGTGTAAATATTGGCGTGACCTATGTTTAGATTTTCAGTTTTGGAAGCAGCTGGATCTCAGTAGTCGTCAACAGGTATGAAGGCATTATCGGGGAAAAATAGTGTTTGGATGACTCAGCATTCGTTCTCAGAACTTGTACTTCTGACTAAAGGCAAGCAAAAGAAACCCATTAAGTGGTGGTACCTGTGCTTTCAGTGAGTTTCATACTAGAGGCTGAAAATGTCAGAACCCTTATATTAACTGTTTTGACTGTAGTTTCCTCTGATTGTCACTGAACGGCATGAGCACAAGTGCTGTTTGAAGTGGATTGTGGGTTACGTGTCTCAGGTCTACGTCAGGTAGCGGTAGTTACATCCATAAGAGCTATCAGATCTTATATTGATTGAGAGATGTACTTGTAATTTTTGAGGATGCTTTAGTATGAACAATGGTTCTCCAGTTGGTCCTTGCTCTGTTCACTTTAACAAGTTTTGATGATGCTAGTGATGTCTTCTCCTACTGAGAAGACAGATTTTGTCTTTTTGATATATATATATCAAAATTTGATATATAATATTTGATTTATATAAAAAAAATATTTTGATATATATATATTTGAAAAATATTTTGATATATATATATCAAAATTTTGATATATATATATATCAAAATATATATATATATTATATATATATAATGTATATATATATACATATATATATATATACACATATATATATATATATATATATATATATATATACATATATATTCATATATATGCATATATGTATATATGTGTATATATATATGTTTTAGCCAATCCTAGACTTAATATTTCTGAGATTCATGGATTTTGTTTAGTAAGATTCTTACAGAGCCTAGACTATCTTGTTTGGAAAAGTTGTTTAAGGGTATCTGTGTTGTTTACTCATCTAGGCTTCTTGTTACTTTGTTAATCACAGATGTCTGTAAAAACAATTTCTTCGGAGTTTTATGAAAATAATGGATGCAGGGCAATGACTGTTGCAGGTTCCCATTTCAAGAAGCTGTTCATCTGTGTTGGGCATAGGATGTACATGGGTTATTATTTTCAGATCACCAATTCATAGAAAACCATGCAAGTTGTCTTGCTTGTAGAGTCACTAATTAACATAATTGTGAAACACTGTGAAAAAAACAAGTATTAGATTGATTTTTAAGTAACTCCCAAGCACACTTGGACCAGGGATCCATTTCCTTTTGTTGCGAAAGTACTATGTGTCAAATCACTTCCCTCTTCATTGTCTTGAGATGTAGCTTTATTTCTAGTACGAAGGGTTTGTTTGTTTGTTTTTCAGATTTTTTGGCTATTAGGTGTGTTAGGATCTCATTGAATTTTATCAGTTTTGGCATTGCCCTAAGAAACCTGTCCTGGCAATTCCTCAATGAGCTCTTGAACAAGGTTAAGCACAATTATTAACACTCTGCCTGTGTGGGGAGTGCTTGGTGTCTTTTTTTTTTTTTTTTTTTTTTGGGGGGGGGGAAGCTGGAACAGATATTGTATGTGTTTTGTTATTTGTTTGGTAGGTTTTTTGCTTTTTTTTTTCAATTTGTCATGTTTTCTAGCTAACAGCTGTCTGATGAAATAACAGGAAAACATATCAGACTTGCTGCTAATGGAAAACAGTTTGAATGCAGCAAAGAAAGTGTTTGTTTCTTGACTATATAAGAGAGAAAAATGGAAAGGATATATGTTCCTCTCTGTTGCTGTCTCCAGGCTTTAAGCTAAATCTCATCTGTGCTAAATGGCAGATAAAGTATTGTATGGTTTTGTTAGACAGACTTTTTCATATATCACCTCAGGTGTTTTGAAATTAAACTTCTTTTCAAAGCAAGGGAATTTAATGTATTTTGTCTTACCTGGTTTGGTTTTGTTTGTCTTTTTTAAACTTACATGCTTCAGCATGAAGAATATCTTACCTTTCTTGCTTGCTTTGTAGGGCTGACACCTTCTAAAATTATTGACATGTTAGTTAACAATATGTGCAGGCACAAAGCGGATGGTGGAGTCTTTGTTCTTCAAAGGAACTCTGGGAAAATAGTGGATGTATCTTTGATTTAGTGGTCTTTCATCTGCTAACATTTAAAATGTACAAGTATTCTATTTTTAAACTGAGCAAATCACTGGAGGAAATGTCTGTTAATGAAATACCTTTCTTTCTGTTATGGTGTCCTTTCCGTCTCTTCTCTTTTGTTCATTGGTACCTTGGGTTACTGTTTTCCATTGTTAAGAAACCCATTGTCACCTGCATCACTAGTATTTCCTGGTTGGCAAGCAGTTTTTGGATGATTGCCAGGGCCTAAGTAAGAAGTTTTTGCATTTCGGAGACATATAAATCTTTTACTCCTCTGAAAATGCTACTTTAGGTAAGTAGAGTGCTGATATAGAATCCTTCTCTTCTGAAGGGTGAAATTCATTTCCTATAGAATGTGAAGAGGACTACAAGCATTGGAGCAGAATTCTTTAAAGTTAGCTGCAAAATTGGTTATAGCAATATGTTTTTCATAAAACATATCTTTCCATTATTTCAGCAACATATGCAAACACATCTCAGAAACAGTAGTTTTGTGTTAATGGAATAAAAGATGTTTATAGATGAAGTTAAATTTGAATATTTGGTTTTGCTTGCAGGTCACTGATGAACTGTTGGAAAAGATAGCATCAAGAAGCCAGAATATTACTGAAATCAATATTTCTGATTGCCGCAATGTATCTGATACAGGAGTATGCATATTAGCATGTAAATGTCCTGGACTACTTAGGTATACTGCTTACAGGTGTAAACAGCTTTCCGACACCTCCATCATCGCAGTTGCCTCTCAGTGTCCACTTCTTCAAAAAGTGCACGTAGGCAATCAAGACAGACTCACCGATGAAGGCCTAAAGCAGGTAACCACCCATTCCACACATTATTTTCATATGTTTAGTCCTTCAGCTTCTTAGCAAATACAAACGGGGTATGGAGGAGGAAGGTAACTGTTTCACGAATTTAATAAGGGCATACATTTTCTAGAGACCATATAGAGACAGAGATCAAATCCTTTCAAAGTGAAATCTCCAGTTTACCTCTGGCTCATGGAGTTTTACTGGACTTAGTTACTATTTGGAACCAATATTAAAATAGCATTCTTTGCAATGCAAAAACGTGATTGAGACTTTTCAGGTATGCAAGGAGATTTCATTCTTCTGTTAATAGTGTGTAGGGTCAGCTATGAAGTAGTTATATTAAATCATATGTCCTATTGATGGTCTAGTATGCAGGCATTTTTGTTTGCTTAAATATGCCCTATAAATTATGTAGTTCCTATGTGCAGCTCTTAGCTTCTGTTTGTTGACTGTAGTTAGCAATGTCATTTTGTCAGGTGTATAATTATAATCTTTCTTGTTTGTATATAGTACTTAAAAATCTGCAAATAAAGATCATTTTTAAAGGGGGAGGGGACAACACAAAAATCTTAACTCCCAACACTTCCTATCTCAGTCAATACTATTGTTTTTTCTTTATTTTTAAATACTTGCTTTGATTTCATTAATTGCAGCTGGGTTCAAAATGCAGAGAATTGAAAGACATTCATTTTGGGCAGTGTTACAAGATCTCAGATGAAGGAATGATCATTATAGCTAAAGGCTGTCTGAAGTTGCAAAGAATATACATGCAAGAAAACAAATTAGTAAGTACATGTCAAGTTGTTGTGTTTTGTTTTTTTTTTTTTTTCCTATGGTATTTGCATTGTCAAAACTTTCTGTTTTCATCAGTTTAAAACTTCTGTCTGAATTCACTGCTTTTTGGCAGTGAACTGCTTACAAATTTCTTTTAGCTGTAAAAACTTTGATTCTACAGAGATAGCTCAGAAGGTGACTTGTAGTACATTTTAAACTAATGCTATTCCAGACACATACGAACTTTTGCTTTTTGACATGACATTCCAGGAATAACAGTTTGGGAGATGTTTGTGTAGGAGAACATTTAGTTCATTGAAATGTTTCTTTCATCGATACCAATATATTTTTCGACAGTAAAATATACATTTATGTAAACTTAAAGATTTCAGGAAGTTGGGTTCTTGACTACAAATAAAACACTGAATTTCTTTTCTTGAAATATGACACTTTCTTATCAGGATGCATTAGTGTGTCCATACTAGTAGAAAGAAGTTGTTGAGGGGTAATACAAGTATCTTTTGTCCTAATTATAGTAAGTGATCTCTGAAGTAATGCTTTTTTTATGTTTAGAGTCAGTTTCTACTAAATGATACAGTAGAGCATTCGGTTCATGTATTTATTCTTGCATGTAAGTAGAAGAATTTGCCTGCAGCTGAATCCTTAACTTTCAGCTTATTGTTAGGGCTGTAATCTTTGGTTTGAAAACTGCTGAAGTGGAACAAATAAGTTATATATGCTGTTTTTTAACATTGTACACTGATTCATCGGATATTTGGATTCAAATGGACAAGTATATTAATGCCTAAGGCAGTTCATTGGAGAAATTTGAGAAGGGCTTCTATTAAAAAAAATAAAGTTAAAAACAAACAAACAAACAAAAAATGTAAGAATTTGAGAAACAGGAGATAGTGGCCAAAACAGGAATCTCAAAAAAAAACACAAGTAGAAAAATTGTATTGTTCCTAGTCCCCTTCTCCCCTTGGTAACAAAACAAACTCTTCAGTCTGTCAGAAAAGGTCCTTGTAATATCTGTTATGATACCTGGAGGGTGGGGAAAAAAAAAAAGAACTGAAAGGTCTGAGATGCTTAAGAGGAAAGCTTGTTACTACAAAATTTAACTTGAAGAAAGGTAGGGAAATTCAAAATGCTACGTATTTTTCATTGAAAAAGGATGAACCTGTGCATCTTCAAGGTTTGCATGAAAGGTTATGCAATTTTATGTGAATATAAATTGTACAGTATATGTAAATAGCTACATATATGCCTGATCACTGCAAAATATGTGGACAAGATACTGATTTGACCATCTTTGTCTTACGCTTGTTGCTGTTGAAGTTTGTATTCTCTATATAGCCTGAAATCTAACCCAAGCTAATCTTTAGCACTTAAAAGCTCTGTGGTTTTATTATCTGAAAAGTAATTCTCCATTGCAATGGAACACAGGAAGGATCTTCTTATTTTTAAGACAACCAGGAAAGATGTTCTTCACTTAAGCTTTATTTCCATACATAGGTATTATTGGAAATGTAACTTTAAATTTTCATAAGAAATAAGACAAAAATACTTACTCTCAAATTAATATTTTTTTTAATTATTTCATCACTTCTGGATGCTTGTCAAGTAACTTACCAAAATTCACTCCTTGCACAATTTTTTGTGAATGTAGTTTTTAAATTAATTTTAGTTAAAGCTGCTGCCCAGTCTTAATTTTCAGAAAAAAAAGATAAATATTTGGAAAACTGTTTAGCTTGCTCAGCTTTGTTCAGGTCCTGTCTGGTGAAGAATCTTTTTTTTAAAAAAAAAAAAGTGTTCTTCAATGATTCCACTAGACAGCAGTCTGCTTCTACTTCTACTGAAGATGGTGGTCTTTCCACTTGCTTGGGGCAGGATATTTTCAAATCTTGCTGTTGTGCAAGTTTAATCTCTGAAATGATAAAACAGTTAGCTTGATGAAGGAAGCCAATCTGTATTTGTTATTGTAAACTAACATTTTTTCACCTTTCATAATAAAATAAAGATAAGAATTGTTTAATAATGTTTAGTTACCTTAAAAAGAAGTAAGGGTTGATTGGAAATGCTAACCGACTGCTTGCTTTATTAATTTCTGTGGGTTGTTTTTGTTTTCAAGACTGCCTTCTAGAATAAAATCACTGTTAATATTTTCTGTAGCACATCTCATTTCCTACTCTTATAGGTGGTTTGCACCTATAAGTGTGTGTGTATGTTTTCATCCTAAATCATTTTTCAAAATCGTAATATTCTTTTTTTTTTTTTTTTCTGTACCAAGAAAAGTGTGCTTGACATACAGCCTTGGTGTGTTTATTTGAAGTACACAGATTGTCAGTCTGCTTAGGAAGAAGATATGTTTTTCCCTTTGTAAATAGCATCCACTGCTTTCATGTAAATTCTGTATATGAAGTCTGCATGTTTTGTTTTTTTCTTCTTTCTCCCTTTTTTTCAGAGGTGCTCAAAATCATGTGAATCTTACGGGCAATTTGTACTAATTTCGAACTAGAGTGCATTACAGATGGTACATGATGGCTGGATTTTCATGTAGGCTTGTCTCAGGCTAATGGATTTTATACTTCAAAAATACATCTATCGAGAGGCAACCAGCAGCTAAATAATGCCTTTGTGAGTGTTACTTTACAGTGAAATGTGGATCAGTGAACACTGTTCAGTTGCTTCATCTGTTGCTAAGTAACTCCATTATCAGACTGCTGAGCAGAAACACAGAGGGAAGAATTTATGTTCTGATTGTTTAATATACTCGGCATTTCACAGAAAAATAGACTCCTTTCTTTTTTGAAATCCTGATTATGTAATGGTAATAGGTGAAAGCTACAAATAATAAATAGGTAGAAAGGATGTGTGAGGAGAAAGTTAAGTATCACAAGGCTTACAACACAAGGTTGTTTGTATAACTGTTTATATCTCTTCAAAATATGTTTATTTTTCCTCTGTCCTTTGAATAGAAGAGTAATTAAATGTAAAGCCTTCTTTCAGAAGCATACTGCCCAAATTAAAAACACAGCAAAAACATTTGCAGGCCTTTTGAAGCATGTCTGAAGTACACTGAGTTGTCTTTTCTTATCTGTTCCCAAAAAGTTTGATATAATCAAAGTATCTCACAAATTCAGTGTAAAATGAAGAACAGATTATAACTTGGTCCAGAGAAAGCTGGGGAACATTCTACCTTCTTGCTTGATTTTTGTTGGACTTACTGTTTTCTGGTCTTGGCTGGAATTGAGTTCTATGAGCATAAATTTCATGTTTGCCTCATATGAATGATTACTGTGAGTGAAGCTGTTGGAAGGTGAATTGGTTAATTTCATTGTCTGTTTTTTGTTTCTTTTTACCAAGGTCTTTCAGTCTTTCCACCCCAGAGTAACAGTACTTAACTTCAGTTGAAAAATCAGAAAACTGTTCCAAATTAACATGTAATATTTAGACTGAGAAATGGCATGGAGCAGTAGTTTAATCTGAATTGTTGATGAAAATAAACTGTTCTTCATTGTAGTCTTTCCTAGGTGAATGGAATCCTAAAAGGCTTTGACGTATCTGTGGCAGATGTACACCTAAATGGAAGCTTTGACCCCAGAAGCCGTTTTATACAAGCTTCTCCATTTCCTCATTATGAATAGACAGAGATTTGGCAGCCACATTTTAGAAATGGGAGAATCTTTTTCCTCATAACTACGTAGATTCTGCACAGTTGAGTTCTTTCTCACTGTCTTTCCTTAGCCTAGTGGCTTAATGGCTAAAATTATAAAAGCAATGGTTACCAAAACATAGCAGGTGGGAGTTACAGATTTGCACTGCCCTACTCCACCTAGTGTCTCTGTTCTTTAATGGTGAATTAAATTTGGATTAGGAGAATGAATTTCTACTAAAGAATAGTGCAGATATAGCTGAGGTTTTAGGTGGTGTAAGAATAACAGCATTCCTACAACTATGGTTTCTTCCCTTCCTGTCTTTTATTTTTAAGCTTATTTAGGGGTTTCTGGGTAAACAAAAACTGGCTGTGTGGCTGGGCCCAAAGAGTAGTGGTGAATGAAGCTAAATCCAAATCCAGTTGGAGGCTGGTCACAAGTGGCATCCCCAGGGGTCAGTACTAGGGCCAGTTCTCTTTAATACCTTTATCAATGATCTGGATGAGGGGATTGAGTGCACCCTCAGTAAGGTTGCAGATGACACCAAGTTGGGCAGGAGTGTTGATCTGTTCGAGGGTAGGAAGTCTCTACAGAGGGATCTGGACGGGTTGGATTGATGGGCTGAGGCCAACTGTCAGAAGTTGAACAAGTCTAAGTCCCAGGTCCCACACTTTGGCCACAACAACCCCATGCACTGTTACAGGGTTGGCGCAGAGTGGCTCAAAAGCTGTGCAGAGGAAAAGGATCTGGGGGTGTTGGTCCATACTCACCTGAACACGAGCCAGCAGTGTGCCCAGGTGGCCAAGAAGGCCAGCGGCATTCTGGCTTGTATCAGGAATGGTGCAGCCAGCAGGACCAGGGAGGTGATCAAACCCCTGTGCTCAGCTCTGGTGAGGCTGTACCTCAAGTACTGTGTTCAGCTTTGGGCCTGTCAGTACAAGGAGGACATCGAGGTGCTAGAGTGTGTCTGAAGAAGAAAGGCAACATGGCTTGCCTAGAGATCAAGTACTATGAGTAGTATTTTAGGGAACTGGGGTTGTTTAGCCTAGAGAAAAAGAAGCCTGGGGGAGACCTTATTGCTCTCTACAACTGCCAAAAAGGAGGTTATATTGGGGTGGAGGTCATTCTCTTCTCCCACGCACCAAGTGATAAGACAAGGCGAATTGGCCTCAAGATGCACCAGGGGAGATTTAGGTTGGATATTAGGAAAAATGTCTTCACTGAAAGGGGTTGTGAAGCATTGAAACAGGCTGCTAAGGGAAATGGTTGAGTCACCATCCCTAGAGGGATTCAATAGAAGTGTAGATGTTGTGCTTACGGGCATTGGTTTAGTGGTACGCTTTGCAGTGCTAGGTTAATGGTTGGACTTGATGATCTTAGATAATCTTGATGATCTCACTAACAAAAAAATGGAATATTTGCAAATAGTCAAATACTTATCATGTCATTTTAAAACACTGACTGGAATCAACATAGTATAAAAACCCCTAGGACAAAATAAACTTAACTCTTACATTTTCTGAATAGTTGCATCATATTAGATACATAACTAGATTTATTCATCCTTATGTGTATTACTAAGATTTTTTGTCTTCTTTTTCCTCCTGTTCTTGTTTGGAAATCAATTCTCCTTTTTTCTTATGAATCATCTACAAACCATTTGCTTCAACAGTGTATCCTTTGTGCATGACAACAGTGCAAACATGCGGAGAGGAGAAAATACTCTGCTTTGAGTTTAGTCCAGGCAAATTGCTTGAGGGGGAGAGTCAGACATATACACTACATCATCTGGTAATGTGAACTACTGGAGTTTAGAGTATATAGAAATCTCACTTTTCCACTGGTAAACAAAAAAGGGGTTGGAAGAAAAACATCCTTTCTTAATATGACTTACTTTCTCCCTCACCTAGTTCATTTTTTTAATATATAATTACTTCAAAATGTTGTTCTACTTAAGAGAAATTTTATAAAAGGTATCATTTTACCATGCTTCTTTGTGAATACTTTCCCAAGATACTTTCTAACTAGATTATTTGGTTGTTTTGAGGTTTTGAAAAGAACTGTAGTTGTTCCAGACTTTTCCTTTTCTACTATTATTATTAAAAACTCATGTTCTCCTTCAAAGTGTGGTTAGACATTGAGCTCATATAGGACTATTTACTTGCTAAACATATGAATACATATTGAATATGACACCAGTACTGAGTCCGGTCACTCTACTGAATATCGTAGCTGTGGACAATGGTACTTCATCTTTTTATATTAGAACTTTCTAAAGCAAAAATTTCATATGGATAACGTTGGTAGTGTGCAGTAATCATGATGAAGTATTTATAGTACTTAATTTTGTCAACCATGCTACTGACGTACCAAAAACTACTATTGTACTACAAAAATAATGTTCCATGCTTTAAAAACACACTCAGTAAACAAAACTAAGTTGAGATATGGGAAAATACACTTTCGTAAATGTTGAGACATCTGTTCAATATTAAAAGCAGTTTTGAAAAGTTAATTTTTCAAGAAGCTTCCATTTTGTTACATTCACTGTGTTTCTTTTTACAACAAAATAGAATAGTTTGATCATTTCTTCAGAAACCTAGGTGTTACAGCCCTATTTCTTGAATAGGATTTTTGCTTTTGTTCAGAACTGTCGTATTTTGACATAGTTCTTCAAATCCTGTTCTTAAGGTAAAGCATTTGTGCTGAGCTTAATGTTAAAAGGAGGCAGAAGAAGTCGAGTTATGTTCTTATGCATAAATATGTATTTTCTGTAAAGGCACTTGAACAGGTGTCAGGTTTTTATGCTTTATTTAAATATTTCTGTAAATAATTTGGCAATAAACACATTACTTCATATTCGCCCTTAGGTGGCGGTATTGACTTTGTAGTGGTAACAGGTCTCGAAATCCTTCATACAAGTGAATTACCAACAAAGAGTGCATAACTTCTGAATATTGTACTGCTACTAAATATCCTGTTTTCTCTTCGGTTCATCTGTCGGGATCACTAAGTTGTTCATATGTGTCTCAGAATGTTAGCAATAGGTTTTTTAACAAAGCTCATTCGACTAAATAGTATTCAACTTTGGCAGTACAGTTACGCGCATTCTTATGGAAGTACTTCAGAAGGTATGGTATGTGTAGTTCATTAAATAGTAGCAAGGAGGAGGGAAAGAACTGGATAGAATTTTGGGATATATTTTATGTTTTGTTTGTTTTCTAAATAGAATGAGAGCTAAGAATATAGGATGGAAATGCTCATATCTGTGCTGAATATACTGAGTATAAGTTGAATGAATCAAAACTGCTGCTGGCTATCCTGAGTGAGACCCTAGAGAAAACCAACTCTACTGTTCCATGATTTGCTTTTTACCTGTTGCTAGGTAAGAACGTCTTCTGCAGTGATAATGCTGTTTTAAACTTGGCCCTTCTTAAAGGCCAAGGTCTTCTGGGGATGCATATTCAAGAATACATCCCAGAAAACTTGTGGCAAACTACTGACTATCTTTAGAAAATAAATCCTTTGTTTTCATTATTGAAAACAAAGGGTACTGAATCTAATTAGTTATATTACTTTTGTGCATTTCTGTATAGTATTGTTCTATTATGTAGTGCATTCGGTTTATTTTTAATAACATAAAACAAAAATGCACTGAATGTTTCACTCAAGTTACTTTTCAAGGATATGTGTCAGGCAAACCAATTCTGTTTAAGCTACTAATGTCAGGTATAGTAGGAGCCCTTTAAAGTAATAATTTTCAAGTTAGTGCATAACACCATATTTGGAGTTAATATGCAGCATGTTCTCTTAAGTTATATTGAAAGTATTTTTTGTGTATTGTTCTACAGATATCTTATTGCTGCAGAAAGAGATTTTCCTTAAGTGTTGCAAGCTGTTGTGCTTTGATTGTTTTGTTTTGTTCATTATTTTAACCTTCCTTAATGTTTCTGTCCTTTTTTTTTGGTTTCCTCCTTAAAATATGTCTTCAATAGGCAAACTTAGTAAATAGGCAGGTGAAATAAATTTTTACTTAAGATGAATTCAGTATTTGTGAAACTCTTCAGACTGACAGTGTTGGAAACTGAAGTCTTCTTTGTGTCCACTGAACAGGTACAGCGTGAGCAGCAGCAGTGCAAGCTTCACCACACTGCCCCACCAAAGCGCTGCAAACCCTGACCTAGAGAGAGACCTCTGTAGCAAGGGTTAAGAGGCTTGTTCAGTCTCCATGCTCACTCAGTCTTTACAGTGGCTGCCAACGGGAGTACTCATTTGTGATAGTGGATAGATAGCCACATCACAAAAGCACCAGGAACTGGACTGAAGGCACCACCTTATTTGATAAAAACTACAGAGGATCTGTCAAATGTTTAACTTCAGTTACTGCAGACCTGAGCCACTGGTAGAAGTGAACAGCTCCAGGTCCGATTGCCAATTCCCTGAGTTTAGTCCTTCTCTAAATACTAGTGCAGCTTCTCTATGTAGCTTCACTGTACTATGCAGAAACTATATGTGTACAGACTGTAATTTTTTTGTAAAGTTAGTTGTGTGCAATTTTCAAATGCTTGGCTGTACATATAAACACCATGGCTTAATGTCAGCTGTATGATTTCATTATTTTGTGCCTTTTTCTTTTCTCTATATAAAAAAATGAAAAAGAAAAGCAAACAAAATAGAAAAAAAAAACAACTAATACATTTAATGAGCTTTTTAACAAATTACTGGATGTTGTGAGTTGACTTGTCATATATGAGTGTATGTGTATATGTTTTAAAAGCAGCACAATTTGAATTGTAGTATGTATTGTATTACTCATGTTTTCAGATGTTTGTGGTAGATTAAAAACAGCAGTTAAAAATAAATGGTGAACTTCTATTTTGATATGAAATTAGGTGTTATATCACTGATAGTTCTTCAGGCTTTAATTTGTATTACTACTTGTGATATACATGTTTCACATGTATAAAAAATGTATTTGTTTTTTTTTTTTTAGATTAACTGTAGATTATCATGACAAACACTGAGGATTTGAATAAAATAGGAACTTAAAAGTGCCTAATGCAGAACATTATTTTCTACCTTTTGGTCAACATTTCAGTATAAGATAATTATTCATTTGATACTTGCAGATGATATATTTGCATATCATTTTAAGGTTAAATATATCTATGTATACATTTAAATGGTATCAGCTAATGCCTGTACAATAATGACTAACATGTTAGGGAACGTGAACATCAGATTTCCAATGTACTGTAGTGAGTAATGTTTTCAATATATAAGATTCAGGTACTAAAAATACAAACATAATGGATGGAGGTAATGTGAAAAAGCCAAAAGCAAATTGCATCAAGGTGGGAGTTTTAAATATCAGTCATTTTTATGCCCTCTCTGTAGTTATTGAGAGAGCCATTGCATAAAGTAATTTAAATACTTACCAAAGACAATGGCGGTACAGAAATGAGTAGCATTTGTAGGGTATTTCTGTATTTCCAGGGCATGCAAGTTTTTGTGTTTTTTTTTGTGTTTTTTTTTTTTTTTTTACTTATTAAGCACTCTACCAAACTGGAAATAGAAACTGAAAATATAGTTAGTAGTCAGATCATAAGATGCATAAACAGTTTCTGTATTGTTGTGGTGTTCTGTTTAACTTGACCTGTTAGCATTTTATGTAAAAAGAATGAATGCAAGTAAAAGCAAATTAATGCAAAATTGCAATAGCACTTGACTTCAAAAGAGGCTTTTACTGAAGCAATAAAATCTTTGCAATAATATGTAACTGCTATACCAAAAAAGATGTATGTGAAATTATATTTTTCTTGGATTCTAGTAATTAATAGATTTTACAATCTAATCTGGTTACTAAAGTGATAAATTTTTACTGAACTAAGCAAAATGTTTAATTTTCATTAGGTAGGGTAGGTATATATAAATTTTAATGGAGGTAATAGATCTTGAATTCAACTGAATTAGGCACTTTTTTGTTTATTTTGCTGCTTTTTGTTTTTTGAATACATTATTTAAAGCTTAAATTTGATTTAAAAACTTGTGACCAGGGATTGGTAGCTGGATATGGAGCCTTTTTGATTGCTTGATTGCGTTTAATTGCCATTTGAGTCCAGTAACCAAGAATTAATATACTTCTTTAATAACAAATAGAATTATGTGATACTAGACTGAAAAACTTTTCAGTAAAATGCGTGTTTTTATAGATTGTGTGTGAGCTGCTAGATATTAAAGACACCTAACTTGAGTTGTAACATAACTCCATTTTCTGTAGTTCTTGTTATTTGATTTTTTTTTTCCTTTTGCTTTGGCAGGACTGAGGCAAGGGGTGGTGGCTGTGGTTTTATTTTTAATGTAGCAGAAATTCCACTTGCAAATTCCAGATGAATGACTTCTTTTGTGGGAACGTTTTTCATGTGTTAAGTTTGTATCTTAACCCACGTTGTACTTGGTAAAAATCTTCAGCCATTCCATTGAGGTTAAGTAATAAATCAAAACTGATAATGTTGCTTCCAGTGAGTTGTGATGCTTCTTGCTGAAAGAGATAGCAAGTATGATGCTGTGAAGCAAATTTTTAAAACTGTCAGTATCATTATTTAAAAACGCTGGTAATTTGCATCCATCAAAGATAATACAAATATGCCTTTATATGTATGGGACAAAGACAAGATTACATACAAATAATGAATGACAGACAAGAATCTTTGTTTATATCAAATAACAGCAAATTCCAGTTGAATTTATCCTTCTGAAGCTAGAAAAAAGAAAACGTTGAATTTCTGAAGCTGGATGCAAACATTCTTTCTCCAATGAACCTGACTGTAACTGTTACATAGCTTAAAGTACGAGAGATCAAACTTCACGTTTGTAGTGGAGGAAGCTCTATAGATGCCTACATTTCCTCTCCTCATGCTGGCCAATGTAGCCAGTATCTGAGAACAAATACATTCCTTCTTGGATGTCTTGAGGTGCTCTTCCAGGTAGTTGTGTTCACCAGAGCACTCCATTGTTGGCATGAATCTACAGAGCAAATTGAATGGGCATGGAGAATGAACTGCTGAAGCTGTCCTAAATAATGTCTTTTTCAAGACAGTCTTTTTCAAAACAGTATTTACTGTTTTACTTGAGCTTTTGAACTGCAGCATCAGTGCCCCAGAGATGTATTTTTTTGTATTTGCAATAAAAAAGCCAACAGCTTTTTCTTGTGGAATTATCATCCATATCTATACTTTACTCTGTTGTTCCACTTCTACACACTTATGTCATTCTAGAAATTTAAGTCTTTATTACTTATTATTTTAATAACATATAAATATTATATGTTATATATATTATATTATATATGTTATAATATTATAATATTATAAATATTATAACATATTAAAAATATAAATATTATAATAACTGTTATTACTGTTCAAATTTGTTATTGTCTCTCAGCTGTCATTGTTCTTCTAGTCCAGACTGCTAGTGCATAAGAAACTGTTCTTGTCTGGGATTTAGGCATAGGTACTGTTTTACTTACTGTATCTAGTCTTTAACCACCTCTTCTGGGTTTAAGAGCTATGGGCAGCTTTGCCCCAGTGGTTTTCCCAGATTCCTTAGCTTAGTGTTCCCCTCTTCTCTGCCCCTCTGTTTTGTATTGTAACGCCATCACTACCACCCTCAATGTCCATTTTGAAGTTCCATCATGCCTGTTCTGCATGAAGGTTTCCTAAAGATTATCTTGCTGGTGTGGTCTTCAGTCACCAACTTGTGCTTGTAGTCCAGTTTCCTTGCAGTGTTGTGTCCAAATACCTTTTTGTCTATGTAGAGTTTATAGCTGCTCCTGACATTATGCAGAAGTTACTGTTTTGTAAAAATACAGAATTATTTTTAAAATGTTAAGTTTTTGAGAGTTTGGGTAGTAGATATCTGTCTTTCAGGGAGGTTAACTCATGAGTCTGTGCTCATGAGTTGGACTTGATCCTTGTGGGTCCTGTCCAATTCCCGTGTTTCTAAACTGACAATAGATTTTGTGAGAAAGACTGAGCTGGTCTTCCATCTCGTACCAGTTTGGTTAACTTATAAGAATGGAGTAAGAATGTTTTTTGTATAAACTGTGAAAATGTAAGTTTTAAAAAGAATCTAGGATACAAAATTATAATGAAAAAATGTAAACAGTGAATGACAAATGTATATTTGTTTTTAAAATGCTTTCCTGCTTAGGCATAGAGAAAATGTCAGAGCTATGTATAATCTGATCTGGAACACAGTAATGGCATTTTGAAGGATAAACAAAAATGGTTGCTACTGTTAATATTATCCAAGTATTTAAATATCAACAGTACTGGTATTTGGAGGGCTAATTTAGACAAGAAATAAGAATAAGTTTGTTTCTTTTAGGTTTCAGAGTGCTTAACTGAGAATGAATCAAATACATAGAAATAAACGCTATGAAATGAACTTGCCTTGCTGGTTAGGGCTTAAAATAAAAGGCTTGTGTCACTTGATACTCATACAGCTCTGGAGAGCTGAATGCTGTGTAGGGTGGGAAAGCATCTGTGAGCTCTCCAGCTGCTTGCCTGCCATCTGCGAAAACCAATCACGAGCTGTGGGCTAAGCTATGCGAAAAGGGGTCTATCTATCCAGCAGCTTGCTGCTGTTGCAAGGAGCCAGTGGCAGAAAGCTTGCTGCTTTCTTCCCATCTCTGCCCCGTTCTTCTGACTTGGGTGATCTCCGCATATGGGGGGGTGGGGGGAGTTAGAAACGATGCCTGCTGGGCTGGGGAGATGAGCTCGCTGTGCAGTGAGCTTACGAAGGTAGTAGGCATGCCCAGCAGCAGAGCTGATGCAAGGGCATGAGCATCCGAGAGGGTAAGCAGGTACAGGCAGCTGTGAACCCATAAGAGAGCTATCCTGTTTCATTAAACACCACTGTCAATACCAAAAACTTCCCCACATGAAAAAAAAATGACAGTATAGTTCTCATTGTTTGAAAATGTGAATTTCTAAAATGAAATATCATTTGAGAATGTCTGTATTAGGCATTTCTGAATAAAGATTTAAGAAGTACTTCAGAAATTTTTTAGGTTTCAGAACAGCTACATGTAGTACTGTTTTTGTCTGGTTTTAGGACTACCTATTCCATCTTAGAACATCTCACAAAATTTCTTGTTCCTATACAAGTTATTCTTGTGTTAATCTCTCTCTCTCTTTTTTTTTTTTTAAAAAAAAAAGAAAAAGAGTGACTTAAGTAATGTAAAGCCTGAAAAACACTGCACTGTGCCTATTACACATAGGTGATATGTTCTCCAGATTTTGGTAACAAACTTCCACTAACAAATTAGTATTGCAGTACATATAAATGAGATAGAAGCTGTATGCCTGGGGGCTAAAATTGAAACAGAAAATTATTTTTTGTTAGAAGTCTGACACTAGGTACTTCTTTCTGAGTATTAAAAAAATTATATTAATGGAATATAGACTTGACTGTGTAATTCTTGTGGAGGTGTAAGCCTGACCTGCGATACTATTAAATAAAGATGAAAATTTTTTTTCAACACGTACATGTCAAAGATGTTCTTTCACTTTTGTTTTTTCTACCATAGGAGTTTTATCTCTCTTGGGAAAGGTGTTGCGGATAATCTATTACAGAAGAGTTGCTATAGCTGACCTTTTGTGTTTTTTTTTTTTTTTTTTTTTTCAGTTGTGATATTAGTGCTCAGTGAAATGATGTAAAACTCATGGGACTACTGCGATTGTACAGATAGGTGTCTGTTTTTTCTTGCTGGAAGAGAATAAATATGAGTAGTGGATTCTAAACTTGAATGATGATGCTTTCATACTTATGTTATTATACACACTGAAAACAATGAACGTGATCGTGCTTTGAGGGAAGTAATTTTTTTATCACATGGTAAAGGTGTTATTGTTATTCTATCTGTTAGGGCTGAGATGTCCTGTGAAGGTCTCTACACACGCCATTTTCTTCATCTGTGGTGTGGGTGGAGTTACCAGGAAATTCAGACCCTTTGATTATGAAAGTAATTCCAGTATTTTTGTTGCAGGAATATTTCAGACAACATGGCAGTAGCTTACTTATTTCCTTCATGCAGGTAGCAGTTTAGCTGCATTATTGCATGGACCCAGTAAGAGACTGGGTAACATACTCGTGTAGGTAATTGTTCTCCTCTGCTGTAAACGTATCTCTACATGGACTGAAAAGAATTATATTAACAAGGAGCGTCCTGTATTGGCATGGCAAAATACTGCTATTTTAGTATGATTTCAAATTGCTGTCTTTGCACAGAAGTAGCCATTCACGTAGCGGTAGTTTGGAAAGTAGGAACAGCTCTGATGTATCTGTGATCTACTGTCTGCTGTGTAGACCTTACGTCCCTAAAATAAAATTTGGTTGAGGTAATGCAGAAAGTAGCTATGTTAATAGCTTTTTTTTTTTTATTATTATTTTTACTGTAACTTGGATCTAGCAATTTGCTATGATCCTATGAAGGTGAAGATAGTATAGTTTGTACATCAAATTAGGCACAAGTAGAACAGGAACATGAAGTTCTGTTGTTTGTTTGATTCCAAGTGTATTTTTAAGCTAGTGTTATAATAAGAAATAACATCTAGATACCAGTTTGTCCAATAGTTAGAAATTTTAATAAATTACTCTTGAATTAAGCATGCTTTACCTCTTTCTACTGTCTAATGCCAGCATTTTTAGGAAACACTGCTTTGAAAGAAGATAAATTTAGATTCATAAATAAAAGGCAAAAGTCAGATCAAAGATTTAGATACCTTGGCTGAAGTCTTTGTGCCAAAAGTAAATTGTTCCTTTTATCTGGTATTTCTGTTAATGATGTCATTATTTATGCTGGAATCATTTGTATGCTGTGACTGTGTTTGCTAGGACAATTGACTTCTGCAATAGTTACTGTTCATCACAGGAGAGTACAATTCTCTTCCATCTGCTTAATTCTTAAGTAATACTTATTTCTGACAAATTTTGCTATCTTAAAAGTAAGATTCAATTTCTCTTAATTTATAAAAGTGAAATCAGATTTATTTATTTTTTTGGGATAAACACTATAAATTATTTTCTCTGCTGAACTACATGGAGAAGGGAAATAGCCACTTAGTTATTGCTGCTGTTATTACTTGTTAACATGTTTGTAGTTGTCTTCAGAAGATGTATGCTTATGGTTTTGCTTGATTTAAACTTGTCATCCAGAAAAGTTAGGTAGCTCTGTGAAAAAAGTAACTACTAGTCCTTTATACATCATAAATCTGAGTTTTTGTAAAAACAGCTGCTGATTTTGAAATGAGTGTTATTGAAGAACTATCAATTCATTTAATGTTTCCATCTGTGCATTTTTATTAGCTGCATAAATACAGCACAGTTATGGTTTTAAGACTGTAAATTTTGAGTCGCTTATAACTTTCCCTCCTTTGGAAAGACATTACCCTGCAATCTAGAGAGCATGTGTTTCTAACCTGCAATCTAGAGAGCATGTGTTTCTAAGCCAAATGCTGTGCTTACAAAAGTTTGTTTTCACAAAAAAGTAGGAAATATGTTTTAATCTCTGTATGTGAATGGGGAAAATTATGCTTTTCCATCCTTAATTGGTACAGAAAAACTGAAATTTAGGATGTAAAGCCACCACAATATAACGTATGCACTTTGCTTTTTTATTATCCTCTTAAAAATATAGCTTGCCTGTGTTCAAAGCAAGAATTGAAAAGAAACTAGTATTTTTAATTTTTCACCTTAGGACTGCATATACATGTAAGGACTACATATACAGGACTACATATAAGGACTACATATACAAATATATGTAGAGCAACGTGTCATGGCTCGGCACCATGGGAACATTTTCTGTCTGGGGGCTGAAAAGTTTAGGTAAGGCTGCCTGAAATTGCTCTGCCTAGATGCTAGGGGCTGCTGCAAGTAAAGGATCAGGCAAAAGCCAATACATTTATTAATTTATTTTATTTTTTTTCCATATGTATGTTTATTTTTCCTTGGTGGTTGGAAACTGAGAGTCTTTCATCTAGCAAATGGATGCAACAGTTTGAAAAGAGTTTCCACATTTCTTCCAGAGGCTTTCCATCCCCACAGGGATGGAAATTAGTGTAGGTAGTGTGCTCGTGAACTAAGACACATGCTATAACATAAAACTGCTTTCTTTGGCTGCTCTAAGTAAGATGCAAAGGTTTGTGTTGGAATGGTAGGGAACAGTTAAGAGTAAAGTTGCTCAGTGATGAGTGTTTTTTGTTTTTGTTTTTGTTTTTGTTTTTGTTTTTGATCAGTTGGAGAATATAGCTCAGGGCTTAAACAGAGTAAGAAAAATTCTGGAAAGCCTTACTGGTCAAATCCTCAAGATGAGTGAACTGCACATGCTTTCCCAGAAGTCATATGTTCTGTAATATTGAAAAGCTGCTTTATAAAGTGTTGCTCTACACTTCTTACTTTTTTTCTACAGTTTCCCCTAATGTTGAGGCTAGGCATCATCGGAGGATATGTTTACAAGATTGCTTCTTGTACGTGATGTTGCTATCCAAGCACATCTAGTCATATAGCCTATTCTGACTTTTCTCTGATGTAGAGGATGAGGACTGGTGGTCAGCAGTATCCTAAAACTAACTACGTTCTCCCCTCTCCCCCCATTTTCAGGATATTTTTCAAAGTTATTGCTAGTAGTATTACTTCTGGGAATAAATGTAAGATATTTTTATCACAGAGCATTACTAATTCCTACTATTTGTGGTCTTTTTTTTTTTTTTTTTAGTAACCAAATTAATGTAATGGTGTGGAATAGAAGGTCAAAAGCCTCAGACTAGCTTTGGACAATTTGTTCTTGGAACATGGTCTTTGGTGTATAGCTGTCTCAAAAGGAAAAATAAAAAAAAAAAAAAAAAAAAGGAAATCAGGTCTTAAAAGTAATCCACTGATAGGAATTGTGAATAAGAATTATAAGAATTTGGGATTCATCTGAACAAGTGACACCCCAGCCAGGTATATGGTGCAACGTGAAGTACTAAGTCTCTGCTGGGCTGGGTCTATTTATGTCATAAGTAGACTTCTACCCTCTAGACTGCAGTTATAAATTGACAAGCACATTTTTTCATTTTGCCCTATGCCCCTGTGTATTTTATGAGCATTTACCCGCAGACTTCAGTTGTACGAAACTGTCTTTAGAACAGACAAATGGGTTAAGCAGAGTGAAAGCTAGGAGCTGTCTACTAGATAAGTACGTGTGATGGTGCCTCATAACTTTTGGAACTTTTAATTTAACTTACATGTGGTCTGTTGGCTTTATGAAGTCCAATTTATTACACTAACTCTTCAATTTTTATCAATTGCACTAATTTTTTTTTATCAGTCAGTTTTTGAACTATTTCTGTATGAATTTATGAAACGGCAAGTGCCAGAATCAGTTGTTAGACTGATACGTGAATTACACAGATACCGGAGCCTTAAACCACTCACAACCCAGTAGCTGCTATTTGTACAAGTACAGTCCTTAAATTACTCCTGGAATTGAAAGCATTTTGTCATGCAATATTAGTATGTTATTGCTTGTTTCCCCCTTCTAAACACAATCTTATATTATGTAAATTATTTCAGTATCAATTTATAAAATGTTTAGATTTTTTTATTTTAAAAATTGCTTAGCCAAAGTAAATTGTATGCATTTATATAGGATGAGGAATTCTGCTCTGTCTGGTGTGGGTTTTTCATTTTTTAAAAGCCCCAACAATATTATTTGGTGAATTTGATTAGTCATTGACAGCCTTTTTCTATATAGTGCAAAAATATATGCATATTATATATATATATATTTATATATACCTATATTAGCAAAAAATGTTTATTGAAAGTTGTTATTTTTCTCAAAACAAATTTTGATTTCTATTGTCCTATAAATTATTTGAAGGAGGCTAACTCTAATTCCTTTTCAAATTCAAATAGTAGGTCACAATTATGATGCGACACCATAATTTCCCTATTGTTGTTATTCAGTGAAACTGTGATGCTTTTAAGTTGACTGAAGTGATATTTTTTCCCCTCAAGCATTCCTTCTGTTGAGCACTTTTCTCTTTGCCTCGTATATGTTCACAGTTTTTCTGTTTTCAGTTATTGACACCAAGTTTGTTGAAGGTCAATTTGCTTAGTATTAAATCAATAGATTTTATGCCATTAGGAAGTCTTGCCCTCTACCCAGTAGAAAAATTAAAATTTTGAAAGCATTACTGTTTCTTATTCAGGACAGAAGTGTTAAGACTTCTATGAAGAGAGAAGGTAAACTGCTAGGTGAAATCCCGAAGTTCAGAGCACCCAGCTGAAGGTCGGATCTGTTACGCTTTGTACAGAATAATTATTCTTTAGGATTTGAAATGTGAAGGACAAGCTGGTGTTTTGTTTTGGCGATGGTGGTGGTTTCTGCCACAACAGTGGTAACAGGTGCAACTGTTACAGAGAGAGCAAATCATTAGTAACAGCACTGAGTGTGTAAGCCTGGATTGCATGTAAGACAGGCTGAGTCTTGGCATTCTGCTGAACTTGTTCCAATGACTTGCATTCCGATGACTGTGATGTAAAGACCTACCTGAAATACACCCTGCTTTATAGGACTTTATGCTCAGTCATTGTAAGTGCATCTGTGCTCAGCCTGCAGAGTCTGTATGCTGTTCTTTATCTTGTTTGACAGGGAAAAAGTGTCTCTTCTTGCACTTGGTTATCTATTTCCATGAAAGTTTCAATGAACTTTTCAGCTAACTGTTCATGGAAGGTATCAAACAGCCTCTGAATGCCTGCCATCTTTCTAAAAATACTGCCTTGATTGTCTTTCAAGATTGTTAAATTTATCTTTGTGGGCTTTTTCATTGTCTGAGTTTTTTGTTTGTTTGTTTTTGTTTCATTTTGCTTTTCATTCCAGAATGGTTGAAGTATTTGTTTATATTTGGCTATATTTGAAGTTGCATGTAGGTAGTCATATAGAAATGTGGCTCATCAGTTGGATTCATAGGTGTTTTGTTATATTTCGTTTTGATAAGCCAAGAAGTACTGCAGATGCTTAGATGCTTTTTGTTTCTTTCCTTGGACCTTGCAAATCTTTTTATCCTCTTTATGATTTTCTGGTAAAACTTTTAAACTCATATTTTTATTCAAACCAGTTTAATTCTTACAGTTTTGTGTAGTTTCTTCCTGTTATTCTGTTCTGAAGACCTATTTTGTATCCAAAATTGGTTCCATTGTATTCTTCCAATAACACCCTTTAAAAACAATAAATGAAAGGTTTGCTACAAAGGTGATGTGGGGATTGATAGTGGCATATTGGTTTAAATTGTTAGGCAAAATGTGACTATTTTATTTGAAAATAATGATATTTTTTTTTCAAGAGACCATGGTTGTATTGAAACTCATGAGAATGAACGTGTTTCTTATTTTTTATTAAAGTAACCTTAAGGTATTTAAGGTCTGTAACCATTAAGGTATGTAACTCTGTTACATACAGCCATATGATCACAGTGCTTTAGCATGCTGAACTAGTTCCTTGCACAGAGTTGGACAAAGCCATCTCTTGTATCTTTGGTTACCCGTTAGTTTTTGTCTGATCTTGGATGTACTTCAGTACTCAGTAAATTGTGATGATATGAATA
The DNA here is from genome assembly GCF_963932015.1 of Anas acuta. Lineage (NCBI taxonomy): Eukaryota > Metazoa > Chordata > Aves > Anseriformes > Anatidae > Anas > Anas acuta. Next base: position 54,530,034 of record NC_089017.1, on the reverse strand, counting down.
TACTGGACCATGTTTTTTTTGGTGGAAAAGAACTGGCAGATTGAGCAGATACATCATTTTTTACATCATCTGCATTCTTTTACTTCATTTCTGAATTGTTCTCGGATGTGAGTGGGAAGGGCAGTATGTGGGATGGTGCTCCACTGATTGATGCGCATGATTGTCTTCCAACATGAAGTACACCAGGCCTTGACAGACGCTGTTCTAGCTCTTCAAACGTGATCTAGTTAGATTATGGTCAGATCACTATTTTTGAGTGGAAAGAAAGGTAAAATTTTTGAGAGAACGTAGTTACAAGTTAAATACTCACTGGAGAGACTGATTCTCAGTCATTGAAGTGCTAATTAGACCTTAAGCTCTTTAAAAAGTCTGATTTCAGTTTGGGAAATTAGTTCAAGTTCAAGTTTAGGTCTTCAGGAAATTAATTCCAAAGACTTTTAGTGTGCTCAGTTCTTACTAAAGTATATATTTGCAACACTGTGGAAGTCAGACTTCTTTGTATACCATATCAAATACGCAGTCTTTTGCGTGGCATGCATTTATATTTTTTTTTAGTACTAATTGCATAGTTATTTAACCTTTTTAGAACGATCTCCAAGTAATGTGATCTAAGATCCTCCTCTCCTTTTCTTTAGCTACCGTTAAAGCACAGAATAGTTCCAAAGAAAAAATGGACCTAAAGAATTCATTTGTTTAACTCTCCAATACTTTCACCTATAAAACAAAAATCACATCCTTCCTCTCACTCAGTCTGCCCTTTGAGTGCTACCAGCCAGCTGGCCTTCAGTGACCTCCTACAACATCAGTTGGAAAACTTTAATAATAATAGTTGGGAAAAAAAATAAAAGGTGCTTCTCAGTTTAACTACAGGACATTCAGTGGCTTTTCTTTTCCAAGGAAAGAGGATTTAAACAAACTTTCCATAACATTTGTTGGATGTGTATTTCATAGTAACCACCATGAAGTTCACTGCATTTAAGGAGACAACGAAGCTGGGATGAAAAGATATAAATTCATGAAGGCTCGGCTTCACAGCTGGCGTATAATCCCCTCTGTTGTCGCTGGTGCCCTGGCCCCGGTACCCAGCAGAACAAAGGGAGCTGAATTGGAAATGGTGGGAGCTGGGGAGCCTCTCGCTGGCAGCACATCTGATGGCCATAGGCCTTGTCAGGGCGCAGCGTGATACCCTTTATTCTGGGTGACAGATGCGAGGTGGGTTCTGCGAGGGGGAAGTCATTACTAGCGTGAGGGCAGTGTCAGATCAAAAGTAACCAGCGATCAAACAAGGTAAAGGGCTGTGGAAAACAGGCTTTCTGTCTGGCCGCAGCACCTGCCAGAGCACTGGGGGGAATAGTCCTTGCGTGTCAGGTTGCGCTGGTTCTCTTTGATGCAGAGAGAATGGCTGGAGATGGAAACTGGAGTGGAGAGGGAAGATTTTCATTTCCCGCTTCTTTGGGGCAATTAAAGATGCTTTGCTGTGTAATGTTGACATGAACTTTGCAGCTGACGAGTCTCCGAAAGGCCCCTGCTTGAAACGAAGCGCTCAGGCTTTCGGTACTCTATTTCCAGCATGGTGTCTCAATGATTAATTTTTCAATGGTGTTGCATTTTGATGACAGAGGAAAAAAACACAACATTAATATTTCATTTTAGTTTCTTGAAGAGAATGATAAATTTTTATAGTTCTGTTCTTCTCCTAAGCTCTTTAATGAATTACTGTATAGAAGTAATTAATATCTTGTGAATTAACTCAGAACTGCAGGATCTGGAAATTCCTTTCGTGTTAATATACTCATTGAGGCATATCTTAATTTCAGCTTCTGCATTCTGCTCAAAATTTCATTTTTTTTTTTTTCAAAATTTCTTTAAACAGAGGAGATGTCTAATACAAATACACTTTTTTTTAATGTGTGAAGATTTCTACTGTACTTCAGAATTAAAGTTCTTACATTGTTATGTAGCTATAAAATAGCTATAAGTGATTGCCTATTAAAATTTCAGGTGTGGTGATGATATATTATAGTTGGTGCTCATGGCATAGAAGTACCTGCATATGGATATGCACAACATAAGTAATTTTAGACCTTTGCTTGTTCTTCATAGTGTTTCATCATGCAATTCTCTATTAAACTAACTTTCTGGAACTAACATCCTCATTTCTGCATACTTTTCATTCTGTTAAAGATATTTTACAATACGTTTAGTTATGCATGGCTGTCTTTAAATAGTCGAAGAAATTACAACAAAAAAGGTTTCTTCTTTTAGGAAGTACATATCAAATTTCATCTATAAATCTGTGTTGTTGTTGTTGTTTTTTTTACTTAAAACACATACTATCCATATACTTCTTGTAGAGTTGTCTTGAAAGTAAATTTTAAATGAATTATTTGAAATTTTTTCTTAGTTTATTTAACAATTACATAATCCTGTTTGCTGCTAATTGTAGTATACATTTTCAGTCTTTTTTAAAGGAGATTTCCAACTCCTTTCAGGTCTGAGTTTTTTCTGTTTGTTTGTTTTGGATTTGGAAGTACGTGTGTTTGGATATTTCTGATATTTCAGGTGGTTAAAGGGTCCATTATTATGTCTCCTGACAACTTAGAATAAAATCAAAATAAAACTTGCTTAAAAAAACTTGTACAGATTTATTAGCAATAGGAAAAGCCTTGTATAGTTCAGTATTGACTAAGTGAAATTGAAATGCTTATGCAGCTCAGAAAACATTTGAGAACAGTGCAGAACTAACTGAAACAGTAATATTTGTATTGCTGCAGAGCCTTAAAAAATTTCTAGTGTTCTGAAATCATTCAGCTCATTTGTGGTTGGCCTGTTGTTCTTGCTTGTGTAATATAGTAATATACATGCAGTATACATGCATCATTTTAGGCTTTACTGTTACATTAATTGACCTCTTTCATTTCAATTCATCATGATGTATAAATCACTTTTACACTTAAAATAATTGTGATCAGTAACTAGTTTTAGTCTGCACTTTAAAGAAAATCTTATTCTGTTTTATTCTTTTCATCTCAGTGCTTCAGTGAAAGAACTACAATTCCACCAAAAATGAAAATTCAAGATGCATGTATCTGTTCCATGACAAAGTTGTACACAACTTTCATTCTGCTGTAGAATAACCTAGATAAACAGAATTTGCTATACATGTGACTTTTTGTTATTGTTACTATTATTAGTAAATAAAGTGTCACTCAAAATCTCAAAGGTCCTGTGAGCAGTGAAGTCTAATAGAACTTTATTTGTCAGACTCCTCATAAGTCATCATTTTGACCTGAATATTTACAAGAACTTCCTATATTTTGCCCACAGTTTTAGTTCCCTTCACTGATTTATCATTTAATATCTAGTGTCAGGCAGTGTGATTATCTTCTAAAAGACAATGTTCCAGCTGACAAAAAATAACACACCCCATGCCAAAAAGGCCTTCCTATATTTGTTTTGTATTGTCTGGACTTGCAACCAGTAGAAAAAAACTTCTCTGGTGCTCTTTTGAAGGAAATGGGCTATTTGAATTTTTGATTCATTTTATTTTATTTATTTTATTCTTAACATCTGCATGGATTCTTCTGGAGCTACTTAATGTGATATATCTATTTTTGTATTTTGTAGCTCTAACCCTTGTTGTTTTGTTTTTTTTTTTTTTTTTTTTAAAAAAAAAAAAAAGCCCAGATTTTATAATTGATGCAGTCTTCTGTATTGTTAATTTTTTATTGAGTTCTTCTTGTGAACCATTGAAAACCAGAATTCTAGAAGTATTTTTCAAGCATCTAGAAATTGAGGTATTTTTATATTATTAGACTTTATTCTTCATTGTTTTTCAGCCTCTCCCAGCTTGTAGGTTATGATTATTTTTTTCTCTCACCCCTTCAGCCCCCCGTCCCTCCAACCCCTTCTACCCAAGAAAGGCTTTTCTTGTAAAAACTCTGCTTACAAGTTATGTGTGCCCGTGCATCTGGTTTTTAATCCACACCATTTTATATTTTGTTCTTACATGCTTATGTCTAACTTATGTCTAAAACTGTAATGACTGGTGCTGATGAATGCATAATTAGTTGCAGGGAATGTGGAACCCTTCAGGCCTCATGTTCTCCTTTTTGTATGCCAACTCCTTCTACATTTGTTTCAAATTTACATGGCTTCTTCCTTCTCTCATAGCTTCACTTTCCAAACAAGGTAGAAATTCTTCCTTCCTTGTTTACTTTTGAAACCTTCTTTTTATTTATTCCAAATGGACGAATAATTTGCTCTATTTATATTTGCTCAGAATCTTTATTTTGTTCAGAATCTTTATGGGAATACTGAAATCATCTGAGCTTCTCTGAGGAGTTACTGTGAGAGAAGTTTGGGCTGATGTTAAGCTGAAAAAATATAGCTAAATAAAGGCAGATTTTTACCATTTAATAAATACAAGCTAATGATAACATTAGACCTCATAGAGAATAAACACCACACAGACAGCTTTTTAGCTAATAGTTGCTAGAAAAGTTTGTCCAGTGTTTCTTCTCCTTTGAAAATATACAAGCAAAAAAAACCCACTCTCCTTCTACAACCTAACCATTTCCAGAACGATGATTCCTTATTTTTAGCTTCATGCACTGGTTTTAAAATAAATAAATAAGTAAATGTGTTAAATTTTGTTATCTAAATATAGGTAACAACTATTAAGCAGCATAACCATTAAATCCTTTAGAAAGGATTTCTAGTAGATGCTTAGTTAAATTTTGTCCTACTTACTGTTTAATCATTGTATCACTGCACTTTAAATTGTTAGAATTGAATTGGTCCTCCTCTAACCTATCTGAAAAAGAAAGCCCAAAATAGGTTGGACAAATTGTACTGTTTCATGTATTTATCAATGGTCTGTACTTTGATTTTTTTCCTCTTACTGCTGTTTTTTTTCTCTCCTGAGTCTAACCTAAAACAGTTTCTGTTCTATGAACTAACTTCCATTTTACCAGAAACTCTTGAGAAGAGTTATTTTGCATACTTTTGAAGTTAAGTAATATTTAGAGTACAGAAAAAACTTATGTTATCTTGGGAGTTTGTGAGCACGGTGTTACAAGTCCAGCACTCACTATAAGCAGGTGTTTGTCAATCTGTTTCTAGTATAGAAAGAGAGTGCACTTAAAAAGTAGATGCAAGTTTTCCAAACTGAAAAAATAAAAAAAAAAAAAAGAAATTTCATAGACATACAGCAAAATGAGAAACTTTTTTGGAAAGGTGTATAGTGAACGGAGGCAGAGTCAAAGAAAGCTGTGTCCTATTTTGAAAAGCATTCTCTGTGTAAATTGTATTTTTCTGCAAAACGCTTTGTATTCAGTAATTACAGAGGAGAATACCCCATTAGAGTGTTTCAGCTAACATAGGTAAAGATCCTTGAACTTAGGAGAGAAGGAAATTGGAAGTGAAGATATATTTAGAACAATCTGAATAAAAAATATGTATAGTATGTAATGTATTAGAAAACTCACTTAAAAGACAACAAGTAACTATTGAAATATGTACTAACTTAAAGGTATTATTAAAATTGCAAATCTGAATCTATTATATTCATCTGATGGTAATAGTCACACCCACACATTCAAGATTTTCTAAAGGCAGTTGTTGGCTCTTAACCTGATATAAGCAAGGTTTAGGTTTATACCCTATTTTACTGTGACTTCACATGGTCATTTCATTTTACACTAGTTTGTTACATATCCTAAATCCTGCCAGTATAGTATTTAAATTTCATGTTTGGATTTAATACGACATGGATGTGTGTGGAGTCATCCATCAGTAATATAAGCATAAATTGTTTTAATTACTAAATGATTCAGAAGTTGTTGGCAGATTGATGGATGTTTTACTCTGTAGTCTTTTGAAAATTATATGAATTTGTTTCCCTGTAGGTTCATGGTATGTAATGTTTTTAATTTTTTGAGTTTTATAATAAATATATCTCAGTTAGAAGAAGGAAATAAAGTTATTAATTTGGGCTGCTTCTTTACTCTGGTTGTCTCGAGAAATGTTTTTCTGTGCCCACCAGATTTGCCTTGAAGAATTAGTTTTCCATAAAACTTCTCAGTATGTATAAGATTTTAATCAGGCCTTCCTTTTTTTTTTTTTTTTTTTTTTTTTTCTTTTAGCAGGAAGTAGAGCATATCTCATGCCAATTATTGCTAAGTTAATGCTGAAACTACAACTCTTTTTGTGTGTTTTTGTTGGCAGCTTTAGGTACTTACTTTGATAAGCATTTATTATAGTGATACAGTTCACAAAACAAATATGTACCACTGAACACTGTGACATCCTTTTTGTTTGTTCAAACTCAAATCAAGAATTGAAGATATTGGCTCATCTTGTGTTTTGGAGCATTTCAGAAAATTACTCATTAAAGGTTCCAACCCCAAAACTGTGTGGTATCCTTTTTGGAACTCCTTTTACTGTTTGTTTTGTTTTTGTACTTTTGTTTGCTTGTTTTTCTTAAAGCCAACATATTGTCACAGTGTGTTTTTTCTGTGTTGCCATAATGCATTTGCATAAGACACATATGTCTTGTAATAGAGAACAGCACTCATTGTTAGATATTCCAAAATTATTACTGGAAAACACCTGTGAACATTTTAATGTGGCAAAAATAGTACTTCAGTTTGGCACATGAGAAATACTGGAGATAAATTTCAAATGAAGATCTCTTTGGTCTGCAAACATACCTTATTGTCATGTCAGCTATTTGTGTCCTGAATAATTCTGGGGAACCTCTTTCACGTGCATTGTGCAGGATGTGTGTAACTCCTGAAACAGTGTGCATCACAGTGAGATGATTGTATCTGTAAATACCTCCTGATGACATCAGTAATATGTGTAGTCTGTACATTTTTTAAGTATTCAGTTAAAGTGATTGTTCTAACATAATTTCAATAGACAAAGAAGGGCTGTTAAAACAACATTTTTCTTACCAGAGAGTACTCTACTGACAGTACTTCCAACATAAGGAATGTATTTGCAATTGCAAGAAGAATGCAAATTGACCTTAAAAACTGCACTGGAACAGCAATGTATCTTAAAAAAATAATAATAATCGTGCCAGAGCGTGAATAAAACACATTTGAAATCCTGAAAAAGATCATTAGTATGTTGAATGCATTTTCAAATATTCTTTCACAGTGGTAAAAAATTTGTTTGCAAGATGTCACGTAGGCAATAAGATAAGGCCCTTGAGGTGTACCAAAGTATTGACTGCCACTTTGGTTTCTTATCTGTTTGCAGGAGTGCAGAGAACAGACAGGAGGGAAGGGGGTGGGAGAGAGGAAAGTTTGGACAGTTTCCAAGAGCCCAGTGTATGTGTATGAGAAGTTATAATTACAGGCTGCGAGGCTGACTTTTATTGGGCAGGCTTTTCTGGTGGGCTTAAAGCCCCCCTCTATCCCTTCCCAGATGGTTGCTGGCTTTCGTAACCAGAATTGCTTGACATTCTCAGACATGGCTAAATGGGGCATCCACCCCAGGGTTCACATGCTACCAGCTGAAATAAAGTAACAAATGAGAACAGATGACAAAACAGAAGTGCATAGTGCATAGAGAGAGGAAGAAGAAAAGCAAAAACAAAAGGTAGGAATAAGAAAGAAAAGGGAAATTGCAGGGGAGGAAGGGATGGTGAAAAACAAATGGCGGTAGATAATGAGCTGTAGCAAGCTTATATGTATGGTAGGCACGCTTTTTTTCTTTTTTACAAAAATTCATGTGCAGTACAGTTTACATTTAATATTTTGATGATCTTTGTTAGTGTGAGCCTGCTTTGTAAGGATAAAATAGCTATGAGGAATGTAAACCTTGAGGACTATTTAACAGTCTTTCATGTCAAGGCCGTGGTTGTTGACCCACTTGTAATCATTTTGCAGGGTAGCTGGCAATGTATATTTTTGAAAGAAGTTTCTTCAGATATTTGCATTGTAACTTCTTACTTGTATAAGCTCTGTCTTTGAGGTGGCAAAATCCTCTATACTTGAGACCCCTTAAACTGCAAAACAGGTATCAATAAACATCACGATAAATCAAGTATAGAAGAAGAGGAGGGGAACTGAAAAGAAAATGGGAGGTCAGTGGTTCAAAAGATGAGCTGTAAGAAATTCTGCATTTGAAATGCTAACAATAGTTTAAAAGTACTTGTTCCTGCATCTAAGTCTTACACTTTCAGTTTATTCTTCTGAGGAAAAGGGTACCTCTGTTTTTTAATATATATATTTTTTTACACAATACAGCTTCATTGTGGTTAACTCATGCTGTTAATTCTTCTTGCTAAGTCTGAGCTGTGTAATAAATAAAGTTCTTCTTTTAATAAGTCCAGTCAGAACTTTGCCATGTATTTGAAGTTTAACAGAATTGATTTCATCTAAATAACTTGGGCTTTTAAGATGTTTTAAATTGATACACAAGTTAAGCAATATGAGAGATGGAACAATTCTTTTACAACTAGAGTCTACTGTACCAAAAAGAAAGTAGTCATGGGTGGGAGACATGTCTTAGGACAAATTTGTGAAAGGTAGTATCTAGATTACTTTCTCGTTAAGTTCTGTAAAATCTAATACTGATTTTTTTTTTTCCTATCTATTCTGGTTTTACTCTTCTGTGAAAAAGCTTGTGAAAATGTTGTACATTGCAACAAAGTACAGCAATTGAACACTGATCGTAAAGCACTGAAGTTATTTCCAGGGCACTGCTATTTACTGCCTCATAGACAGCTAGCTCATCGCCTCATGAATGTAACTAATTACTATTACAAATTAGTACAGTTAATTCTGTACTGTCAGAAAAGCATTTGTAGAGGTAAATTGTAAAAATATGACCAGAACGTCTCGTTCTTTTTCTCATCTATGATGTAGAAAGAGAGCTGGGGCAAGGTCTTAGATTACTATTTTGTGTCACCTACTGTACATTTACTTTGAATTTGCTAGCTAACCATTATGCTTCATTTCCAAGGTGCATTCTATAGGTGTTTTATATAAAATAAAGAAAATAATAATAATAATAATAATAATAATAAAAATGTGATAGTCATTCCTCCCTCCCCTTGCCATTTTTTTTTGTTACAAAATGCTTTTTCTTGAACATGTTAGTGAGGTCTCACTGGGCAGTTTGTTCACTGATGATGATTTAAGGTTTTCTTTTCAGGGTTTAATTTTCATTATTGTTGTTTCATTATTGAACATGAATTTAATAGAAATCTGCAGTCAGCTACATTAGTGGGTTTTTGTTCATTTGTTTTTGTGTTTCCCAGGGACTTGCTAATGCTCTATATGCAATGTTTTTGTTCTTCAGTAAATGTTTTCTACACTTAAATAATTGTAGATGTATCTAATAAAGACCCAACATTTCTTTCATAATTCTGATAAGCCTAATTAAGTCTAGTGAAGATGAGTAACTAACTTCAAGGAAGCAATGTTCGCTTTGTTTATTACAAAACAGACCACAAATATGCACTGAATAAAGAACAAATAAACTAAATCCTTCAGATGGACAAGTTCAGTGTATATTACTATCTTCATCATAATTCAAAAGTTTAATTTGAAACTGAATGCAGAAGTGTGTTAAATGAGTAGCAAAACAGTAATGGATGCAAATATTCTGTGTTGAGTTTTCCACTAAGCTTTGTGCACTTCCACTAAGCTTTTTGCACTTCTTATTGAGACTGTGTATTGAACTATTTGAAAAATTAGATTTTTTTTTAACTGCTTTAAGAGTAGCCTCTTAAGTTCAAGTTTTTGTTAAGGAAATAGTATTCATACTTAGTTTTCAGCTTTAGGAAATATTTTTAATTGTAATTCAAGAAAATGTTTTAAGCATTTGTTATTTTTGTTATTTTTCTGGGATTTGTGTGTGTGTGCGGGGACTCTAAAACATATGCTAAATATAGTGAGATGCTTGTTTTTAAAATTTGAGCAAGTTAATTTATAATTAATAGATATTTGAATATGCTTTTACTTGTCAATACAATAAAAAGTTTTCAGTTTTTACATTTTTTTTTTTTATTTTTCAAAATGCTTTTGTAAGTGGCAGTGAAGATTAGTTCCTGTATATTTTCTTAGGATAATAGAATACATTTAAAATCTGTTAATTTCTATATTTTTATGAATAAATACTTTAAGTAAAATCTACAGTATTTTTAAGAAAACTCTTAGTTCAAAATGTTCCATATGGATGCATTTAAGTCCTGAATTTAAGAATCTTCTGGTTTACAAAATATGTAAGGAGCATGCCAGAGATTTTTCATAGCAGAATATTGTTCCATCTTTGTACAGTTAAATGTACAGTTAAATTTGTAAGTTAATATAAATCTTTTTATACAGAAACTATTCAGCATTTGCCGACACAGATTATGTTAATTTTTAAGTGTTATGTAATGTGTTCTAAAGAAAGGAGAAAACTCTTTGTGCATTAATGCCAGTGCTTTACTGAATTCCATTCAACTGTATGTGCAGTTCTGAGGCACACACATGATGTATGTACGTGTATGTATGTCCGCGTGTGTACCTTAATTTTTAACATTTGTGCATGTGGCAAATTCTGAAAAATAAAAAAGAGAATACAAAGACTTGATACCTTCTTTCTAATAAATGATAGTAAAGAAATTGGGGATAAGTACAATTTATGTGTTTGTGTTTCAGCAATTTACTGAAATTATATACAAATAACTGAAAACAAAGCTATTACAAGCCTTTCTAAACCGAAGACAACATGCAATACACTTTGTCAATGGTTTATTTCTTAATCACTGTAGATTGCATGTGTTACAGAGAAAATACTTTTAAATTAACATAAACAGTACCTTTTAATTAATAAAAAAATCTAAATAAGAAATAAATGAATAAAAGTGCAGCTAATTGATCAATATGTAATATCATTCTATTCATAAGAAATTGTGTTTATTTCTTTTAAAATTACCCAACTATTTTGAGTAGTAATAGCAGACAAAAATAATAATACAAGATTAATAACATTGATTTTATTCCTGGCATTGTTTGAATGTGATTAGGCATTATTTGTTTATTTGTTCTTTTTCTTCAGGATCATAATTTAATACATAATAAATTAAATCCATTAAAAAATAGTAGTAGTTTTAATTAGCAGCAATGCTGTTGCTCTGTAGAATAGAGTCATTGCTGTACTGTGAAATTGATGTAGCTCACACTGACCACCTGCATATGCTGTCATCACACAGTTTGCTTATTAATAGTGCCTATGCTAATTTATATAATAGCATTTACGAAACATTAAAAGTAATTTATGCTTTGGTAGATATTAATAAAAAGATCAGGATATGTTTTATCTCTGAAATTACAGAAATGATTTTAAGGGGCAATATGCAAACAGTTCTGTTTGGTGCTGGTTAGGTTTGTGTTAAAGTCAGCTGTTCATGCTAAAGTATCCAACATCAAATTGTTATAGCTACAAAATATTTACTGCTTTCACTCGCAACTTTAAGAGTTGTGAAGAATGGTTAAAGTTTGTCAGTGAAGGAAATGGTAGCATGGTATCTTTGGTGGTTTCATGTCTTGAGATCATTAGCAATGAAAGACTTATTTAGACCATTTATTTTTCCTGTGTTTGTAATAGAGTAATTGATGTTCTTTGCTGCTGTGAACACTGAAGTAGCTTTGTTTGTGTAGCTTTTTTTAGGTTTCTTCTATTCTTTTGTCCTCTAGTGTAGCATCTAACTTTGTTTGCAATTTGCAAAGGTTATTTAAAATGTTTACTTTTATTTAGGTAAAAGTGACTTTGTGTATGAACAACACTAATTAATATTAAAGGTCAGGCAGTACAATATAAAATGCATCAGAAAATGATTATTTCATAGCAGGACTTTTTTTTTTTTCCCTCTCTCTGCATAAGCACTTTGTTTAAGTGAGTCCCTTTTCATTCTTGTACTTGTCTGGTATTATACTGTATGATCCGTATAGTGCTAAAAGGGAGTAGCAGCATTTGCTCTTTTTATAGCTCAAATAAAGAAAAACAGATTGTCAACTTACTATTCATAATTTTTATCTCAGTATGTGGATAATAATAAATGCAGAGAAAAAAAAACGCCTCAGCACATTGTCAGGGAGAGAGCTCTTTTTGGAAGAGGGACTAATCATGCAACACTGACAAAAAGAGGACTTAGAATCTTTATTTTCTGGTGTAAATGGCCAAGCTCTCAAATTTTGTCACATTTTTCAATGCAGTTTGTCAAATGAGAATGTGATTAATCTATCCGTCATTCTGAATTGATCATTGGGGAACCTTGTCAGAGTGTACATAATGATGTATGACTTTGTCTTCTTTTGATAGTAATATTATATTCACAACTAACAAAATTTAAACATGCATCACTGTGTCCTTGAAACGAGCTTATTCTTCCTCTCTTGGTTAGTGAAAACATGTGGCTCTTGCTCAAAAAATGCAGCTCATTTCAGCATTTTGTGCTTGTTAATTAAGCATTGTCCTTGTTGCATACTAACTCTTGTACTAACTGTTCTTTTGCAATTTGCAAAATTAGTTTTTGCTGCTTTTGTGTCTGGTATCACTCTGATGACGTAAAAATATTTTGAAGAAGCATTTGTATTCCCAGGTATTTGCCTAAAATCTGAATATTATTTTACAATTTTATCAATCAGCCCTGGGACTAAAACAAGTTTAGACTAAAGAGAAGTGGGCAGGACTTTGATCATTGGGCTTGGAAGTCAAAGTGATTTGTATTACTTCCAGCAGAGGCTGGTTAAAAGCCTGCAGAACATCAAGGAAGAGGAAATATTAGTTATTTCCCCATTTGTGATAAGCTTTTCTACATACTGTAAAACTGGAGTTTTCCAAACAAGACAAACTTTCCCTGTGATCTTGTATAAGTCACCTAACCCTTCACTCTGTCATCTTTCCCACTGACACAACATTGCTAATAGGCGCTACTCATGAACTGTTTGAAAAATAGTTACTATTTTCAGTCTACTTTATGACTGAGGCATCAGCCTAGCGGAAAGTACTATGAAAACAGAAAGTGTTCAAGTTTAGTTCTCGAAATTATTCTAATTTAGCTGTGAGCCAGAACAGCTGTTAAACTATACATTAAAGTGTTATAATAATTAACAATAATTAACACTAAGTAAGAAGAACCTACTCATGGAAGTCCTACAATTATGTTTAATAAAATAACGTGGATTGGAATGGACCATTAGAAGAATGAAAAATTAGAAGACAATTAGAAGCTCTCTAGCCCAACCTCCTGTTCAAAAGCCAGCAGGTAGTTCAGGTGAGTTTTGAGCATCTCTAAGAACAGAGATTCCACAGCCCCTCTGGGCAGCCTGTGCCAGTGTCTGACCACTCTCCTGCTGGTTACTAAACTCTTAATCATTCCAGTGACACAAACTCTTGTCATATCCATTCATGTCGTACAGAACAATATTTCTTTTCTGTGGTGAAGATGGAGAAATTACAGTCAGACTGTTGTGCTTTCACGGAATCACAGAATGGTTGAGCTTGGAAGGGACCTCTGGAGGTCATTTGGTCCAATCCCTCTGCTCAGGCAGGGCCACCTGGGGCAGGTTGCCTGCTTAAATTGAGTCATTTCTCCCCTAAATAAGAAATCATTTTTGCAAACCAAAAGCATGGCTTTTATTTCTTCCAGACTTCATGTATGAGCAACAAGAAATCTACTTGTTGCTGATTAAATTATTATTAAGGAGAATAAGAAACTGGTTGACCTAAGCAACTGGATTTTTTTTCTAGTGTCAGTGGTAACCACATTTTTTGTATAAAATGCGTATTATATGTAAGTAATGAAATATAATATTGAGAAATATTTTTTAGAAAGGAGCATGGAATATGACGTCAACAGAACAGCAAAAAGTAGTTGAAAGTTGTAATAATAATACAATTATCAGTTCATGTATCATGTTGTATTTTAGTCATGGAGTTACGTCTAAATCCTTCATCTGGCAGCTTTTGGAAGGAACATACAGCAATAAAGATAACCAGATGAGAAATTTCCTGTGCATTCTAAAGGCTAAGTGAGCAAAGGACATGCACCTTTTCAATTGATCACTAAGACATAGAAATGTTATTTAGGTAAAATTCAGCGATACCGCGCAACTGGGAAGGCTGTTTGCTAGAAAAAATATAAGTGAGAAGAGCAGGAAATAACTGAAGAGATGGAGAAACCTGTAAATTCTCACTGATCTGGTAGTGATCACAGTAGTGGTTTTTTTTGTTTGTTTATTTGTTTGTTTGCTTGTTTGTTTGTTTTCAGTAAGTGATTTTTTATTGCTTGTACCGTTGGTAGTTTTCCCTCAATAATTTTCCTAGATTACATTCCTAATTTTGCCATATGACTTTATGGTGGGAGGAATACTATTTCTGACAAATAAAATGGCTGATGCTTTCTTTGTTATATCCATATATTCATTGATGCCAGAAAAGAAAATAAAGCCTTTTGTGCAGAATTGGCAGTTTAAAAACAAAACAACAAGAACACCTGAAAGTACTTATGTGGCAAGCACAATTTGCAGATGAAATGAGAGGTATTATCCTTTATAATATTTTTAGTGGAGTCTTGGGATGTCTTTTAGGAAATGTGCTAGCAGGAGTTAATCTATGTATGGATTATGTTTTTAATGAATGTAATGTGGCTATTGGACGAACAATCTCTCTCCTCTCTCAATTTTCTGGAATTATCTTCCTAAATAAACCACTCAATTCTTTCACACTTTTTAATTTGAAATCCAGGAAAGAATGGAGGTAACTTAAACAAACTAGCTCAACATTAGAAGATACATATGCTGGAGAATTTGTTTTTTTATTTGTAATTGACAAGCTGCTTTGTAAAGACTTTGGCCTGAAAAGGAATGGAAAGGGATTCTAAAAATGCTCTCAAACATACATTGATCTTTAGTATAAAACTAGTATCCTGAATTGCAGCTTGTTAGAACTGAGAATTAGAATGTGTTTAATTATTTTCTTGTATTTTCACATATATAACAAATGAAATATAAAAGGAAAATAATTACAGTAAGTGCTTTTGTTGTAGATAGAATAAGTTGTTAACCTTGATTCTCTGAATGGAGAGTATCTGTAATTATAAAATTGTAACAGCATGTATTTTTATTTTTGTTTGTTAGTTTTAGTGCTGGTGGGATGGATATAGTACTTAATCTCCTCTCTAATGACTGATATTCTGATTTTAAAGGAAAACTGTTACACTATTCATTACTATATTATTTTGTAGATAAAACTGACATTTTTGAATAACTCTCAATAGTTTTGGACAAGGAGAATTTATTTGAAGTTGTTCACCAAATGCACTTTGACAGGTGGTTCTAAAAGATATTTTTGATAAAGCTTATTCTGATGAAGCCAAAGCACGATGTGTGTCTCTTTAGATATGTTACCATTCCATATCTTTAGATATGTTACCAAGAAGTGTTTCATGCGATTAAATGAAAACCTCCAGAAATTAAAATAAATAATTAAGAAAAAATAAATCCTGCTTCAAGGAACTGTAGTCCACTAAGTTTTAAAATCCTTTCCTTAGTGCTTTCAAGTGTTTGGAAAAGGACAGTATCTTGTGTTTAGCTTATTGGCCAATATGCTTTGAATGACAATGCGTAGCTCTTACATAATACTCTGCATTTATGAACTACTCTATAAATATGGAGTAGTTAATCCTCTTGAAGTATATCAAAATCTAACAAAGAAAAGCTTTATGAAATTCAGAGTTTCTCTTTTTATCTTTTTTTTCTTTTTTTTTTTTTTTTTCTGAGATACTTCAGATCTGGAGACCCACAAAAACTACAGCTTCTTTTGCTTTCTTCTAGGGTGCTTTTCCTAATTGTATTTTGATGGCAAATGTCTGTAATTAATGTGATCTTCTCAGAATTTTATAAATACATGTGTATTCTGAGAATTCATTTACCCCTGACATCTTTTACCCCTGACAGTCTTACATCTTTTATAACTAGAGGATTGCATATGTACTTCCTATTCATGTAACGATAGAACTATAACAGAGTAATGGCAGGGGCATGAATAGTGCCTACTAAAATGTTGGCTCAGAGTAAAGTAATGTAAAAAAATTGTTTGAAGTGGTGTGAGAAGGGCAGTAATACCTAGAGATCTACTAGTGCTCTGGAGCTATGTAGTTGGTATATTTATCCTATTGAAATTCTGGTGATCTGGAAGTAATGGTAATTAAGCAAGAGAGAAAGGGTGATGTGTATGGTTCTTATGGTTTTCTGACACTGAATGCCGTATTTTTTTGGAAACTGACAAATAATGCAAGTAGAATCAGACACAAGCCTGGTTTCTCCAGTTTTGAAGAGCTGGTGTAGCAAGGTATACAGCTGATCAAGAGAGCAGAATACAATAATTAGTTCTTTGTCCTCTCTTGGAAATTCTTTTTGTACTCTTGAATGTTCTTGAGGATGTAATACCAGGGTTTCAGGCTGTCATTCATGGCTGAAGAATCAGTAGCGATAATATTGTGGCGTTAAATGCTTAGAAAAAGGGATGTGCAGTGTGTCTCTGCAATAGAAGATTAGACTAGAAAAATCATTTGTATTTTCCTGTCAATGAACAATGCAGCTGTTTCTTTTGATCATGTCACTTCTCCTTCTGAATTGTTCTGCTATTGTTTGATTTTGTTTCCAAATTACTTCAAATCATCTGAATATTTGACATCATATTTACTCGTAGGTTTCACACTGCTGCCTTTGTTTATTCACCTTTTTGCTCAGTTACTTTCTTTTTCAGTTCAAAAGTAT
This sequence comes from Anas acuta, assembly GCF_963932015.1. Lineage (NCBI taxonomy): Eukaryota > Metazoa > Chordata > Aves > Anseriformes > Anatidae > Anas > Anas acuta. The sequence continues at coordinate 54,513,247 of NC_089017.1, read as the reverse complement.
TTGTCATTTGTCATTGCTGGGGGGAGAGACTGAGACGGGATGCTTGCTGCTGTCCTCTCGTACCCTTCCACTGCCCCAAGTCCAGTGTGGTTTAGAGACATAGAAATAAATTCATCTGTCATGGAAGAAAACAAGTGTAGGTGCAGTGTTACACCTGAATAAATAAAACATACTTCCTTTCCTTATTTCTCCCAGCATTCCCAATGTCTTCTAAACATGTATTCAGGAAATCCAAAATCATGAAATATGTTTAGAGGATATAATTATCCTACTGTCATTCAAGAGTATAAACAAAAGGGAGGAAAAAGACATAAGTTTCATCAGATAACGAGTAAACAATACAATATATATTCATTTGAAATGTAATCTGCTTGTATTGGTTATCTGAAGCAACTGGAACCATCATATTTAGTTTTAGAAAACTAACTTGGTGCTTCTCTGTTTGGGAGCAGCTTTCTTAATTCAAGGCTTTCAGCAGTATTCTATCTACATATATGTTTTTAATTGTAATTGTATTGTCTTTACCACTAAAATTTGGAGGGTGAAGGAAAAATGAAAGTGCTATATTAAATCTAACATATATTCACACTGGAAAACCATATAATGAAGAAATATCTCAGGAACAAAAGTTTTACTGATGTATCTAAATATCTTCTGTATCAAAATATACTGTTTTTTCATGTTTTTCAGATGACAACGCTTAAGACTTTTAATTCCTTCTATACTGAATTTTGACTGTCTCATGTTTTGCTTCTGTTCTGCAGCAAATGTCTTAATGGTAAAAATTTGTAATGAGCTGTACACATGTTTTTAATTAAACATATCATACATAACACAGCAGTATTTAAAGCAGAGATTAAAAAAAGGTATTAACTTGCCAGTCTATTGAAGTATAAACATGAGACAGATATGAAAAATACTGTAAGTAGAAAAATTACTAGTGCAAATGCTAAGAAGATAATTTCTTTTAGACAATGGTATTTGTCAGACTATCATGTGCATTTCTAACTGGGACCTAGAAACGACAAAAATACATTTGTAACATCGAGGGTAAAAACTTCAACTGTCTGTCAGGGATTACTTGGCAACATGAATGAGGAGTTCTAATGAATCCTTTTACATTTCACTTTACCATACTCATAGAAAGATCAGACAGGTGTAACTAGCAAGACATTTTAAATGGTGTAGAGAAAATTATGCTTCTGTTGAACAAAACTATTATTGCTGTATGAATTAAGGATGGCATGTGATACTAGTTATTTTGTCACACTGCAGTATACCATTATTCTTACACTGTATAAAGTTGACAAATAACAAGGTAGGATTCACTTCAGAGTTGCAGTAATACTTGAAATGACTGCATGTATGGGGTGTGTAATGCTCTTATAATTGTGTTGTGTGTGAATCCTATGGGCGGTGGTGAAGTTGAGTGGTCAAAAATTAGGAAAACCAGACTTGAGGTTGTGCATGTAACCTTTCTTAGCATTTCTAAAAAGCATATTATAAAACAGGTTTTAAGTAAATGATCGTGTTTTCCATTTCATACCTCAGAAATTCACTTTATTAAAACACAAAATAGATGTTGCTTATATCAGTGAGAATTTAACCAGTGTTTTATTTCCAACTATTCAAATTGTGGCCACCTGTTATATTTTACCGCGTGGCTCTGTTCATAAATGGTGCTGAAGAAAGACTGGGTTCCAGTGCACCCTCAGCAAATTTGCCAATGGCACCATGCTGTGTGGTGCAGTTGACATGCTGGAGGGAAGGGATGTCATGGGATGCAGAGGGACATGGATGGGTGTGAGAGGTGGGCCTGTGTGAACCTCATGAGATTCAACAGGGCCAAGTACAAGGCCCTGCATCTTGGCTGGGGCAATCTGAAGCGCAAATACAGGCTGGGTATATTGAGGTGGCATTGAGACGGATTGAGAGCAGGCCTGAGGAGAAGGATGTGGGGGTGTTGGCTGATGAGAAGCTTTACATGAACTGGTAATGCATGCTTGCAGCCCAGAAAGCCAACCGTACCATGGGCTGCACCAAAAGCAGCATAGCCAGCAGGGTGAGGAAGGTGATTGACCCCCTCTGCTCTGCTCTTGTGAGACTCCCCCCCAAAGCACTGCATTCAGCTCTGGGGCACCCAGCACATGAACACAACATGGTCCTGTTGGAGAGAGTCCAGAGGAGGCCACAAGCATGATCAGAGGGCTGGAGCACCTATCCTGTGAAAAGAGGCCGAGGGAGCTAGGGTTGTTCAGCCTGGGGAAGAGAAGGCTCCAGAGAGATCTTACAGCAGCCTTCAATTGCCTAAAGGGGCCTACAGGAAAGCTGGAGAGGGACTCTTTGTCAGGGAGTGTAGGATAAGGGGTAATGGCTTTAAACTAAAACATTTATACTAGATATTAGGAAGAAATTCTTCACTGTGAGGGTGGTGAGGCACTGGCACAGGTTGCCCAGAAGCTGTGGATGCCCCATCCCTAGAGGTGTTCAAGGCCAGGCTGGATGAGGCCCTGAGCAACCTCATCTAGTGGGTGGCATCCCTGCCCATGGCAGGGGGTTGGAACCAGGTGACCTGTAGGGTTCCCCCCCTCCTCCAAACCAAACCAGTTTGCTTCAGTTTGCTTATCGATGTAAGAGCCTCACAAATAGTAATTAACTCAGGAAGCAGTCAAGAATGTCATTAGTCTTTTTCTTTGTATACATGCCAGTGTATTGTGTGAGACACAATGTATCATGAAGAGGCAATGGTTATTGTTGAAAGGGGAAAAAATATTTAATTTCTATTGTGAGTTTGATGAAAATGGTTCAAGTGTTGGTTCACTTGGCATAACATGTTTTGACTGAATATTACAAGCCATTTAAAAATAATATTGCAATCAATTTATTGCCAGAGTAACAATTTATTTTATTCTAGGACACATGTCTGTGGGTTTTCTTTTTTAGGAAAATAAGAGATAATTCCATTGATTGTCCTTACCTTGTTCTGTTCATGGAAGATTTCTATTGCAAACAAATAATGGAATATTTGTAATTCATATACAAATAATTCCTATTTGATATGTAACTCATATATCTGAAGTGGCTGATTTTTTTCATAATCCTTAGGAACATGTTATTTCTTACAAATCATTTTCATCTTCTGCTTTCATTCTTGAGGGGAAAAATCCATAATTTTCTAGGGACACAAAAGTACGTCCCAGAAATGGGGTGCCACTGCTTTTGATAGGTTGTAAAATTGCTTTAAATATCAGGTTTTCTAAGGATAGACATAGTAAGAAAGAGTTGTTTTCCCTTTAAAAAATTATGATAGTGAGTGAACTTCAGGGAATACTACATGGACACCTCAATTTCAATTCCTTAGTTCTTATTTTATTTTATTTTATTTTTGTATTATATATTTTTTTTAAGCTGGCATCCTGAAGTGATTGGGAGTGCAGCTTCACATCCTTTAAAATAGATTTGATATTTACGGCTCCAAACTAGGCAGAAAATAGCTCTTAACGCTGTATGTATAAGAAAGAGAGGATGACACAGTTCCAAACAGATACTCTGTTTTTGATATTGGCTTACAGAAATGTAGAATTTATTATCTTGAGGTTGTTGATGATAAGGTGAGGTATGTTTGATGATAAGGTAAAAGTGTGTGACAGGTGCTACTGAACTAGATGCTTTGATTTATCTGTTGCTACACATATAATGTTCAGCATTAGCATGCTCACAAATCTTTACTGTAAAGATTCAAAAGTAAGTATTTTTCATATTAGAGCCTTATTTTGCCATTAAATAATTCTTTATACACACTAGTCATCTGTTGGGCTTTGAGGTAAAAAAATTTTTGACACAAATCAGAAAACTGACAGTTGACTGACAAGCTATCACGGGTTCCAGCTGGATTTTACAACTTATATCTTTAAAATCTGCTAAGCAAATAAATATCAGGAATAACACTGAAATTCATCATTACAAACACTGCAGAAAGTTAAGTCAGTGAAGAATAATAGGTATCGAGGACCTTAAGTAATTTCAGGGCTAAAAAGCAATGCTTTTCATAGAAATTATCTGTGCTAAATAATATTTCATATCTTAGTTAATTTGAATATTTTTAAAGGTTGTAAGAGAAACATGAGTTAAATTTTCAGGTCTAGAAGAAAGCATGGGAAAGCATGGCTGCTAGGCCATTTTCATCTCTTCATCATTCTTGCTCTAACCTATTTCATTATTATGTAAATACTCCATGTGGCAAACAGCTCTAATGTTTGAATACATAAGGGGAATGGGAAGGCTGATGGCCATCATGCCCCAACAGGTTGTTGCTACACCCTGTTCTGGGCATCTACTTGACATGAAGTTAATTTTCTTTGTACCAGCCTGCACTGTGCTTTGAAATTGTGGATCAAACTGTCTTGATAAAGCACTAAATGTTTTGATGTTTTGGCTAATGCTGAACTGTGCTGGGACAACATCAAGGTTTCCTCTCCAACAGCATCCATTACAAAGGCCAGTAGGCAGGGAGGTGGGTAAAAGGTTGGGATGGGACAGAGCACAGACAGCTGACCCAAACTGATCAAAGGGATATTTCAAACTGTACAACATGCTCAGCAATAAAAGCTTGAGGAAAAATGAGAAAGTGCAGAAACATTCGTGGTTGTAGTGTTTGCCTTTCCAACCAAACCCAAGCACACTGAGGCCCTGCTTTCCAAAAAGTGGCAGGTCATCTGACTGCAGATGGGAAGTGGTGAACAAATACTTTTTTGCTTAGCTTCCACATGCAGCTTTTGATTTTCATATTAAACTGTGTTTGTCTCAACCTGCCACCTCTTCCATCTTATTTTCTCCCATGTCCTGTTGAGAATGGGGAGTAAAAGAGCAGCTGGGTAGGCATCTGGCACCCATCTAAGGTCATTTCACCACAGCTGTGTAACATTTCAGAGTGGACAGGTGCTCACAGACAGAAGGTTTGCATGATTAATTATCCTGAGAATGCACTTATTGCAGAAAATATGGTTAAGTAGACTTGGGAGGAGGAGAAGGAATGCCTTCACTTTGAGGGACAGTCAGACAGAACTGGATCGTTGTAGACCAGGTCTTCTCTTTACTTTTCTAAGTTTGGACCTCATTTAACCAAGAGATATATCCTTGGTTATATCTTGTGATATACCCAGCCATAAGTTTCAGGGAAGGAGTTTCTGTATTCATGTTCTGTACAATATTTACCACACACACACACACGCACACACACACACACACACACATATAATATCATTACAGTTTAACCCAGCAGGCATCATGCAGCCATTTACCCACTCCCCTTCAGTGGGTTTAAAACAAAAACAACAAAAAAAGTAAAACTTGTGGGCTTGAGATAGAGTTTAAGTGGACAGAAAAGGAAAGGAAAATCATAATAATATAAAAGAATACACATCACAAGCAATGCACGATGCAGTTACTCACCACCTGCTGACTGATGCCCAGCCAGACCCTGACCAATGGGTCCCTCTGGCCAACTCCCCCAGTGTTATTGTTCAGCCTGATGCCACGTGGTGTAGGACATCCCTTTGGTCAGCCTGGGCCCGCTGTCCTGGCTGTGTCCCCTCCCAGCTCCTGGTGCACCCCCAGCCTCCTCGCTGGCAGGGCAGCACCAGCAGCTGAACAGTCCTGGGCTCTGTGCGAACACTCAGCAACAACTGAAACATCATTGTGTTACAAACATTATTTTCATCCCAAATCCAAAACCATACCAGCTAGTAGGAAGAAAATTAACGCTATCCCATCCAAAAACATGATAAATACATATATAGTAATATTAAATGGTATGCTAGTGCATGGTTTGCAGCCTTTCTTTTTCACTATGATTGCAGGAATTGTTATTGTTTGTCTACTTGTGCAACCCAATGCATGTCTGTCCAATGTGTTGAATGTATGTTGTGTCTTTTACATATCTATAGTTATTTTGAAAAAAAAAAAAGTATATGAATTATACTCTTGACCTATTCAGTAATTCATATTTTCCCTCTTCCGAAGAGTAGAATAATTAGATTGAGTTATCCTAGAAGAAAGATGAAATGTCTTAAGTTAAATTTGGAAGCTCAGTTAGGCTAATGAATTGTCTTTTCTCAATTATTACTTTATTTAGTTTTACTTGCAGTTTGCAACTTGCAGCTGCTACTGTCTCTGAATTTGATCTTAAATATTTGAACTTCTATAAAACTTTGAAAAATACATGTTGTGCTTTAATTTTCTTCACTAAAAACAACAGTGCATGTGGTCACTTTGCCTACTGGCAGTGATTCTGTTTAGTAAACTGACTTAAATGTTATACATTTGTATTTAGGAAGACTTATTGAACTGCGTTTTTTCATCTGCTAATAGAATAAGTCAAAAAGAAGCAACAAAATACAACACTGAATTCTTCTGTTTGTGTTCAGTCTATCTTAACTCTCTTATTTAATGTTTCTACTCACAGATATTACTAGGTATACCAGTATTATTTAAGAAATTTCATTTGTCTCTTATAACACTTAAGTGTATCAGGAAACATAAGGTCCAGGGTATGACTTTAAAAACACTTCCATTCTTTTGACAGATGTGGCATCTGTGGTAGAGATATATCTTCTCTTAAAGACGAAGGTAATGACTAGTGCAGGGGCTTATCTATTATTTATTTGGGATGCTTCCAAGGAGCTCACAACATATGTATACTGCAGCATGGAATAAGTCTAAGCTGATTTTTTATATCAAAAAGGACTTTAAAAATGTATTGTTTTTGAAGGTAACAAAGGATCAGTAGTGCTTTTTTTCTCCTGCTATTGCCATGAAAGTAAGTATTGGAACTGCATTAAAATCTTATACTTTATATTAGTAACAGTAAATAAATAATTGTCTTGTTTTGATTTTGAGGTACCACTATCTCAGACTAATAATATAATTAAATATTTCCTGTAAATTAGTTTGTATTTGAAAACTTTGTCTTTGGTACTGTTAACACAAGGGGATATGGTATTTCAGTCCAAAACTGTAGTTTGCAAGGAAGACATGAGTTTTGTAATTATTACTGAATTTCTTCTGTTCCTATGTGTTATTGGGAACATCATAAAAATGTAAATGACTCTAATCTAAACTTAAAATCTTTCATTACTAAACTAAAAATAAACTAAAAATCAGAAATATTACAATCAAGACATTCAAGCAATGCTTTAAAAAACATTTTATGTAAGTGTAAAAATAACATATTAATGATGAGTATATTTTTATTTGGAAATACGAATTCAATCTGAAATATGAATGATACATTAGGCAGAAATGATTACTTTTTATAATATAACTATTTCCAAGTAAGCTTCTGCAGGGTAGGTTAATACTTTTTCTCGTTTAGACTATTTGCAGAAGAAGCATTTTCTTGTTAGGGTGCAGATATTTCATGAGTTTAAAATTGCATTTATACGCAGTTGAAGGGAAGTTGTCTTTAACCTTGATGTCCAGCAATTCTGTATAAGTTTATAAATTGGTAGTATGTGGGCAAGAAATGCACTGGGTACTATTTCTGTATGAAGTTTGGGGTTAAGTTAGGGAGGGGCAATCAATCTTTACATTTAATGTGGAATAGGAATCTAAGCATTGTGTCATAAATGCAGCTTATTCATAGGGCATTTAGAATACCTAGAATTTTTTTGAGTGCTAGATTACTATTTTTTTAATGAAAACATTTCATTATATCAAAGTTAAACAGTTAAAGAAGTTAGGGGGAAAAAAGAGTGATTAATATAGGCTTTTCACTGGAAAGGTAGTTAAAAATGTTTCAGAATCTTGTACGTATATTTATTTTATATTTTCATTTATAAATATTATAAAAGATACATAAAAATCCCCGTTCCCAAAACCAGCAATTTAGATGATAAAACGTTTCCTTACCATTTTTCTAAACTAAGGCTTTCAGTTAAGTTTACTGAGTTTCATTGAATCTCTGTCTATCTAGAATACACCTAATCAAAATTTCATCATTCTTCATCATCTCTTCTTTAGTTTTTATTTATTTATTTATTTTAAATTCTGAATTGCAGTGATTTGCTGGCACTCTATTAATGATTTGACCTCAAAGATGAATTTGATTCTTTATGCTTAGTGGATAACATTTTTAAATGGGAGGTAGAAGAAAATCAGTTTTCACACTGTAGAAAAATCCGCTTGCTCTGGTCATTTTTTTTAATGCAAAAATGCTTAACTTAGTAAAATTTGGGGGAATTTTTCACTCTGTGAGTTTGACAGAAAAGTTCTGTCAGTTTTCTATTATGCTAACTTTTGGATAAATTGAAATTTTAGTTCAGAAAAACTGAGGGATGGTCACCCAGTGTGTTAAACTTATCAATGCCTTCCTCATTATTCTTTGAACTCTAATTTTCTTTTTAAAATGCTCTTTTTTAAAATTTTTACAGCCATGAGAGAATGAATGAGGAAAAATCATTCTCTGTGTATTTTGCTTCTAATAAAATTCTATAAATGAAAACATTAACGTCAGGGACAAATTCTACTGTAGGAGGGCAAATAAGGTCTAGAAGGTAGTGGTATCTGCTAAGAGAGTTTAGGATTGCATCAAGTTAATAAGATGATCACCTCAACATGCAGAATTTAAAAATTGCAATTCTAGACCTTAACAGGATGAATATTGTGTTGTTTTTGTTTAATGACTGCTTAACGAGAATGGTGACACTATTTTTAATATGCTGAAAGAGATGAAAGGGCATGGAATGTAATAGCCATGAAGTACAGTGGTCATGGGAATTACGGCAGAATTTCACTGGGATGCAACTAAGTTGAGGTTTGTAGATGCTGTCAGTGGTTATGGAGTGCATAAGAGGAGATTAAACCCCTGGGGTAATGCTGAGCTGTCCACAGGATATGGCACAAAATCTTGCAATATGTCTATGATGTGTCTGTAAAAGTGACCAGTACATACTGAGAATCAGTAGGAATAATGAAGATCAAAAAAAACCATGCAGAATGCCACAACAAAAATCCCCACCTGCTATTGTGTCCAACTTCAAGAAGATAAGTAAAACAGAAAAGCTTTTTGAAAAGGGGGTACAAGGTACAGTAAAGAAAATGAAATCCATCCAGTGGAAGATATCTCAGGATATAACCTCCTTCTTAGAATTGTTTTATCCCCAGAGGTCTGCAGGATGACAAATGTGATATTAGGCATTTTGCTTGATTGCTTTTGTTGTGTTAGTGTTTCTGTTTGTGATCCAGGGAACTATGGGACGGTAAGCCTTGCAAATGGACTGGACAAAGTAGCTGAAATGATACTAAAAATCAGACTTTGTGGATGCTTGGATAAGTCAGATCCACTTAGGAAGAGCACATAAGTAGTGAATTATTTCAAAAGGATTAAAAGTCACGGAAAAAGAGTTTTGGTTGATGTAGTCTACCTGAATATCAAAAAAAAAAAAAAAACATGTTTTGACAGACCCTTATTAAAACCTTCTAATGAAACTAAGCATTAGTGGAATACAAAGAGTCCTTGAATGACTAAAGAATGGCTGAAAAGATGGGAAATACAGATATAGATGTAATGAATTGTCTGTTACTTTTAAAAGTAAAAGTTGAAAACTGTTGAGCTTTATATAACTTTGAAAGCATATTCTTTTATTAAAAAGTAATAATTTTATTCTTTTTTTTTTTTCCTTTTTGCTGTCATCCATTTTATGTATAGCACAGAGGCTTTAATAGGTGGGATTTATTTTATAAAGCAATCAGAAAAATATCTATTTTATATGGACTTAATTCGTTGTCATATTTATCTAAAGAGGAATAGTATTGTATTATTGGTATATAAGCAAGAAAGTAACTTTTGTTCTTTCTTTATAATACTGAATGTAGCTAATTATATGTGGAAGGACAATTTGATTATTGCTCTGTACTATGTTTTTGTATACTTTTATGAAATTCTTTTTTATTTCTATTTCATTTTATGTGTAAAGATTATGTTAATGCAGACTGGTTAAGAGCCTAGTCAATTCTATACAATTTAGTAAATTAATAAAATTACTTAGCATATTTTTATAGGAAATAGTTCTTACATAACGAAGACAGTTTATTTAGAGTCTTTATACCCTCATCTATTGTATGCCAGATTTTAGGGTTATTGTTTCATAGGAACGTTCTCCATTTTATCTTTTAATGAAATTTAGTGAAATGAACATATACTAGTATATATGAAGAGATTTTATTTGAATTATAGCAAACAGTTAAGTCACAGATTAACTATTATGAAGTAATTCAAAATAGGTGTTTTGTTTGCCCAGATACATGGTGACTTCAAATATACAATGAAATTAATAAGGATACTTGGGGTTTTGTATTTTCCTAATTAGCTATTAGAAGGTTATTAACTTCTTAAATTACTAGTATCTTTGCTAATAACCTTAATACTTTTCAGTTTCAGCAAATAATTGACAGCAGTGTAGCATCAGATATTCAGACACTTTGTTCTGAGGAGATGGGAAGGCAGGAAGTAACCTCACAAACAAAAACCGTTGTTTCTTTTGTTGGGACTTACAGAAGATTATTCTGAAAGTCTCTGAAAAACACTTCCAGGACAACGCAATCATCAGTGAAATCCAACATGGGTTCGCAAAAGGAAAGTCGTGCCTTACTAAATTAATGTCCTTTTATGACAAGGTTAACCGCCAGTGAATAAAGAAAAGGTGGTGGATGCAAGCTGTTTTTTGGATTTTGGCAAAGCTTTTGATATTGTCTCTCACAGTACCCTTCTGGACAAAATGTGCAGTATATACAGCTGGACATGTATTCAGTACAGTAGGTGAACAATTGCTGAAGAATTGGGCTCAAAGAGTGCAGTAAATGGAGTAACGTCAGGCTGGCAACAAGTCATTTGTGGTGCTTGTTCCCCAGGCTAAATTTTAGGGCCAGTTTTCTTCAATGTTTTTATCAATACCCTGGACACAGGAGTTGAGTGCAGACTAAATAAGTTTGTGGAAGATCTTGAATTGGGAGGAGTCATTGACTCTCTTGAGGCCTTACAGAGAGATTTGTAATGATAGATAATACTGGGCAAACACTAACCATATAAATTCAGCAAGAACAAATGCACCTGTGACAGTGCAGTCCTGGATGGTACATATAGATGGGAGAAAAGTAGCTGGAGTGCAGCCCTGCATAGAGGGGTCTGGGATTCTTGGCTGTTGGTAAACTAATAAGTCAACAGTGTGCCCTGGTCACCGAAAAGGTCAACCATATGCTGGGATGCATTAAGCACCCAGTTGAAAGAAGTGATTATTCCACTATACTCAGCACTTATGCAGCCTCACCTCGAATAATGTGTGCAATTTTGGGCTACACAATATAGAAAAAATATCAGAATATTAGAATGTGCCCAAAGGAGAGCAAGAAAATGGTGAAAGACGCTATGGTGAAGAAAATGAAATGAAAAATGAAGAAAGAGACTATAATGAAGAAAATGGTGTAAGAGACTCTATGGTCTATGGTGAAATGAGTCTATGGTCACTATGGTGAAAGAGATAGAAAGCATGACTTAGGAGGAACAGCTGAGGGTACTTGGTTTTCCCAGCATGGAGAAGACAGGTGTCTTCCTTGCTGTCTGTAAGTTCCTCCTGAGGATGAGTGGAGAGGAAGGTGGTGACCTCTTCTCTCTGGTGGCCAGTGATTGATAAGACACATGAGTATGGCTTAAAGCTACATCAGGAGAAGTTCATGTAGGATATTAGGATGTTCTTCACTGAGAAGAACTTCCAGTTCAGGCACCGGAACAAGCTCACTGGAACTGGCTCATGGCCTCAAGACTGCTGATATTCAAGATGCATTTAGACAATGCTCTTAGATTTATAGTTTAACTCTTAAGTTGCCTGGTGCAGAGTCAGGAATTGTTCCTTCCAACTCAGTATATTCTATGGCTCTTAATGCTTGTATATTACATGTGAGAGAAGTTTGTGTTCAAAGTGTGAATTGATGTAAAAATCAGTACAAAACATGCCCAAAACATTTAGCACTTGAGAATAGTCTCAATAACAAAGTCTCCTGAATTCAAAACCTCTTCAAAACAGTGATACACCCTTCAGTTCTGTAAGAGAATTTTATAGTAATGGACACTTTGGAAGAAATCCCTGTAATGTGATCATTACTTCCAGCTGATTTTAAGAACAAGGGGAACAAACGGTGCTTTTTTTTATATTAAAAAAAAAAAAAAGATTTTTTTTCTAGATTCTCGGTGTTGGTTAATGATAAGGGAAAGTATTTCTGTCCTTCCCTGAGGATATACCATGTCTTTTGGCCTAAGTTTTGCAAGTAAGAAGGGGGATCTGTATTTTTCCACCTTGGATTGGCAGTGAAAGAATATATGATTGATTTGTTTATAACAACTACAGTTTCTTTCTGAAGTAAAAGACTTCTCATGTGTTTGTCAAGGGCATTTATTTGAGTATCCATTTAAATCTCATTACAGGAGGAAAGTAGGTGTTGTTTTTTTTCGTTATTTTTAAATACTGTAAATACTATTATCTCTGTTGTTGATGAATCCCAGTAATCAGAAGATTACTATCAGTTGTTCGAGCCATCTGGTTACAGTTGTAGTAAGCACAGCACCAGTCCAACTTAGATACTGCTGGTGCAGTATTAGTCCTTTAACAATTTCTTCCTTTGAGCATCAGATTTTTAGCTGTATCCATCATCTGCAAGCACTGGAAAGTTGTAAACAAATAGATAAAAAGAATGACATAAGTTGGTGCAAAGCAACACAACTGAGACAAAATGCACAAAAGCTTATCTGCAATAGTGTTAAGCAAACCAGCAAGAATATATTTATAGTAACTCTAATTTCACTTTTTTTTTTTTTAATATATATATATATATAACCAAAACAGATAGAGATTTTAGGTGAAGTGTTTGGTTTGTTCAAGGTTGTGGTTTACAGTTGTTGTGCATACTAGGATTTGTCTGTAGTACCATTCTATGTAGCATACATGGATCCAGCAGATTATAACGTTGTAGAAGTGGGATCCTTTGAAGAACATGGCTTTGGAATATTAATACAACAAGAAGCATCCATCATACTTTATGCTGACTGGTCTGAGAACATGTGTGTTCCTTGGCAAATGCGTACAGATAGATAGATATGATGTATTTTATAGCATTGTGAATGTGTTTTATTTGTATAGGTCCAAATGTTGGCACATAGTGACACGAAAGTGTTTCTTAGGCTGAGGCTTCTGGATAGCTTTATACATAGCTTTGCTAAGCCTTATATACTTTCATATATTCAGATGTTCAGAAGTGCTAAAGGTGCTTCAGGGGGGGAAAGGGAAGATTTATTGAAAAGTAGGTAAAAAAAAAAAAAAAAGTACAGCCTTAAAAGACCATGTGTTTTTAATACTGGGGATGTTCATAGTTTTGTGTCTAACTCCACTTTCTTCTGTAGTTTACCCTCTGAAGATGTTTCTTTGACCTTTATGGTAGCCTAACTGAAGTATGTGAAATTACAGTTTATAGTTGAAAGTATTAATGAATAGGATTCTGTGATTTGAACTGAGAGGTGTTTAAAGCTAAAGTAGTACTCCAGGGGTAAGAGCAAAGGAGTGGGATTAAAGAGATTTGCAGTCTTTTCTGACATTGCTTCAGATCCGTTCTGTGACCTGAAGCAGTTGAATCGTTGTCTCTCTAATGAAATGATACTAAGCTTTTTAGTAAAAACATTGGAGATTGGCTAATGAAATTTGGAGCTAAGTAATATGTTTTTAGCAGTGTTAGCTGATAAATACAACATTGCTATAATATGTTTTTGTATATTAGAATCGTTACTTTAATTGATTAAAAATGTAGTTTCCAACTGCCTTATTTTAAGGAGAGCAAAGCTTCTTGCTGATGAAGGAGAAAAATGTAAAACTTGGATTTTTTAAGATTGTATTATCTGGTATTTCTTAATGCCATAGTTGCAGGAGTCATTTATCCAAGAGCCAAAAAAAAAAAAAAAAAAAAAGGTGTCCTGTATGTTTACAGAGAACAAACTGTGTGTTAACTTACAGGTGTAAAATAAAGAAAAGATGGTTCTTCATTTACTAATTATTTTAATTTATTCACTATTCTGTGCTAGCTAAGTACTTTCAGCCATATTGTAACAACTGTCATGGCTCTGTTCAGTTTGCATTCTTCTAGATTTTATTTGTTTTCCATTTGTTTATTGGAAATTATGGAGATGAGCTGTGAATACAAGCTGTAGTGCCTTATCCTGCATGAACTGACCTGATTTGAAAAACAGAGCATTTTATTCAGTTTTACTGGGTATGTTTTTTACTTAGTTTTGCTCAGTCTCTGTAATACTAAAAGCCAATCATCTATCAAAAAAAAAAAAAAAACTGTTTAAAAAAATCATTGAGTCTTATTTTAGTAAAAAGATAGGCTACTTACTTACAGCCCCCGCCATAAAAATGTATACACTCAAGCAGAAATATTTCTATAAACATCACAGTATTTCAGCTGAAAATTGTTTGAATGTGTATTTCTGAATAGCTACAAGTATGTGAAAGTAGTTGAGAAATATTTTTATAACGTGCTTCTTTAAGAATTAATCTATATGACAGAGGATGACAGATGAGCTTCTTAGTTCAGAAAGTTAATAAAGTTCTTCAGTGTGTCACCTGCCTAGATGTGTGATGTGAGAATTTATAAGATGGCAGATAAAAAGATGGCTAATGTGTCCTTTTGTTAAAGAACATGGCCACAGACGTATTTCATCACAGTAATGACCATCCTTAATCTGGTGCAGGCAGGTAGGTGCCAGCAGCAAATTTGAACTTCCCTTAGTATGTGCAACTGTGTGAAGATGTTTTGTTGCTATCATCACGGAGTACTTATGCCCTGAAAACAAGGACTAATCGATTTTGGTGGGTAGGATTTTACGATTTGTGGAAATATAATAAAGGCAAGGACCAAAACTGGTGAAAGATCAAGGAGTTCCTTTGTCACTGTATGTGGTGTAGCCGTCATGTTGCTACCTGTGGGGCTGCTGCATGCGGCGAATCCGGGGCTGCTCCGTGCCTACACAGATGGTTCCAGACAGCTCCAGTGGCCTCACCGCAGGGCACGGCCAGGCCGCACAGCCCAGATGGTGGAGCCTCGGGAAAACAGGTTTTAGGAGGAAAATGGTGCTTGTGGGAGAGATGAGTGAGGAGCAAGTGTGAGAGAAGCATCCCTGAAGACCCGAAGGTCAGTGCCGCAGGAGGGCAGGAGGTGCTGCAGGCAGGCAGGCAGCAGCAGTTCCCCTGCGGGCTGTGCAGGGAGAGGCCCCTGGTGGAGCAGGCTGTCCCCCTGCAGCCCATGGGTCCCCCATGGAGCAGATCTCCACGCTGCAGCCCCCCCATGGGTGGAGGAGCCCCCGGTGGAGCAGGTGGATGTGGCCTGGAGGAGGCTGCGGCCCATGGAGAGCGACTTTTCATCTTACCTGCTCCACTGTGCTGCAGGGGGACAGCCTGCTCCACCAGGGGCCCCTCCCGGCACAGGTCTCAGGGGAGCTGCTGCTGCCTGCCTGGCAGAGGGCAACTCCTGCCCTCCTGCTGCCCTCACTGGGGGCTGCAGGGCTGGTTCTCACTCTTCATTCTCCCATCTGCTGTTGCGCAGCAGTTGTTTTTGTGTTTGTTTTTTTTTTCCCCTTTCTTAACTTTGCTGTCCCAGAGGCCCACCCAGCATCACTCCCTGGCTCAGCTCTGGCCAGCAGCAGGTCCCTTTTAGAGCACCTGGAGCTCACTCTGACCTGACATGGGGCTCTGCTCACCAAGGCCACCACAGCAGGTCCCCAGCTACCAAATTTTTTCATGTAAATCCACTAACAGGAGTGGGAGTGAGAGAGGCTTGGTGGTCATCTGGCAGTCAGCCGAGGTTCCAGCATCATCAGTTTTGCTTGCAGAGATTGAGTGTATCATCTTGTGCAGTGTCTGCAGCTGGAACATACCAGTAATATTCATTTGATGCCTGAACCTATCCAAACATAAGTTTTTGTTGGAAGCTGTCTTTTGGCTCAATTTTTTGCATACAAAGTTGATCTGCAGAGAAATTTCCTTTTTCTTGGCATTTGACTTAATTTTGTCTTTGTGAATTATCGAGGAGAGCTCCTTTTGTAACATTTGGACCTATGACATGGGTGAACCTGGATGTGGATGAGAAAGCTCCTCCAGGCTTATGTAGAGGAAGAGTGTTTACTGTTGCTCATGTAGAGATACAGTTGCTTCCTACATAAACTCTCCTGAAAATACAGTACAGTCTGTCACCATGGCCTGAGTTACTAGGCTCCCACAGAATGAAGATATGCTGTTTTCAGAGACTGAGAGTAGTACAGACACTTTTATCGTTCCTAGAACCCCAAATGAGTAAGTGCTGTGAACCTTGTCTGACTCCTTCCAAAGCTGTTCTTGTTATCACTGCATCATGCAACGTGCTTGAACTCTGAATGTCAGGGAGAAGCACATTGGGCATTCTGGTGTAGCTCAGCAGAATAGACAAACTGTGATCAGTAAGTCTAGAGTATGCTTGTTGATGATATAATTTGTTTTTCAATTTTTTCTTTTTTTTTTTTTTTTGTTTCCACTCACACAACCATGAATCACTCACACCTGACTACTTGCTGTTCATGATTCTGGATATGTGCAAATGAGGTTTGGGTATTATTCTCCCATTACTCAGAAATTACGTTCTTTGCCAGTGCTCTGTCACAACACCTCATTAGCAGAAAGATTAAAAATACTTGTTGTTAGAGTGCAGTATTTTATGCAACACACATTATTGATCTATAAACTTCTTCAATCTTTTGTGAGATCACTGTCAAAAGACTGAGGAAAAATTAAGAAACTGTGCTTACAAAAGTCATCATTATAATGGCATGCAATTTAGTTTGAGGTAACTGGAGCAGTGAGGAATGCAATCAATCACATTAGCAAGTATCTTTACAAATGTTATTAGTCTTTGACAAATGTTATGCAGATCATCAAGGTCATTTCATAGTGAAGTTGGGATATTGTTTTCACATTCTTACACCAACAGGAATGCTTTGAATAAACTGCATTGTCCAGTTCCCTGGGGTTCTTGCTGTTCAGTGAAGCAATAATAAAGGAAATAAAAACAACTGCAAAATGAGGCAGTCACTTTCTCCTATTTGTCTAAGGCACATTTTCAGGCTAACTGTTCTAACTTTGCAAAAAGACAGTGAAAATCACTGTTGAGTAATTCCCAACAGTCTTCCTGTCTTGCCAGTCCCTGGTAAATGATTTTACCCCAGTAAAGCACATTTCATGGGCCTTGGGGCAAGTATATTTATACTGGGCACTTATTAGATCTATTTGTCAGAAGAAAATTACCACCAGCCTTTGTAGCATAAGGAAACAGATGCGTGTTCCTTAGATGGGAACTCTTGAAATTAAAAACCCCAATAAAATTCACAAAAGGGCTTATTAATACAGAAGGAAATTATCATTTCCTTCCAGTAAGGTAAGGTGTTTTTTTAATTTTTTTTTTAAATCCTATTGTGAGTTAACCCCAATGGGCAGCAAAGTTCCCACAGAGCTGCTTGCTTGCTTCTCTGTGGAATGGGGGAGAGAATTGAAAGTGTAAAAGTGAGGAAATTCATGGACTGAGATAAAAGCAGTTTAACAGGTAAAGCAAAAGCTGCACACACAAGCAAAGTACTATAAGGCATTCACTCACTGCTTCCCATCAGTGGGCAGATGTTCAGCTATTTCCTGGAAGCAGGGCTTCATCACTCGTGACAGATACTTGGGAAGACAAACACCACCACTCCAAATGTCCCCCACCCCTACTTCTTTCTCCCAGCTTTTATGGCCTAGCATGTCATCAGATGGTATGCAATATTGCTTTAGGATCAGCTGTCCTAACTATTTATTTAGGATCAGCTGTCCTGCCTGTGTCCCCTCCTAGTTTCTCGTGTACCTCCAGCCTATTCAGTAATATCTGAAACACTGGTGTGTTAACATTGTTTTCCTTACAAATCCAAAACATAGGACTATATTATCGATGAGAAAGAAAATGAACTCTGTTCCAGCCCAAATCCATACAAATACATAGTAAGCAGATTGTGCTTTTCCTTCAAGAAGCAAAGTCTTATTGCACTCCATGGAAAACACTTGTCCAATAAACATGTTGTCACATGCGTTTTGGGGAGATGTTAAAATTTGTTACTCCCCCAACTATCCATTTTTGTTTTTGAAATAATTGCTTTCTGCTGGTTACTTAATAAAATATGTGTCTACAGCACTCTGACTGAGTCACAGTCATAGTATTATGTATTTTTTGGGGGTTTGTTTGGTTTGGTTTTGGTTTTGACCCATGCCTTTGAAGTTGATGTCCTTTCTGAAGTTTGTTCTCATTAGCTAGAGGACTACTTTGCATTATCAGTCATCAAGAAGAGTAAGGATGAGTAAGAACCAGTAAGGAAATCTGTCAGCAGCCATGACTATAGCTGAGTTGTTTTTTCTGCTTTGACTGTTGTACTTCTACTGTTTCAGCAGAATTGCTATTAGATTACAACACTTTTAGAATTTTCCTGTGTAGTACCTAAGCTAATCACATAATGCAACGCTGTTCAGAAGTCTTATCTGTTTCCCTCCAAAAACTAGGTGTGTTGCTTACCCCATTAATACTGACAGGTTAAAATGTTCTGAATGTTGTTTCACTGGTAATTTGAAACTTATTTTGAATTTCCCATCTTCATTTGTTTGTGACCAATATCTGCAGATAACATTTTTGCTCATAATTGTCTTTAGCTAAGATGATATTTCCTCCTGTTCTTACCTTCTGGTGTATCTTGGGAGAGAGATTAGATTATGATTTGTATCTGACTCTGGTAAAATCTGTGCTCTTTTCAGGTATGTAATTTACTTCCATTTTGTTCCATGCCATGAGTTTGGTGCCTCTTTTCTACATTTATCTGGTCTGAATTTGAGTGTGAATGTCAGTGTCTGCCATCTTCACACTCAACCAGTTCTTCATAAACATAAGTGTTATTCTCGTTTATGTTGGCTACACTGAGTTTGACTACACTGAATGACAACTATACTGAAGTTGCCAAGAAAATTCATTCCATTCTGCTTCTTGGAGATGGCACATTCTTAATGAAACTATTTAATACCTATTTCAAGGCTATTGTGCATGTAACTCTGAACACTGTCCACATCAATTGTTCTCCTTTCAATCTAATTCATTGCCATTTCCTTTCCATCTACCCTGTCCATCTTAGTCATTTCCATTCCTGCCTTTTAATTCTTATATTGATTTCCACATTCTTCAGTTACTCTGTAATACCTTATGAAGGGCTTTAGTTGTAAGTTGTTGCATTTTCTTCATCCAAGGAAACTCCTCAAAACAGCCGTAAAAAAATACAGATGCTAACTTGACAATAGTCTTCTCCAGGTAGATGTATGATTTAGAATTCGTGATTTTCTCCACGTCCTCCTTCTTTCCTTAAAATTTGTTATGGTAATCGTTTGAATAATTTGTACTAATGAGGTCAGAAAAAGGCATTGAGATACATGAGGTTGCAGAGCTTAACAATTTTTGTAAGACATTAAGACTAAGATGTCTAGGGGTCTGAATATCCAGGAATAAAGGAACAGGGTAGGATATGATTTTTATGATTGCCTGGCAATTTATACTATTCTTTCTGAAGAAAAAGCAGTTGCCAAGGAGAGCCCGAAGAGGCCTGAGCCTTCATTTGTGTCCTGCAGATTCTGCAGGTGTATTGGGAGGCGAGCTGGGGATGCAAAAAGGCAAGAAAAAATAACTATTTTGTAACACCTTTCCAGATGTTACATTGAGAATAGAAATAACACATTTGTTCTTCTGTTCATAATTATGAGTAGGCAGAACTTCATTCTTGCTGTCTCTGTCTCTCTTGCTCACTCCACTGAAAAATTGCTGACACAGTACAAGTGAAAGTCATTAACCAGTGTACTTGGGCACTACTGATGATTATTTGAGAGCTGACCCTAATTGATTGCTTTGCCAGAACCTGAAGATGTTGTAGATGCATTGATTATGCAAAGCATTGGATATTGTGTAGTTTGCTGTTTTCACAAAATTGCGGCTGATTTGTGAAGGGTTTCATCAAAAGATTTAAGGTGCTGGCAATAGTTTTTGTGTTTTTCAGTAAGGTAATTGCTCATCTTCTCTTATTGATTTATATGGCTTGTTTTACAGTTCTGGCATAAAAATTACTTTGCTGCTTATAATTATCATATTTACCAATAGGGAAATGGAGTGGGGTTGTAAAGGTGAAAGAAGTTATACTGGCACAAATTAGAAGGATCAGAAAAAAAAGTGTTTTTCCTTTTTTAAAATCTTGAGCTAGTTAAAGAACTATGTAATGTGCCTATTATTCATGTCTAATGAGAATTGGGTTTATTTATGTTAGCTTTTTTAAAAAAAACTTTGACTTTTTCAAACCTAAATGACAGTTTGTGATCATTCTGACTTGTAAGTTATATCAAGTCAAGTCAAGAAGTTAAAAAAGAAAAACAAAACAAAATAAAATCTTCCAGTTTGCTTGTTTCTTACTTTTTTGGTTTTACCTTTCCTCCTCTGTCATGTCTTTAAGGCCTGCAACAGTTGTGATCTCAATTTTCTGAATGTACTGAGCTCCGAATTGTGTCTCTTGGTGGTGGTGGAGGTTTATTTATTTATTTTCCTCCTCCTTTTAAAATTGATTTGCTGAACGTCAGCACCCTCTTGTGCTGGTCTTGCCATCATCACACAGCACGCAGGGTTTCGCACGAGCCTGTCAGCCTGCAGCTGTGGATCTGCATGAGGATGGCCTGCCTGTCTGCATGGAGGTCTGTCCCAGGCTTCATCAGGATGGTAGCCTCTGTGTAGTCCTAACTAATACGGCAGTTCCTCATGCATTGCTCATCAGAAGGACGCTCTTCTTGAGTGCACATATGCAGTGATTGATTGAAATAATTTGAACAGCTTTTCTATCTGTCTTCAGACAACTGTATGGATAAAAAGTCAAATCTAACTCATGCTCACATGTACATCACCTTGTTTCTATTACCTTTTGTAATGTCTCAGCTGTAATTCCCTGGGCAGGCTTCATGTTCTGCCTGGATGTGCTAACATCCTTACTTTCTAGTCTCTGAGTCTGTGTGCTTCTCATGTAGCTTCCCAGTCCTTCACTTTTTGCTGTGTCAGTGAGGACCTTTATGAGATGATTGGTCTTCCTATCTTAGTCTTTGGCCTTGGAAAGGTAACATTGCTTAATCCAGACAGCAAAAAGGCAAATGGGTATCACTAATATGTTTAAGTGCCTCCCTGATTATATTTTATTTCTGCTTACTGTTACATATTCTCCATTTCTTTTACCATCTGCATCCACAGAACTCATCAGACTTAACTCTGTTAGAACAAAATTAGTGATATAAATGATGCAGACTACTGCACATACAATTTTCTCTCAAAATAACAGAGGTGGTTTCCTTGTTCTCTCAACTTTCAGAAAACAAAAACCAAGACTGTTTCTTCTATGTATTGTGATAACAAATAAAGAAAACCCCAGAATCTCTCTGTGTGTATATTTTGAGGAATTACTCTGTGCAAAAGTAAAAAAAAAAAAAATCCACTCAAAGAATCAGATCAGTTGTGAAGAATTTTGGTAAATTATCTGTTACCAGCTACAAAGCTCTTTAGTACTTTTTGATTATTTGTTTTCCTTGCTATTGTAGTTAAGACAAAGCAGCAGTTTTAGTTTTTTTGTTTGTTTGGTTGTTTTTTTTTTTGTTTGTTTGTTTGTTTGTTTTTTACTTAAAATGGAAACTGAGCTGCATTTTTTTTTTTAAGATTTTAAATCTTTGCTGTTTTAAGGTATAATGGTATATTCTGGCTGAACACAGAATGATATATAAGGAAAAAAACAGTATATGCAGAACTTGAGAGTTTTCTTTCTGGGGCTAGAGATGATTATTCACTGAAATCAATAAAACTAGATTTTCAGTGATGTGTGCACAAGAATTTGTATGTGTATCCTATACAGTATCAATTTGTATTTTAACTTTTCTGAGCCATATTTTCTTTGGGTCTGAGTCTTTGTGTACATGCATATTAAAGCTCTATTTCTGCCGTTTTAATTTTTGTTTTTATTGTTACTATGTTAGGAGGTAGCTCCTACCAGTTACTGCTGATATCAAACTGTGATTGTAATGAAGTAGTAAATCACAGTAGTGAATACTGAAGATTACCATTTTAATGACTAATTTTCCTGCAGCTTTTCATTGTAGGCCAGTACCATTCACGTAATAACTCTCACAGGGTGTAGCATGTTTACTTCTTACCATAACATTTCACGGAGGATTCTCTACTGATTTGTAAATGTAGGAACAAAACTCTAAAGCTGCTATTAAGAGAATTATGATGCTATATGAGCCTCTCTCCTGAGCAGACCATATGAACGTTGTGGTGCCAGGTAGATCAGAAAGCAGGAAAAGGTATTTCATGCAAGTGCAAGACTTGGAGGATGTGATGTGACATAACGTCTGTTCATCACGTGTGGTGCTTTTCAGGATTTCAGCTGCATCATCTAAAGCTGATTCTGCTTCTAACTGAATATGGGTTGGTGTACTACTTAATGAGACTGATGTAACAGTGATCCACTTTGAATTAAATCAACAGTAATGCATGCAGTTCACTGATGAAAAATTAGAAAGAAAAAATCTCTCCCTATTGCTTCTAATTATTGTTTCCTTTGCAATAGTAGCTCTATTGTGTGAAGATCATTTATAAATCAAACCGAAGCCATTTCATTTCCATTCATTTTCACTGTTGGTAAGATCATGCTACATTTCCTGACTTCATCTGAACTTGTGGTTCCCATCTGTTCTGAATATCAAGTGCTCTGAAAATAAAATCTCCAACATATAGGACTTAGATTCTGCCCCTGCCTGTTTCTGACAGGTTAGAATGGTAATGGAATGTTCTAAATTTTTTATTAATAAAACGTGAAGTCTTCTAGTGCTCATATTTGAGCAGGATGAATAAGAATTACTAATGAATAGCATGTCTGTTAGCCAGTAATAAACATATCTATTAACCTATAATCTAAGATTGTTTTTGTACACATAAAATTAATCTTTTTTTTTTTTTTTTTTCCTGGAGGGTGGGTAAGTACTTCTCATAAGGAGAATACCATTTCATTATAACGCTGCCTTCCAATATCAAAAGGAAATCTGCAAGTCTGGTTAAAAATTATAGGTTCCTTGAACTCACTATGAGATGCATTAAAATAAATGCAATCAGTAACCCTGTTGGCATCTGAAATTTGACATGCTGTGTTGTTTTCTTGTTTATTTTAAACACATTCCTTTCATAATAGTCCATGTAATGTGATAAATGTTTTACGCAAGGAAAGCTAATGCATAAATTGCTTTGTATAAGAGTTATATTGTATTGGTATCCCCATGGAAAGTAATGTCCATTAAATTATTTGTATTTTACTATGAACTTTGCTATAGTATGTTATTTTTAGATATTATTTGCTGAATCATGTATTATTTTTCAATAAAATACCATCTCCTTTCTTCCCTTTCTTTCAAAAGGAAAAACAATTATGAAATTACTTTCTTTGATCTATGCAGTTGTAATTGTGCTATCTTCTTTTTTTTTTTTTTTTTTTTTTAATTGTATTTACTGAAATAAATGGGGAATTCTGTCATTTTATTTATTGTCCTATTTCCAGTGTGACGTAAGAGACTTTTCACTAGTTAAGGAGCCTGTCCTCCATATTGAAGAGCAAAATTTCTGCTTCCTTTCCTCTCTTAAAGCAGTTATTACTCATCACCATGTTACATGGTGACTGTAAATAGAATCCACATTCCAGAATTAAATTAATTTTGGTGCATTGGGCAGACAGAGATTCTGTGATTTATACAGGAAAAATTGGGGAATATTTTCTTTGTATGCTTGTGGAGGAGGAAGAGATGCTAAATTTCTAAATAGTGTCTATGAAATGCCGTAGGATGGAAACGTTTTGGAGGTGGGTTTTGGTTTTGTACCCACTTACAGTTTCTGCACTAGCAATTCTAAGGTATTTTATGGGGACAGCTGGTTATAGAGCAGCTGATGATCTCTGCTTCATGAAGTTGTGTTGTATTTCAATTGTATAGATTTTTGTATAGCTAGCGTGGGTAGATTTAACTTGCAAAAGCAAGGATAATTCCATGAACATCATAAGCAAATACTATGGGGTTTATAGATTTTTTTTCAAAATTTTTTTTTATAGCATAGAATTTACTGTGTGTAAACATTATATTACATTTTCAACTGCTATTAGTGCTTCTCCTCTCATTAAAATTGGATGGTATTTCTCTGAAACTCTGAGAAATGTTTTAAACAGAAAACTTATATCAAAGAACTGTGTGATTTTACAATTATTTAAAATTTAAAATTTAAAATTCTTTTAAAGAAGTGTCTAACTTCTTTAAGAGAAGATTATTTTTATCACATTATTTTAAAAGATTACTTTTTCTATCATATTTACTAACTTCTAAAATAAATGTGATATCAAGGGATGCATACTATTTTTTCCTTAATATTTCTGGATGATTATGTAGAATACCAGATATTTTCTGTCTTTGTACGTATATTAGCCTTAGAGGTTACAATGCCTCTATTACCACTTTCATATTTATTAGTGCTAGTAAGTATTACAGGCCTGTGATTGTATTGCATACTAGGACTATGCTTTTGCCTTGGCAAGAAGAAAGGATTTGGGGTTTTGGTTAGAAAAGTCATCCCTTTTATGAGCATTTTGTCTTGCTTTGGCTTTCCTATCACCGTGTTTCACCAAGGAAGCATTTTTAGACATAATGAAGAATCTGACAAAAGTGTATCCCTACAGCATACCAAACAAAAAGCGTACAGTTAGTATTTTCTGTAGAAATGGTACAAAGAGGGTTGTAGTACATTCATACTACTTTTTTGCTTTATGAATGTGCAACAGCTTTCATAAGCAAGAATCTGTCAGGAACAGTGATTGCTTAGTTGGTACCACATCATAGCAGTGCATGTTGCCAAAGTTTGTATTTAAACTTCTTACCTGAATAAATAAATAAATAAATAAATATGTGTATATATATATATATATATATATATTAAGAGGGTAATGTATCTGTTTTGCCCATGATAATGATTTGACAACAGAGCTACCTTCTGCTATGGTAAAGATTGTGGTAGTGCTCTTAATGAAAGGAACACGTATTTGTTAGATACTTGATAAATCAAAACAAAGTGGTTTATTTGGGTAGTTAGACTATAAAAAGATAAGTGTGAAAGCTTACCAGAGTATTGAACAAAACCAAACAGTTAATGTTTTTGTATTAAAAAAGTTATTGGAATAAAGCAAAAAGTAGACTAAGAGCATTTCATAGTTCATAGGCATAAATACCTTAGTAGTTAAAGAGTTGTTTGTGAACAAGGTCTTTCTTTCAGATCATAACGGTGCTCTGCTCAGTCTGTTTTAGAGGGGCAAAAGTATGAGTGCAAAGCATATGTTACCTGACTCTGTGATATGAAATAATCTTCCAGCCCCTTTAGAAGCCTTGAAATTGTGATAGAATTAACTGATAAATGTGCCAGAGGACATTAATTTTAATGGGAATGTATAAAATCAAATTGCAGAGAGAGAAAATATAAGTGAATTTCTTTACAAAAAGATTTTAAATGGGAATGGGTTCTCTTCTGTTAGAGTGAACAATAAAGGTGTTGAATAATCTGTTTTTGTGTTGTTCTTCTACTCACAACACACAATAGAAAATATGCTAATATGGCTGTGGTGGGAGGAGGTAATGCGAAGTCATTTTCTGCCAAAGAATGGACAAATACTTGACTGATGCATTTCTTACACTAGGAAGAAGGTGAGGTAGATAGACCAATAAACTGTGGAGCTATTTTGCAGTTACTTGGAAATATTTTCTTCCTTTGTGTTCAGAATTATACTAAGTGAAAAAAAATTAAAATATATTTCTTAGCATGTGAATGTATCTGTCTTTCGGATACAATGTATGAATAAAAAAAGATGCTCAGGGTATTATTTCAAAGTCTTAGAAGTCATTTTGCATTCTTTTTTAAAAATACACTGAACAACTCTTAATTTCCCATAAACTTTTGTGTATATACAGTATTTCTGATGTATAGTTTTCATTAGATCATTTGTAATACTGTGGTACCACTTGTCTGCAAATAAATATATATTTATTTTTTTCTGAAATTGGAATGGTTGTCAGATTGTGTATAAATGCTGTTTGTTGAAAAAAAGTATATTCTTGTTCTGGAAGCAGTATTTTGCCAATCCAGTGTAAGCACATTTTGATGATAAATTTCATCTTTCGGTATAAAGGCAATATTTTATAAGCTGAAGAATTGCTTTAACAACTTTATTTTAGCTCTGCAACAAATGGATTAGATTGTGTTGATAGCCACATGCAATATAAGGGTCTTCAAACTGTACTTGATTAAATTGTGAGTTAATTAATGTGGAATCAGAGATAATTTATATTGAGAATTGAGATTTGTTTTCTAACCCAGCTATTTAAACCAGTTTGAAAATAGCAGTTGTCTATAGCTATTTATTATTTCAACTTAATATGTTCCAAGTGTGTTGTTTTGCCTAGTATAAATTAATTCAGGGGATAAAATAGATCAAAATGGGGAGAGGAACTCATCTGTTTCAATGGCTGTCATCAGTAAGGAGAAGAGATAGTACTAACGTGGTAGCTTTGTGCCACAAAACTGGAAGGAGTACTTTGTACTGCCCTTGACTAAGGTTATTAGACTTCTATATCTAAAAACTATGTTAGATGAATTAGCACAAGCCTACAAAAATTCTTCCTGTTATCAAGATAAAATAGGAACACCATTCTTTATAGCCAGTTGTTCAAACCTCTTTAAAATGGGGAAAAAACATTAAATCCAAATTTTAAAAAGTATCTAAAAATATACCTGATGAAATTATGAATCACTTAAGCTAATTATTCAACTAAGCATGTTGCAAAATCGATCCCTTTGCCTGTGTTTTTTTTTGGTTTGGTTTGGTTTGGTTTGTTTTTTTGTGTGTATGTGTTTTTTTGATACTTACAGTAATTAGTAGAGTATAGTTGATAAGGCCAGCTGGTGAAGGTTTACAAGGAAACAAAAAGTGAAAGTACTCTCTTCAACTCTTTATGCTAGTTCTTATACTTTTTCCTATCTTTTCCTCTCACATGATGTAGAAACTCCTGAGCTAAGATATAAGGATGAAAGAAAGGACAGCAACACAATCCTTTTCACTCTTTTCCTCTTCTCAGAATTGGGGGTGGGGTAACAATTGCACAGTGTTGCATAGAGCCCTATGCAGAGAGTCTGAGGTAGACGGGGGCCAGGATAGGCAAAGGTGCACAGGGTTGAAACTCTAGGCAGATCTCCAATTCTGATCTCAGAATGAAACAGCCCTAGGGTCAGTGCTTCATGGATACTAGGCAGAAGGCACACAGGAGTTCTGACAGAACCAGTATTTTGCTATGCTGCTTCAGGTAGCTAAGGCCTCCTGTGAATTCATGCTTCAATTATTGTGTTAATCTTGTATACTAATAAAGTGTTGCTCTGATGGAATAGCTCATATCGTAAGGTTCACCTGAATAAGTAGGAGTTCCCAAGCTCTGCTTCTGTATCTCATGTTTACATTTCAGCTTTAATGGTGAAAGCTGTTTCAAGAAACATCCCTTTCGGTTAATAATTAAGCAATTTTTATTGCTGTTAGTAAGGAGCAGCATTCTATTTAATGAAACACTGCACATTGTATTAAGTTTTCATAATGGAAAGGAAACCATCATTATAAGCCTGGGTTATGAAAATATTGAAAATACAACCTAAACATTACAAATACATATTAAAAACAAACTTTTATTTTCAGTTCAATCGTTTTCTTCATAGATAAAAGAATATAAATGTTTACATTTCTTTATTTTGCATGTTCATAGAAGTTGGTAATGCTTCTTAAATCTCCCATTACAACTGCAACTTAGAGCTGAAAGTTGTGGAATCTCTTTTTTAATAAAGAAAATTGTTAAATTTATCCAGACTGAATGTGAATATATTGTATGTCCAACAGGAGTTAGTTAAGATGAGACATGTCTTGCTGATCTTTAGTAATGAAATTTGGATATCATGAAAACTTACTAGGATGACAGATTATCTGTGCCTTATTTTTGTCAGTGTTCTGTAATGGTACTAAAGGATCAAGAAGTAAATTTACCATTGCCAATAATATTTACTTCTTCAGAGCCTTTATGACAAATATTTAAATCATAGCATCACAGAATGGCTGAGGTTGGAAGAGACCTCTGGAGGTCATCTGGTTCAGCCCCTCTGCTGAAGAAGGGACGCACTGAGCCTCTTGTCCAGGTGGCTTTGGATTATCTCCAAGGAGGGCAACTCCACAATCTCTTTGGGCAGCCTGTACATGTTCAGAGGGAATCTTGAACCTCTTGAGTTTCAGTTTGTGCCCCTTGCTCTGTCACTGAGCACCACTGAAAAGCGCCTGGCTCTGTCCTCTTTGCACCCTCTCAGGTATCTGTAGACATCTATGAGATCCCCCTCTTCTCAAGGCTGATCAGTTCCAGCTCTCTCAGCCTTTCCTCATAGAAAAGGTGCTCGTGTACCTTAATCATTTTTGTGGCCCTTCATTGGACTCTGTCTCTCTTGTACTAGGGACCCCAGAACCGGAACTGGTACTCCAGGTTTGGTATCTCCAGTAAGAAGCTAAGTCGAGGGGAAGGATCACCTCCTTTGACGTTCTGGTAGTACTTTTTTCCTGGTGCAGCCCAGGATACCATTAGCCTTTTCCAGATGGCTTTTGAAGATCTCCAAGGAGGGAAACTCCTATCTCTCTGGACAACCTATTCCAGTGCTTTGTAGTCCCTTCAGTAATGAAGTGCTTCCTGATGTTCAGACAGAACTTCCTGTGTTGATAAGTACCTCCCGTGCCTCCTCTTCTACACCCTGAACAGCCACAGCTCTCTCAGCCTCTGCTCATAGGAGTGGTACTCTAGTACATTGACCATCTTGGTAGCCCTTAGTTTGACTCTTTCCAGTGTGCCTAGATCTCTTTTGGACTGGGGATCCAGAACCAGACACAGCACGCCAAATGCAACCTCACCAATGGCTGAGTAGAGGAGAATCAACACTCTTTACCTTCTGGTGACATTTTGCCTAATGCAGCCCATCAGCCATCTTTCTGGCAAGGGCACAACATTGCTGACTCATTTTCAGCTTATAGTCTACCGGGACTCTCAGGTGTTTATCTGCAGAGCTGCTTTCCAGCTGGGTGGCTCCCAGCATGTCCTGGTGCCTGGGGCTGTTCCTCCCCAGGTAAAAGGCTCTACACTTCTTCCTTGTTGAACTTCATGAGATTCTTGCCAGTACACGTCTTCAGCCTGTTAATGGCTCTCTGGATGGCTGCATGGCCCTGTGGTGAGTCAGCATCTGCCCCTCTTTCATGTCATCTGGAAATTTAAAAGGTGTGCTCTACACCGCTGTCCAGGTTGTTAATGAAGTTAAACAAGACTGGACCCAGTATTGACACCAAGGGTATTCCACTCATTGTGCTCCAGTGAGACCTTGCACCACTTACCACTATCTTGTGAGTCCAGCTGTTCTGTCAGTTATCAATCCACCTCACTTTCTGCTCATCCACACCATATTTCAACAGCTTCTCTATGAGGATTTAAAGTGGGGCAGTGTAAAGGCTTTATTAGAGTCCAGGAAAACACTCTTCCCCCTCATCCATCAGGCTGGTGATTTCATTAAAGAACCTTGTCAGGTTGGTCGGGTGTGACTTTGCTTTGGTGAATCCATGCTAACTACTTCTGGTAATTTTCTTCTCCTTCCTGTGCTTCTGTAATCCTGGAAATAGCTTCTATGATGAGCCTTTCCATTAACTTCCCAGAGATTGAGGTGAGGCTGAGCAGTAGTTCCCTGGGACCTCCTTGCCCTTCTTGAAGATAGGAGTGATAGCTGCCTTGCTCTGGTCTTCTGGCACTTCTCCCACTTGCCACAATTGAGTAAAGATTATAGAGTGTCATGACAGTCACGTCTGATAGCTCCCTCAGCACTCATGGGTGTATCCTGTCTGGATCCATGGACTTGCGAATGTCCAGTTTGCTTAAGTATAGATTAAGTACATGATCCTCATACACTAAATGTACATCTTCCTTGCTCTGTTCTTTCAGCCTGGCCTCTGAGAGCTGGGATTCCTAAAGGCCGGTCTTGCTGGAGCCCTAGGGTTCTATCAGTGGATACTTTAAGTATTACAGTCTACTGTAGAAATGAATTTAAAATGAAATTGAATTTATGTTTGAATTCAAAAGTGTTTGAATTCAGAATTTTGCTAGTAATTATTTACTCATGGTCTGTAAAGGTATAACATGTACATACATATATACATGTATGTACATGTATATGCTTCAGTTATAGCATAAGTTTCCTGGTTTCTAACTTAAAGTGCAATACCGTGATCTGTTTGACCCTCTATTAAAAAGTCATTTTAAAATTTTGGTCAAAAAAAAAGACAACAGCATCTTTCCCTGTGTGGCAAAGATCCATTTCTTTTTATGTACTATCGTGTTGCTTTATGCTGCTTTTTTGTATGCATTTTTGTGTGAGTGATTATGCTTACCTGAAAGCTCACGTGGACAATGGACATTATTTAAGTATGGGATATAAAACAGTTTTGGAGGGCCTGGCCACATGCTTCATGCAAAGGAGATTTCTGAGTGGGTTATATGTGTGCCTTTAAGTCTGTAGTATAGCAACAGAGTCTGTAGTATAGAAGGAAAGCAACCAAGTTTTAGGACTGATTTAGCAGATGTGCTTTTAGTAAGCCTCTCTCTTTCCGAACTTACCAAATATAAAGCTGAATTCAAGTGAGTCCTTTCTGACCCTTCCTTTCTTCCCATGCAGTTAAGTGTGGTTAAGCTGGTGTCTCTTGAAGACAGGTAAAGATTCATGGAGTAGGGCATTGGGAGTAAATGGGTTTCATCTACCATTAGTGCTGACTTGTGCAATGCACACTTGGATGTTACATTCATGGCAGACCAACTCTATACTTAGATGAGAGCATATTTTACTCTACTAGCGTTTATCTTGGTGTCTTTTTACTGAATATGTATACATATATATTGCAAACTTCTATTTATGTATTAAATGTGAAAAATGCACATTTAGGTGTACTTGCAGCACCCCTGTTTGAATGAGAGAACATGGTGTCCATTCTGGGTCAGTTAGTACTTTTATTCCTCTCTCTTTTTCATTTCAATTATTCTGTATCGGCTTCTCTAGGCTTTTATTAATTGATGGTCATTTTTGTTGGAATTTAAGCAGCTTGTCTTGTACCTCAAACTTCATTTTTGAATTATCATCCTTTTTTCATAACTCTTTGGTTTTGCTGCTTTAGTTATGGAATGTAAAATAAACCAATACTCATAGAATTTAATACACAATAGCCAAAATATTGAATTTATATAAAACAATACAGAAATGGAATTCATATATAATAGGCTGTAATACATAAAAAGAAAATGATTAAACCATATCTCACTTATCATAGATCTTTTTAACAGGAGCAAAATCTGTGCCATTAGTTCCAGCCCAGTGTATTTCCCATTCACAGTGCTTTAGTGCATAACTTATAAATCTCTCCTCATCATCCTATATTACTTTTTCAAACCAAGACTAACATGAAGCAAGACAGGGTGAATGAAAGTCAATGAAGGTCGACTAGACAATCAGATTATTAAAGATTCTTGGAAGAACACTACTGTGATCTATAAAAGAATTAGCTGTGAATTTCTGTATTCTCACTGATAAGGCACACTTCTGTAGACTGCAGTATAATTTCTTTGATAATGCGTTTTCAGATTATACTAGTTTAATCTGTTTAAATAGTATGTCTGAATGTCAGTTCAGTACTCTGAAATACTTGGTAGGTTGCAGAAGCCATGTTTCACTTACTTGTCCTCTCTCCAGGGTGGTATAGAAGAAAATTTAGTATACAGTTACATATTGCATTGTCAACAGAGTTAAGGCTGCATATTTATTGCATACATGTTATTGGTAATTTTCTGTGCATTTTTTTCCATCTGTCACTGATCATTCATTTTGCAGAATAGGTCAGCTCTTGGGAGTTCACTATACAATGAAAGAGGTTACCATTTCTGGGACCTATTCACAGCAGAAACAGTGAACTGGTCTGTTTGAATTTAAAAGCTCAAGTATGCGTATCAGTGCTAGACACTGCAGATGATAAAATAGAAAACAACCTAACTAAGCAGAAGAACACTGTTTTCAATCATAAAAACTTATTTTAGCTTTAAATTTATCTTTGTTATTTCTATTCCAGATCTGTCTGGAACTTAACTACTTTTTTCTCCCCTGTAGAATTCGATCTAATGAAAGATAATAATTCTACCTACAAAGCTTGTTTTATTACGTTTCTGGGACTGTATATAAATAATGACAGATTGGATTCATTCATCAAGTACTCATGCTGACCTACTGTTCAGTTAGCTTGTCTACAGTGCTACATGCTTGTTTATATATAAAGTCTGAACTATTGCATGTTCTCAGTCCCCTGCAAAAAAAAACAGACACCGTACAATTAGGATTTTTAGCCCCTACATCAGATAATTAGTTCAAGAAAGTTATCATTAGATGTTTCTATACTTGGTATGAGTACAGCATGAAGAGTCAGGGGAGTACAGCATATAACGAGTCGGGGAGGATCAGGCTGGGTGTCAGGAAAACGTTACTCACCAAGGGGGTGGTCGGGCACTGGGACAGGTTCCCCACGGCAGTGGTCACAAAACCAAGCCTGACAGAATTCAAGAAGTGTTTGAACAACACTCTCAAACACATGGTCTGGTTTTTGGGTGGTGCAGTGTTGAGCCTGGAGTTGGACTCAGTGCTCCTTATGGGTCCCTTTCAGCTTGGGGTATTCTTTGATTCTGTGATTCTCTGGTACTATTTCATATTCATTTTATGAGAAGATGTTCTTGTGAAACTGCAAGTTTGTATGTGTAGGTATATATACATATGTATTATATATATATCTACACAGAAATAAGTATGTTTATTTTTCCTCCCAATTAATACTGTCACAGAAAAATGCAGTTATGTGTGAAGAGTAGCTAGCCAAACAGAATATTTACTGATCTTCATTACAGGCTGGCTGGCTGGGAATCCTATTAAAATACAAATTACTATAAATGACTCTGGGTCTGATAAAGAAGGATGATATTCATAGATACTAGTATAGTAAAGAATGCTGACTGTGAGATTACAGTGCTGACTGGGAGATTTTTACAATGTTTCCCAGTGGATCTTGAAGTCACCTCCAACAGGTGGTGGGTTTTTATGAGCTGACAGGAAAGGATGGGATCTGTTATTGAAATGAGCCTGAAGACCTCAACGGTTTCAATCCACTGCTATTTTATTTATAAGTAAAGATTTAAGAACAGAATTTTCCATTTGCAATAGCAAAATGCCTGACAAAAGTTGTGACTTCAACCACAGGAAATGTAAAGGATATTCAGATGACATCACAATACATTTGACAGGTTGCAAATAATTTTTGTAAACTGGGAAGATCATGAGGCTTACGAGGTAATGAATAGGGAGGTAAAAATCTTTTTCTGACCAAATAGGTGCCAGATATCCAGAAGCACTGAAAATGTTGACTACTAGTCTCTGTGCTATTTAATACCCATAATCTGCTGTCACTCATTTTTACCAAAACTATTTTTTCATAAATGTTGTTTTGGATGTTGAAAATTCTACACTACACATAGAAGATATTTTAAGATGTAGTAATTCTATTATTTGCAATCAAAACATCACTTCTAAAGTCTTCATGCACCCAAATATATCAGCTATATGAAATAAATTGTTAATATTTTAAAGGTTTAACTTCTGTTATAAATTTGTCATGTTGGGCATTTATGCTATTTATTGTTCATGAATTCGTTTCCTTGCTAGCTAGGGCAAACCTGTCTGCAACAGAGAATCATACTCTCTGTAAAGGGAGGATAATATTGTAAGAGTGTCCTTCTCCTAGCATGTTAATGGAAGTAGAGAGTTTAGTTTATCTTTAGAAAAGCTGCAGTGCTAGAGAGAATGTACTGAATTCGTGTTTGTCTGTGTCTAATTTAAAACTTTCCTGAGTTGTCAGAAGACTTTTTTTTTTTTTTTAAACTGCTTTGGTTCTTGTTGAATGATACATCAGGCAAATCTGTCAGTGGTTGATCTCTGTACTATTTGTCAAAGGTTTTTAGTAGTTAAAATCTTCAAAATTCCCACATAGTTGGTGTTACAGTTCTCAGATGAGAGGAATATGCAGAAGTGAAGATATAAGATGTTGTCAGATCAGAATCAAAGATGAAATTTCTTACTACACTGTTTTTTAGAGTGATATCAGTAGACATTAGACATCGGTTTGTGAAGAAAATACATGGCCACTGCCCAGTCTGCAGTTGTTTCTATGTAACTGGCCCTTTTTCTCTTCCTTTTGGCCTATTTTCAGATTTAGTGGTTTCTAAATACACACCCCTCCAAAGACTTGCCTTGTATCTATAGTTGGAAGATGCGCAACTAGAAAAAATCTTTATCATTGCTCTGAGAAACTGCATTGGACCTATATAAATCACATCCAATAACCCCAGATCGGTGCAGTTTAAATGTGGTGTTGTACCTATAATCTTGTTGGTGGTCTCCTTTATCTCTGGGCTATCTTTTCAAAATTTGCCTTGCCAGAGTCTCACCAAGTCACCATAAGCTGCCAGCATGCAGTTAAGTGACAAACTAGTCAGGCAATTTGGAGCTGTGGACAAAGGTGATATATAGCACAGCAGGAATATTGTTCCTATGTATGTATTCACCTGAGGCTCAGTGGTGGACTAGATATTTAGAAAAATTGTTTTGCTTCTGAGTTCTGTGATAACAAGACAATGTTCTTGCACACCCAGAATGCCCTCAGGTATTCAGGACTTATGATTCCAGATACAGTGAGACATTCCTGTGCAATTTGGCTGGAAAGTACAGGTTTTATCACAAAATCAGAATATAGAATTTGCATTTCTGTTGTTTGCACTGGGAATATATACTGCTCAGAAAAGAAAAACAAACAAAAAAAACTTGTTGAAAAAAAAAAGATATGCAGATGTCTCAAGTGTATCCAGAATAATTTTACCTTCTTCACAAAGTTCACAAACTGTTGTTCTTTTGAGTCTACCTACAAAACATTACATTGGTTCAACAGTTAGTGTTTCACAGTTATTAAATCTTATTAGACACACTTAATTACAAAAAAAAAAAAAAAGTTGTAGAAATACATATAAATCTCATTAACAAACTAGGTAACATCGTCATTCAACTGATAACTGACACGGAATGATATATTGCCATGAGATGCCAGTCTGATGTGGAACACAAATGCAGTATTATCTTTTTAGTTAATAACTATTAACAGCTTCCTTTTAGTAAAAATGCCGAGAAAAGGGTTATAAACTTTGGATATGAATTCACATTCTATGCAGTCAGTGATGCATAGCATGCACAGCATGATTCTGCAGGGTAGCAAAATGAAATTTGTTAGCGTTTCAATGTTTGTGTATAATTTATGTGAATAGTAGATATTGGGTTATCTGCATATTAATAGACTGACAAGAATATCTGAATTTCAGTTGACATCATTCTTTCTTCTTCTATTTGTCCTCCTTCTCCAAGAATATGATTCCCCTTTTCCATGATCCCTCTCCATACACATCTATAGATGTGTGTGCATATCAGATGTTTTCTCTACAACTCTTAAAATAAATAATAGTATTGACAACAGTAATTATCTGTTATCACAGAAACAACTAACGAGCATCTTGCCATGGTTACAGTGAAAATAGACTGTATTATGTATATGCTCTTATCACCTGTTCAACTGCTACCTGTGTATCTTTTTTTTGTAGGTGACAGATCAGTCAGTGAAAGCATTCGCTGAACATTGTCCTGAGCTGCAGTATGTTGGTTTTATGGGCTGCTCTGTTACATCTAAAGGAGTCATTCACCTCACCAATGTAAGTATCATAGCAACTTTTAACTTGTCATTAGTGTTTCTGACTGTTGCCAAACAATAGGTATGACAACCAAGATAAGTTTATACATATGACAAATGACACTGTCACAGATAGAAACATTACAAGATAAATGAACTTTGCATTATTTGAACAGATGTTTAGACTTCCCTGTGTTAAACTGTAGAAACACATATTCTAGGGATGACACTTTTTCTTAGGTTTAATAATACTGTACAGTCAAATGGCTTTAAAATACCTAGTTACACTAGACTTTATTGCAAAGTGTTGTGGTGCAGCCCCAGCAGGCAGCCAAGTGCCACACAGCTGCTTGCTCACTCTCCCCAGGTGTGATGGGGGAGAGGACCAGAAAGGTGAAAGTCCCAGAACCCATGGACTGAAATAAAGACAGTTCACAAGGTAAAGCAAAAGTTGTGTGCACGAGCAAAGCAGAACAAGGAATCTATTCGCTGCTTCCCAGTCAGCAGGCAGCTGTTCAGCCACTCCCAGAAAAGCAGGGCTCATCATGCAGAATGCTTTCTTTGGAAGACAAACACCATCCCTCTGAGCGTCCCCTCTTCCTCCTTCTTTCCCAGCTGAGCTTGACGGAGTAGGGGATGGGACATCCCTCTGGCCAACTTGGGCCAGCTGTCCTGGCTGTGTCTCCTCCTGGTGCACCCCCAGCCTCCTCGCTGGTGAGGCAGCACCAGAAACTGAAATGCCCTTGGCTCTGTGCAAGCACTGCTCTGCAACAACTAAATCATCACTGTGTTATCAGCATTATTTTCATCAAAAGTACAGAACACTGTATTGTGTGAGCCTCTACAAAGAAAATTAATTCTATTTCAGTCAAAACCATGACACAAACACAACAAAAAAATCTGTAATTGGAAGTTCAAAATTCCTAGTGTGAAAGATTTAGATATGCCCCTTACTGCAACAGTATGCACATACATTTTGTATATATATCCATATCTCTATTATAACTTTATATATAGTGTGACAATTACATTTTATTTCCTTTTCTTCTACATATGAGGAGTGATGTGTGGGAGAACTTCCTTGTATGAATCTGTGGAAATTAATAGAAGTGCTCAGTAAAATGAATTACGTGGATGAAGTGAACAAACAGCATATTAGTTAAAATTCACATCTGAAAGTAAATTGAGAGATCATGCAAACACCAGGGAGAACAGAGGAAAATGCATCTGGCATAGATAAGATAGTATTTAAAGCTAGGACTATATATTAGGATTAAAAAAATAAAATATAAAACAGGGAAAATTACAGTCACTGGTAAAGGTGACTGTAGGAATTGAATATGACCAAAATCCAGTAAACATTGAATTGAATTAACTTGACCTGACTGGAATAAAATAGAATAGAATAGAACAGAGCAGAAGAGTTCAGACCTTCAAAGATCATTGAGTCAAACAGCCTGACCACTTCGGGACTAACCAAAAGCACGTCAATGAGGCCATTGTCCAGATACGTCTTGAAAACTGACACATGTGGGGCGTCAACCACCTGCTCCGGTGTTTGATCACCCTCAGGAGAAATAAATTTTTCCTATTGTCCAATTTGAACCATTCCTAGCGCACCTTTGTGCCACTCCTGTGAGTCCTGTCAATGAGGAGCAGAGGCCTGCACCTCCCTCTCTGCTTCCCCTCCTCAGGAAGTTACAGAGGTCCAAGAAGTTGCCACCTGGACTTCCTTTTATCCAAACTGGACAACCCAGGTGTCCTCAGCCTCACCTCATAGGCCATGCCTGCTAGCATCCTATGCCTGCCAGCCCTTTTACCAGCTTTGTTGCCCTCTTCTGGACAAATCCTCATACCTTATGTCCTTTACATATTTACATATTGTGGAGCCCAGACCTGCATGCAATATTCAAGGTGAGGCCAGACCAACACTAGATGTAATGGGAGCATCACCACTTTTGACTGGCTGGGGATGCTGCGTTTAATGCACCCCACAGTGTGATTTGCCCTCATGGCTGCCAGGGCACGATGCTGGCCATGCTAAGCCTGCTGTCACCAGCATCCACAGATCTCTTTCTGCTGAGCTGCTCTCCTGCCATTCATCTCCCAGTCTGCCTGTGTCTGGCATTGCTCCATCCAAGGTGCAGAATGCAGCATTTACTTTTGTTGAACTTCATGCCGTTGCTTTAACCCAATGGGGATTAGAGATCTTCATTGTACTAAGTGTAGAGCATATTAAATGAAAGTGGAATGTGTCTGAAGAAATTATATTTTTTTGCTGTTACTCTTACTGTTGAACCGAATCATTTAGCGTATCTGTAAAATATTTTCATCAGTTTAGGGCAGCTCAGTAGCTAAAGATACAGAAGAACTGAAAACATTTCAGAAAACACGCAAAAAGAAATACAGCAGAAAAATTAATTTGCATGGTAAACTTATGGCACGTCAAAGGATATAGTTTGGAAGGTCTTTAGTGAATATTGAGATGATGTGTAAAAGGCTCATATATCAATGGGAGAGAGAAATAATACAATTATTTTCATGTCCTAAATAATTCACTGTAGGTTTTATTTATATACACAACATAAATACAAGAGGTAGATAATTTACAAGTCTGACATAGGTTCTGAAAACCAAGATTTTCCTGGATATTCCTACATACATCACTTTTCTGGTGCATTCTTCGGATACTGAGTTGTTTGGACCTAGAGTTACCGAGTATTTAATGGATCTTTGTTATGTCTTGTTCTTTAATGATGTGACTTCATAATCCCATTTATTTGGTTGAAGTTAAGAAAAGTCAAGATCTTAATTTTTCGTATTAATATTTATGATTTTCATTATGGTTTAACAATAATTATTAGAAATCCTGACATACACAGTCCTTCAGAAAATCTCTGTCAGGCAGTTTTATCACAAACTTAGAAAAAGTCAGATGGGATGAGCAGTTGGTACATGTGCTTTTGGGTGGGGCATGAAACTTTGTAATTCATGTTTCCTTCTCTCAGATCTTATATATACAAACTTTTTGTAGACTAATATTGCTAAGACAGTGATTTCTTCTCCTTAAATTCTCAGAAATGACTGTGGAGTTTGTGTTTGCCTCCTCAGTTGGGGAGTTCTTTTTTTTACTTGTAGCATTCATGTGAATGTGCTAATTATTTCACATGTATTGTGGTATCAAGTACTTTTTCCTTTATTTATCTTGCTTTTCAAGATTCTGTAGTATGCTGTCCAAAGGCCTTTTTTTTTTAATGTATCTTAGAATTTTTTAGGTTGATCAAATAATGTCCAAGTAAATTGTAATAGCACTAGAAACAAACAGTATTTTCAAGTGGAACATTGCTGGCAAAAAGCGTGTCATTGCTCACTGCAAGATTTTATTGGGTTTAAAGCAGTGATTCTGAAATGCCTGATGTTTTTGAGTAAATGTATTTTCCAGGTTAAAGGAGTTTGTGCTGTCTTGCTCCTGGAATGTAATATAACTAGAATTTTTCCTGGGTTGAAAGCTGAAGCATATTCAAGGAGGAGCTTGAATTATGTCTTATTATTTCTTCTACTTTACTTTTCACTGGTAATATGTCATGCCTTTTCTGGTGTGATGTCTTCTGTGTGGTTTGCTAAACATTTATTTTACATACAAGTGACTTTCTGTGCACAGTGGCAATGTGTGTGGGTTTTTTTTTGGTGTGGGTGGGGCAATATGTTTGCTGCTACTTTAAGCTGACATCTTCAGTATGGATACATGCAATAGCAAAATTACTATGAGAATTCCAGGTTCTTAATTCTGAAGCTATTGAGAAGTGATACCTGGTTCATGTCTTGCTACAGTGACTTCAGTAGTTGTTTGCATTCTCCTCTGACAGGTGTGTTACTTCCCTCATAGTACAGCAAGCAGTCTTAACTAAAACACTGAATTGAACTGAAGTATCTGGCACAGGCATGTGTTCTGTTTCTGCAATTCTTATTTGGAGGAAATAACCTCCATCAGGGAGTGATAACAAATATTTGTGGAGCAATAACTATATCTTAAACTGCTGCATCTGCCTTTTCCAGAGTTCACCTGTTAATGACATCAGTTTTTTTGTTTCAAACATCATGTATTTCTTACGGCCAGTTTTGTGTTCAGTTCATAACTGGTTAGTAATGATACCAATCCTGTGTTCTAAGAGGATGTGGAATCTGCTCTTAGTTCTCCATGGCATGTAAGTGTGTCCTGCGAGGCTGAGCAGAGCAAGTACCCTCTGTCCTGCTTCCTGCATGCAAAGTGGAGATAACAGCACTGGCCTCTGTTGTAAAAGGGCTTTGAGGCTGGCAGATGTATAAAAATGGAGTGTTTTATTATTACTGCATTTTCCCTCTGGTAATGTTAGCTTCTCTTTAAAAATACTGGCACTTGAAAATTCTGCATTACAGTGCTGCTGAATCACAGGGCTTTTTTAATAGCTCATCGTGTGGTATGGTAGCGAAAATGTTCTATGATTTAGAAAAGAAACATTCAGTGTTTATTTTCATTATTTTTGGTCCTGAACATTGCAATATTAAAAAAATCATAATTGCTTTTTGAACAAAAATGTGTTATCACTCTAGTGAATTAACTTTTCTTTGAAGTTTTTACAAAGTACAAAAAACATGCCTAAAATAAATAATGATTTTTGGGCAGGTGGAGAAATACAGCATGTGTTTCCATCACACAGAGAGGGAGAGAGAAGAAGGAAGGCAGGGAGTATATGTATATGCAATTCAGACTGTTGGAGTTGCAGTTGAAAACAGTCTTTTTTTCTGATGACCTAGAATGTTTTATTGTTTTGTAGTTATAATGCGTGGAAGTGTCACAAAACAGCTGAAAATTAGTCCAACATTTCTCAACTTTGTTGAGAAATAACGAGATGTAATTTTGTTTCTAAGCCATTTCCATGGGTTCCTGCCCTTATGTGTATGCTGGAATAATTGCTTTGTGGCAGTATACTTATATTTACACTTCTACACCTCGGACTTCTGAAGGACTGTGTTTGGATAAAACTTGTTATAGACATCTTCATCTACATAAGTGTGAATCCTCATTAGACAATTATTTTTCTAATCAGTTATAAAGTTACTATCTGTCAGATAAAGTTACCTGCATTCCTTCTTCATCTCATAACTGTTACCTGAGGGTCATGACCAACTGCACCAAGTCATACCCATTACTGAGCTGGTGGCCCGTATGACGTTGATCAAGGTTCAGATTTATAGAGCAAATATTTAGGAATTATTCAGTGCAGACGTTATACACTTGACAGATTTATAATGGTAATGCAGACTGATGGCTAGACTGATTGTGCAAATATTTTCTAAACTGAAGTATTGTATGGTCCCTTACTTCAGTTACTGATTTATTTTTCCATGAAGTACACTGACTTTTTATGGCAATATTTCAGCATACCTTCTAATCTTAAAATCATCTTGCCTCCTAAACAAGAACACAAGGGTTGTTTTTTTGTTGTTGTTTTTGGTTTTGTCTTTTTTTTTTTTTTTTTTTTACTTTGGCTAGGTCGAGAGAAAACAGTTGATCTTTTAAAAACAACTTTTATTTACATAGCAAACTATATTTCATAAGATTTGTTGAGCAAAATTGTATTCGCTGTGTCCCTCTGTCCCTCCTAAGAGATTCTTTTCACCATTTTTAAGAATTTGATACTTACACTTGACTGCAGTATTGCAATTAGGTAGAAAAGCCATTGCAGAGAAGGCATGATTGAAAGGGTTCCAGTGCTATATGGTATGTGAAAGTTTCCAAATCAAAAGGTATTCTTTAGAAGTACGTGAGAGCAAAAAACATAGAGAATAAATTATGATTCAATGATAATGAAATTTAACAGCAATTATTGTTTCCAATTTATAGATTATAACTCTTGTATCTCAGGTAATATATAAGCAGTTTAAATGTGCATGCAAGTAGCACTTTTTGGCTGTTTTACAGTGGGCCTTACCTATAGAAAGGAGAGTGGGATATTTATGGTGTAGCATAACTTGTAAAATATGCATGAAAAAGATAAAAAAATAAAAATAAAAATTATTAGCTTCAAAGGTATATCAACTTGAATAAAAATGTCTTTCATTTTCCTCTTGTGCTACATGACAAAACCAAGGAATATAATGAATAAATATATTTCCTTAATTAATGTATATTGTAAATTCAATTTTTTTCCTTAGACTTATAATTTTTTTTTTTTTTTTTTTTTTTTTTTTACAAATACAGTCTTCAGAACAAAGTTCTTTTTTTGTCTTATGTAAGTGATAAAATTAAACTGTTGTTCTTCTAACACAGTTTTGGAACATTTATTTCTTATTTAAGCATTCCTTATTTAAGCTCAATGTTCTGCAATGTTTAAGAAATGAAATTAAGTGTTTTGAATGTGCAGAACATTAAATCAGTCTATGGGAATATAGTATCTTCTGTACCTCTTCAATGATTTTCCAATTTTTTAAACCATGTATGATTAATATTTCACAAACATATTATATCACAAAAATATGTATCAGTTACTTCAGTTTACTCTTAACTCAAAATTAATGTATGTGCCTTTTTAAAAAATAGTTTATAGATTCCATTGCCATAATAGTAAAAAGAATATAATTTACATTCTTTTTCTGGTTGCTATTTTTTATTTTTTGTAATCATACATTTCCTTTGGAGGGCTTAAATCAGAGAGCACTTTATTCCCTGAAGGCATATATACACAGAGAGAGTCAAGAAAATTAAGCTTAATTAGCAAAAGATGTGAATTTAAAGTTCATTAAGTCCTTATAAGCATTTTCCTTCAGAAATAATTTGGCTTTAGATTGATCTTATATGAATTATTTTACTTTTAAGGAAGTATTATATGCACAGGAATTGGGAGAAGGAGTGTGTGTGTGGGGAGGGGGATTTAAAATCTCATTATATTTGCAGGTCCTTACAGCTAAATACAACAGTTGATAACACCCTCTGTGGAAAACTACCTGTGATCCAAGTGGTAACTGTAATTTTTACTATCCAGAACTTGATCCTAAACTTTCCTGGTCGCAAATCAGGCATTCTCTCTCTCCCCCTAACAGTTTTCAAATGCTTTAGTTTCTTGATTCCACATATATTAATTGAGTATTATGAACAAACATTCTAGCACAGAAATGGTATGATAACCTCTGAGTCTTTTAAGTATATTGACTTCCATAAAATTTCAATTAATCCAACCAGCAAAAGTGTTGTAAAAAAGCACCTTTGTAATTTAAGATATGTGACCCATAAGTAGTGTTATATTTCTTAAAAGCAAAAGTTTTTTTGTTTTAGTTTTTTTTTAAAGAATGTCTTTTTAAAACAACTGAAGCTCTGTTTTTGAAACTTCCTTTGCCCCAAACCATTTTGTCATATAAGTTGTTCTTTTGCATTTGTCATTCAATAATTTCCTTTCTATAAATTTTCATGGGCAGTCTCCTCATAAAACCTTTACGTACTGGGCTGTCAATTCTTTGCAATTAGTGCGACTGAGAGGAGGGAGCCAACATCCTGTTCCCTCCTAATCACATTTGTCTAACTAGACTCCTTCTGAAATTTAAAT
Organism: Anas acuta; assembly: GCF_963932015.1. NCBI lineage: Eukaryota > Metazoa > Chordata > Aves > Anseriformes > Anatidae > Anas > Anas acuta. The sequence goes on along the minus strand of NC_089017.1, from coordinate 54,469,522 downwards.
GCTATTACGCTACCTTATTCAATTTTAGCACACAGTTTTTCCTGAGTCAATATTCAGTAATTTCAGTATGGCTGTGTATATGTGTAGCAAACAGTTTGTGTAACTCTTCCTCTTTTCTGTTAATTCTTTCACTTTATTTTTTCATTTCACATTTTTAAGGCTTCTGTCTGTTATTTGTATTGTCTGTTTTATTGTCACAATGAATATTCATTTTTCAGGCAAAAGATTTTGTGTGCTGGAGTGAAGCTTAAATTTTGCTCATGCTGAGCATTCTTTGTAGAGGTATAGAATTAAGAGTTGGAGAAGAGTGTGAATATTTGTAAATAATGGCCCTAAAATTGCATGAGAAAATGGTATTGCTGCATGATTGAGGGGAAAGAAAAAAAAAAAAGGAAAAAAAAAAGCCTTTATTCATCCTGGTGCCCTAAGACTGACTATTCAATTAACAGAATATCTTTTTCCATGCAAAAATGCTGAATAAAAGTATGCTGTATTAATCTCAAGATTTATGCATGCAAGATTCCAATGTCCCTGCTGTCCAAATGTCTGCTTCAGAGAGGTTATTATTTTTTTTTTATATCAAACTAGTTTTAGATGTGAGGGTTAGAGGTATTATATAAAGCTTATGTAATTGTTCTTGCTAATTGTTTATAAAGCTGTAAAGAATTCGGCACTGTAGCATTGAACCCTTACAAATAGCTTTTCAGATAAAATATAATATAGGGTATTTGGAATTAAAGTATCCTCACCCCACACCTTTGTTTTTGTTGTTGTTGTTTAAACAAGTCAGGTGAATATAAACAACAATTGCCTGACTGGCAATTGGATGTTGGTACCTGTGATTTAAGTATGTCCAGGAGTATTCTCTTCATCTGTTGTGATCAGTGCCAAATCATTTCAGGAGGTCCAGTGCTTAAGGGAGTGTGTGTCCTGTTCTGCACCCCTTGAAAACCATTCACTCATCTGAAATGGCAATAGTGAGGTTGACAGCTTATACCTGAAGACTTTGTATCCACCTGAAACAGTCTCTTTGTACTACTAAGATAGCAAATTTGCTGCTGAAAACCTTAGCAAGATCTGCTAAGGTTTACTGGATTGAGTATATTGTGCCTAATAAAAAGTAGAATTAACTTACCAAGTAGGTCAAGTGTGAGGTAGATTTTTTTAAATGAATGAATATGATGGTAAAATAGGCAAGTGATGGTTGAGTTACTGTATATTGAATATAATGGTAGACCATCATTAATGTGAAAGTAAAAAACAGTGAGGGAATGATCATTCTCCTGTGACAGTGAAAGCTAAAATCTACTTGTGAAACCCTAATAATTTGGTCACTGACTAGTACTTGGATTTCAATGTAGCTTTTGAGTCTACCGATGAATTCTTTCTATTGCATTTGTCATTACCTAAGCTGGGTAAGAATTATGTTGTCTGAAATAAGGCATATTTTAGTTAAGAGTGCTGTTTTTCTCAAAGGCAAGATTCTCAACTTTTCTTTGAGGACTCCTGGTAAATATTTTTTAATGTCATACAGCATATCCATTGTTCAATTGTCTGTTACATTTATTTCCTAGGGTGAAAAATCTGTTGCCCCATGTAAATTGTTATATAGATACTTCGGTGAACCAGTGTTTAGTAGGTTTGACTTTGATTCCCATTTCCATAACAAACTGTAAATGTGATAATAATCAATGTATTTGTGCCATGTTTCTCCATTTTATAAATAGGGGATAAGGCATTAGATCATCTTAAAGCAACATAAACATAGATAATACAAAAATTAATAGCATGGGAACATATTGAACATTTCATCATTGCAGGAATCTTATAAATCTGTCTTTAGCAAAGTTGTCTTGCTGCAGAGATATACACATAACATTATTCTTTAGAACTCTTGGCTTCCTTGGAATTGGGATAGTTGGTCCTAATACATTTTGTGCAAAAACACAATGGGAAAGCAGAAACAAGCTGTTCCAATATGTTGATATTTATAGATCCCACATCTTAAGTGGAGAAATCTTCTACATATTGCTGCTGATATATGAAACACAATTGTGATGATCTTTCAGAGTTTGTCCATGCAGTTTATTTGAAAACTGTAGTAATAGAATGATTTCTGCATTTCAGGAAGCACATTTTAGAAAGGAATCATTAATTCACGTTATTAAAACTGCACATAGGGCTTCAGTGTGTCATAGGCATTGACCATGTCATTGGCAACATGGTACAAAGGCTGAATTATCTAATATGAATAGCTTTGGAAAGGTGAGGAAAGTTGCTCTAAACATTCCCTTCTTCTTGTAACATATGGAAAAATCAGGGTTGGTTGTGAGCTTTTTTTGGGGTGCACAGAAGATTGAGTGTACCCTCAGTAAATTTGCAGATGACACCAAGCTGGGGGCAAGTTGATCTGACAGAGGGTAGGAAGGTCCTGCAGAGGGACCTGGGCAGGTTAAGAAAGAGGCTAATGGGATGAGGTTCAATGTGGCTAAGTGATGAGTCCTGCACTTTGGCCACAACAAACCCATGTAGTGCTACAGGCTTGGGACAGAGTGGTTGGAAAGCTGTGCAGAGGAGAAGGGTCTGAGGGTGTTGGTTGACCACCTGAACATGAGCCAGCAGTATTGGCCAAGAAGGCCAATGGCATCCTGGCTTGTATTGGGAATGGTGTAGTCAGCAGGAGCAGGGAGGCGATAGTGAGGCCACACCTCGAGTACTGTGTTCAGCTTTGGGCCCCTCGCTACAAGAAGGACATCAAGGCCTTGGAGTGTGTCCAGAGAATAGCTACAAACCTGGTGAAGGGCTTGGAAAACAGGTCCTGTGAGGAGCGGCTGAGGGAGCTGGGGTTGTTTAGTTTGGAGAAGAGGAGGCTCAGGGGAGACCTCACTGCTCTCTACAACCTGAAAGGAAGGTGTGGGGAGCTGGGGGTGAGTCTCTTATTGCAGATAACTAGCGGTAGGACTAGAGTGCATAGCCTCAAGTTGTGCCACGGGAGGCTTAGGTTGGAAATGAGGAGACATTTCTTCTCAGAAATGGTGGTTAGACATTGGAACGGGTTGCCTAGGGAGGTGGTGGAGTCACCCTCCCTGGGGGTGTCTATAGAAGGGTTGGATGTGGTACTTAGGGACATGGTTTAGCGGGTAATATTGGTGGAAAGGCTTGGACCAGATGATCTTGGAGGCCTTTTCGAACCTTAACAATTCTGTGATTCTACGGTTCTTAGATAACTCTTCCAAGATTCCTGTTAGAGCAGTATGTATGAAATACACGGGCTGCAAGATCTGTTTGTTCTACCAACACATTATCAGCCATTTGCTTCTTTCCTTATCAGCAAATAAGAAATAGAAGTGCAATGGGATTACAACAACAAACTCATTGCTACATTTTAGTAATAGGAATACTCTTCTCTATTTCCTCAAGAAATACCCTTCAATTATCTCTCAGAGGTCAGGTTGCATAATTTTATGGTTGTTCGGCAGAATTATTAGAAGCAATATGTGTTTTTTCTTCAACTTTTAGATTGAAGAATGTTCAAACGTTCTGGAACAAAACACCAGAACAACAGTTTATGTGGAAGACTACCTACATTCAAAGTCATCTTTTCATCTTTTTTTCTTTTTCTTTTCCTTTTTTTTTTTCCTTTAATACATTGACTTAATAATTAACTACTGAAGTGGACTGGTTACATGATCTCAGTTGTACGCCTTTATTTAATCAACTCCTTAGTGACTTAAATCACTGAATAGGATTATTTTCTCTCTCTTACAGGGAAGGTAAATTTAATTAAGTGTCAGTATTACCTAATGCAATTATTTTTTTCCAGAGTATAACAGAGATTATTTCAGAGAGCTTAAAAAGCAAACACCACTTGGAGGTTATTATGATTAAACTGATCCATTGTTTGAGGATGCTGCAGAAATCATTATAAATTTCCTTCTATGAATCCATAGCTCATAAAAGTAGTAAGAGGGTTTTGTTTGCTTTTGAAGGAGATTATAATGATTAACAATAGTAATAAATCAGGTTAATCAGCACATAAATCTTAAATCATCCTGTTCTGCAACTCCAAATTTTGTTACTTGGAGTATCAAAGTTATTATTGATGGCTGTACAGGTAAGACTACAGTAGAAATGCTGTATTTTCCCAGGAGCTTGTGATATTTATGCAGTTTGAAAGCCGTAGACTCTCAAATCTTTAATTACATGTGTTTGAGTATATGAGCATGAATGTGCAGTCTTGTCTTTCTTCTCTGACCTTTTTTTCTTATAATTAAGTGAATTGGTATGCCACCTTGGCATCTTACACTCTATATAGTTAAAATGAGGAAGGCCTAGGCCTCTATTGCGTATGGATTGGACCATGCACGAGAGATTCTTGGTGTTATGGAGTGACTGAGAGCCTGCCTGAATTCCAAATTTGAGTATAGATTTCAGATGGCTTAAATTGCATTATATTATCTCCAATATCATTCCTTTTATTTTATTTATTTATACATTAGTTTCATCTTTCTTGACTAGCTTGCACATATTATACATGATTCCAAAAATTTTTAAAGTTTTTGTAACAGTTATGTATGCAAATAAGTTTCAGATTATTTCTTTCTATCATATTTGTCTCAATAGCTAAGAAATCTTTCCAGCTTGGATCTACGTCATATCACAGAACTGGATAATGAAACCGTGATGGAAATAGTAAAGAGATGCAAAAACCTTAATTCCCTCAATCTCTGTCTGAACTGGATCATTAATGACAGGTAACTTCATTATAGCATCTAAAACCAGTATAAAGCAAAATCAACCAGTTGTATTAGTTGATAATTCCTCATGGCTTGGGGGTTGGAGGACGTCAATAAAATCAAACAACTTTTTGAGTTGTTCTTGTTTGGTGTAGATAGATCATCTAAACCTATTTTATAGTATACTTGTATATTTAGAGAAGTTTACTTAAAATTGGGTGACAGCACTTGGTTGTTTGCTGTATGAGAATGTGGTCTTTATCATATGTGATTGAAATGTACATTTGTTATGAATCCTGTGTGTGGGCAGCATTTAAACAGATTTAAATACATCTGAACAGTAAAGCATTTTTAAGGAAATGTCTGTGTAGGGAAAAATAAACAGCTTGAGGGTTAAGTAGTCGAATTCATGTTTGTTTAAAAAGCATAAAGTCCTTCATCTTTTGGCAAATAAAACTGAATGAGACTGAAAGAATAACTGGGGTATTAGCATAAGCTTTTACTTTTGACCAGTATACCTGCCTTGAGGTGAACAGGAAAGAATTATTTGAATGACTGTTTCTTCCTGACTTTTTAAACATGCTCTCTTTCAATTCTTTAAGAATGTACTAAAGTGTAAATAAGCTTAGACTTTAATGAAAAGAGAATGTTCTAAAAATATTAATATAGAAATGTGTTGAATATGAAGTACCATTGAATATTTACTTCAGTTCCTTTTAGCTTCTAAGACTGTTGTGTTTTGTGTTTTTTTTTTGTTTGTTTGGGGGGGTGGGAGATAGGTCAGACCCTTACTTCACTTTAAAGTACTTAGCTCTTTCTGGCTATATGGCCTTATTTGCAGGAAAAGGCTACTCTATTGGAAAATTTTAGAATAATTCAGAAAAAAATACTAAGATGAAAAACATAAATTGTAGACAGTTGCTTTTAATATTTTAATTAGTTAAAAGTAAACCTTTCTGCATGAACATTTTGACAAGGAGAATCTGCTAAATATCATCCAAACTGATGCTTTTCAAGCTGTTCTTGAGATGAGTATTGAGCTAGAGTAAGAAATGTATCTTTTACATTTATATCTATATGCATATAACTCTAAAGCTTCATATAAAGTATAATTAGAATTAAGAAGCTTAACAAGAAAATGAAATTATTTCCAGCAATGCAGAAAAATCTGCTGTTGTAAACTTGTAGATAATTGACTTTTATCTCAGAAGTTCTTTCAGTTTTGCTTATTTCTGATCATATCTGTCAATACTTTTTCAAGATGTGGATGGTAACTAAAACTTGGCTAAAAATGTAAATTCAGTGATTTAAATTAACTTCTAGCTAAAAGTGAACAGAGAGAATTTAGAAATAATGAATGCCTTCATTAAATATTATGCAGTCATTTCGCAATTCAAGTATTTTTCCCATTTTAAAAGTGAGATGAAGCTCCAAATGCTAGTTTTAACTATATGAAGTCATTTCCCTTGCTCCCTACAAGCGATGAATTAAAAGATGCTGAAAACTATATAAAAGGAATGTAATATAACCACTGGGCTACATTTAATCAATGTAGACACCAGTTCAAGAGTATTATGAGCATACTTACTTTGAGGATATGAGTGATCATTCAGAAATTCACAGGACTATTCAGATGCTTACAAGATAAAAATCTAAGTTAGTTTAAACTTAATTAGTTTCTTTATGATTTAAGGCAAAGTGAATTTCATGTTTTTGTTTTTCATTTAATGGTAGGCCATGGCCCCTAGTCAGAGGGGATATCAAAGGAGATTCTACATCTTGATACCTTTGAGTAAACTTTTTATTCATCATTGTATCCAACACATATGAGATAATACCAATCTAAGATTTACCTGATTCATGGAAAGAGAATAGAATTAGTTTTCTATTTTTCACCTGCACATTATCAAGCCTGCTCATTTATGAGATCCAAGTAAATAAGTCTTTTATTTTTTACAAACTTAGTAAGACAAATTGGTTCTCCATAGCCTAACAGAGGGTTGTTGGTTTTATTATTATTGTTATTATTGTTTTATCCTGTTTTTTTGTTGTTGTTGTTTATTTTTCTTCAAAGCCATGGAAAACTATTTTCTTTCATTCCTTTGTGCAGAATTCTGACTGAAAGAATACCAGAAAGTTCTCATAAATACCTGTGTAGCTATTATCTATGAATTCTCTCTTAAAAGTAGCAGAACATTGGTAGATTTTACAGTAGAAGTAAATCGCTGATTTTAAAACTGTATTTTAGATTTTTTTATTGTTTCCAGAAATCCATAAAAATTCTTTTTGTAAGCAAGGCTGTGGCCCCAGAACATTTATAGGGCAATTAAAAAATAGTTTCTTTTTACCTAAAGCAAAAAATCTGTTCAGTTGAGGTAGTCTTGGCATATATTTTAAAATGTAAAGAAAATGGCTCTCCTGTAATGACTTGTAAAAAAAAAAAATGTCCTAAAAGTTGAGATTTCGAGATTTCAAAATGTCCGATTGGAGTAATCTAACATAATGATTTCTCTGGTAAGTATTATAGCTTCCTCAAAAGTTTTGTATACTAAATACATAAATACATATAATAAGGTATATATATACATATAATAAGGTATATATAGAATATGGAGTGTATATATATATATATATATATATATATATATGCTATATATACTAATTATACATTATAGCAATATTTCTGCTACTTCTTTCAAATATGAACAAACCCAAACTTGAAAATTCTTTTATTATGCAAGAGACCAGTCTTCAGGTCTTTGTACTGGAAGGGAGTACAAAAAAAGGAGTACAAAAGGGAGTACAAAAAAAGGGAGTACAAAAAAGGGAGTAGTACTTGATGATTCCTCTGAGGCTTGATTTTAAATAAACTTAACAATTTGAAGTTATCTTAATGGCTATTTTATTTGTACTATCAATTCCAGTGAAATCGAGAATAAAGGCCACAGGGTGTTGTTGTGGCAAATTTTTTGAGGCAATTTTTTTGGGGGTATACGATTTTCTCGTGGTTTCGGAAATACCTGATTTGTATTGTATTCGTAAGTGATCATAGAGCAAACATCACTTAATCTTTTGTGGGGGTGTGTGAATTTCATCACTGTGGACTTCAAGTTGCAATTCACTACAACTTCTATATTAGTTAATTCTCCAGGAAACAGACAAAAAAAAAAAAAAAGCAAAACAAAAAAACTATGCAGTAACTGAATTCTTTAGAGACTTTCTGCATGCTTAAGTCACCATTCTTACTAGAACTCTTCTGTAGTAATATTTGTACTGAAGATGCATACCAGCCCATTATTGTATTTATATTTTTTCTAATAAACCTCATGGTACAGAGAACATTGCAGATTTATTTTTTTTCTTCATAATTAAGGTAAGGAACTTTACCCAGAGCTGTAGTGAGACTTCTTGGTGCTGTAGCACTGCCAGTCATCCAGGATGAGGTTCTGCCTGCATAGCAATATTAATTACAGATTTTGCAGTCACAGAACAGCAATTTCCCAGCCATTCAAGAGCTTTGGTCCTTCCTCTGTAGGTCCCACCAAATGTTATTACAATAATGTCTCAATAGAGATGTATTTTCTCATGTAACTTATCACACTCTTAGTACAGGTTACTTGTTAGCAGATGGGGAGATCTGTGGAACATCTGTAGGTTAATGAGAGTAATGGTTGTGACTTGGAGGCAGATATACAGTATCTGCAGCAAGTAATGTTTGTTGGTGCCCTTGTAGTAACATTATTTACTGCTAATAGACTGCTAATTAATGATGTTGAGGAAGGTATTATGTGCACCTCCATGAGTTTTGAATACAGATGTCCTAGATTTGCTCTTATCATACCAATTCTGTGAAATCTGCTGTCTTCTGTGATGCTTCCATGAAATATTGCTGTAGATAAACCAGAGTAAATGGCATAATGGTACAGCCTCCCTATACTAGTTAAGACTGGTTGGTGAGGTTTCTGTTCAGAGTCCAAAGTGTAGGAACTCAGAAGTAGTCTTTTGACAAGTTTAGTAGTAAGGAAATTCAGAGAAAAAATAGTAAATGTTTGGCAGCTGGGACATAAGCCTGGAAATTAAAGTGTGTGTGCAGCAGCATAGGCAGGAAAAATGAACATTTTCTTCTTTGAAGAGTCTCCATCTGCTTTCTTCAGCTGGGTCACTAAAACAGAATCATTTTCTCAGAACTGCGTATCGCATTTGTTGGCAGAGAGCATATGGGAATTTCTACACTGTTACTTAGCAGAGTAAATTACTAACATTGTCTTCTTTGTGCTACAGAAGTGTTTAAAAATTTTGTGTTGACTGCCTACATGTGTTCACATGAATTGATGAAGGCATAAAAAGACTTGGGAGCATCTGGTCTGATCTGGATGTGTGGTGGGTAGAGGACAAAATGCTGAAGATGGTCTGAGCAGGTGATCACTTACTAAGTTTGTCTCAAAGTCGCTGGTGTATGTGGATACCTCAACATTTCAACAAAATTAGCAGAGGCGAACATTGTAGTAATATTATTTACCCAGTAGTAATAAGACTGAGTAGTAGCTCAGTCTTTGCAGTATATTTTTTTACGAAATGCAGGTTTAGTAAATAGTAGAAATATTTTTCAGTGAAAACAAAATCTAAAAAGTCCTGAAAGTGTAAGTCTCCTCATGTTCGATGTGGAAATTATTTTAACAAAAATAAATTTAAACCACAAGTGTATAAAGTTTTTTGCTTGACTTTTTTTTGCACAAGAAAAATATGTTTTAATGTGTGGTGACTACAAATGCTAATACTGCATGTTAGTGTTCATCATTTTTGATCTGACTGAAATGGAAACATGCTTCAGGAGCACTGATACTTATTCCCATCATTTTGTATAACCTTGACTTGGGGGTAAAGAAGAGCCTTCCAGAAAAGTAACTGTACTTTTATATCGCATGATATATGCCATAAATCATTGAGGTGAATACTAGCATTTCTTAATTCTAATTTCATTTAATCTTTTAAGTGTTATCTGAAAGATGATCCGTTGAATATTTATCAGGTGTTTATAGCCAGGTAAATTAAAAACTTCTACTCCAAAAAAGTTATAAACTGTGCCACCAAGAAATTTAATTTTTAAGATAATTTATTCTTTTGAATGTCATACTTTTTATTTACTTATAAGAAAATTTGTTTCCCTTTATATAAGTGTTTTGTAAAATGCCTTGAGGCTTATTGTCAGGTTTTTCAGATTTCAAAATACAGTATTGAAGTTGAACAAAGAAAGATGATCAGCATACTTAGGTGAATTTTAGTTCTTGTGGCACTCCATCTGTTATACTGTGAGTCTAATAAAGATAAAACTAATTAATAAATTATTGAAAAGACTAAAATCTTCTTTAATGTTGCACTCTGTATGGGCAGAGATCTTAACATTTTAAAAATGTTTTTCTGAGATGAGTTCTGTTATCTCACTGTATACGTTCTGCATTGGTATTAACCTTGGAAACAGGTTTTTGAAAAAAAAAACCTTAGAAACTTGGTTTTGTGTTTAAATAGCATGTGCATTTATTAAAGATAACTTAGTATTTTAAAACCAGTGAATTTAAATTTTGAATTAAATATTATCTTTTCATCTAATACTTATTTTAATATTAAAATCTGATACTTTCTCAAATTTTGGAAGGTAACCTTTTAGCATTCTCCATGCTTGAATAGCAAACTTCAGTGCAGCACATATGCACTATGTTACATCTTAGTAACTCCTTGCCATTATTACATTGTTAGCCCTGCTGTGCCGTCGCAATGCTGTACTGAGATTTAAATAAAAAAATCTAATTTCTGCCAATTTAACCCATCTATAAGCTATAGTAAGCAAGGCTCTAGAAATGCAACTTCAGATACGTTGGTTTTGAGGTACACCATAGAGGCAGCTAAACTTTCTGTTTTAATCTTGTCTTGGCAAGATAGTAGAAGTTGAGAAAACCTCTTTTGCCCTTTTATTGATTCCTTGGTAAATTGTTATGAAAGCCATAACCAAAGAAGTCAGAGAAAGTACTGTGTGGAAGACATTATTATTGTTTTTACAGAGGGCAAACATTTCATCTGAACGGGTGAATTTGAAAATACAGTATTAAAGAAAATAGCATTTTGAAAAAAAAATTATATTTTTTGCGGATTCAGTCAGTAAAGATATTGAGATATATTACCATTTTCTAACCATAACGGGGGTAGGTTGCCTTTAAAACTTCATTCTAATTGGTGTAAGTATTAGAAGAAATATTGATTATCCATTTTCCCTCATTTTCCCTATTTGTATAATCTGATAAAAATGGAGGGCATCCCAATTAAACCAAGTAGTTTAGTAAACCAAACACATATCAAAATTTGTATCTTTAAATAGATACTCCTATTTTAAGATCAATATTTTTCAGTAGTGGAGTGGTTAAGTAGAAGGAGTTTGTTGTGGCATCAAGTCCCAGAACTCTGCCAAAGGGGAACCACTAAAATATTTACCAGGAATACATGAACATATCTAAGAAAAGGTGTCTTTCACTTGTTATATTGCTTTTTTTCTGCTGCTTGTTTTAGATATAATTGACAGATGACAGCAAAGAATGGTCTTGCTCATATTCCCTGTCTTCTGTGATCACCTCAGTTTAGGTATCTTACAATAGCTTTCACTTGAATAATGTCCAAAAGCATTGACTTTTATGAGTTTTTCTATACTGACATAATACCTGATACGACTCTGCTAAAATGCTTATTGTGGTTTCTTTAACCAAAATGTATGAAAAACTAAAAATAAAACTGTGTCTGATCAGCTATCTCTACTATTTAGTTCTGCTGTAAATAATTGCAGTTTCATTCTTGTGGTAGATTAGCCTTTTCTAACAGCCACTCACCTGCTCACTGAGTCTCCCTCCTCAACAGGACTGGAGGAGAAATCTAGGAAAGAAATAGAATTGGAAGGCTCATGGGCTGCGGTAAAGACAGGGAGATCACCTGTGTTTAATATTGAGGGCAAAACAGCATGGACTTAGGAAAAATAAACTGAATGTATTGCTAATTAAAATCACGTAGCGAGAAACAAAAAGACAAAAATTAAAACAAAACCTTTGCTGCCTATTTCTCAGGCTAAGTTTGCTCATTTGCTCCTTACTCCTCTACTACCCTGAGGAGTTCCGGGGGATAGTGAGGAAGATGGTAAAATCAGTACTCTTCCTTTTTCTGGTGTGGTCAACATCTCCTCTGCTCATGTGGAGACAAGGGCCACATTTAGAGCATCCATCTGCTCTGATGTGGGCTCCTCCACAGGCTGTGGTGTGAGTACTGTGCAGTGGAGCACTGCCACCTCCTCCTTCCCTGGCCTTGGTGTTCATGCTGCTGTTTGTGCCTCTCTTTTCCCACCACCTCTCTTCAACTGGTGCTAGTTTCGGTTGTTTTTGACCTTTCTTAAATGCATTCTGTGGAAACAGGGGCGCCCAGCCGTGCCCTGCAGTGAGGCTGCTGGAACTGGCTGTGTCCTCAGAGGGCAGCCCCAGCCTCGCCACAAGCAGCAGCCCTCTGCTGGCACCAGGGCACCCGCACCCAGAGCAGTGGTTTTCCTTGCACAACTAGTAAAAAGTTGCCAAAGGTCAGGGTTCCTAATCAAGTAAAATATGAAGTTGCATGATGCTTTTTACTATGATTATCCAGGCAGATACTCTGTAATATTTCATCACAGCATTAAGATAATGTTGATGCTGCAGTCTTTCCATTGGTAAACATGTGAGTTACCACTCATGCCTTATTACAGTAAGGTATTATCTTGCATAATTTAGTTTTAGCCTGCATTATGCAATCCTTTGTGATAATGGCATCGGGCTATGTTCAGTAATGCAAGATGAAATTCCCACTAAAGTTAGCAGTGGCCACACATTTGTGCCATTCTGTATAACCTTGCTTTAAATGTTGTGTTACTTTTCAATCCGGTCTGCAAATGGCTTGAAAACTATTTGGGGCATGGTTCAACACACGTCTCAGCAATAACCCCAAAATCACAGTGCTTATGAAGGTTTGCACTCGTCTCGGCTTCTAGTTAAAATCCCTGAACACACTTTAAAACAACTTCTGAGAACAGGTCCCTTGGTATTGCTATCAAAGAAAAGACTTCTTACAAGCATTTGATTACAATCATTCTCATACTGTCTTTAAGTTTAAGTTTAAGAAATTATAAAAGTTAAAATGCATTTGCTTATTTGAGCATAACTGCAAATTTGTTTTTAGCCTGCCAGTTCTTCTTCTGCCTATAACTTGTCTGGTGGAAATGAACGTTATCTTAAGGAGTAAAAGTTTCAAGCTATTGTCATGATTTGCCACCATTTTATTTTTCTTTATGTACATGAGAAGTGGGGGAAATAGTCCTCTGTGTTCACACTACTGAAGTGTATGATAAATGAAGCTCTGTAAATAGTGAAAATATGAGGAGGGTGATTAAGTCTGACAATTTTCATGCAAGAAACTTGAGATGATAAATACCTCCTGTAATTAGTTATTAATTTTGTGCAAGAGACTTAACATCAGCCTAAACAATTTTATGAATTGTGGCATATAAAAAGTTTTGGAAGATAGGTATACATGTGTTAAGCCAGGGAAGAAACTGCTTAGACTTGATTGTTAATAATGAGAAATGGCAGACTTGACACAAATGTGGCTTGACTATTTTCTATATGACATTCCTTACAGAAATTAAGAAAGTGCAATATTCCCTGAAGGCACAGAATTGACAGTGTGTTATAAATCTGAGTCCTTAGTGCATCATGAAAACTGATAGACTTTATATATATTTCATTTTCTACAGACAAAATATTTGCAGTGGTATAATTTGAGTAGTACGGGAAAAATAAAAAATCCAACTTACTGATGCTCAGAAGAGAAGATGTAGTCCTTATTGCAGTTACTGCTGCATTCTGAGAATACAACCAACAATTCACCAGGCAATCACAACAGACACAGTACGTGAAAAAAAAAAGAGAGAAAAGGGATGACTGTCATAATGATTTACTGCTGTGACTATATTTCTTAGAGTTTGTCAGTATATCCATTATAAATACCACCTGAAAGGTGCATAACCATCTTCTAAATTTGCTTCAGGGTGTTGCTTGCTGCATGGGTTATAAGCTCAAAATTAAAAGAATTTTATATTTTTTAATATATATATAGTTTTTTGGTAGATGAATGTAAGAGCTATGTTATTGGTGGGAACGTGACAAAATATAAACAGGAAATGAGTCATGCTAAATGCCTTCAATCTGATCAGTTTAACTCAGTGATCACCCCTTTTTCTTTTGTTAGAAACAAAGAAGGCTGATTTATGCTGATTTTTCTGTGATTTTAAATGTAGTTGTCAATGATATCTTTGTGTGTTTGGAATTCAAGATGAACTAACAAGCAGTGAATTGTGAAGAATTTGCAGTAATGGAGATGAGAAATTAATGTACATTTGAAAAGTCATAGTAAGCTTGAAGAGAAAGGTGATGATGATGCAATTGAACTTGAGGGGATGGAATGAATGAGTGAGTGGTTCTATAAGTGGGTGGCAGTAGTATTGTAATGAGGAAAACAAGTACTAACATAACTTTTTAAAGTATTTCTGATGAAAATCCCTTCTGTATTTAACTGTTTAGTTTTACATATCTGCTTTTGCTTTTCTCGATCCTTTTAGTTCTTTACAGTAGAACTCCCGTTTCCATTCTGGAAAGAGATCATGTTATCTCTTGAGACGTTGTTATAGCTACTTGGATTTACCAAGACCTACCAGGTTGTTACTAGTAAAGACTATTTTTCTAGCTCTGTGATGAAGCATATGGATCTCTAGAGTAAAGGAGAAGTTCTCCTAATAAAAAGAGAAATATATTCTGGAGGAACCCTATTACCAGGAGTGGTAATACGGTAAATCCTAGCTTCTTTCTTAAATTTCCCAGCCAGAAGGAAAGAAAGGCACCATAAACAATTAACCTACTTGGGAAGCTGCTCAAATTGTATGGCTAGTTTACAAAAGAGTTTACAAATATAGCATAAGTAAAATAAATTGATTTTTCTTCTATTCATTTTTGGAACAATATTCTTCACAAATATAAGTGACAAGTTATTAATCACAAAATATTTTAATTCCATTCCCATATACATACCATTCTCCTTTGGTACTTTTAAATGAAAGTTCTATAGACGTCAGGAGAACAAGAACTCATACATAATATATCTGACATCTCACCAAAAAAGTCTTTACACATGGTTTCTGAGTGTAGTGAAATTAAAATTTTGTAACAGTTTTATATATATATAAATTTTCCATTTTATTTATCTCTAGTTGTGTTTTCTTTCACAGTGTATATATTTTAAATTTCATGCTTTTGTTTCTTTGTGTGTTGTTTTTTTTTCATATTTTTATTGTATACACATGTACATATACAATGTAACGTGTATGTGACAAAACTTTGAACATATGTTTTCTGGGTGTGATTTTTTGCATTTGTGTAGTTTTCTAAAAGTCTTAAAGGAATGCGTCATAATTCATGAGTTTAAAAATAGTTATTGTATAGAATGGGAAAAAATGCATTTCTTATAAACACTTTTGTTACAAATGAAATCAGCTTTCTGCCAGAATCTTTGTAGTTCTGATTCTGTTCTGGTGGATGCATGTTCTGGTGGATGCATTGTTTCTGTGTAATGTAAACCAAAAATCTGTTATATGTAGGTATATTTCGTAAAACAGAAGTTAAGGCTAAATATTCTACTTATATTTAGGTAAATCTAGGTAAAAGTTATAGTTAAGTCTCTAAGGCACTACAGTGTGTTTTTTTCAGGAGTAACAAATCAGACAGTAGCAAGTTCTTTTTTAGTTGACTCCACACTATATTGCAGCCTCAGACCTTCCGTTGAGCTAGGCATGATAAACTCTGAGTCTGAGGCTGGGTGCAGCATCTAAAAAGCCTGGTTGTAAGAAAAATACAGCCTTTTGCTACTTGTGGTCCCTGCGCAATGCAGGGAATAGAACAGAGTAGAAAGGCTGATTTTGCTAGTCAAAACAAATTATTAAACAATTTGAAATTCTGTTTATAAAACTAAATCTCAGACTCATAGATGTACAGTGGAGTACCTATTAGTTTTTCTGCTCTTCTCCGATTCTTTCCTGCCACTACTACTGTTAGCTATACTATATTAAGAGTTGTGCACTGCAGCAAATACATGACGCTAAGCTCCTCAAAAGTCCTTTCAATGTTAATGAAGTTGCACAGATTATCCCAACTCCAAAAAAAAACACAAAGGTTTTAAAAAGTAAAAAACAGAACATACTGGAATTGCAAAAATACTGATATTAATCTGATTTTGACAGAATGCTAACAGGAGACAAAAGGACTACTTTTATAATTCTCAGTTATACTGTGGGTAAAGCAATATACAATGCATTCATTCAGATTTATTTTCAGCATATTTGTAAATCATGTTGTTTGAACTCAGTTTTGTATGTTTTTGGTTACCGTGACTAAGATACCTGTGTGCATAGTTAGGGTAAAATGCACTCCTGAAGTACTTATTTCCTTACCGAAATCTCTTCAGGTAAATTTACTTGCAGAGTCTACAATAGTTTGTAGAAGTGGATATTCCATCTTGGCATCTATCTGTAAACAAGGCATGACAATAAGCTTGCTAAACTGAACAGTGTATTCCTGAACAAGGCCTTTCAGGTGGCACTCAAATAATCATGCAGACTTTAGATATTGGAAGCACTTTCCTACTGTGAATAAAGTACTTAAAGCAGAAAGTCTTGCCTGCAGAATTTTATAGCTCTATTTTTTTTATTGACTATGTGTTTCTCTTGGTAGATAGTTTTCAGTGGTTTCTTTTCTACAATCTTATTACAGGGGTTCTGATTATTTTTAGTAACCCTTTGAATTTTGACATGTAGACTATATTGAAAGAATATGCTTTCCCAGGTATTTGATGTGGGCTAGATGCTTTGTTATTTTTTTCATTTTAAAGGCTACAGAAACACTGAAAAAATGATTTGGTTGAAAGTTCACAGAGTTAATGGTGTATTATGAATATTCTTGTTTAACCTGGCAGACAACTAAACACCACATAGGCATTCACTCACTCTCCCCACAGTAGGATGGGGTAGAGAATCAAAAAGAAAATTGCAAGAACTCATGGGTTGAGACAAGAACAGCTTAGTAAGAGGGAAAGGAAAGGGAAAAGGTAAAGAATAAAAAGAATAAACAAAGCAAGTGGTGCACAGTGCAGATGTTCACCACCAGCTGACTGATGTGGATCTGGTCCCTAACCAATGGAGGTCCCCCTGACCAGCTCCCCCTGGTTTTATTTCTGAGCATGGTGCCACATGGTGCAGGACATCCCTTTGGTCAGCTTGGGCCACCTGTCCTGGCTGTGTCCCCTCCCAGCTCCTGGTGCACCCCCAGCCTCCTCGCTGGTGGGGTAGCACCAGAAGCTGAAAAGTCCATGGCTCTGGGCAAGCACTGCTCAGTAACAACTGAAACATTGGTGTGTTATCAACATTATTCTCATCCTAAATCCAAAACATAGCACCACAACAGCTACTAGGAAGAAAATTAAATCTGTCACAGCTGAAACCAGGACATGTGCTTACAGATATATGACTCAATTTGCTAAAACAAGTTTATATAGACAGAGTGAATCTGTAGTCACTTAGAGTGTTCCCATATAAGCACCTGTAAATTCAATTTCTGGGTTCTAACAATGTTTAAAGAAATTAAAATTGTGCTTTTAGCTAATAGTACGAAAATAAAAGCGATCATTTAATCTTTCAAGAAAGTGTTCAAGAAAATTTAAGAAAGTTCCCTAATTTGTATTGTAAACTGCACTCTTATTTCTACTTTCAGACATACCAATTAAATATTGGTCAGCTGATTTTGGCTTAGAAATTTGTGTCATACTTTTACCTTTTCAGCGCGGGAAAAGTGTATGTGCAAGCTTTCATCCATTAGGTGTCTTCTGGCATGGGAGACAGTGGCAGGAATTTAGAATGAAACTAAATTTCCTGGGTCCACTCCCCTGGGGCAACCAAACGGGAAGGAAACTACATTCTGTGCAACATACTTGCTTAGCGCTCTTCTTTTGGACCATTTTTGTGCCTATTGCTTGGGACTGACTGTGAGGGACATTTTATGTAATAGTAGCTCAGAAATTTCATATTACCTTCAACCCTCAGTTCAAAGATGAACCACAAAATATGTTTTGTTCTCATAGCCTGTAACCTTCCTGGACAATGTAATTTTTTTGTTTGTTTGTTTTGTTTTGTTTTTGTTGTTGTTTTTACTTATTTATTTATTTATTTATTTTAAATTAAGTATTCACAGTTCAAGAGAAAGAAATTGAAATAAAAATACAAGTAAAAATAGGTAATATCTAGTAATATTTTACTTGTCCAAGCACTACTTGGAAATGAAGACTTTTCTCTTTAGATAGATGTACTTCTACCTAAACTTCAAATCATCCTGTTCGCAATATGAGCTAATCATTTTATGAGTTAGTATTACTGTGGATTTGCTTAGATATGTAAAATATTAAGTGAAATGTCAATTTTTAAAATAAGCATTTCAGAAAATTTTCAGTAGCACGCTTATGGTTTTTGTCTAAAGCAAAATGATCTGATTCATTGCTTTCCTGCATAGTACACACCTCTCTCTAAGATGTTTGTTGACAGTCAGTATTGTCAAATATTTGCTGAGTAAAGTTTATGAAAGAGTATCCTGTGTAACCATGACCTAATGGTGGTATTTTAATATACTTCTTAGTAATGAATCTGAATATCTGAATACCTGTGCTTTATGAAATAAATAATGTGAAGTGATGAAAATAATAGTTACTTTATAAAAGTAGTACAAAAGTTAGTGCTTACATTTTCACTGTTATTTCTATTTTTTGTTAAAATACCAATTATTAAACATAGAAACTAGAGTTAATTATATATTAACAAAAATATGTGTGAGTTGATCTCTGATCTGTTCTAAACACCTAAATCCAACAAATATAAAAACAAACAAACAAACAAACACTAATACACAGCAGTAATGCCTTATAAGCAAGGCGTTTATGTACTTTATATACTGGCCATTGCTTGTCACAATTAGTTTCTTTCAGCAGATGCCTCAAAAATAGTGGTATTGAATAGACACTTGTATCAAATAACTTACATTATAGTAAGCCGTGGGGTTATATAAAGATGTATCTGTATGCAAGTGAAATTAGATTGTTCAACTGCACCTTAAAAGAGCTGCAGTAAAAGTGTAACTTTTTAGGTACTTTGGAAGACCACCAGCTCTCAGATTACAGTATCTTAAAATCCACTCTTGGTATAGTTAAGATAAGTAACCCCGCTGTATTCTTCAAGTTAAAAAGTACTGTTTCAATAGCAATGTATTTGTAAATGTCCTAGACAAAAGAGTTTCAGAAAAAGCTCTCAATTTTTTGAAACAGTATTTTTCAACAAATACATGTAACATGAAATACTCTTACAAAATACCTCCAGAATGTGATTTAAACCATTTTATTTTCTCATATTGTGGAAGTATAAATGATGGTTTATAATTTGTGTCCTAATTTATTTCTCTTATTAAGTAATCTTTTAATGTTTCCTGAAATTTCAGGAAGGTATTTTGAACTGAAATTACATATGGTATGAATATAATATCCATGTATCCTTATACAGATATGCATATGTATGTATACATATACATATAGACATGCATATATGTTATATGGAATTTGTTAAGGAACTGCATAGTGATTTTTTTGTACAAAATTTTCCATAAAGACAGTATGTTGTAAACCCAGGAGGAGAGTTTTTACTGACAAACAGGCAATGGCAAGACTTTTAAAGAAACACATCAAAATCAAAGAATATTCTAGAAATTTTAGATAAATGCTAACAATATCGTTTATCATTTAATCCATTTTATGGAATTATTCTCACACTTAGAAAACTGATATAATTTCCCCACTCTTATAGTAACATCACTTTCTAAAACAGGATTAAAATCCTAATTACACGTTTCAGAATAAATTCATTTCAATCTTGTTTTGACAGCTACATTGCAAATAGCTATCCTTGTGTATCATATGAAGTAATCCCTTCCTAAATTATGATACTTTCTATAATTTACCATTAACAGTCACGTGTATTTTGATTAATGTTATGGCAATGAGATAAAAATATATTATTATTCCATCATCTCACTTTTAGTATCACACATCGAGTATCTGCAGAGGAAAGGAAGGAGTAATGAAAAATGAGAAGACAGTTCAGATTTTCAGCAGATTTGATGATGCAGATTATTCCTAGCGTATTTGTCACTTTTCATTATAGTATATGATTTGAGAGATTTTTTTTATTCTAGCTTTCACTCATGAGTAAAAGTGCAAAATGCTGTTCTGCAGTAACATCAGTGTAAAGAGGTGATTGAAAATCCCATCCTTTTGCTTCTTATTCAATATGTGTGAGAAACGATAGAGGTGGTGATTTGTCTAATTGCTCTACTGTAGTTACAATTATAAAGAAAAGGTCAATCTAGTCATTGTCAATTAAACTGCGAAAGAAAACACGTTTATAGCCCTTAAGAACCATTATGTCAATTTTATGCTGTTCATCAGTGTATAACATGTTTGCTGGGATGCATAAATTTTATCTTTCTTTGTATTACAGCAGACTTGCTGTATTACAGTCAGTTGGTCCTGTTGAGTAGAGATAACCTTAAGCTATTGTCTGTTAATTGCACATTTTTTCATTGTCTCAAGTTTCCCAAGATTTGTGTACAGTAAAACCTGGCAACTGTAAGAAATAGAAATAGATGTGCCACCTGGAGGTTTGACCCTTCCATTTCTGCATAGTTAACACATGATGGGTGAGAGGACAAAATCTGTAGCTTGTAGCTGCTCTAGTTGTGTTGGCAGCAACATTAATAAATGCCTAGGAGATAATTAAAAGTGGAAATACTCTGATTTAGGTATCCACCCTGGCCTTTGGGAAAGTTCTGTGCATAACGTTTTAAGGAACTCTTCTTTTGTTTTGTTTTGTTTTGTTTTGTTTTGTTTTGTATGTTTTTTAATAAGGACTTTGTGTTTCATGTTTCCTTAAGTAGTAGGAGAAAACCTGATGAACAAACTTGACAAGAGTAGATCTACCAGCAATTCTATAAATATTAACCTCTGGCCTTGAAGACTGGATTACTTTTAATTCACTTTATTTTGTCTTTCTGGCCTGTCTTCTATTATGATAGCAAAGTGACCTCATTTTGATGTGTTTTTCCTCTATTCGTCTTTGCTAATTTGTTTATGGGAAGTTTTATTTCACCAAGGAGTGTATCCAGGCAAGAGCAAATGCTTTTCTCCCTTTCTGCTATTCCACAATTTCTGTCAATCCTGTTCCTGCATTATGGACAGTTATGTGCAGTGACAATACCATCTCCTTATTGGTCTGGTGGCCTAATTTAGCCACCACTAATGTAGTAAGTTTAACTGTACATGTGTTTATTGGGTATATAGGTACATTGGGTTTATTTTGGTAGCATGGGGGCTGCAGGGCTAGCCTCTGTAAGCAGAGTCCAGCAGCTGCCCCATGTCAGAGCAGAGCCAGCTCCAGCTGCTCCAAAAGGGGCCTGCTGCTGGCCAGAGCTGAGACAGGGTGTGACACTGGGTGGGCTTCTTGGAGAGCAGAGTTATGGAAGGGGGAAAAAAAAATATGCTGTGCAACAGTAGATGGGAAATTGGAGTGAGAAAATGAGAGAGAAGCAGCCCTGCAGCCCCCGGGTGAGTGCCGCAGGAGGGCAGGAGGTGCTGCAGGCAGGCAGCAGCAGTTCCCCTGCGGGCTGTGCAGGGAGAGGCCCCTGGTGGAGCAGGCTGTCCCCCTGCAGCCCATGGGTCCCCCATGGAGCAGATCTCCACGCTGCAGCCCCCGCATGGGTGGAGGAGCCCCCGGTGGAGCAGGTGGCTGTGGCCTGGAGGAGGCTGCGGCCCATGGAGAGCCCCCGCAGGAGCAGGCCCCGGGCCGGAGCTGCAGCCCGTGGAGAGGAGCCCACGCAGGAGCAGGGGGTCTGGGGGGAGCTGCCCCCACCCGTGGGGGACCCGTGCTGGAGCAGTTTGCTCCTGGGGGATGGATGGATGGATGGATGGACCCCGTGGGACAGAGCCGTGTGGGAGCAGTGTTTGAAGAGCTGCTGCCTGTGGGCAGCCCCCGCAGGCTCAGTTCAGGAAGGACGGCATCCATAGGAGGGACCCCACGGGGAGCAGGGGCAGAGAGGGACTGTGAGGGAGCGGAGAAGGTGAGGTGTTAGGGGGCTGACTGCAGACCCATTCCCCTGCACTGCTCTGGGGGAGGAGTTAGAAGAAGGGGGGTGAGGTTTTACTTTTGTTTCAGTCCTCTCCACTCTTCTCTGTTATCAATAGGCAACACATTTTATTAACCTCTCATATGCTGCATCTGTTTTGCCTGTGATGGTAGTGGTCGACTGGTCCACTGTCCTTATCTCAACCCACAAGATTATTTTTTTTATTTTTTTTTTACATCGTGTTTTCTCCCCTTGTCCTTCTGAGGATGAGGAGAGAGAGAGCATTGTGATGGTGCTTAGCTACCTACCAGTGATAAACGATCACAGTGACTGGACAATGTAAATTGATCTTATTCTCAAAGCTGTGCAGCTTTTGAGAGTGGCTATGGTGTGTTTTTTTTTCATGTCTTCTGCTCTTCCAGGTCAAGTTGAGATCAGACCTTGAAGTAAGTCTTCTGGCCACAGCAGTGCATACTAACATTTTTGGATATGAAGCTCCTTAGTACCTCAATAAAAGGGGAAATAGTCTTTTGTGTTCAAGTTCCATTAGAAGTCATCATTAAAAAATGAGATCTTGCAATAACTGAGTATTTTCCAGCAGTACCAAAATACATTACTGTTGACTGTCTCTGACGTGGTTTTAGGAAGACTGTTTTTCCAGCTGGAGGCAGTAAAAGTGAAGAGTCATAGAGTCATAGAATGTGTGGTTTGGAAGGAACCTTTAAAAATCACCTTTTTCCAACCTCTCTGCCACGGGCAGGGACACCTCCCACTAGACCAGGTTGCTCAAAGCCCCATCCAGCCTGGCCTTGAACACCTCCAGGGATGGGGCATCCACAGCTTCTCATCCACAGCCTGTTCCAGTGCTTCATCATCCTCGGAGTAAAAGAGTTTCTTCTTTATGTCTAAGCATGTTTTCTTATTAGCAACTGCCATAATAAACTTTTGGGGGCTCTATGCCACAGTTGCAATAAGTTGCAATGAAGATGTAGTAGAGTGGGGAAAATGAGAAACATGAAAACTATATTTTTCCTACATAGTAAAATCTGCAAAATAATTGATAAACTTATTTCTTCCTAATTAAAGAGATTGAACTGTTTAATAGTTAACTGTTTAACACTCTCATTGTCTCTGTCGTTTTTTTTAGCTTCATATAGCAGTGGAGACTGTGTTCCTCGTATACTATTTGATTACATACATAGAAATGGTTAAACAGTAAGCCTTAGAAAGACTTATTATGTTATTAGATGCCAAGATTAGATGCATTCAGCATTTTGATATATAAAGACACGTGTCATCAGTTAACTAGTCTGTTTCTTTCTACCCTCTGTGTTTTTGTTTGCTTTGTTTGTTTGTTTGTGTGTGTGTGTGCGCGTGCGTGTTTGTATACAAGCAATTTAAGACAATGTTATGCAGGTTACTCTAGAAGCAGAAACATCCAGTAATGCAGTACTCTATAAATGAAAGTCTATTGGAAATAAACAACCAACCAACTCTTGACTAAGAATAAAATACTAAATATGTAAATAGTAAATGTAATTGAAAAATAAACAATAGAAATTATTGACTGGCTCATCAAATCCATCTGATAAGATGGATCAGAGAAGAACATTCAATAAGGCAGAGTAAATTCAGTTTCATATTCCTACTTTTTCTAGCAAAGTAACATGGATATGGAAACTCATGTGATGCAAATGTGTGTTTATATTGTGTTATTAGAAGCCATATTATTTTCCTGCTTTGAAAGACTTTGAGACTTCCATGATCTTCTTACTGAGATCACATAATCTGAAATGGTTACAGAATTACAGAAAATATTGAGATTACTTTATATTCAAAGATTCAAACTGATAATAAGTCTAGACAAAGAAGAGTTTTTATGACTCAATAATGCTGAATGTTGAAGTGAGCTAATTTTGATATAATATATAGTAAAAAAGACTTAGCTGTGACGCTACTTGTTCCACTTTTTCTTTCCCTAGTTTTTTCTTTCACCAATGATTGTCTTCAGGACACACATACAAAGCAGAGGGCAGTTATCAGCATAATTCAATATCACTTCACACCTGGTAGCTGTATTAAGTGTGGTAATGTCTCTGTAGGCTGTCCTGAAAATGTGTTTTGTGCTAAGCAGTTGTTGATACCATTTTTTACCCAAGAAAGGTTCAAGGACAGTTAGTGTATGGCACCATCTTATCTGCAAATTCTAGTGGCATTCAAATAATCAGCAAGAAATAAATTATTTTCAAGGAAAGAGTTCAGAAATTGAAGGACACTTAAGTTTCATAAACTTGGAAATAATTTCAATCTAGTTGTACCAAAATGTGGAGGGACAAGATGAGGGAAACTATGAGAGCAAATTCAGTGGAAATAGGACTGAAAGACTGTTTAAGGACTGTTACTTAAAATCAAGGTTAAGGTTAGTATTGAAGTTGTTATTGGTTTTTCTTGCAAAATGTTCAGTAGAGGAACATAAAATGATACATGTGTTTACCATATCTGTGGTTAAATATTGGTGTGTTTGCAGCCCTCATTTCACCCAAGACATAAAAATGTGAAAAATAGATTTATATACATTTGGGAGATAATGAAAAAACTTGAGCTTTTTCTTCAAATAATCAAATTGTGAATCTACGTGCCTGGAAATGCTCTAAGAGAAAAGTTGAGTCTTTCATCATACCTTAAAAAGATTCTCACTGAATCAGACAGGTTGTTCGTTTATGTTGCCAAGACTCAATAAATAGAGCTTTATATGTCAGATTGGAACTTTGAATCAAAACTAATTAAAACAAAAAGCAATCTAGAAATTTGATTTTGGCTTAACATCTCAATTATGCTTTTAGCATAAAGAGTTATTTTGTTAACATATGATAAGAACATAGGGAATGTACATAGGGAATACAATATTGAAAAATTGATTATTTTTGCAGTACACTTTCTAAAAACATGGTGGAGATATTTAGAAATACTCAATGCAGTGGATATCCAGAATGTGTGGAAGGCAAAACAGGGAATACTGTCATGGGATTTTATTCAGAAAGACGATCTAGAGAAGAAAACACATAAATAAATAAATGAAATGAAAATAGGCAGAGGCACTTTCAGGTGCTTACAACTGGGTCCAGAAGAACAGGAGCTGTAAGTTGGTTGCAGTTTTTCATCCAGTTATGTAGGTTAACGTCATTCAGAAGAACACAAGTTACAAAATGGCAGTGCAGCTATTTCTTGTGAAATGTTTGGCTGTATGTCACCTGAATGACTATAGGTGCTACTAGGTATCCTGTAGGTTCCTCCATACATTATATTCATATTTATAATTAAGAGAATTTGAGTCATTTTGGCATCCCATCTTGGGTTTTGATCCAACATTTTTGCCGTGTGGTGCATTTCTGATTTTATTTTCAGGGCTCATGGGTAAATCTAATTAAAAGGCCAAGTGTAGATGGACCAAGATCTCCATACTCTACATCTCTCTACATAGTCCACATATCTCTTTACAGTATATTTTGGGTTATATTTCTAAGTTTATTTGTGTGTGTTTGTTTGACACGTTTGATGAAATGGATAGATCTAGTGTAGCTGGTAATGCTAGGAATTATGCATCAGAATTGCAGGTATTGTGGGTGGGAGGTGAGAACAAAGACTGAAGATCTTGTTAGGCCAGGGTCTCCTGCTTGTTTTTCAAATAAAGAATGAACTCATAGTTATATGGGGCTAGATGTTATGCCTATATTTTTATATTTAAATTAAATTATGTTGTAAGTGAAGTTGCAGCTGTTGTTTACCTCATTCATCTTATGTCTGTGATATCATCTGGTTACAGAGACAAACAGTTAAATCTAGTACTTTGAGCAGGAAGCTGGGGGAAAACAGCTTGCAGGGAGAAAGATCAGGCCAGGATTTGGAGTCACTACAAGCTTTGCACTTCACTGTTGTATGAAAACTAACCAAGAAGGTGGAAGCTGCTGGATTGATTATTTCGTGACCTTTGAAAGGTCAGGATATACAGGATATTTTTTGTTGGGAAATTTTGATAGACCTTGTAAATTAATTTTCTGTTACTGAGATATGTTTCAGAGGATATAAGGAAGTAGAGCCTGGACACCTGCAGTGCTTGCCTTGAGCTTTCAGTACACAGAGCAGATACTGGACTTTTGGTACCAATCAATGGACTGAGACACTGACATTAAGAGGTTGGAACACTGTTATGTATAATATCCAGTAGTTCAAGATTAGCCCTTGCTTTTTTCTTAATGTTATTCATTAAAAAATGTACACTCATAAGTTACAAGAGAGTAGTTGAATATTAATGCAAAAGTTTTAATTTCACACTGAATAGCAAGTACTTGAAGAAGAGAGGTGGATTTTTTTTGTTGTTTTCTTAACATCATCTGGTATTACATGAAGGATAATACTTATTAGGAGAAAGAAGGAAACACAGTGGATAGGGAAGAGCAACTGACATCATCTACCTGGATTTGGGCAAGGCATTTAACTCTGTCCCATGTGATACCCTTTTTTCTAAATTGGAAAGACATGGATTTGATGGATGGGTCATGGATTTGATGGTGGGTGGGTAAGGAATAGGCTGGATGGTCACACTCAATGACTCAATGCCTAAGTGAAGACCAATAACAAGTGGTGTTCCTCAGGGGCCTGTATTGGGATGGGTGCGGTTAACATCTTGGTTGGTGACATGGACAGTGGGATCCAGTGCACCCTCAGCAAGTTGGCCAATGGCACCAAGCTGTGTGGTGCAGCTGACATGCTTGAGTGAAAGGATGTGATCCAGAGGGGCCCAGACAGGCTTGAGAGGACAGGCCTGTGTGACCCTCGTGGGGTTCAATGAGGCCAAGTGCAAGGGCGTGCACCTGAGCCAAGGCAATCTCAAGCACAGATAGAGGCTGGGTGGAGAATAGATTGAGAGCAGCCCTGAGGAGAAGGACCTGGGGGTGTTGGCTGATAAGAAGCTCTACATGAGCCATCAGTGTGCGCTTGCAGCCCAGAAAGCCAACCATATCCTGGGCTGCATCAAAAGCAGCATGGCCAGCAGGTCAAAGGAGGTGGTTCTCCTCCCTCTACTCTGCCCTTATGAGACCCCCACCTGGAGCCCTGAGTTCAGTGCTGGGGCTCTCAGCACAAGAATGACATGGGTATACTAGAAAAAGTCCAAAGGAGGGCTAACCAGGATGATCAGAGGGCTGGAGCACCTCCTATGAAGAAAGGCTGAGGGAGTTGGAGCTGTTCAGCCTGGAGAAGAGAAGGCTCCAGGGAGACCTTATAGCATCCTTCCAGTATTTAATGGAGGCCTACACAAAATCTGGGGAGGTTCACTTTGTCAAGGAGTGTAGTGATAGGGCAAGGAGTAATGACTTTAAACTAAAAAAGGGTAAATTTTGATAAGATATCAGGAAGAAATTCTTTATTTTGAGGGTGGTGAGTTAGTGTAACAGGTTGCCCAGAGAAGCTGTGGATGCCCCATCCTTGGAAGAATTCAAGGCCAGGCAGGATGGGGCTTTGAGCAACTTGGTCTAGTGGGTTGTGTCCCTGCCCATGGCAGGGGGGTTGGAACAAGGTGATATTCAAAGTCCCTTCCAATCCCAAGCCATTCTATGATTTTTTGATGGTTAGATTAAATATAAAAACATTTAACTGTAAGAGAAATGACTGTTTTTGAAAACTATGGTCCTGTGAATGTGGCATCAAATACAGTATCCGAGTGCTGCTTTAGGCTTTACTGTAATCATTTAAACTCAACAACTCAGTTTCCTACTTCATAAATTAAGATGGAAAAATTATCTTTTTAAGAACCACTAATTAAAGTACCACAAATATTTATTATTTTATTTACAAAGCCTAGATAAAGTGGAGAGATATTCCTATTTTATAAAGGGATAATTGAACTTAAGAAAAGCAGAAACTAGTATATTTCAATATCTAATAATATGAGCATCTGTCTTAATATTTAAGGTTCTGATACTGTACCTCAGGTCTGTAATATCTGTAGCTCTAAGGGATTGTTTTCATATGCTGAAAAAAAAAAAAAAGATTAAATGAAGTAGAGCTTAGTGTCATTAGTTTTTAAAGACAGTATTTTATAGCTTAGACATCTAGTGTATACTCATTTTTCATCTGTGTTAAGCTTCCTGAAAAAAAGGAATTAAAATCTATTAAATACTTGCAGAAAGGGATCAGAATGTGCCACTTGCTGCTGTAGTAGTCAGAGTGCTGTGATGCTTAACAGAAGTTGAGATTTGTAGCTGTAGAATTCCCTTTCAAGGAACATAACACTTGATTGCTTGGGAAGTTTTTTCTTTCTTTTTACTGGGTACTATTGTTATATTTATTTCTTTCTCAGGCAACAGAGTAGGGACTATGAAATATTTATTATCCATAAATTTGAAGGCTAGTCAAACTCATATTTATAAATCCAATTTTATATCCTTCAGAATGAAGTTAATATGATCTTTCTTTTACTAAAGAATCATACTCATATTTCTTGCATGTATTTTGCTTTCTTAATTTGAACCAGGGCTGGTGTCATGTGTTGAAACAGACTTGTAAGAGGTCAACAGTTGTTCATTATTTTTATGTATATCTTCTAGGTGTATATAAAATTATCGCTGGTAAAATCTATAGATGATGCAAGAAGAGCGCAAATGGTAAATAGACTGCTAGTGCCAAGCCATCTAGATTATTCTAGTGACTACCTTCAGTCTGCTGACAAAATGCATTTCTGTAGTCATATTCAAAACTGTGTATTCAGGAACAAAGAATACGGAATGTACCTATGCAATGAGGTGTACCTATACCTTTGAGAGCAGCAACTCTGAATTAGATTTAGGGATTAAGAATAGTAAAGTGAACTGAAGCTACTACCTGAACATTGTGAGAAAAGAGCATTTGTTAAAAGAGAGTGCTGGGGAAAAGGCTGTATCATCTTTGCATTTACCCTTTAGTAAGGATAATATCACAATATGAAAAATAGTTCTGTTATTGATATTTTTTAAAATAAAGGAATCTTATCTTTTAACATTTCAGAAAGAAGATTCAACGGTGACTGGCTTGCAAAACAGGTGTAGAATAGTTTTAAGATAACAGTGAAAGTTTTAAATCTGCAAATAGAATGGAAAAACTTGTGATAAAATAGACATTTAAATCTGAAATGAAATAGATTTAAAATGATAATTATCTCTTAGATTGAATTACAAAGGAAAAAGATGGAATAACAAAGGAAAACGAGTTCTGCATTTTTATTTTTTTTGACTTTCTGATTGTAACTGGCAGGTCTTAACTTTTACATAAACTGTTGGCTTACCAGCATACAGTGTAGTTGGGATGGGATCTTTCAGCTTGAATGGGAACTCGGGAAGTCTCTAGTCCAATCTCTTGCTAACAGAAGTATCATCTCAGTCTTCTCATACAGAAAATAATGCTTTTGGATTCCTTTGCTGCCAGAGTGCACTTCTGGCTCTTGATCATCTTGCTGTCTTACCACAGCCCTAGGCCCCAGGTAGTTCTGCAGAACTGCTTCCCACTTGGTCTGTATTCTGTACCATTGTAAGGGGTCCTCCCCACAAAAGACACATGAAGATAGTTACAGAATGATAGAATCAAAAAATGGTTTGTGTTAGAAAGGGCCCTTAAAGATCATCTAGTCCAATCGTCCTGCAGGGTCACCTCCCACTAGACCAGGTTGCTCAAAGCTCCATCCTGCCTGGCCTTGAACACTTCCAGGGATGGGGCATCCACAGCTTCGCTGGGCAACCTGTGCCAGTGCCTTACCACTATTGTGTTGAAAAATTTCTTCCTATTATCTAATCTAAATCTACCCTCTTTCAGTTTAAAATCATTGCCGCTTTCCCTGTCACTACAGTCCCTGGTAAAAAAGTTTCTCTTTCTTACAAGCATCGTTTATATAGTGAAGGGCTGCAATAAAGTCTCCCTGGAGGTTTCTTTTCTTCAAGTTGAAAAAACATACATCTCTCAAACTTTATAGAAAAGGTATTCCAGCCCTTTGATCATTTCTGTGGCCCTCCTATGGACCCTCTCTAACTGGTCTATGTCCTCCTTGTGCTATAGGCCCAGAAGTTGGATGCAGTCCTCCAGCTGAGGTCTCATGAGAGCAAGGGCAGAATCATCTCCCTTAACATGCTGGCCAGACTTTTCTTTCTGCTGCCCAGGATATGATTTGTTTTCTGGGCTGCAAGGGCGTACTGCCAACTCGTATACAACTTTTTCACCCACCAGTATTCCCAGGTCCTTTGCCACAGGGCTGCTCTCAATCATCACCCAGTCTGTACAGATACTGGGGATTGCCCCCATCCAGGTGCAGCACCTTGCACTTGGCTTCATTGAACTTCTTGAGGTTCACATGGGCCCAATCTTGAGCCTGTCCTGGTCCTTCTGGACACCATCCTTTCCCTCCATCACATCAAGTGCACCACTCATAGAATCATAAGGATCATTGAGTCCAATGCCTGGCACCACAGAGGTCTACCCAGAATTTCAGACAATGTGACTAAGTGCACAGCCCAAACACTTCTTAAATTCCAACAGGCTTGGTGCAGTGACTACTTCCCTGGGGAGCCTGTTCCAGTGTGCGACAACCATCTCAGTGAAGAACCTCTTCCTGATGTCTAGCCTAAACCTCACCTGCCTCAGCTTGGTGTCATCTGCAAAATGCTGAGGTTACACTCAATCTCGCTGTCTACATCATTAACAAAGATATTAAACAGCACCTGTCCAATACAGAGCCTCAGGAACACCACTCATCACTGATCTGCATCTTGATAGTGGGGGACTGTATCAAAAGCCTTGCAGACATCAAGGTAGGTGCCATCAGTAGCTCTTCCCTTGTCCACTGATGCAGTCACTTCACTGTAAGAGGCCACTAGATTTGTCAGGCACAATTTGTCATTGGTGAAGCCATGTTGGTTGTCTTGAATCACTCCTCTCTCTTCTGTATGCCTTAGCATAGTTTTCAGGGCGATCTGTGGATCTTGATCTTCCCGGGTAAGACTGGTTGGTAGTTACCAGGGTCCTTCTTCCTTTTTTACAAATCAATGTGATGCATTTTCTGCACTCGCTTCACTTAACTGACATGACTTCTAAAATATGATGGAGAGTGGCTTAGCAACTCATCTAGAATGCATCTCATTGGGTCCCATAGACTTACATATGTTCAGGTTTTTCAGGCAGTCTCAAACACTACCTTCATATATAACGGGATGGACTTTGTTCCCTCAGTCCCTGCCTTGAGGGCCAGAGACTTCAGAGACATGGGAAGAGCAACCACCACTGAAGACCAAGCTGAACACGTCACCTGTCTCCACATCTATGGTCACCATTTCTCACATCTTGTCATTGTGGCTACGCTCTCTTTAGACTTCCTTTTCTGGCTATAGTACCTGTAGAAACCCTCTTTAGCATTCTTTGCATCCCTTGCTCCCATTGTGCATTCATTGGTTTTTGTGATTCCATTTTGAGACACCATCTGGGTGGTGTCTCCCTGCTCTTCCCATGTCCCTGCTTCTGCTGCCTGTGCATTTCCTCCGAACTTTAGTTTGATCAGCAGGTCCCTACTCAGCCATGTTGATATATTTCAAATTGATTTGCATAGTTGTTACATAGTTGATACAGTTTAGTGTACTTCATTTACATTGTTAATGCATTTCAAATTGATTTACTTCAGTTATTTCATTGTTACAAAATCTGCTGGTGTTTGAGAATCTTGAGAAACAGGAATTGTTTTGGGGGATCTTTATGTGACATTGTTACTTTAGGGTTGCTTGCCATCTACATGAAGATTTTGGTAATTGCACAAATATATAGTGGCTAACCCTCCCAAACCTAAAATGAGCTAGATGTGATGCTCCAAATATTAGCAGCTAGTCATAATACTATCTTTTGGGAGGAAAAAAATGTCAGCAGATTTACTGTTGGTACTGTGCCACAGGTCTCAAAGACTGCAAGAACACAGAAGTGTTTAGATATATAGAATGACAGATTTTAATTTAATACTATTCCTGAAAGATATTCCCAATTTTGTCCATATCTACTACATGCACATTCTTAACATTCATAGCAGTATTTTATAAATAAAAAATACTGTATACAATTTTGTCTATTGCTAAATCCAGATTAGTTTCTTATTTTCTAGCTCTTTTTAATGTACCATACTGCCCTAAAATAATAGATCCCTGCTACTGCTCTATTACTGCTATACTGCTACTGCTACTCCCATATTCCTGGCAAAATTGTGCAAGTATACATATGATTTTATTTTATTATTATTGATGTTATTTTATTTCCCTTCATATAATATCTTCTTTAAAATCTTTTTTTTTTTTTTTTTTCCAATGTTATTGGTGTATTGGGTATTATACAACCTACAGTAACCTTTAAAGAAAGTCTCATATAAAATGTATGCTTTAGGCAGTGATTAGCCTCATAAATTCTGGTTCACAGTATGTCTGTGTAATTATTGTTAAAGCCTTAGGATATTAACAAGCTATTAACCAGTCTGTGTTTTTTTTCTTTATGTATTGTGTAATGCTTCTATAGTATCTAAGAAGAGGAAAAAAAAAAAAAAAAAAAAACAACGTATTTAGATATAATTAACCTAAAGAGTTTTTAAGGGATTACAAGTTGAGCCAGGCAAAATGGCATAAGCCATTCATGTTTTATTAAAGAGCTTTTTTGAATGCTTTGTACAGTCTCATGGCTGTAACAACTTGAATGTGCAATTCTACTTTTTTTTCTTTTTTTTTTTTTTTCTGAGTATAGTCATGATTCGGCTGCATGTTTTATGCAAGCTATGGCTTACATAATCTTTTCATTTGAGCCTTATTCTTAACTTACTCAGTTTTTCTTATGGTAAAAGAAAGAAATTCTGAAAAGAACTAACTTCTGTAATTTGTACAAGCATATTTGAAGAGGAGATTCTCAACATCAAAATGAAAAGGTGTAAGTACTTGTAGCAGAATTTACGGATGTATATCTTTTTCCAGAGCTAAAAGAAAAAAAAAATACATAATCATTATTGGAATACTTGCAAAGCATTGAGAAAGCACTAGAGCTGATGAGAAACTAAATGAGATTAAACATATTTCTTGAAAAAACTCCAAGACTCATTTTAGGTTGCAACTCAGTGTATTTGATGACCACATAAAATACATTTATTTAGAAAAGATGTGAGAAGTACCAGTTTGTTCTTTTTAAAGGTAGAAG
Source organism: Anas acuta (assembly GCF_963932015.1). Taxonomy (NCBI): domain Eukaryota; kingdom Metazoa; phylum Chordata; class Aves; order Anseriformes; family Anatidae; genus Anas; species Anas acuta. The sequence continues at coordinate 54,436,242 of NC_089017.1, read as the reverse complement.
CTGGTAATAATAGAGAAATAAACCTTATTTATGTTCAGTGTAAAATTGGAACTTATACACTTAGTTTTAATAAAACTAGCTTCTTTTTTAAAGCAGATTATAAATAATATTGATGAAGTCATACTGGCATATATAATTTATACAGGTTTTAGTAAAACCTTAAATGTTCTTTATTTTCTCTCTTAATGGAGACTAATATGATTAATACTGATAAAGAAATGCACTAGCACTTCTTTCCTGTATTGCCATTTATGTGATTAAAAGATTCCTGGAAAAAGCTGCCCAAATTAAAAATAGTAATGCTATCTTTGCAATTTTAAAATAGCAGGTGGTATTGATACTGTGAGTGTGATGTCTCCTTATTTCCCCACTTTTTTATTGTATTTAATTTATGTCCCCTTCATATTTGGAAATTAACATACATAGAAATTGTTTAGAGTATAGGGTTACTCAGGGTCGTGTATGTTTGTTTGTTTTGGTTTTCCAGTAGAGTGGATACATTCTTCAGATGTAATTGCAGTTGCACATAACTTTGAAGAACAACAAACCCTCATGTGTATGGAGAACTGGACAACATTTCCAGTCTTACCTTTTTGTGAACACTTTATAGCTATACATTGTGCAATGCCAAAATGTATTTTCAGATTGTTATAACACGACTGTTAAATTATCTAGGAAGTTACTAATTACTTGACAAGGCGTAGCCCCCTAGTGCTTGTTTATCATTCCGTACAAATTACTTAGTCCTTTAATCAATGGAATCTGTGAGCTGGCCATGCACATACTGTCATTCCCTTGCAGTACAAAGTAAGTGGTTCATACCTATAGTGCTCAGCAGAATATTAGGTAAGCTTATTTTATTTTGGATCGTGGAAACATGTCAACAAGGTTGTAAGCTCCTCAGTTAATGTAGTTAACACTAGCAGCAATCATCTGTTCATGCCCTGTGTATAGACTAAAATGAAAACAATCTTTTAAATGAAGAAGCGGAGATGTTCATCCTGAGCCTTGAAAGTGATTGACTAAGTTTGAGCAGAAAGGGAAAAAATATTCACCCACTTGGTCTTTGGAAAATGAGGTAAGAAGCTGTGTCCTGCTAGAGGGTTGCTCAAAATAGTTGTGCCATAGAGTGCAAAGAGGAATGTTCGATCTAACACGGGAAAAAGAATACCAAAGTTAGGTTGTGTCTAGGGCTTTAGGCAATGCTGTGAGAATAAATTGGTCCATGTTACTACAAATTTACTTTCCAAAGTAGCTTGAGCAAAATCTTGCTTGTGGTTGTTACTGCCTGAATACTCTGCATGGGGTACTTTTATACTTTTGTTAGGTGACACTATGGATATCGTTGCATGGAGTGTGTAAAAGTGAGAGAGCAGAGTGTTACTTGTTCCTTGAAAAGGTAAGGAAAAAAAAGCCAAGAGCTTTATGGGAGACTTGCAACAGAGTCGTAAATTCTCTATTAAGAGATTCTAACAGCAGTTAGAATAGCGAGCAGTAAGCAGTAATACACCTAATAGAACTTGGAGCTCCTTCATCTGAAGTAGCTAATAATCTTCTGAGGGGTTTTGTGTGGAGCCATATATGGCTCCAAGTCACAAAATTAGTTAAATATAAACATGTGAATAATCCTGTGCTTCTTTTGACAGTACTAAAATCTTGTTAATCTCATTTGGATATATTCAAGTGATTAATTCAGCACATGCTGAAATACTTCATTGAATTGACTATTAAATTGGGAGAGCAGAGGAAGGAGTTGTAATCTCCTTGTTATGCAATACTTCAACATTGAAAAACTGCATTTGAATGAAACTGTTGTTGTGAGGAATATGTAAAAATCAACTTTTATTTCTTTGGTGAACTGATTTAATTAGCAGAATTGCAGATGTTAGTTCAAGTACTTCACAAAGCTTTATTCCAGGATAAAAGTGCTTGGCTATGACAAGAAGCAAATGGTTGTGGAATGTCTGTACTAGCATTTATGGTACTTAAATTTATATTTCTTTAGAGCGCATTAAAACCCAGTTAAGCATATTGAACTTTTGTCTGTGGAGGCACATGAAGTCAGATGTATGTAAGTTGTGGAAGATCCGTATTTATTTATTTCTTCAGGACCTGAGTCTTATGACCACAGATTTTCTTACCTCTCATAGATTACGTTAATTTTGTTGGTGCAGTTTACTCATGTCCTGTTTTATCTGCCCTATAAGAACATCATAAATTCTGATTCATCTGCAGTGGATCTACGCTAAATTGTCTAAATCTCACAGTGCTAAATGGCAGTGGGAGAGGAAATACTTTCTTCACAAGTTGTTTTCTCTGTATTATTTCCCAAAAGTTTTTTTTGTTTGTTTTGTTTTGTTTTTTACAAAAAACAAGTGATGATACAAGATGTATAAAATTTCTCTTATCCAAAACTGAAAATTTTGTCTTGCAGTTGTACTGTAATTACACAGATACCAGACACCTAGAGTGCAGAGAGGGTTTTTTCATCATAATATCTGTTGAAAAATGGCTAAAGTTACTGGAATATTCCAGTGGTCATCTGAGGTGTGTATATTTACACTCAAGTCATGACTCAGAGGAATATAAAAACATTGACTTTTATGGATGCAGTAAAACCAGGCTGGTGTTTGTCAGGATATGTGCTTTCATTTACCGTCTTCTTTACACTTGCCTCTGACCTAGGACACCACCAGAGTGTGGGGGATGTTTCAGGACCTCAGAGAGCGGCTGCAGGGCACCCTCTGACTTAGGACTCTATGAAAGCACCCCAGAGCCCCTAGGTAGCCTAATGAAAGTGGGAGCTTTAAGAAATTATGAAATCCAGCTACTTATTTGCAAACGCATTGACATTTTTATTATTACTTCTCAATAAAGTGATCCAGAGATGTTTATAAGTTGCTGTGCGGAAACAAGTGGCCCAGACTTGTGTCACACAGTAATTTCAGAGTCCTTAAAAGAAGAAAAAAAATGTTCCTCCTTGATCCTAACATTCCTAATTAATAATAACTATCATAATCATAATCATTATTATTATAAGTATATTGTTGTAATTTTATTATATATATTATATTATTTAATAATAAATAAAACATTTATTATTATCATTATTATTGTTATCATTGTTTGTTTTGTATTACTTTTTCTCTACACAATACTGTGTACTAATCCAGGCTGTCTATTTACCTTTCATTTACTTACTATTGAACATTTAGTTCTTTAAACCACAACTAACCACTGATGTAAACGTCTTGGTTTTGTGTGTGGTGTTGTTGTTTCTGTGTTGTTTGTTGTTGTGTTTTTTTTCAAATTTAGTGTGTTTCTAAAAAGCAGGAATTACAGTTACCCGTGTATACTGCTTATCTTTTTACTTTTTAATTCTGGTAATTAATACAGTTTTAGCTTATTAAATACTTTTAAGATTCACTTGCTGCTGGGAGAAAGTGGGAAAAAAAAATCCTAACAGTCTTTATCATTAGGAAGCACCTAATGATACAGAAATACAGTAACTTTGCTAAATATAGCTAAGTAGAACTTTGCTAACACTGATTTGGGGTACAGGCTGGGAAATATTTGTGAATAATTTTGACAAGATAGGATTTCTGATGCCATATAGGACATTTCATAGATTTAGATATTTGAAGGTTTTGGAGCCTATTGCTTCTTGCCTTTCATTGCTTCTAATGTAGCATTATTTACTTTGGAATGCCTCCTGTACCTTTCCCTAAAAATCTTAATTAAAATAATATTTGTGTAATTTTTTATTTAGACAGACAAGGTGCATAGGAAGGGAGGCCTGTCAAGAAATATTCTAGACTTTAATCTGTGCTAACAGTGCTGGATTGCTGCTTTTTTGATGCAGATTAGTGCTACAATTGAGGATGCAAAGTTAAAGCTGCAAAGGAGCCTCCCCCCCGCACACACACAGTTTTCTCTATGAGGAAGTATTTGTGTGGAAAAGTCTGTGTACAAAAAATGGACACCTACTGGATGCATAAATAGTTATATATCACCTTAAAACTGTGCACATCAGGGAGTGTTTCGACATTTCAGTCCCTCGCAGCTATATCCAGAACCTGTAGAAAGAGGAACTATTGGCAGTTATTTTGGTTATGTGCATAGAGACCCATGCTTTTCATCCCGTGCTTTAAAAAGTAAAGTAATAGGACAGTGCTGCCAAGCGCATGTGCTCTGATCTGCTCTGCTTTCTGGATCTGCCAGCTGCAGACCAGCTGTGCTGACTTGAGCATTGCCAAGAGTCAGCCCTGCAGAGAGACTCTGTGCAAACAGGCTGCGGCAGGGGGAGCTCAGATCAATGAAATTTGTTCTTCTCTGACCTCTTATGAAGGAGTGAGATAGGTAAACTGGGTCCCAGTGACAACCTCACTTGGAATATGTGTGAGAATCCAAAAAGCATATGTGATTTCAGTAAGTACTGCATCAAGCAGTTCTGGAGTGTCTTAGACAAGCCAGGCAAAATGACTGTGTCTACTGTTAGTATGGTCATGTTATGATTAACCCCAATGAGCTGGAATGGTACATTGCTACACCTAATATCATTTCCTTCTGTTTTGTGTCTGCATTTCTTCTTCTGCCTTTATGATTACCGTGGAAAAAAGTTACAACTAAAACATCTTGACTTGTCTTGATTTATGCTCTGATACTGTTTGATAAATAGCTGGTTTCAGAATTCCATGTTTGAAAATATAAAATTTTCAGCCTATTGACTCTAATGGGAATTTTCCTTTGCTTTCCTATCACCAGTAAGTTAGCAGCAGAAAATGATAGAAAGGAAAGGTGGTGATGAGAGACAGATGACTGTAAGCCCAGCTGCATAATCAGATTGTAAATCCATTGAGGTGGAGTGGTTAGGAGATAAAGCATAAGAACAAAACAGAGGGCACCAATATTTACTGAGGGCACCAAAATCACCATATGAAACTGCTGTCTATAGAAAGCATTATAAGGATATAATAATGGTTTTGCATCAGACCATTTCCATTTGTTTTTTACTCTGTTATTGATGTAATGTTTTTCAGATGTAGTCTTGGAACTTGCCAATCTTTTTTCATATAAAAAGCACATTGAGCTGTGAATTATGTAAATAAACTTCCATATTCATGGTTTCTCTGAAAAGACAGAGACATTTCTTTGTCAGTATGTAGCGTTGTTGCTACAAATATTTTTACTGTACTCTCACTTGGGCAATTGTGTGGAGCTTGTATCTTCCCAAAGCCATGACCTTGACTCATGTTATCACTGTGTTAGCTGCAGGCTATGAGCCTACCAATAGTCCTTTCTGCCCTTCTGCTGAATCTTCGGTCTCTGGTGTCAGGATGCTTTTCTTATGCTTGTTCTGCTCATGCATGGTACTCATAAAAAACAGGTACTCAGACCTGTTTTCTCTCCGTCTCATTATGTAGAGGTGGCTTGTTGTTTTCCCTGCTCTAAACTTACTCTGTTAAAGGGGCCTGTAAAGTCATGTGTAGTTGCATAAAAACTCCAGGACTTACTTGTCTTTGTGACTAGTTGCTTTTTTGAGATGAGGAGATTTTCTTAACTTAAATAAACTTCCCCAGATCCTATTAGCATTCACATACTGAAGTCAGGTTTGTGTTTCAACACCTTTCCAGCTTCTTCCTGTTCACTTTTACACATGTAATTTTTCACACTCAAAATTCTTCCTTTGTCTGATGTTCTTGTTATCCCTCCCAATAGGACCATTCTTCAAACTGCCTCCTGTAGCTTTTACAATTAAAAGAATAATACTGCTGTCTCCTAGACTGCTAAATCTATTTTTATTGTTCTCATCCATCACCTGTATCCCTGCAGATCTTGTGTTGATCCCTGTTCTGAAAACTGACAAATCAGAGCATCTCAACATTGTGAATCTTGTAACCACTCATGGACATGCCAGTGGTGGAATGGGGCCTTTCCCTGGCTGGATCTGTGTGCCTGCTGGGCTGGCATGAGAGCGCAGTGCTTTGGGGGAGACATTTCTGAATGGGGATGAGGCTGTGTGGGAGGGGAGGTGCCCGGTGCTGTAGGACACTCGTTCCTCCCATGCCAGCTTGTGAGAAAAATCTCAATAATTTTTTTCAGAGAGGATCATCTGTGAAGCTATTTTATTTGTGATTGCAGTGGCAAGCATTCTGCATGCAGGAGTGCCCAGCAAAAGTATATCATAATGTTATATTCCCTATTTGCAGAACCTCTCTCAATTATTTTTCAGCGGTCTTGGGAACCTGAAAAGGTCCCAGTTGACTGGAAGCTGGCAAATGCTGTGCCAGTTCTCAGGATGGGCAAGAAAGAAAACCCCGGTAACTACAGGTCTGTCAGTTTCACTTTAGTGCCTGGTAAAATTATGGAGAAAATTATCCTAGAAGTTACTGAAGCACATGTGACTCAGAATGCAGTCATACCTCACAGCCAACATGGGTTTACAAGGGGTAGGTGTGTTTATCAAATTTGATTTCCTTTTATGATAAGATCACCCATCTAGTCGATCAAGGGAAGCCACCTGATGTGATCTTTTTGAATTTCAGTAAAGCTTTCAATACAGGTTCCCGTAGGATCCTACTGGACAGAATGTGCAGAACAAAGCTAGATAAAAGCAATATACAATGGGTGAACAATTGGCTGGTGGGTTACATCATGTAAATGGGGTTACATCAGGCTGAAGGCCAGTCACCAGTGGGGTCCCCCAGGGCTCTGTTTTAGGGCCAGTTCTTTTCAGTGTTTTCATAAACGATTTGAATGTAGGACTAGAAGGTGTTCTGAGTAAATTTGCTGATGATACTAAACTGGAAGGAGTTCTTGACTCTGTTGAGCATGGAAAAGCCTTGCAGAGAGATGTGGACAGATTGGAGGGCTGGGCAGTCAGCAGCTGCATGAAGTTTGGCAAGAGTGGGTGCTGGGTCCTGCACCTGGGAAGGGGCAACCCTGGCTGTGTGGCTGGGGGACAAGACCCTGGAGAGCAGCCTAGAAGAGAGGGATCTGGGGGTTGTGGTTGATAGCAAGCTGAATATGAGCCAGCAGTGTGCCCGGCAGCCAGGAGGGCCAACCGTGTCCTGGGGTGCATCAAGCACGGCACCTGTAGTCAGTCGAGGGAGGTGATTGTCCCGCTCTACTCTGCACTGGTCCGGCCTCACCTTGGGTACTGTGTGCAGTTCTGGGCACCACAGTACAAAAAGGACATGTAACTATTGGAGAGTGTCCAGAGAAAGGCAACTAAGATGGTGAAAGGCCTAGAGGGGAAGACATACAAGGAGTGGCTGAGGTAACTGGGTCTGTTCAGCCTGGAAAAGAGGAGGCTAAAGGGAGACCTCATCACGACCTACAGCTTCCTCATGAGGGGGAGTGGAGGAGAAGGTGCCAATCTGTTCTCTTTAGTGACCAGCAATAGGACCCAAGGGATAGTGTCAAGCTGCGACAGGGGAGGTTCAGGCTGGATATAAGGAGAAGCTTCTTCACTGAGAGGGTGGTTGCACACTGGAACAGACTCCCTGGGGATGTAGTCATGGCACAAAGCCTGTCAGAGTTTAAGAAGTGTTTGGACTGTGCTCTTAGTCATGTGGTCTAAATTTTTGGATACACCTGTGTGGTGCCAGGAGTTGGATTCAGTGATCCTTGTGGGTCCCTTCCAACTCGGGACATTCTATGATTCTGTGATTCTATGGTAGGGAGTAGATGATAGGTGAGGTTGTCTGCTTAGATTGCATTATTGTGCTTACACTTTGACCAACACCTTTCAGCAAGCCTGTGGTGGGATATTTTGAAAACGGATTTGTGAAATACAGCTAAGAAACATTGATTTTCAGTGGTTAGTACAACTGAAACTTATATTAATCTCATTAGGCAGTCCCAATCAGTATTTTAGAATATAATTATTTGTTCACATTGGTCGATTTGTTTGAGGCTTCAACTAAGGTGTATGAAAAACTAATTATCCATATGCATCAGTACCTGATTTCTTTCACTCTTGTACAAATCAAGTTATTATGACAAGCAGACATTTCACTGCCTTTGAGAACAGTGGATCATTTCACAGCTTTCGTACTTGTTATCTTGTTAAAGATGGTGTAGCGTCTAGAGGGGAAGACGGGTGAGGAGTAGCTGATGTCCCTTGGTTTGTTCAGCCCCAAGCAGAGCAGGCTGAGGGGAGGCCTCATGGTGGCCTGCAGCTCCCTCAACAGGGGAGCGGAGGGGCAGGCGCTGACCTCTGCTCTCTGGGGACAGCGACAGGACCCGAGGGAACGACATGGAGCTGGGACAGGGGAGGGTCGGGCTGGGGGTTAGGGAAAGGGTCTGCACCCAGAGGTGGTCGGGCACTGGGACAGGCTCCCCAGGGTGGTGGTCATGGCACCAAGCCAGCTGGAGTTCAAGAAATGTTTGGACAACTCTCTCAGGTGGTCTGATGGTCTGATTTGGTCTAATTTTTGGGTGGTCCTGTGTGATGCCAGTAGTTAGACTTAACAATCCTTATGGGTCCCTTCCACCTTGGGACATTCTATGATTCTATGATCTTGAAATCTCTCAATAAATCTGTTTAAGACTAACTATCTTCCCTGAATATTCTTGACATAAAGCTTCAGATTATTTTTTTTTTTAATTTATTTTTTTTTTACTTTGTAGTACCACAGTTTAGACTCATTCCTTGGTGTCTTGCTTCCAGAGTGAATGAAGACTCTGTAATATGAAAACACATTTAAGTGGTGCTTTCCCAGGCCTGAATTCCAGTTTCCTGATGTTAGATGGCTATTTCAAAACTATTGCTAGTTCTGAAAAAATGCAGAACACTTTATTTTTCAACCAAAATCAGTCTCTAGGCTTTTATAATATTGAGAAAGAATAGAAGAATGGTCACATTGGAAAGTCAGAGTCAATGCAGTAAAGGTCAATGAAACATTATGCAGCTGCAGATTGCCTTAATTGTTATAAAAGTTTCTGTTAGGGGCATCCTTTTGAGTATATTATAATTTACAGTGCAAGACTGAAGCTACTGTCTTCCCTAGCAGTGAAATGGGGTGCTGAAAAGAAACCTTGCTCAAATCTAGGGAGAATCATTAAATGAAATCATCTCAATAATTTCTCAATTATGGAGAAAGCATCTCAATAAATGCAGTTTTCCTTTTGGCACAAGAGACTGAAAATACTAGTTTAACCTTTAAGGACATCAGGGACTGCAATTTCATTTTTCTTTTTACAATCATACAATGCCAAAGTACTTCCAAAAATATTAGCCTTTATGACAAGATCCAAAGCTATTTTTGTCCAGGACTTGTTGCTCTTGATTATAGATGGTTGTTCGGTTGTTCCTTAGGTTGTATATATTGGAAAGCAGACTTACATGCCTGTGGTTGACCTGCAGCCTTATTGTACATGGTAGGTTTTTCTACCAGCTCTTAAAATTCTTCCAGTACCAGATGGCAACACCTCTGTGGAAATCTGCTGAAAACATAGGAACTTTGTATGGATTATAGGGAAACAGTGTCTAAGCGAATCCTAAGTGGTTGCAAATTTGGATCACAATTAAAATATTTAACACACAGCAAAATTATATAAGGTAAATGTCATGTAGTGGACAAGTAAGTCCCACGCTCATATTTCATTGCATTAGTAAGTGGATTTTTTTAGATAGAGCTTTTAGTTTTTAACTAAAAAAAAAAAAAAAGAGATGTAATTTATTCAGGAAAATTCTCAAGATAAACTGCTCCTATCTTCTTGAATATCAGAAAGGAAAATTTATCTTTTAAATTATATTAACTAAATAAGGGTGCAGAAGTTATTATTGCAACAGGATTACTCTGACATTATTTGATTATGCATTTTGTGAAAATAATCTTGGTATGTTTTGTCTGTTTTATCATGTGTTATTAAAAAATGTTTTTCTGAATGTGTAACTTTACATTCTGAAGCTCATTGTTGGAGTCATCATCAGCTGCCTACTAAGGTGTCTCCTTGTTGTTTCTTTTAACATATGATGAAAGAGATCAACATCTCATTAAATTTAAGTATACACTGTAGTAAAATAGAACCGGTGCTATAGAATTTCACATAATTTTCATCTGTGTTTTGTAGACTTATATTGCATTCGAAATTTTTAAAAAGAGGTGACAGCCATCAAAAGATTTGATATATTATTTTTTTTTATTACTATAATACTAGTTGCTTCAGGGCAAGTTATGATAAGGTGGCAAGCCACAGTCAGCATAATGTTAACACTTGCAATTCTCCATTTATTTTAAAATGCTTTTGAGTTGATAAGACAGTTAAGCAATGACCAAGCTGGCTTGGCTGAAAGTTTCCAACTTTTGTATTTGCAATAATGATACAGAAAGTGTATTCATTACTAACCAGGTGAAATTATTCTATCATCACTCATACATCAGAGTTCTTGTAACATGAGCTAAATCTGTAACTGACAGGTATGCATTTGAGAATCATCTAAAAGATTTTTTGCTTCTTTAGCAGGATTATGTCTTGGTCCTACTCTAGGGTGTCAAGATTTTTTATGTATTTTCTGCATAATAAGACTTTAAAAAAACATCCACCTTCACTAACTCCTGCAGAGCTTCTCCGTAGTTACTTTGTGACACAAGAAGAAAACCTTAAAAAATCCATCCTCGGTGCTCCAGCCTTTTTCCCTGCTTTCTGGAGTGTGGAATTCCCAGGGGTCAGTTCTGCTAGTAAAAAATGAGGCAAAGAGATCATTGAGGCCTTTTCCCTGTTCTGAGTCAGCAGGTCCACTGCATCGTTTAGCAGTGGGAATTTTTCTCTAGCTTTCCTTTTGTCACCTGTCTACATATAGAAACCCTTCTTGTTGTCTTTGATATCCTCTGCCAGATTCAATTCCACTTAGGCTTTGTCTTGCATAAGATCTTCCCCAGATGCTTAAGACAATGTCTCTGTTTTCCTCCCAAGTTACCTCTCCCTGCTTCCACTTTCTGCATGTTTCCTTTTGATGCTTGAGTTTTGCCTCCAATTTGTAATTCTTGTGTAGAGAAAGACTTGTGCAAACATTGCAGATATTTCTCCTGCTCATTCAAACTATTGAATAATTATCAGAGGATTTAAGCAAACATACTTTATTCCATTTCTTTCCAGGAGGAAAATATTCCACTTGCTGCAGGAAGAGCTGCATTTCTGATATGTGTAGTGTTGAATTTCCTGAGACAGATTTATCAAACTTTATATGAATGTTTCTGTGTATGAGACACCAACCAGTAGAACAGACCAGTGTAGCTGGAACAGTTTCCTGAACCAGCCACAACTGTGAGAAAAGAGCGTTTACAGTTTTTTTAAAAAAATTTTGAGCTTTCTAAAGCTGTATTGGCTAGATTGTGTGCTGTCAGCAAGAATATTGTTTTCAGTTCTTTGTCTTTTAAATACTGCTTAGGGACCTAAGTATGGTATAATTGATACATACAGAAAAAAAAAATGAGTTTTATATTCTTTAATTTGCCACAGTTAGATGGAATAGTAGAATGAGACTCGGAAAGATATTTTCCTCTGAGAATGATACAGATTATTGTCTGAATGTTTACACCTCCTAAACAGTTTTTGTAGTATATTTTCAAACCGAGCTGGTTATATAGCCAAGATGTTGTTGTAGAATAATATTTTAGGAAAGAAAAGACCTTTGCAGTTGTTTTATTAATATAGTTTTAACACAGACCAGATTTATATATGCTGTTCTGCTTCTAAAATCATAAGATTTATTTTGGGACAAGAGACACTATGCAATGATTCCTTGCTCACTGAGGGCATTGATGTTTACCACATAAAGACCTAATAGTTCTTCTAACAAACCATAAACACTTATGTTGCTACACAGTCTTTCTTAGTAGATGTTTAACAGAATTCATATGTAGCATATGTGTTTAGAGAGCAAATGATGCCTCTTCTTCTTAAGGCATTTAAGCTTCTTAACAAAAGCCATTCCCTTACACCATTGTCAGGTATCATGTAAAGTTTTCTCAGGGCATGAAAAGAGAAAACAGAACTGTTACTAATTAACACAATCATTTGCCATTGCTAAGAAATATTTCTTAGAAGTCTGAGTGGGTTGTATATATGTGTTCATGTGTGTATGCATATTTATCTGAATATATATATATTTCATTTACTTAATAGTATAATCTTGTCTGAGTTGCATTGGAATTTCTATACAAGTATGTTCTGTGCTTTTTCCATACATCAGAGCAACATACTGGTTTCAAAATGCTTCCTGCAAGAGCAATACAAAGATCAAGAATTCCAAAGCAAGTTTAACTGAGTCCTATGCTGTGAAGTGTGGAGAATGGAGCTTTGGTGTTAGGGTTGGTGTGTCCTTAAGAGAGACATTGACATACAGGAAGGAATACAATGAAGGGCACCAAGATGATCAAGGATCTGGCACACCTCTATAAGGAGAGACTGAAAGAGCTGGTACTGTTCAGCTTTGAAAAGAGTCTTGGAGGATCTTATCAGTGTTTATACATACCTGAAGGAAAGGAGCAAAGAAGATGAAGGCACTAGTGCCCAGGAAGAGGACAAGAGGCAATGGGCATATAAAGAACTGCTTTCCCTCCCTGAGGGTGATTGAGCAATAGAGCAGGTTGCCCAGAGACATTGTATAGTTTCCATTCTTGAGATATTCCAGGATCCCCTTGACATGGTTCTGGGCAACCTGCTCTAGGTATTCCTGCATGAGCTGGGGGCTTGGACCAAACCACCTCCAGAGGTTTCTTCCAACCTCTACCATTCTGAGATTCTTTCTTTGGTTACCTCGTGGTAACCTTTGGTTATATGTATGTCCTATTGCAAAGATTAAATATGACATCTTGGCAGGATTAAAGTTATCTAGAATAGAATGTAGGTACCCTAAAAATGGATTTGTACACTCTAGGAGGACAAATGGAAAATAGTAAAAGTGCTTAATGAGTAGACTCCTAGACTTGTCAATATTAAATGTAAGCCCATATACTGTCACACAAACAGAAAGACTTGCATTTATACACATGCCTTTTTCCTATGTTGAACTGGTATGAATAGTTCTATAGATAAGACATTTTGATACTAATGGAAAGGAAACAAAATAATAAACTTGTTATGTCAGAAACAGAGGCTTGTTTTGTAGAGAAGAAGGTAAGTAAGCATCTTTGTCAAGATGGTCTGTAACACATCACTGAGTGACTCATCTCAACTTTTGTGTCTACCCCTTTGAATGTTCCCACAAAGTGCAGTAGTGGAGAATATTATCCTTGAGACTACTTTAGGTGATTTCTAGGTTTCATATGTATTTATTTTATAGTTTGAGCTAGGGCAATATATGCTATACCAGCTAAGTTGGTTCTAAACCAAAGTAAATGGAGCTGACAGTTATAGATGAAAGAATTATAGAATGGAATGATAGAGTGCACTGAATTAAGATATTATGTATGTAATGGTTTATATAGAGCTCTTTTCACGGACAGAGCAGCATAATGGACTAATAAGTAGGTTTTAGGTTCATAATGGCAGCTTGAGTATTCTACAGCTAGGTGGAATAAAATCATTGTAACCATTCAGTAGTGGAAACTGCTTGGCTCATAGATGGATGTGTCCCACTGTGCTTTTCAGCACTGAACTCTCCATGTTAATTCTTTTCACATTTCACCAAAAGATTGCGTACTTTTCTATCTTTTCACCCTTTCTAAATTTATTAATTTATTGAAGAGGGGTATGGATATTCAATATATGATTTACTATTACTTCTGTTTTTCTGCAAGAGATGTAGGTTCTTAAGTCTGTTTTTCCCCCATATTGGAAATGAGTTATGCAAGTGTATTAAGGAAAAAATAACCTCTTTGGTTTATTTATGACTGATTCACAAAATTCCAGTGTAGGTGTTCACTGGTCTCATGTAATACATTACAATGTCATATTCAAGAAATTTAAACCAGTTTGTCTAGTTCTTTGTTCAGAAACATATTCACAGAATCATAGAGACGTAGAATATATTGAGTGGAAAATGAGCCACAAGGATCATCGAGTCCAGCTCCTGGCATCACACAGGACCACCCAAAAAAGTTGACTTTGTATCTGAGAGAGTTGTCCAAACATTTCTTGAACTCCAGCTGGCTTGGTGCCATGACCACCACCCTGGGGAGCCTGTCCCAGTGCCCGACCACCTCTGGGTGCAGACCCTTTCCCTAACCCCCAGCCCGACCCTCCCCTGTCCCAGCTCCATGTCGTTCCCTCGGGTCCTGTCGCTGTCCCCAGAGAGCAGAGGTCAGCGCCTGCCCCTCTGTTCCCCTGTTGAGGGAGCTGCAGGCCACCATGAGGCCTCCCCTCAGCCTGCTCTGCTCGGGGCTGAACAAACCAAGGGGCCTCAGCCACTCCTCATACATCTTGCCCTTCAGACCCCTCATCATCTTTGTAGTCCTCCTTTGGACACTCTCTAATAATTTTATGTCTTTATATTGTTATGCCCAAACCTGCACACCGTGCACAAGGTGAGGCCACACCCATGCAGAGCAGAGCAGGAAAATCACTTATCTATATCAGCTAGCAGTTCATGCACTCCAGGATACAGTTGGCCCTTTTGGCTGCCAGGGCACATTGCTGACTCATACTCCAGTCACTGTCAGCCAGAACCCCCAGATCCCTCTCTATAAACCTCTCATCCCCCAGTCTGTACCTTCAGTCAGGGCCAGTTCCAGCTAGTTCTATCTCAGCTGCAAAATGCAGCACACACTCTTGTTAAACTTCATATTGTTGGTGATTGCCCAGCCTTTTAATTTGTCAAGATCTCTCTGCAAGGTCTCTCCACCCCTGAGAGGGTAGTCAACAGCTCCTCCCAATTTAGTGTCATCTGCAAACCTAGTATACCTTGAAGTCCTGTGTCAAAGTCATTTATGATAACACTGAGGAGAACTGGTCCTAAATGGAGCTCAGTGGAACCCCACCAGTGACTGGCCACCAGCCTGATGTAACTCCATTTACTATAACCCTTTGATTCCAACCCATCAGCCAATTCACACATTTTATTTATCTGTGTGCTGGACATTTTGTATTGAAGGATGAGTACTGTGAGAAACAGTATTGAAAGTGCAATACCTCAAAAGTGTTTAGTTTAGTGCTTTGCTGGACAAGGATGGACTTAACCATTGTGCTTTCCTGTTTTCTTCCTTGTATGAACCAGTTTCACAGTGTATGTCCACGTTATTATTACTCCATAATTTCTGGTACTCTAAGTTCTACTTTCTTTAGTCTTTGGCCCATGTTTCTTCAATTAGTATATGTATTTTGTAGCTGCATCTTTTTGATGTCAGCCCAATTCCCAGCTCAACTTCTGATCTTTTTTTTTTTTTTTTGAAGCCTACTTTGTCCTTTGTCTTCACTTATAGTAAATGCAGATGTTTTTCCCAATTTTCTTCCTCCTTTTCCCAGTTTAAGGCTCCCTCAGTTGATTCCAGGCAGTCATGTAAAACAAGAACAATCTCTTTTGCTAGTGTCTCTATGCTGAACGTTTAAAAACCCAAGTCTTCAGTTTTCATAAGCTTGTCAATTTTTCCCACTTGCTATGGCTGTGGGAAGAATCTGTTATCATCAAGCAGTTTGTGTAAGTGTTACAGAGCTAATTTTAGTCTTAATTTCTTTATATCTCATACTACAGCATAAAATGGAATTATTAGTTTGATTTTCATAATAGAGGATACATTTGAAGTCTTACAATAATTTTTAATTATTTGTAAATTGACCGAACTTGTGAAAGCCTCCAAGTATGATTGAAAGTCGTAATGACACTGTGTAATCAGATTAAAGTATTATCCTTGGAGTTATTAGGAAATTTTGTAAAATGGAATTTTCTGCTTTACTGTTACCATCTTTGTGCCGTCTGTTTACATAATCCCCAACCTGAAGGGAAAAACAAAAACAAAACAGAACAAAACAAACAAACAAACAAACTGTATATGATAAAACAATATTTTCTTTCTCTGTCATTTATGAACTCAGTACCATATTTTTTTTCATTTTTAAATGTGGGATACTGACTTCAAACCCTAAGTTCAATAAGAAATTACGAGACCTGTGTACCACTGGGAATTTAAGAAGAAAGGAGGGAGTACCCAAACAGAGGTTGGAGAAAAACATTGCTACTTTTTAATGTTCCTAGAAGCCACATTAAATTATGTGGTAAAGCAAGAAAAGAAGTATTCCATACCAATGCAGTCCCGACTGCAGACATTGAGAAAATTAAGTTTTATGTTCCAGGTACAAATAGGAATATTACAGCTTTTTGTACTCTTCCCACAGCCTATGTGTTTCCCTTTAATAGCTGTCTGTACTTGTACGAGCAGTGTTCAGCAATTGGTCAGTAGCACAGTTTCAAACTCAGTGAATCCAGTCAAATTCACAGCAGATTCAAGCTTCCTGGTTTGTAGATACACAAAATTAAGTTACAGTTGAATAGTGGCTGCCTAACATTCCAGATTGTATGCCTGTATAAATTTCTGTCTTCAACAGTGCAAGTGTACATACGAATACCTTTAAGATGTTTCAGTGTTGCTTAAGCAACATGTTATTATGTTACATGTCTTAACATATGTTAAGAATTGTGGAGTTTTGTGTATAACAGCTTTATTTTCCATTATAGGCTATAAAATTATTTTCTTGCCTAATTTGTTTTACTCAAACATTTAGTGATGTGTGTAAAATTGTACTTCAGTAACAATGAAATTCAATTATGATAAATGATGATTTATATTTAATGTCATACTGAATTTATAATATTTTTTAAATCAAAGACCTTAGCTTATTAGGAACTTAAAGGAATGGAATGACTCACTAACAAATCAAAACCACCTTAAAAGTAAGCCAGTTTTAAATGTTGCAGTGCCACCAAGTCTTAAAGAGTGCAATAAATCAATAGGCAATTGTACAGTTTATTAGAGGTATTGTAGGCAAAAATTAATAAATTTGTAATTGCATTTTGAAGTGCCAGCTCAAGATTTATCCTTGAACATGTACTACAGCAGGAACAATCAGAAAATCAATTAACCAGCCTTTTCATGTGATATTAGTTTACAGGAATTGTATTTGTATTCAATGCAGAGTCTTCAGGAAAAAGAAGTGTAACTAAGGAAAAGCATCTGATTGAGACAATACAAACCAATAATCATGGGTGATTAAAGTAAAATATCGTAGCATACCAATTACAACTCAGACATTTCTGTAACACAGATGTAGGGTCATCTGTCTGTTTTTGTATCTTTAGAATAAAGTATTTTCTTAGGATAGTTTGATTTTTTCATATAATCAGAATGCATAGTTGTTTTTCTAAAGTGACTTTGGTATATCTTATCTGAAACTGTCCATTGGGAAGTAAAAGGATTATAAGGTATTCTTAAAAAAAAAAAAAAAAAGTTCGAGTTGAAGTTTATATTTGTGCAGGTTTAAAATATCTGCATGTAAGTTTTCCCATTTCTAGAGAAGGCTTTTGTCTTGAAAAATGAACAAAAAATGAGATAAGAGTAACATTTATTTTAAGAATGAATCTGTGTTAACAGACTTCAAACAAACTTCCAACAAGTATTTTTAGTCAAATCTGAACAAATACTGCCTTCTGTCTTTCTTAGTGTTCAGGCAATATATGTATTTTAATACTTAACTAATTCTGAGAAAATACTTAACATCATTCTGAGAAAGACATATTGAATAATAATATAATTTTAATCTAAATTAGATCTGTAATTTGTTGTAGAAGGCATTTTAATACTATTACATTAGCTCAAATTCTCATTTTATATTGTTATTGATGTGTATTAATTGTTTAAGACAAATAATTGAAGTAATTCTAAAAAATTATATAAGATGAAATCAATAATGAAGGACTTCATGACTTCTGTTTATCACTAAGTTGAAAACTAAGTTTTTATTTGATAAGGTTTTAGTCCCATAACCCTTTTTGGCTTGTTTCTGTCTGTATTCTGAAAATTGCTCTCTGCCCATAGTGCTTATATGTATGAATTCATTGACTTGTTCTAGTGTGAAACAGGTCATTCTGAAACTGAGAAATGTTACTGAGCTTGAAGCAGCTGTTTTTGGTGTTGTTTGTTTTTTGTTTGTTTATTTGTTGTTGTTTTTCTGCTCAAATTAGCCTGTTGAAAATGAGGAGAGCTCAGTTTAGCACTTGTTCGACTTCGCTTCATTGTCACAGCTAGAAACCTAATTCTAATATGAAGTGTCACCTGACTGTATATGCACTATGGGAAAATAGTCTTGTAACCAAATAGTCTTGTAACCAATAGTCTTGTAACCAGTTTTACTAGACTAATTTTTAGAAAGATTAAAATGTCCTCCAAAGTTCAAGGCTTTGTTTTGATATTCAGTTTTCAAAGAAAAATATTTGTCAGTCTTTGACCCTTCCAGATTTTGTGTTTTCTCCTAATTTTCAATCTCCAGTTTGCAGCACTTTTTGACAAATGCAGTGTCTTGTGTATAATTAAATCTCTTACTTTAGCCCTGATTCTGCCTTCTTGTTAGAAGTCATTGTGCCTCATTTTGAAATGCATAACTCTTAAATCTGTGCTTTTTATTTTGTCCATGTAAACTTGTGCACTTCTTCCGTCTGTGTTATTTGTGCATACAAATTTGAGAGCAAGAGGAGGATGGTAGGCTACATGAATGGACCTCTTCATTTCAGTCACGCTGTGCTCATCATGAGCACGTCAGCTCAGCAGTTTTCATCTAGCAAGAGGCTTAAAATACTGTGTGATTCACTATCCATGCACCAATAAGCTGACCTGTAAGCTTGATTCTGTAGCATCTCACTACCTAACAAAGAAGACTGATCATGGACTGTGATGCAGGAAAGAATTTGAGACATTTAAAATATGTTGAACTTCAGTTTCAAATTCAGAAACTAGTCTTAGGGGAAAAAGAGGCTGGTTATAAATCAAACAATAAGGTACAAATCGTGGCAGCTGTATAAACATTTATTTTGTCAGCAAATTAAGTAAATGCTGATTATACCTCACAGGACATGAAGATGCATCCAGGAGACACATTAATGGCCTCCTATACACATTCAAATACTAAAATAAAATGTACAATGTTCTGTTCCTTTCACTATTTTCAGTTAGTTCTAAAAGGATTCAGTAGTACCAATCTGATCATTCATTCAGGCTATGCTCATACACCTAGAAGTTCAGAGTAATAAAACCTGTTGCCTGTTTTCCAAATATAGTGCTTACCCATAAACAACAAAGTTAGCATTTTAACTAAATTTATATATATTTTTAGCATCTTCAAATAAGATGCTAAAAGAAGAGTAAACTGAATAGTATCTTTCCCAAGTAGTATTTTGAAACTCTATTAAGTGAAATCATAGTGAAAAGTAAGTGAATAGACTTTCCACAGAGAATTTGTATGACTTGTTTTCATTGTAGTTACTAATTTCTTTATCCATAATTGGATCAAATATATTTGTTAAGTATAAAAGTGGAATTTGGAAAGCAAATACATAGAAGTCAAGAATCCCTTAATATCAGAGGAGAAATTCTCTCTTAATCTGCTTGCTATTACTTATCCTCTAATGAATGAATTTAATTTACAAAAGCAAGATTGCCCAAGTTCTTTGCAACTTAGTCATATGCCTGTTCCCTTTAAGCAGTGCACGAGTGAAGAAAATATATATATATTTTATAAGATCTAAAGCAACATACGATGTACATATAAGTACATAGATAAAATGTAAGGGACACAAACTTACACTTTTGCCCTCTGAAATGTGAAATGGATAATCTTTGTTATTTCAGTCATAACATTGGATTAATTCTAGAATGTATTTATCTATTTATTTGTTTATTTATTTTTGTCATAATTTTAGTCAAAGTAATGAAGGAGATGAAGAATTCAGTTGGAATGCTGTTCTCAGCAGGTCTTCTTCATTGAAGGTCTGGAAGTATAAGTGTTAAGTCCTATTTGACAACTATTTCTGACCTAGAGAACTTCCAGAAGACAGTCATTTTCAATTCTGAGATTTATGTGATTGGAGCTAATGTGCTCCAGCCACTTTGAACTGTAGGCTAGATTAGCTGCAGTTACCTTACAGATCTCTACAAGCCTTGAGAGTTTTTCTAGAAACTTGTTACTAAACAGCTTGGGTTTGAATTTAGCTAACATGTGATGGTTTTAAGTTAACAGATTTAGACATCCTAAACTTACAAGACTACTCTGTTGCCTCAGATTGCTTTAGTTTTGTTCTTATTTTTCAAGTCTTATTGACACACATCAACAAGTCCAACACTGAATGTTATAATCATCTGATGAACTGAATTTGTCAAAAACAACTTCAGGTTTCATTTGAATTATGTCTATTTGATTTTGTAAAAATATTTTTAAGTTTCATTTGGAAATGGAAAATTACCATGTAAAACCAAGTGTTTGGATTTGACAAATAATTAGTTAGGATAGAATGTAGGTTGGAGCTCAGCTATAACCAGACACAATTCACTTCTGTTTCCCATTGGCACTTTTAAGCTCCATTTCTAGTTTCTATACTATAAATATAGCTTCAGAACTTGGAAGTTTTAGGCAATGCTATGCAGGGAACTGTGTGGGATTTTTATTATCCTGTTTCCCAAGCAGTATTACAAAAATTGTTTGATGCAAACTCTGGGGTAGGGCTGAGAATTTACCTATGGGGGTGTTTTTTGAAACACAAACACATGTGTTTGAAATAAAAGATTGATACTGTTAATTTTGTTGATATTAAAGTTAGTAAACTATTTACATTTGATTCTGAAGCTTAATTTATAATTTTCTTGGCTGTTGTGTATTTCTAGTGTGTGGGTTTTTTTGTTGTTGTTTCTAAGCAATGCATTTCACTTAGGTATGTGTTAATTCTTATTTTCATGATGTATTTATAATTTACTCCTTCCTAAACAGTTAATTGGTAGTCTGTTGAAATTAGAGAGAAATTGAAGTCTATTGCTGCAAATACTCACGATTGAGTATGCATTTTCTTCTGTTTTCTGTTCTAGGCATCCTGTCACTTTTCTGACTTTCTAGATTCACCACCACAGAGACAGCTTTCAAATTTCTTAATTCCTCTGTGAGGCTACATTTAATCTCTGTATCTCCAGGCAGAGTTGCTTACAACTCTGTCAGAAAACGCAATGCACATTTCAAAAAGCTTTCTAACCATTGTAGCTGATAGAGTTTACATCACTAAGGTCTCATCTACTTCACCTATGCAAATGTTTTATCTGAAGTGTTTTGCTACCAGCTGTATAATTTTTGAATGAGACTTTCTTCCATGACATACTCTATTACTCCTTGTACGTTTATTTTGCAGGAACTTAATCCTACCTTAGTGTGTCTATAATATTCAGAGGAAAATCATATATGAAATATTACATGGAGGAGTTGTGTTTATAAGTCCAAAGAACTTCTGTGTTTCTCTGTTGCCACATAAAGGCCTCTTTTAACCTCTAACCTCCATATATCTATTTCTGTTTCACTCCCATCTTCAGATATCTTCACTATATTTATGTATATGCACGCATCTGTATATGTCAGACAGTCAAATATATTATATACTACAGCATACAGCAGAGTATGACCCACTTGTGTCCAATGATTCATGTTTGTGGAAACTGTCAGTCTTTTCTAGATCACATGTAACTATACAAAATACTATATATGTACTATTGTATGTATAACTGTGTAACACAATACAGTATAACACTACATATGATGCCATATTTGCAGATATACATATATTAAATCATAGAACCATCTAGGTTGGAAAAGACCTCCAAGATCATCAGGTCCAACTGTACACATATGTACTTGTGAAGGTTGCCTTTTATCACAGAGTAATTCTGCTTGAAGTGAAAGGTCAAAGCCACTGCTGCTTTGGAGCCTCACCTATAGTGGAAATACTGTGATGGTCTGTGCCAATGAACACTCTCCACTGGGCTGTCTTTTGGATTGTGTGTTGACTGTCACAGACTGTAGGTGAAGAGATCTATTTACCCTTAGATCATACATCATCCATGTTATTATGTAAAAAATAAGATTGATCTTTTGGTTTAGAATCTCAAGATAATCACTTAAAATTTATTTATTTATTTATTTTTAATTTGTCCTGATATTATCTGGGTTTTCCATGTCCTTGGCCCATTCTGTAGGATAGACCAAATAATCAAAAGTTACTTTTTTAAGCTAAAACCTATTTTTTTCTCTAAGTCAGTAATTATTTCCCTACTTAGACTGGGTGATACTGAAGTTCAAGACAGAGGTAATTTGATGTAGTTCAAAAGACACTTTATAAATCAGAAGAATTAACTAGGAACAGTACTCCGTTAGCACATTCTGCCAGTGGCTGAGCTCTGCATACAGAACACTTGTTCATGTTTTTCTTGAGCTCCTTTGACTGGACATAGCATTCAGCTTGCACTGAATGAGCTCTGTCTGAAGCTTGGCAGGAGCTGGAGAATGTTGGTATGTGTTGTAATGAACAGTGGAACATGGAAAGGATCAAGTGTGTTGGCACAAGCAATATCTCAGTATGGTGAGCTAAACGTAAGTGTTGTTCACTGCCAAGTCTCTGTCGCCTTGGAAATAAAGCCTTGGCCAGTGAACATTAGGTATTCCTATTAAATTTGTCTGTCTTTAGCCTGTGGTATTTCATTCATTTTAAATGTTTAAAGCAAAGTTCTAAAGAGGTTCTTGCATACATTGTCCTTCAGATATATGCTGAAACAAGTTGTAGATATGAGGATGACATACTCTTCTTCCTTTATTTGTTAACATTCTTTGGTTCAATTTCATTCGCATCAAAAACTTTAAGAACAAACTTACTGTATTTTCTACATTTGCTGCTAGAAACTAGTATGGCGATTTATGACTGTATTATAGTACTTCTGTAAATTCTGTAGTAAAAATGAAATTTGCAATTCAAAATATAGTGTACAGCACATTTATATGTGAATAGCTCCTGAATTTTCGGTATCATTTCTAAACTCACCTCAGAATAAATCTGAAGAACCTGTTTGCTAACAGAAGCATTCTGTATGAGTGCAGAAAAATATGAAAGTCAAGTAATTGTCTAAGGTCATGAAAACTGATCTGACTGCTACACCTAAAATTCTTCTTCTTGAAAATTTTCTGCTTTGTATCTCTTGCCCCCTGAATTTAGTAACTTAGCAATATAAGAGATAAAATTGAGATGAGTAAGGTTAATGGATGAGTCAGGTTAGCAGATACAGGCCTTTTCCTGTTGCATTTCAAATATATTCCACTTTTCTGTCCAGGGATTGTGCAGTCAAGTAATTGTGGAAACTGTCAAGTCTTTTCTAGATCATGGAGAGCCCCATAGATCACAGAAAAGATATTCAAGAAACATAAATCATTACTGTATTCTTTATTCTACTCTATTTTACTCTACTCTACTCTGCTCTGCTCTGCTCTACTTTATTCATTACTAACTGACCTCTGGGCTAACTTTGTGGAATAGGAATGTTTATCAGCTCGTCTTGTAAGGAACAGTAATACTTCTCCATTCAGTAAATACAGTATTTCAAAATGTGCCACATCAGTATTTTCCAGAGCCTTACTGATTAAGTGTCTCAGGTATGAAAGTTACACAGGTACATTTATATTGTTACATTCCACAAAAATATTTTTAATTTGCCTAGAAAATTTCACTGGATTTTGTTGCTTTGAACAAAATTATTTTTGCCTTGCAATGTTTACTATGCAAATTCAGTGTTGAACCATAATCCAGACAAATAATAACATTTATTTATTTATTTATTTGCATATTGGAAAAATATTAGTCATATTTAGGTATCTTTGTGAATCTCTCAACTGCTTTTAAAGTGTACCTTATGGTAATAAATACATCTAATAAATGTATACATACATAAATACTTTCTTTTTTTTTTTTTTCAATTCTTGCCATGTATTTGTTTTAATTTCAATGAATAAGGTACAATGAATAATTTCAATGTAATACCTGAAGAAAACTAACACTGTAGAGTGTCAAAATCACATAAAAATGCCTACTATTTCAGCTGAAGCTCTATTAACACTGAGCTCCTTCTGTCCTCTTGTCTTGATCATTCTAAAACACATTATAGCAGACTTCTCTCTTGGCCCTGTCTTTATTGTTCAGCTAATATGTCTTTATGTCATTTAAAATAACCTTGTCTGAAGCAATGCAAATTGATTATGGCCAAACATCATGTCATGAGTGGTTCAGGATGCTGTAGTATGGAAAATCTAGGTAGTTTATCCCTTTCTGCTTTTTGTGGAGTTATAATTCCCGTGTGTAAGTCTGTACATACATATGTGTGTGTTTGTATATATGTGTGTAAATTCACTGTATATCCAAACACTTTAGAAGTAACATAAATTTAATGAAAGAATGCTGTTAACTATATCAATAGGAATACTTTTGAAGTGCAACTCAGGATGAAAATAATTGGTAGAAGTTTATTTGAGTGGGGAAGTAAAGAGTTAAGACAGGCTGATGTGCATGTGTGGCGCTTATGTCATTATTGTGACACATTAATGTTGTCTTTTCTGTTGGTAGTTGTGAATTTTAACAATGGTTGTACAGTGGCTAATAGGTACTAATACATTGCACCAGATTAGACCAAAGATCTGTTTAGCTCTTATTCATGTCTTTGATGGCTGCCAGCTTCAAGTGTTTAGAGGAGTATATGAGAAGAGGGCAATCAGTTCAGGGACCAAAAAGTATGAAGAACTTTCTGTTGTTTCCCCAAGTTACATACCACAGAAAGAAGAAATGAAAATGTTTGTAACTCTGTGATCAATCTTTATATGGTAGTGCTGGAGTAAGAAGATTGTGACTCAGTTATGATGCCTGGGTTTTTAAAAATATTAGATGCTTACTAGGAGAGTGCTGTGGTCATATGAAATTGTACACCTGCCAGAGATGATCTGACATTATTTAACAATCAAGTAGAATTAGCAATGTTCGATCAGTGCAATTAAAACTATCAGACAGACCAGGAATTTTTATTGACAGCATTCTTCCCAATCAAGCAAAGCGACGTTCTTTATAAACTTTGAATGTTGTTAGTTTACCTACTTGTGGGCAAGCACTACACTACAGTATAGTTCTGTAGTGAATTTCTTTCCATTTTGATAGCAGCTTGTTTTTGTAAAATTAAGTTGAAATTTATTATTTTATTTATTTATTGCAGTCTTTCATAGAAATCATAGAAATCTTGAAGACAAGGTAAAATGATATTCACAAAAATTAATCTACTTCCACATGTATGGTGGAAAAATTTAGGCCTGACATGTTTACCTAGAAATGGAGAACAGTCCTCTTAATGAGTGTTTTTCTTCTTTAACAAACAAACAAGTAAATACATTTCTATATAATACAGAAATTACTGGATTTTACTCACAGTTTTGCTGTTCTCAAAGTTGATAATTCCGCAGACTTTGTGGAAGATTCAAATAAACACTGGTGATTATATAATACATTTTGTGCTTTAAAAAAATATAGGGGTACTTGCATCTTGGTTGTTCAGGATGGTTTCCTGTGTAGCTTGCATCTCTTGTTGATTGTCTCATGTTGATTGTCAATAGTTTGTTTCATGGCACTTTAATGGGTGAGGGAAGTGATATTTGAATATAAGAAGTTGGCTTATTTGACCTATGCTTTATTTGGTGTGAGTCGGGAGAATTTTTAGATATGCCAATACAATACTTCAAATTTCTTAAAAACAAAACAAAACAAAACAAAACAAAACTGTTTTCTAATTTACTCACCATTACTGAAAGCAAGTAAATTGTGATGTTTGTGTGCTTGTAACATGGATTTTAGGGGTTAATAGGTGATGCTAGTATACTTGAGTCTTTTGTGCATTCCACTTTATCTAATAATCTGTTCCTTGTTATTGAACACAAATGGAAATTTAAATGCTCATTTTAGGAAATAAAGCTAGAGCACTGTATGCCTTCTCATGTGTTGCCTAGTGATTCTGATTTCATGTTTATTTAGATTACAGAAAACAATTCAACTAGGTTAGTTAATAGAGCGTTTCAATTACAACTAAAATAAAATAAACTTTAAAATAATGCATTTGTTTTTTTCATGCTATCTGCTCCTCTACAGTGTGACTTCTGTATGGTCTGCAATAAAGGCTTATGTTTAAAATAGTGCCATCTAGGATTTGAGAGCTTGTTAAACATTGTTACAGTTAAAATGTAACAATGTCATTTGAGGTTAGAAGTCTCTTTTCCTGTATAGTCTCTTACTAACTAAAATGTGGCAAGATTGCTATTTCTAAAGATGTTTCAGGTTGTACTACAGTGCTTACAAAAAGTTACAAAGAAGTTAAAAGTTGTAAGATTTATTCTTATTTATTTGGATGGGATAGTTAACAATCTATGAGAGAGTATTTGTATCTCAGGAGTATGTATCACTGCAAATTGTGTTTGCAGCTTTTAGGTAAGTCGCAAGAATTTCACATTCCGATTCAAGGCAAATATTTTATACTGATCTTTGACATTTTCTATCAGTTTGTTCCATTTGCACCTTTCAGATTTTTTATTACTGTGTCAGGTATTTACAAAAAAAAGAATAATTGGCATGCTTTTTTAGTTTGTTACAGATCAGAAATGCCTCAAGATAAAAAATATTCTGCAGAAATTTAAAAAAATATATATCACATTTTTAAAAACTGAGTCAATATATTTCAAAACTGGAAAATAGTACACATATTGAAATAGTAACATATTTCAAACTTCACAGTTAGAAACATTTTTTTGATTTAAATGTCAATGCAATTTATGTTAAATCATGAAATGCACTCTTACCTTCTGATTTACTGTACTTCCTGCAAAAGGACTGACATTCATCTAACTGGCTCCAGTAAATATGGTTAAGGAATCCTAAAAACATCTTTTAGGTTCAAAATAGAGCAAGTGATTTCTCCTCTTGTTTACGTGAAACAGACAGTATATCTTAACTGAGCCTCAGTATGTGATACACAGAGATTTCTCTCTCCCTTGCCAGAATAATTTTGTTTGGAAAAAAAAAGTGAGTAGAAAGGGTAACTATTCTGTCACAGTACTGCAGATTTGCTTACATTTTGTCTTTCCCTATTCGATAAGAATTCAACAATGCAGTAAGTATATGCTGGAGCTCAAGTATATGTTCTTTTTCCTGTTCTCAGAATAAGTGCGTACTCTTATAATATAAATCCCTTCATTTTACTCAGCCCATTAGAAGAGGAAAATAGTAAGTATGGCTATCCCATTTCACTAAATGCTAAATACTTGTAGTTTGTTGTGTGGGTTTTTTTTTCCATTTTTTTCTTTACAACATTTTTTTTTGAGTTAAATCATTTCAGAAAAAAAAAATAGAGAGAGAGAGAGAAATATTGATAAAAGAATGTATTAAATAATAGCAATAGTATCTTGCTATTTAGTACCTACATTGCTATTTAGTAATAAATGAGAACTTTCTAACGAATACTCACTATTAAAAACTTATGTCTCACATAATTTACAACTTTTCTTCATGTACCAGTGGAGAAATTACAGAATATAGAGACAATATGTGGACTGTATATATGCATTTTACTTTGTAATTATTTTTTCTTTGTCTGTTTGTTTGTGTATTTTGAGTATGCATCCCTACAGGTGAATGACAGAAGTTATGGGCAGAATAAAAGTTATCACACACAGAGCTTTAAGGAGTAAGACCACAAGTCAAGAAAGTTTTAATAGCAGCAATTAATTGATTGAAAACATTAAAATGGATACGTAAGAATATAATCCATTGTAGCCTGGTATAATGACACTTTAAAATATAATTTTAATGTTTAAAAATTGTCATTGCAAGTGGATGAGATTGCAAGCTTACACACACTTATTAATTATACTAAAGTTTTAGTTTTAATTAGAGTAACTCTTTTGAGACTAAACCTTTTACCATTAGGCTGTTTGAAACCTATGAGATAAAAAGGACGGGTTCTTTCAGAACATTATTTACATGATTTTAATTAATGATTATAATCTCCATGGTCATTTTTGAAAAAGAGCATTTAATTCCTTAACCAGTTTTCATGATTTGCATTCTGCAAAAACATGTAAGCCCCGCAGGTTTATTATCTTCAATTTTTTTAAACCAAACTTATTTTTAGAGAATTTTATTTTGTTCCTGCTCCAAGTCCCATTTCCTATCATAACACCTGTTTCTCATGCAGAGTGAACTGACTGATAGAAAAGTAAGTTTGCTTCCTTTGCCAAGACAGAACATAGCCCTTGGCAAGGTTACCTTTGAAAATAGTTTTTCATGCAGAGACCATATACAAGCCCTGTTTCTGTTGCCAAGATCCTCTGACTAATGAAGGGTCGGAGCAATGGTGTATTCTTTCTCGTTTCTGGCGGCACGTATATGTAGCATTTCTTCTGAGAAAAGACACTTTAGTGTTTCAAACAGAAGTTAGAAGTTGAACCTTCTAGGAGGAAGGTCAGTGTTAGTTTTTACTGATAACAAAGAAGAAAGCAACGATATAGAAATATGAAAGATAAATTCTATGGCAAGCTGAAACTTAAAAACAATGAGTTTTCAAATGTTATTTTTAACAAAAATCAGTATGACAACTTTCATGTTTACAAAGTTGCTTTTTTGAACCTTAGTGCAGGCTTATGCTTAGAGTTCCTTATTGATGATTTGGAAAACTGATTCCTAACTAGGGAGAATTAGCATATAGGCTGAAATTACAGGTCAACACTCCAGGATCTCAGTTGCAGATCCTTTTTATTTATTTATTTATTTATTCTCCCTTTTTCCACTAAATGAAAAAAAAAAAAAAACATATAGCAAAAAAAGATGGGGTATTCCTTTTAGTACCAGCTTTGTTTAGAAACCACGACTATTATTAAAGTTCAATTTTTTCAAATGTGTGAAGCAACTATTTTTTTCTGTGACATAAAATGGATACTTGGGTATCTTCAGCTCAGACTTCTAAATAAAATATTCCTGTTAAACTTAATTAAAATGGATAGGGTGTAATCTATTAAAAAGACAGGATTTTTTAAAGTAAGACTTAATATTAACTGTCTCATATCTATGTAAATAAGGAATAAGTATATATTTTATCAACGAATGAACAAGAGAGAACAAAATGAAGTCACCTCAGATAACCAAATCAGTAGCTACTTTGTGGATATCCTCAGACACTTAATAGAAGATCTTAACTCTCAAAAAGTTGTTAGGGAACTTCTTGTATATTACAATTCTTAAGAAACCATAGCAGTCCATTCACACAAAGCACTCTTTAAGGTGAGGGCCTTAGCAAACTTAGCAGAACTCACAGTGATCAGAATTGGCTGCATATTAACAGCAACTCTAGCTAATTTTTCACAGACTGTTAACTATCTCATTATTATGAAAAAACACTGTCTTGCACCTCACATTAGATTTAACTGCTTGAAGGAGACACAACTTATTATCATTATTATCATTATTATTATTATCCTTTGTGATATCACCACACAGCAGAGAAAACACTGTTTTGGTTGTCTTCAGTGTACATTTCTGTACTCCAGCTTGATAGAACTTACTCTGAGTGCAACAATAATCCCAATAACTTGCTTTCATTGCAGATACATTTTTAAATGTAAACAAAGCGTCTTGGACTTGTGTCTTAGCTTTAAATAATAATTGTACTTTGAAATTTAAAATACTCTTGAACTAGATTTTTTTGTCCTTTGTTTTTCTTTGTTTAAATTTATATGTCATTCACATTTTAATTAAACATCAACACTGTATATGCAAACTGAATAGGTCCTAACAGATACAGTTTTGATACTGCACTTCTTGGGTATATTTTCTTTTTTGTTTTCAGATACAGACTCACTTATGTTCTTTGGCTTGTTACACAGAAGCAGCACAACAGACAGACAAGCTTTTTTTTTTTTTTTTTGCTTTCTTTTGAATTGTGAATATAATTGAAGATATCCTCTCATACCCATATTACATATATGCATGTAATTTACACACAATTAAATTAACTCAGAGTGAGGAGGAGTTAGTATTTTGAACAATAGTAACCACCTCTCAATATTCCTGTGGGAAAACACTTTGATAGGTGTTGCTAGGGGACAAAAAGGCATGACAAAAGGGACAGCAGCAGCACTTTTTCCTGGGGCAAGTTTGTGGCTACAATCCTATTGAAAATAATTGAACATGTCATAACAAATCTGAAAGAGGTCAACTTTGAAATTTTCTGATAATCTAATATTATTTAACTCGAGTGCTGCCTTTCCTATCGTGTTTGAACAGGCCTTTCAATATGGGAAATTTGAAGTGCCTCATACTGTTCAGTTAGCCTTACTGGAAATGAGGAAGATCTAGTTGAACTGCTTTCAGTCCATCCTAGACAGGGCAGTATCTCAGTACATCCATATCTAGTTACTCACTAGAGAGAAAGTCCACCAGAGAGAAACTTACAGCTACCTTGGAAGTTACTCTGCCTTATCTCTTACTGATTACAAAGCAAGCCCAGCCTTGCTAAAGTTAAGTCACACAGAGTCACAAAGTGACTGAGGTTGGAAAGGACCTCTGAAGATCATCTGTTCCACACCTTTCCAGGCATGGCTACCTAAAGCATGGTGCACAGGATCACATCCAGAGAAGATATTCAACCTCCACAACCACTCTGGGCAACCTGTTCCAGTGGTCTGTCACCCTCAGGGTAAAGATTTCTTTCCTCCTATTAAGATGGAACTTCCTGTATTTCACTTTGTGCCTGTTGCCTCTTTTCTTGTCATTAGGCATTACTGAAAGGAGCCTGGCCCCATCCTCCTGAAACCTTCCCTTAAGATATTTGTCTATATTGATAAGATCTCCTCTCAGTCTTCTCTTCACCAGGCTAAACAGGCCCAGCTCTTTCAAAACTCAAAAGAGAGATGCTCCAGTATTTCATCTTTGTAGACCTCCACTGGACTCCAGTATCTCCATGTCCCTCTTGTACTGAGGAGCTGTTCTGTCACCTTTCCAGAGATGGGGTGGAGGCTGACTGGCCTTTAACTTCCTCAGTCCTCCTTCTTGCCAAGACTGGAGTGACTCTGGTTTTCTTCCACTCCTTAGGCACCTCCCCTGTTGTCTACAATCATTTAAAGATGATGGAGAGTGACTTACCACTAACATCGACCAGCTCCCTCAGCACTCACAGGTGTATCTCATTCAGGCCAATGGATATGTGGGTGTCAACTTTGCTTAAATGATCTCTAACCTGCTCTTCTTCAACCAAGCAAAAGTCCTCCTTTTTCCAGACTTCCTCTCTTGTCTCCAGGGTCTTGAATTCCTGAGAGCTGGTCTTAGCAGTAAAGACTGAAACAAAGAAGGCCATCAGCAGCTGCCTTCTCAGTATCCTTCATTATCAGGGAACCCACTCCATTCATCAGTGAGCCCACATTTTCTATAGTCTTCCCTTTGCTACTGATGTATTTGAAGAAGTATTCTTGTTGTCCTTGACAACTGTTGCCAGATTTAATTCCAGACAGGCCTTAGCCTTCCTCATCATGTCTCTGCATACTCTGACAAGTATTTCACAGCACTTGTATTTTGTAGGGCTAATATTCAAAATGTGTTTTTAATTAACCACATAAGCCATGTATTTCAAGATTCATAAAGTTACTTACATACTCAGTTTGTGTAACTTGTAATCTTGTGGAAGATGTAGTAAAGTATGACAGTATAAAATAAATTGAATCCTTGTTTATAGATGCACATTAAATGCAGCTCTTATTACAAAGCTGTAGAATGCCATTTTTCTTTCTTCAGTCTTGTCATATGTTCTTTCAAACCAAGGACCATCCCTTGTTCAAACTAAGTAAAACTGCTTAATAACAAGAATGGGAGTTGGCTGTTGTATTTAATACTTCATTGAACCATAGGCTTCATCTACTGTAGGTTTGAAACTGCCTTCTTTATGTAAACCTGACACATACGCACCACAAATGGAGCTGAATGTGTCTAAGATAATTTTGAAGTTTCCTTTTTGTGCTAATAATGACCTTTCTAATTATGTTGACTTAGGTCTTGACTCAAAGGATAATTAGTTCATCTTTTTTTTTTTTCAAACATAACTTAGTATGTATTTTCAAAATCAGTACATTTCCTTGCTTCATCATTAGCAGTGCATCAGACATGAAGTGCTTGCTTACATTGAGGCATCTATATTGTACTATGTTTATATCTGTCTATCTATCTATCTATATAAAGTAGTGTAGAATCCTGAGCTTAATATCAGATTATAATTGGGTAGTTACTCTTGGGAGATGAGACTGAAGTGAGCAAAACAATAGGAACAGTACTATTTCTTCAACAAAGTTAATTAATCTCTCTCCTTTTTTCTTACGGCACTTCTGGGTAATTGTTGTTTAAATTGGACCCATTGCCATAGCTTTGTGATAAACAAGGTAACATTATTGTATAACATAAGATGTACCATGCACATTAATTTGCAAACTAAAATATTGTAACTATTAAAAAATTGTATACAAACAAGTAGCAAAACAAGTTGATTCCATAGTTCCAATTACTGAACTAGATACTGCATTTTGCCAGTAAATATTTGTAATAGTAGTTTTATACTCTAGGTTTTCTCATACTGAGTACACAACACAACATAGCTATCTTAAGAATTCCTTAGCTTTTATCAGTCTGAAATGCCAATAATTGCCTAAAGATATTTCCCCTAAAGCCCTATGGAAAAAAAAAAAAAAAAAAAAAAAGTGCAATGATAAAGCAACAGATTTGAAATGTTTTGGAAACTAGATAGTTTGCTAGTTTGGTACTACACAGAAATTGCTTATCTTCATCATGACTCTGTCATTTTCCCACTATGAAGCTGAGATACAGATGTCTGAGTTTCAAACTGCAGCTCATTTAGTCAATTAGTTAGTGGAATGTGAGGAAGATTAGAACCAAAGTAATGAAATTACCTGAGTAACTACTCAACTGATGAGGAATTCCTTATGTAAGATTGCTGGTCTGTTGTTGGATAATCAGACGTTTGTGGGTTTTGATTTTTTTTTTCTTTTGTTATTTAACAAATTCTTCCCTGATGCTCCTCTGACAAATTAAGAACTATTAGCTTCTGCAGTTTTATTTTATTTTATTACATAGATGTGTGCATGAGCTGATACTCTTCCAGCTATTCACTTGCTTATCTAGTGACCTTATTTACCTAAGGTAGCAAATACATGACTTGGAATAAGCTGCAGCAATCTAACAGAAAAACCCAAGCAATAAAAAAGAAAACAACTAATTATCTGGTTCTTTATTTCTGATTTTAAAATGCAGAAACAACGTCTGTAGCACTTTACTCTTTTATATATTTAGATTTTCTACATAGTTGTTCAGTATAATGTGTTTGATAACTAAGGCAGACACGCCAACTAAACTGAGGTTTGCACTGTGAGATCATTGTTCTGAATTTAATACAGAATCACAGAAACTGTAAGCCAGGAGGGATCTATGAGGATAGATGATCCCCCTGCAGGGGGTCGTATCAGGTCCCACTTGCTTCTGAAAGCAGGGCCTTAGCTGGGTTATCAAAAGCCCCACCAAGCCAAGTCTTAAATATATCCATTGAGGGAAATTGAGATTCCACCAGTTCTGGGAAACCTATTCAAAAGTATAATTACTGTCAGCATTGCATTAGTCCCTTCCCAGTGGAAGATTGGAAAAAAAAAGAAATCAAAAGAATGGGAGAAGTACATGTAAGTTTTAGCTCATATCTTAATAAATAAGTAAAAATAAAAATAATTTAGCAATTAGCTAAAACACATTCTAGAGAAATGAAGATGTTTTATTATTTCATTTGCCTCTGATTAAAATTACAGCCAAGAACTGGAGGTCGTCTGTTGGTTTAGCCCTTTATGTTGGCAATGACAAGTTCAATCATACTTTCTGTCATGTCCTAATTGTTAGTAATTCATCAAAGAAAAATCACTACTCTGAACTTGGAGCAGCAGCTCTTTGGGGAATTTGGTGAGACATTGCCAATTTTAAAACAGTATTGAATACCTCCTGTTGAAAAAGTAATTATTAGATCTCTTCATATCTTCATGTCTTTATAGGAGAGCTGAAAACACAAATCAATTTTGATAAGCACAGGACATATAAACTATTATTTTTACACTTCATATTATTCAAACACAATATCTCATTGCTAAGCATGCAATACAAGTATAGCTTGTCACTGAAAAAATTGAAGTTGTTTTTCTGTATTTAAAAGCCATGACATAGATACAGTCTAATTTTATATGTAATCTTTACTGATGGAAGTCTAATTGTGTTTTTGCAGAAAGAAAAAGATTCTTAAGTTTCAGTCTTTTAAAATTTTATCATGCAGAGTGGGTAGGTCATCAATAAACTAATGAATAGGAAAGCTGATTTAACCAGAACTTTCCAATTTTCTTTATATCTTATATAGAATTTTCAATTTGTTAGTTTTTAGGGAGAATATCCATTTATCCCTTCTTTACATTAATTTTCACAGATACTGCCTAACAAACCAACTTTACCAACCAATACATTTTTTGTTGTTTTTAAATTTATTTTGATAAAATTAAAAATTATTTTTCAGAGTCCAGAGAAAACCACTACCAACACAGGTAGCATGCAGTAACTCATTCAGAAGAGTTGCATTATTGATCAGTTCTGTGTTAGAAACCATATGTGTTTACATGGTATTCTCAAGTGGTACATCAAAAATACCTCAAATATAACTAAAACAGTATTTGTGCTTAGAAAACGTTAATGTTGCTTTTGAAAAAAAAAAAAAAGTTTTGCTTGTTTTTCACTAGGAAATTGACTGCTAAGAAGTAGTGTTTTATAACTTAACAGTCTTTTTATTTACTTACTTAGTAATGTATTTACTGTTCTAAACTTTTAAAAGTCTATTAATGACGACTGACATTTTATAAGCTTCTCTGTAAATAATTATCACATGTAGAAGCGTTTGATCTGAAGGTTTATTTATACTGTTCTAGCTTACATCTTTGGAACTACTCTCTCCATTACATTTTCTCATTTTCTGTTTTCTGAGTGCTCTTGTTGAGAAGCTGCTATTATTACTGATCAGATCTCTGAACTATACTCCCACATTGTGATATAAACTTTTCAGGAGATTCTTCACTAATTCAGATAGAAATTTGCAACAAAGTGATTAATCATTGATGGAAGATGTAAACTCAGCATGTCCTAATACATTCTCTCGCTGTCAAGATCACACACTGCTGCGGAATGTGCACAAGCCAAATAAAAATTATCAGGCTCCGAACAGGTATCAGGGTAAACAGTAGATCAAACCAAATAGCCTAAATAACCCATGTGGGGCATTAATTCTCTAGAAAAATCACATTCCAAAGTATTGTTTGCTTCTGTGTCACATTGCTATTAGGTATAATTATGCATCCATTATGGACATCTTAAATCAGAATTTGCCATATGAATTTCTTATTAAGCTGGCATGGATATTCCAAGAGCTACATTTTAACATTTAACTACAGGCAGAAAAGGATGACCCATTTCCTAGGACTTTCATATTT
This sequence comes from Anas acuta, assembly GCF_963932015.1. Taxonomy (NCBI): domain Eukaryota; kingdom Metazoa; phylum Chordata; class Aves; order Anseriformes; family Anatidae; genus Anas; species Anas acuta. The sequence continues at coordinate 54,400,650 of NC_089017.1, read as the reverse complement.
CTGTTCAAGGCAGGGCAGCAGTTGGTGCCAAACTCCTTAGATGCAGAGGCACATCCCCTGCTGATTCCTCCATGCAGCTGGCAAGCATGTATATGAAGTAACGTTGAGCAGAAGCACGTTTTTAAAAATCCAAACTTCAAACCTCTATTGTGTATGTTGACTTTTCTCACCGATTTTCATGCTGGATGGGCATTAAGCTCAGTGTTGTTTAGTGGGTATTGGTGTCAGGGAGGTGGCTGGACCAGATGATCTTGGAGGTCTTTTCCAACCCTAGTGATCCTATGATTCTATGACCATGCTGCTTCTAAAGTGAAATACATACAACTCTGGAACCTTTTTCTGGCCTCCTAATTTCTAGATAACTTCTCTCGCACTCATGTTAAAATTTTCTGGAAACTCTGCAAATCCATTTTAAAGGTTGTTGATCCCCTGTCTTTGTAGGGTGGTCTTAGAAGATTTTGTGTAATGAAATGGCTCACTACCACAACTTTTCATCTAAGTTTAAGCCTTTAGCAGCAGACCACTATGTTGGTCTTCCCTGGCCAACTACCGGTGTACTCCTGTATTTGAACAAGTACAACACATTCACTGTCTACAGTACCACTAATATATCTTGCTGTGTTGCTTTTTCAAATAAAACCTACTGAGAACAGGCCAGTCATCAGTGTTTTCTCCCTGCAGCTATTTTTAGCTTGTATTTAGATATCATTGAAGAAAAGCTGAAGTGCAAAATGAATTATAACTAGTTGAGGGTGAGAGAATAAATACTTTTTCATCAAGTTATTAGAAGAAAAATAAGAATGCAGGGAAGCCTGAGTTCATTTCTTAGCAGGAAACATGAACAAATGATAGATAATTCAGAGAAAACTTAAATATTTAGTGTCTTTTGCAAGACTTTTAAGTCCTTTCTGGGCATAATTGTGTAAGTTTGGCCTGTGGCTTCAGTTGTTTTCTGGAATAGAGAAGATTTTTGACACTGCACGGAAACCTTGAATGCCTGTCATTTTTAAATTTTAATGTGGGCTAGTACTAAAATAAATCTTAAACTAGATGCTTGTTTGATTTGTTCTTATATGCTACATAAAAGAAAAGATTTAGTCCAGTTTGAATTTCTATTGTAAGAAGGAAGGCCTACTTAAGATGTTTTCTGACATTTTACACCTTACTATATTGCTTGCCTCTTGTTGGCCTCACGTTTTTTGCTGTTGAATTTCCTCATACATCTTCTTCTCATTCCTAAATGTTACAGGAAGTTTGAAAACAGTGGTTTGAAAATGAACCACTGGTGTGCTTCTACATGTTTCCAGTACAATAGAGTAGTTGTGGCAACTTTTTACAAATGTGAAAGTAGCTAAGGCCAAAGCACTGGTTATATCTTATGCAGCATAATGTTCTATATGCCACGTGACATCTATCAGATTGACAGTAATCACTGTTAAAAGGTTTTCAGAGATAAACACTTGTAGAATGCCACAGAGATGTAGGAAAGGGGACCTGAAATCTCTTGTTGGAAGTATCCTGAAGTATCTGGATCTGTACTGTTAAAACTTCCCTTCTTGGAGATTTTACTTTATTCCTAGCAATCTTTTCCAATGTTTATTTTTTCAGCAGTGTTAAGCATGTTTTAGCATTTCTTACTGCAACTTGAGACCACTTCACCATTGATCAAAAGCAGAGAATATGTTATGTTGCTGTTTGCAGGTCTTGGAGTGGATGAGTGAAACTACCTCTACCCAAAAACTCCAGTCCCAAACCTTGCAGATCACGATATCTAGACTTTTCATCACTTTCCCTGCTTTTCTGTGGTTTCCAGACTAACTGGTACACAACTTTCTTGAAGTGCATGTCTCAAAATTCGCTACAATACTCTTCAGCAGCAGATAAAGAATTACTTCACAAGTCTTATAATCTGCTCATACTATACAGTCTTACATGATGATTGCCTGTTTGACAACAAATCCTAGTATTCATTCATCTTCAGTTTTTTATAAATTATAGTTTATAGATTTTTCTTCAGCTATTCCCTGTTCTCTGTTGATTAAGTAGATGTAAGAGAAATTATTGGACCTTTGCTGATTTGATTATTCCTAAACAAAGGACTTTTCATTTGTACTTATTGAATTTCATGGTATTTTTTAATCATTTCTACAATTGCTCAATATTGCTCTGAATTTTCGTTCAGTCCTCTAAACTGGTCTTTAATTTAATGAACATACTTTTTAGTCCATCATCCAAGTCAGTTTGAGGCATTGCTGTTGCAATTGTGGTAGCCATCTGATAATATGTGATTCCTTCAGTGAAAACTGAATTAAAAAGGGCATTTAATTCTGGTCTTTTCACCATTGTGTGTTGAGAGATTTCCTTAGGTTTTTTTTGTTTGTTTTGTTTTCTTATTTTTTCATTTCATTATTAAATAGAATAATCTAGTAATCCTTTTCTTTTGTCTTTGTGTAACGGCTGAAAATAGGTACAACACAATTTCTGCTGTTCTTTGTCCTTTGCTATTTTTTTTTAAGTTTGTGCACAATTCTTTTTCATTTTTGTTCCTACATTGTCAATCTATTACTTTTTACTTACGTTTGCTCGTTTGACACAGTATCCATTTCTATTTAATAATTTCTAAATTTAAGACTGTTGAAAGAATATGACCTGTCCAGAATGTCTTTTTGTTCTTCTTCCTCAGTCAGATAAATTGTGTGTGTTTAACTAGTAGTTTTGTTTCTGTAATGACTGGGAGGGAAGGGGGAGAGAGGGAAAAGAAAGGGAGAAGGAAGAGAGAGAAAAAAAAAAAAAAAGAAAGAGAGAGAAAGGAAAGAAAGGAAAGACCAAGAATAGTTGGAATATAATCAGTTCATGATCATTTTCATGAAGTTGTCTCCAACTTAATATTTTTAGAATTAGGAAATATATGCTCAAAATGCTTTATTCAAAAAAAAAAAAAAAAAAGTCTGCCTACATTTATTAGTTTTTTGTATGATTTTATAATGATTTTATAACACCTTGCAGATACAGCATAAGATAATATATTGTGGTGGTTTTACCCTGCTGGGCAGCTGAACTCTACCACAACTTCTCTCTCACTCCCCTCCTCAAAGAAAAAGGGGGGAGAGCATAAAATGGAAAGGGCTCAAGGGTTGAGATAAGGACAGGGAGTCACTCAACAATTACTGTCACAAGCAAAACAGACTCAACAGAAGGGAGATTAATATAATTTATTGCCAGTCACTAGCAGACTAGAGCAGTGAGAAACTAAAAGCAAACCAAAATCACCTTACCCCCATCTACCCTCTTCTACTTCCTTCCCCTTGAGCAGTGCAGGGGAACAGGGGAATAGGGGCTGAGGTCAATCCCTAACACTGCCTCTCTTTTGCTCTTTCATGGTCACTCCCTGACCCTACTCTATGTGGGGTCCTTCCCGAACTGAGCCTGCGGGGGCTGCCCACAGGCAGCAGCTTTTCAAGCACTGCTCCCACACGGCTCCGTCCCACGGGGTCCATCCATCCATCCCCCAGGAGCAACCTGCTCCAGCACGGGTCCCCCATCGGTGGGGGCAGCTCCCCCCAGACCCCCTGCTCCACATGGGCTCCTCTCCACGGGCTGCAGCTCCGGCCCGGGGCCTGCTCCTGCGGGGGCTCTCCATGGGCCGCAGCCTCCTCCAGGCCACATCCACCTGCTCCACCGGGGGCTCCTCCACCCATGGGGGGGCTGCAGCGTGGAGATCTGCTCCATGGGGGACCCATGGGCTGCAGGGGGACAGCCTGCTCCACCAGGGGCCTCTCCCTGCACAGCCCGCAGGGGAACTGCTGCTGCCTGCCTGCCTGCAGCACCTCCTGCCCTCCTGTGGCACGCACCTGGGGGTTTGCAGGGCTGCTTCTCATGCCTCTCTCTCCCATCTGCTGTTGTGCAGGAGCTTTTTTTTTTCCATCTCTTCGATCTGCTCTCCCAGAGCAGCATCTCACACTGACTCAGCTCTGGCCAGCAGCAGGTCCCTTTTGGAGCAGCTGGAGCTGGCTCTGCTCTGACATGGGGCAGCTGCTGGGCCAGAGCCTCACAGAGGCCTCCCCTGCAGCCCTCCACTACCAAAACCTTGCCCCATAAACCCAGTGTAAATATTTCTAAACATTTCTGTCTTACATTCTTTATAACTAGTAAAAAAGAAAAAAAAAATCAAAAAAAAAAAAAAAAACAGTAATTAGTAGCCTATCTTCATATTATAATTAACTACAAGTAACTAAGATTATGGTGTCTTACTTAAGTTAGTGAAGAGTTGTTGATGAGGCTGGTCTTGCTAATGGAATCTAGATTAAATAGTAATTAAATATTCTGTGAGATGGCCCTAACATTGTGAAAATAATATCTACAGTTAGGAAGCTTCTTTTGATTCTGGCATTAGTGAAGCATGATAATTTTACATTTCTCTAAAAACGGCATTATTAATCTTTGACATAGTCTTTTTTTTTTTTCTTTTCATGCAGGAGTAAATATAATAATTATCTCCTAAATAATAAAATGTAGTGCTTAGGGACATGGTTTGGTGGGTGACATTGGTAGCAGGGTGATGGTTGGACCAGATGATCTTAAAGGTCTTTTCCAACCTGAATGATTCTATGACCCTATGTCTTTTTTTTTTTTTCTTTTTTTCAGTTAGGAAACTGTAGATATCCTTTCTTTTTTTTCTCCACAAATGATTTTTCTACTTTCATTTCTTGGTCTAATAGTGATCTAGTGAATATTTTCCCAGGGTTCTATTATAGCGGAAAAAGTCAAATTCTTTTAATACTTAATCTGTATTCAATTGCTTTGAGTAGAAACTTCACGAGGTTTTTATCAAACAATGTTCTGGAGTAAAATGCTATTTGGATTTTAAATTTAAAAGAGCTATGTAGAAGAATATTCCATCTGAATCTTATAGTACATTTTATGTCCTTATTTACAGGAAGATTTTTGTCATATATATCCAGATACAAAACCATTGTTCTTAAGTGGAAATTGTTAGTTACTGAAGGGTTTCTGCCAATTACCTAAATACAGGATTGAAATAAGTGGGTATCATTCTACTTGAATTTAGAGGCTCTTTATGTTATGTAAAGGGTATCCTCAGGATGTTTTTCTGTATTACAAGCATCGAATTAAATTATAAATTAAATAAAACCATTATATGTGCCTTAGTCACACAGTAAAACTGATCTGTCCAACAAACCAGTCAATATGGCTGAACATTGGTACAGTAAGTGTTTTTTAACTAAGTTATACATATGCTTCGAACAGTAACTCAGTTACAGCATAATATTTTTCTGTGCTGTTATTTAAGATAATGCAAGTTCCATTTTGTTAAGCCTTGTGAAATTAGGAACTAGAGATTAGAGTGGCTGGATTTTAAAAATTCATTTAATGTAAAATTTGGACTATTTTGCAGCTCAAAAATACTGTAAAAGACCAAAATTATGTTTGTTTATATAAACACCATGGTTTTGTATGTGTGAATAAAAGCAAAAATTTCAGAGTGGCCAGTGGACAACTAGTATAGTTCAACATATTGCTACTACTTGCTTTCTGAAGGAAACTTTTTATCTGTTGCTGGCAGCATTCTGCCCAAAGAAACTGGTTCCCAGGTAGGCAGCTTGGAAGGATCACTAGCGAGGCAAGAGGGAATGTTACAGAGCTATGCAGCAGCATCACAACTTGTGTGAGCAAGTCTCCTGCTGTGGAGTGCAAAGCATGAGTCCCTCCTGCATCGCTGCCTGCAGCAGTCATGGTGTGGCAGTCCCAGACCTCGAAGAGGGAGAGGTGCTTCTCCTGAAGATGGGGAATGCCACACCACAGGCTGAGTTGCAGTGACACTGCTTTGAACACAGCAGTGCTTCTGGTGAGGATGCAAGACAGAGGCTGGTGGACATGAACTGGTACTACACTTCTGCCAGTTCAGTTCCACAGTCTGGTTAATGAGGATAATGAGTTTTATCTTGAATTGTAAATGTATTGCTACCTTTTCCTTTCCAGAAATATTTTTTTTTAATTTTCAAAGCAAGTCGGGTGTTTTCATACTGTTATTTTATACTGCTTGTAGGTTTATTATTAGCTTTAAAGATCATGCAGAGGTCAAGTATTGGCTCTAGGAAAAATAAAATTTGAATGTTAAGTCTGGTAGGTAAGGATAAAAAGTACAGAAGGACAGCAGAGCACTGGAGGGGTTTTTGTTTATTTTTATATCATGACGATTCAAATAGCTTTAGTGTGTACCAGCACAGCTGTATTTATGTGTTTGTGAGGAGGCAAAACAAGTGTGGAAGCTAAGTAAAACATACCTAAATTAGGCTGTAAGAATTTGTATTGAACTTGTAACAGAGAAAATAAGTTCAGTGATATCGGCAGTGAAAGAACAGAGATATCCCAAGGTGCTGTCAGCATAGGTAGGGAAGCTGGAACAGCATGGTCCTTCAAGTCACAGGTGTACCAGCCTCTCCCTCCCCAGGACTTCAGATCCGTAACATCCTTCCCTTCACTTTGTAGTGAATTTCTCCTAATAGCTCCCATCTGTGTGCGTGAACCTCTCCAGGTCAATGTCATGCCTATCTTGTGTTACACAGTCTTAAAGAGTTTCCACAGAACATTGCTGTAGGGAGCACTCTTCCTCTTATCCCTCTGTAAAGCTTCAAGGGCTAAACTCCAGCCTTGAAGGGCATCCACACCAAGGCTCTTGTTGGGTTATGGTATTCGTACAATAAAAATAGCAAGAAATAGGGAAAATGAAAGTGTTTTTTTTTTTAATTATTTAAATTATAGTAAATTGGATGATAGAGAGCAGAATCATTGTGTCTATTGTTATTGTATGCCATAGGTACACAGTAATAAGCATAATTTATTATGGAAGTCTTAATGTGATATTTGCTAGGTGGTTTCATTAATTTTGTGTGTTATAAGTTTGTATTCAGGAAGCCCTTCAAAGACACTGCTTTCAGACCTTTTTACAGACAATGGGGTTAAAAATAAATATATTTTTTTCCTAAAGATATTAAATTTATAATGCTTTAGGTGTCCCTGTAACTTCCTGCAACAGCACCTCATAAGTATACAGAACTGATACATAGCAATAAAAAAGGAAAAATAGAGTAATACCATTTTTTCCAATTGAAAGCAATGTTACCATTAAGAGAATCTGCCCAAAGGTTGTACATGTTTCTCAGATATGCCACATGAGAAACAGATACGTTTTGGATAGAACATGGTTCCATGGAAGAGTAAAATATTGACTTTGCCTCTGGCTTCCATGGGATTGACTTTTCATCCCCCGAGTTAATGTTAAAAATAATATTGGTTAAAGGCCACCTCATGGTCTCTTCTTTTAATTGTACGTCTGGGTACGCCAGCTTACACTTTTAATGTCTACGTTGCAATACAATTCCCCCTGTCTAAAATATTAACTAGATAAGTCACTTCTAACCCTAGACTAGTAACAGAATGGTCTGTCTTCTTTGATGAAATAGAAAATTAAAACCATTACTCAAGATAGAGCTATAATAACAGCATGTATCATTTGACATAAAGTGCTCAAACTTTGTAAAGTGAAAAAGTAATATCCCTCTTTGGTTTTCGTTTAACAATTCTGTGCTTTCATAGGCTTTTCAAGAGAACATTTTAGACACTGCAAGTGTCTGGAAATCAAATCTTTATTAAATATTTATGGGGGAGGACACCTAATGACTTCTAGGGGACCCTGCAAAGAGATTCAGTATCCATGGAGTGCACTTATCATTGTTTGTTGTTATTATTGTTGTTGTTATTAATTATTTAAGTGCTGGCAATTTGCTCAAAGCTGTACAAGACACAAAAAAATACAATTCCAGTCTTTAAAAACTTTATCTCAATAAAGCCAATGTGTAAAGTACACTAGCTCTGTGGAACAAGGTTTTCTCAGAAGCAAGCTGATTACAGAGGACAGCATCTTTTCATACTGTTGCATATTGCCTCCTCTGCTTTCCTCATTTATCTGCCTTACAAGAGCACGAGTTGCAGAAGGAAGCTGATGCATTCCTTTAGGGAGTAAAAGAAAGCTACAGTTTTCCTCATCACATTTTGAAGTAATCGAAGGGACAGCTCTTTTACTTTCTTCATTTCCTTTGTAACATCTTGGTGGAAAAGATGGGAGGGGACACTGTTCCTACCTCCTGAGAAAGAAGGTCCATGTGTACCCAGAGGCTTTGGGGACCTAAGTCTAGTTGGGACAAAAAAAATGGGGCCAGTGTTCTTGGTGTGTTGGGCACTTTTAGCTCTGTTTTCAATCAGAATTGTAGGATACATTTGTTTCTGGTTAGGACTTGATATATTTAGGATGCTATGCACACACTGGAATTTGGGAGGGGGACATATGTGAAAACCAAAAAGATTGTTTGCTTGGCATGCTGGTACAGAAGTCCCTTCCTTGTATACATATATAGGGGCTATCATTTTTAAGAGCTGTTCAGCATGTTGGCTAAGCAGATCCTCATAAGATTTTTAAAAGGTAAATTGGACTAAATTTGTGAGATTTGTTTTGAAGGACAATGCATTTTGACATATAGCGGTACATAATGGTACATGTGTTTTAAACGAGTTAGGTGGGTGTGATACCAAACAAGCGACTAGAGGTTATGACAACTTTCATGAAACTTTGGAACTTAAGTGATGAGGAAGTTGTGCAGAATAAATTGTAATCATCTTCCATATATTTCTATGGATTCAGATTCCTGTTCTGCAAAACAAGGTAGGAAAAAGGGAAAGGTAGGGGAGGGAAGGAGAGGGGAGAGGGGAGAGAGGGAGTGAGGTGAGGTGTGGAAGAACCTTCTGTGCTTGCAGAAGGAAGTTTAAGAATCATCAGCAAATTAATTTACACAAGAACAGAGTGTAAAATAGTGTGAACCACCAGCAAGATAAAATTAGAAGGCATCAAAAAGATATGATTACTGAAATCCCAGTGTGTTCAAAACCTTAGGAGAAAAAATGACTGAAAACAAAGTGGATTCAAGGATTTTCTAGGACAGGGAAGCAGGAGTCTGAGAGCACTTCATTTGAACTAACCTGGAAACAAAGCACGCTAAATTGGATTGCAAGTCCAATGAGAAGCAGTAGCACATAGAGAGGTGGATATGTGTGTATATAGTTCTTTCAGATAGCTCCTCCAAGCTTCCAAGCTGTGTTTATTACAAGTTACGATAAACTCAAGCCAGAGGTATTATTAGGTCTTTTATGTTAATTAGAGATTGATTATGGTTTGCTAGCAGTCTTGATTTGTGATTCAGCTACAGTGGCATAATGGCACTCTGCATGTGGTTCAATGGCAAACTGTGGTTTGCCGGTTGACAAAAGAAAGAACTTGACCTAACTAAATCAATAAAATATTTGGTACACAGTTACTTCAGTTGTTGAATATGATCTGATTTTTTTTGTATTATTTAAAAACCAAAAGCTTTAATTTTTTTAACACCGGTGGATTCCTGTTTCAGTTTATTACACATTTTCAGATACTTCAATGCTGGAAATTGTTTACTGAGATATCTTATTTAAAAACAGTTACACTTATTTTTTATATTCATGTGGTTTGTGAGAGCAACATCCACATATTTGAACTCTTTCATGAATTTGAACAATGTAAGGTGGTTCAGATGTTAAATGCAATTCAGAAAAAAAAAAAAAAAAAAACGTCTTCTAAAACCACAGATGTAAAGACTAATCACTTCTAAAATTAGATATCAAAACTTCAGCTAATTGTAGATTTCCATTTCAAATAAAACAAAAGCATCAAGAACTTCGACATAATCTTTGGTGTCAAAGTTAGAATGATGTAATATGTTGTGCTAGTTACCTGATATAATTTGTACCTTACGTGCAGGGAATAGACTTTGAAAAACAGTGGAGAAAACTATGGGGGGGGAGGGAAGGGGGGAAGAGGGAGAGAGAGAGAGAAAGGGTTCATAATTTTCATAATTTCAGTTTGATGATCACCACAATAATGCATGGAAGACGAGGTGCTGTTCATTGTGCCACCTTTAGCTTATCTGGACATGAATATGTTGCAACTTGGTGAAGTTTACAAAGCTGCTGTTGCACCTAGGAGTTATTCTGCATAATAAGGATAGGAAAGCAGAAAGCAGTTACCTAGTTTGGAGAGATAAAATTAAAGTCTTTATGAGAATTATAGGATCATAAAAATGTAGGCTAATAATTTATATTAAATTCATTCTCTGTTCTGATACTGTTATCAATAATACAAGGAATATTCATCAGAAAGTGAATATCAAACCTCTTATACCACACTACTTCCTGTGAAACTTCTTGTAGTACTTAATTGCTCTGCTAGTTACAGGGAAAGTGGGGGGAACATAAGCAAAACATTCTTTGCTACAGGTTATTTCTTTCTTTTCCAAAGAAAATTGAAAACAATACATCAGTATCTTTTTTTTTATAACTACATTTGATATACTGGAAAGCCATTATCGAGTGTGTCTACCTTTAGAAAAAGGAGGCCTACAGAGGGTGGAAACAAGGACAGGTAGCCTGGGAGGAATACAGAGAAATACAGAGAATTCATCAGCATGAAAGCTAAAGCCCTGATAGAATTAAAACTGAGCAGGGATGTCAAGGACAAAAATACAAAAAGAAAGACTTCTGTAGGTAAGTTGGTGATAAAAGGAAAACGAGGGAAATGGTGGGCCTTCTCGAGAAGGAAATGGGAGGCCTGGTTACCCAGTGTACGCAGATGGCTGAGGTACACAATGACTTTTCTGCCTCAGTCTTCACTGACAAGAGCTCTAGCCACAAAGCCCAAGTCCCAGCTGGCAAGGCAGGGATTGCAAGAACAAAGAACCACGCAAAGTAGGAGAAGAACAGTTCCGAGACCACCCAAGGAACTTGAAGGTGCACAAGTCCATGGGACCTGATGAGATGTGTCCATGGGTCCTGAGGGAACCGGTGTATGAAGCTGCTATGCCGCTGTCCAGCATACATGTACTGTACAAGTCGGGGCAGTCCGGAGAAGTTCCCACTGACTGGAAGAGGGGAAACATAACCCACATATTTAAAAAGGAAGAAAAGGAAGACCCAAGCAACTACAGGCCAGTCAGCCTTTGTTTTAAATTAGTGTTATAATTAACACATTATTTTTAATTATTCAAGGCTTGCCACTGTGGTCTGGATACTTGTGGGCATCATGCCCATAAGTCATGACCTTAGTTAAAAAGAGAACGGGAAAACCACATTTACAGCTTTTTGTCGTGTGAAATACAAAGTTTAGCTCCACCAAAAAGTGGAAGGATATGGTTAGTGGAATTTTTGTTGTCAGTTGCTTGGGGGGGGGTGCATAACAGTAATTTTTGGAAAACAAATGCAGTGGAGTGTGAGAAACATCTAAGTAGTTCGTAATCAGTAATCTTGAGTGACAGAGTTGTTAACAGTATATTAAATATGTTAAATAGATATTGCTACTCCAACTGTTAACCTTTCCCTCCTTCTTTCCAAGAGAGTATAGACTCTTCGCCCTCTTCTCTCTTCCCCCCTCCCTCTTTTCTCTCCTTCCTCTTACTTTCCCCATTTCTCTCTCCCTCCCCCTTTCTCCTTCCTTTGTTCTCTTTGTCTGCTGCCTTGCTGTCTCTCCTTCTCCCCTTTGTCTTTCCTCCCACCTTCTCTCTCCCCCTTTTTCTTTGTTTCCCACTTTCTGTCTCCTCCTCCTCCTCCCGCCTTCTCCCATTCTCTGTTTTTCTCCTCTTTCTACACGCTCAGCGGTACGGCTGCAATTTTGGGTCCTTGGTTGTGCAGAAATACAAACGGAAACTGTTGGAAATTCTGGTGGCCTCTTAGTATTTGCAGTATGAAATGTAAATAACTCTCTTCACAAGTAAATTACCAGGAAAAAAACAATCCAAGTGGAAAAAAAAAAACAACAAACAAACAAACAAAAAAAAACTGCTGTTGTTTTTAAGTTATGGAATTAAAATAAAACAGTTGAGGTCAGAGCTGGGTCAAGATGGGAAAGCTGAAAAACATAATTTAATTGCCCAACTCTGATAAGACTTGAGAGTTTTGTGGTGGCAAAGTCATCGTGCCTGAAATCATCTGCAGAACAGGCAGTAAGGTACACTTTCTCATCAGATAGCGACAGTGTTCAGGCTTATCAGAATCAAATTAGCGAGCAGGAAGCCAGGATTCAAACACTGTTGGTTGCCTTTGTACTTTCAGTTCTTCACCTGATGTTTCTCTTTGGATGCCAGTCACTAAAGCTTGGCGATTTGTAACTAAAGAGTTGAGGAGTCTTTATTTATAGGACACAGTGGAGTGCTCCAAGGAAGCTAGGTCACATCTTACATGCAGCCTTCTGCCATGGCTGATTTGCCCTACTGAGGAGTGTTATTTGCATCTCTACAGCACTTCATTGTGCTGTGCAGATGGTAACTTTATTTTTTTCACTTTTGAGGTAGGAAGATATATTTTGTCTATACATACTGAAATAGTTTTGGAACTCAATATATATTTAATTGGATTCTTATTTTTTATATTTTATTAGAAAATGATTAGGTTAAGGCATGAAGGTGGTTGTTTTCTTGTTTTGTTTTGTTTTGTTTTGTTTTGTTTTTGTTTGTTTTTTGTTTTTCTTTACTGACCTTGTGTAGGAAGCTGCATTTGGATGTGCAAAGGTTTTGGCTGAAGTGAATGAAAAAAGCTTTCTGATTATTTTAAATGCAATTAAGTCTATAGTAATTGTTGCTCTTTATTTACATCAGATATTCACAGTTAATTTAAAGAATTTTATTTATAATGCAAAGATGAATATAATTACTTTTTAGATTAATCAGGCAAAATAATTTGAGTTGTCTGCTTATACGTATGTGTGTATATCTATAAACATATCTCTCTATATTTCAACATTTTAATAAAATCTCCTTCTCTTCCCCAGGCTAAAAAATAAAATCCATAAAAGTGTTCAGCCAAAACGTTGGCTCACAAAAAGCAATACACTTGTTAATACTGTTCTCGCATTGATTCGTCTGTCATTTAGAGTCATGACAAGTTGTATAATTAGGGAAAATTATGTAATATCAAATTGCATGAGCCATTAAGATTGGTTTCCCTGAACAGAACCATTAACTATGAACTTAGAGTTATTTAGGTTTCTTAGAAAAGGCATTTTCTGCAAATAGAGATGGAACAGAACTGCTTGTTATGTAAAATTTGAACCAATTTGCCCTTGCATTATTTTTGTCATTAGAAGTACTGTATTCTGTGAGGGTGTTTACACAGCATGAACGAAATGAACACAACAGAAGGAAAAGTGAAGATGTGAAACCTGATAGTTTATGGTTAACATTTTAATGCTGGAATTTTCAAAGTTAGTTATGAAGGATCTGTGGTCCTTAACAAGTTTGGATGACTCATGTGGTTCCTTGTTGGAGAAGACCAGGCCAAGAAATGCCATGTTCTTTCTTGAAAAATGTCAGTAACCCTCTTGATGCAGGTCAGATCTACTTCTTGTCTTAAAGAAATTTCTATCATTGATGCTTAAATATTATGTCACTTGATTTTGACACCCTAGCAGGTTATTACTTTGTTCCCTGTTTCTGTATTCCTGATTTGCAGCATTTGAAGGGCGGTAGTGTGTTGCCATGTGTTGCTGCCCATAAATGTTCTTGGTACTCATCAGTTTAGACACTGAAATAGGTATGAAAGGGCTACTGTATTTCTCCTATTGTAGAAGAAATCCTTTCTTTTCCAGGATTGCTACAAGTCAGGTAAAATTTCTGAAATTAGCAACTCTGCCTGTTGTCTTTCACTACTGTTGCCTGGAGAGTGTTAGTTCATCTGCAAATCACATCTGGGTAAGGACAGGGAGCTACTTGCATGTGCTCTACTTCTTTAAATCTTATTTTTGAGATCAATGGGAAAATGTTTATGATTCCTTAAAAGGTTCTCATGCATGATTCTATCTTATGATCCATGTTTTTTGGTATGAAGCATTTTCTGCATAAACAGATTAGTACTCTAATGTTTTTAGTATGAACAGTTTTACCATGGGATGGGTGAAATGTAAACCCAGATGACAATTAACTGACAGAGACTTAGTCTAGGCAAAAGGGAAGCTGCATACAGAACCAAGCAGAAGGCAAGACTTAATTTCCTTCGGGTATGTAACTGCTGCCATTGATCAGTTTAAACTAATTTAGTTAGAAAGTCAGTAAGTGCGAAACTGATAACTGAAAGGACTTCAAACCTTTCAACTGTTTATTAGAATACTCTATAACATGAAACAAATAGTACAGAGTGTTTTCTTTTAAAAATAGTACTTTATTTACATGGTATTTGTAAAGCTGTGAGCTTTGAAAATAGAAAATCTTTGAAGTTTTCCTATATTCCTTCCTTTGTTTGCAGTGCAGTTTGGTAGTATCTTTGAGCTGCTGCATACAATTGACCTTCCCATGCTTACTTTGTCTTGGTAAGCTCTTTGAATTTATTTATTTTTTTTGGAACAAAAAGAAAGTGATAATGTTTTCAAAAATATCTGCAAACCTGCATCTTTATTCTTGATATTTTCTTCATTCTTGGTATTTTACTAGCTAACAGTGTTGATTAAATCATCATCCTTCTTGTGTTTCTTTCACGTTTTATCTTTTTTTCTCATCAGATTAAACTTTTTAAACTATTATAGAATCAAGGATGAAATGATGTGGATAAAAAATTGTACGAATGAAAGGGGTTGTAAGACAGTAATGATAATAAATCAGTTCAATTATCATTAAAGAATTGAAAAGCTGTAGTACCTGAGTCTTGTCCAGTAGCTTTATTAATATAAAAAATTAAACCAAACCAATGAAATGAACAATCCCAGCATATTATGTGAGACTTACTCCTGCACTATATGGATTGCTTATAATCCATAAAACTTCAGGGGAGGTTTAGGCTGGACGGATATCAGGAGGAAGTTCTTCACTGAGAGGGTGGTTGCACACTGGAACAGGCTCCCCAGGGGAGTAGTCCCTACACCAAACCTGTTGGAGTTTAAGAAGTGTTTGGGCTGTGCACATGGTCTGAAGTTTTGGGTAAACCTACGTGCTGCCAGGAGTTGGACTTGATGATCCTTATGGGTCCCTTCCAACTCGGGATATTCTGTGATTCTATGATAATGCCTGTCATTAAATACCTAAAAGAACAGTTTCCACCCCCTTCACAGTGAGATAAGTTAAGATGACCGTCTCTTAGAAAACAGCTTTATAATTCAGTGCCTAACCTCAACAATATTATCATATTTTTGTTTATAACAATGTACCACATATATCACATCTCATAAGTTTTTCTAGGTTAGAATCTTTTTTTTTTCATTCATATAAATCACAGTTATATTTCTATCATTTATATGTTGTCCTTCTTTCAAAGTACATTTAAAATCATGGCAATATAAAAAAGTAATTATTTTTTTATTCTTTATGCATTTCTTTCATGCCCTCCTCCCCTAAAGTATTAAGTAGCCCTATAACCAAATAATTGGTATTTCTAAATGTACACCTAAATAACAATTTACCATTTAGTTTTGGTGGACTTTTAGTGATAAAAATAACACATTTTTACATTAATTGATAATCAAGTAATTATTATCAATTTACTCAAAATCTTTAATGGAGAAAATGAGAATAGGTCTATGAAATAGTGCTATTTTTCAGGCAATCCAGGAAGTTCAATAAATGATCTAATTTAGTCTTTTGTCACAGATTAAAATTGGCTGTTTTAAAAGCAGCACCATTTTATTCAGGAAAAAGCTTTTCAAGCTTTTTTTTATGGTGTTTTTGTTGTTGGTGGTGTTTTTTTCTTTTAACACTTTTCTATTTTGAGCAGCTTATGTCTCAGATGATCATTTGGACTGCAAGAGTCACGTGCCCTGTTCTTATTGAATTTTATACTTGCTTCTTCTTTTATGGACATTGTGTTTTCTGTAAATTATGAGAACCATTTTAAGATTTGAGTACAGTTGTGTCATCTGCTGATATGGAATAAAATCTTATACATATTGGCAGTCTCTGGTCCCTGGAAATTGCTTTGTTTTAGTATATCTAATTTTCTTCCCCACAAGATCTCTAGTTATTTTTGTGACCTTCCCCCCATTAACTTACACCAATATTCAAAGGGACAGTTTCTGAATGCTGTTGCTAGGCTGGCAGTTATAAGAGATATATCTGAAATATAAGATTGCAGGTTTTCTGCTACTGTGCCAGAGATTTGTAATGATGTGTTGCAAGGCAGGGGTCTAAATTTTTTTTTAGTTTTTATTTTTAGAGAATGATTGTATGAACATAGCATCTCAGAGCAGATTAGCATATGTGCTTGAACTTCCAGTGCTGCTCTTAGCTTTTATGTATTCTTTGATTATCGGTTTAAAAGAATGTATATACTGGCATTACTTCTTAGATTTGTCTAGTTTGATCACATTTTAGTATTATTTCCTTTTAATGTGCTCTATAGTGACATAATAAACATTCATAGCTGATCTGTAGCTATGAATGTTTTGTATCTACTAGTAAATTAAAAAAAAATATGTATTTTTTGTTTTGTTTTGTTTTTAAAAACAAATGTATAAAGCTCTGTATTAACCAGTAAAATCTGTTTGCCAAGATTGTAATCAGCCCTCTGTCTGGGGCGGGAAATAATTGCGTTGTCCCTAGACTAGGAATGAGGCATTTAGACTTGGTTGCCCATTCTCAGTTTGCTTTTTATGGCAATGTTTTTTCACAGACAAGAAAACTGAACAAAACTTTTATTTCATTTCAGAATTTTGTTTTCTAGCTTCTTATGCAGCTGTTCAGTGATGATGATGATAAAACCTATTGAGGTATAAATGAGAAATGACCACATTTCTCCCATCATGGAAATCAGTGGAAGCAAATGTATGTTTGAGGTATATTTTAAATGTGACCGAGCATAATATATGTTAGTGGAAATCATTTCTTCTGTGATTTATGAAGCAGATACAGTATTACAAAATGTCTGTATTTTTGAGGGGTTAAATTTACACACTATTAAATGAGCTGCAGCAGCTTTCACAGATACATTAATTTAACAAATGCATGTGTGGTTAACTGTTCCCTTGACAGTACAGGGAATTGAATCGTCAAGCCCCAGAGCTAAAAACCTCTCCAGATTTAGCCAAAGAGCCAATACTTCGTGAGTTTTATCAGCCCATAGCTTCTGTGTAGTGGGACAGAGAAGGGCTTGTATTAGACGCTCACTTTTGGAGTAGATGTCTACTTATACTGCAGATAATTGTCTGCTGGAGACACCAGCTAGCTAATTGAGGGAATGGCTCATTACTAATATGGTAGCCAGTAATATGGCCATACTAATGCAGTGGAAGCATCTTTTGATGGCGTGTTTGGCAATGGAGAAGCTTGCTCATGGATGGTGCTGTCATGCACACCAGGTGCATGCTAAATGCACTGTTCAGGAGACCTTTCAAATAAGCCAGGATTTCATGTTTATTCATCTTAAAGTATTTGGCCTCTCAGCTTGACCTAATAGGGCTTTCTGTGCATAGTGTTTGCAGTACTTCTTGAACTATCAGAGTAACATCACTGGTTTTGGTTAATTCAGTGAATGAAAGATTACTGGCAAACTAGGATTTTTTTATTTACTTATTTTTTCCTGTAAGCATTTCTGTGATAATTTTGCCACAGTATGCTGAATTGTCTGTCTGTGGAGAAAGCTGCTCTTTTCACAGCTGTATCTGGCAGTGAGGCTTTGGGATTCCTTTCAAACAGTAATGATGTGCCAAAAAAAAGTAAGCAATTTATTAAGTAAAAGTAGAAAATGTATAATAGGGCATGACTCATGATTTTGAAATTTCTCTGCTTTTCGGCAAATTCCTCTGGATTGCTGATTTTAAGGGGAAAAAAAAGCTTTCAAAGACAGATGGGCTAACCACATTTCAGTATATTAAACCAAGTGAAGCTCTTGCTGTTTTTCCCTGCCTGTTTTATCCTCCTTTTCAAAATACTTCACATCTTAGTATTCAATAATCTAATATTATGCATGTTATCTTTTTTTTCTGAAGAACAGGTTTATAGTTGACACTTAAAATCTTCAGGGAGCCCAAGGAACTTGGGTCCAAATAGTGGAGGAGGCTTTTGTATCCAAGACTTACTTGTATAGCTGGCATTTAAAGGAATTATCAAAGGATAGGAACCTGTAGGTTGGTTGTTTCTCTGCTTCTTTGAAGGTAATGCATTATATTCTATGTCTTGCAGAAAGAATTAGATACATGCAGGCTGTGCATCTTTTGTGTTCTGGTATATTTTTATTCTTAGATTTTCCGTAAAGAGGATAACATAGTTTTTGGTGGGTAATAATTAGGTGTTGGTTTTTGTTGTTTGTTTTTTTTTGGTTGGTTGGTGGTGTTTTTGTGTATGTGTGTGTGTGTTTTGTTTGTTTGTTTGTTTGTTTGCTTTTGTTTGTTTGTTTGTTTGTGGTTTGGATATGTGTAGCTATAACTTGGAGTTCAAAATTTCTTGCTGGCAAGCATTATTCTTCAAACTTTCAACTCAAGGCGGATGACTGAGCTGTGCTTTTTGTCTGGGTTATTGAGGATTTTCTGTAGGCTTTCCAAGATTTGTGAAAGACAAAAAAATAGTTTTTCTCCTTGTGTTGGATCTTGGCATTTGGTAGCTTTTGTCTGAAGTATTAATGATTGCTGAAGCAACCTATGGAGATGTTGTCTACTTCATGTTTCTCTGTGGGAAGAGCCACTTACTTGCTGTTTAGGTTCCAACTTGTTAGAGTATGGATAAATAGTTTGTCCATTGGAGTCATAAACTGGATGAAGTTGGAGTCATCAGCTTATAGTCATAAGCTATCTGTGTTAGATGGGATGGAGAGGACTTAATAATTTATCATGAGTTTGAACCAACAATAAATTAAATCCATGAAGCCCTGGAGGTCAAATTATGGCACTCTTTCTATATGTCTGGCAGAAAGACTTGTCAGCAGTTATCTTTGCCATCTTTCTATTCCAACCCAATTTATATTCCCTTTCTTCCAGAACTTGTTTAGGGAAGGGCAAACTGCTAGGTGGTAAGACAAGAAGAAAACAGCAGGTCTTCGCATCAAAGTATGCAACAAAACACAAGTTGAACTTGGGACTCAGAGTGTTTCACGTTGAAAATAAGTGACTAAGTCATAGAAACACAGAATGGTTTGGGATGGAAAAGACCTTAAATATCATTTTGTTCCACTCCCCCCTGCCATGACCAAGGATACATTCCATTAGAACGGGTTTCTCAAAGCCCCATCCAACTTGGCTTTACACACTTTCAAGGATGCAGTCCCATCATCAACAGCTTCTCTGGGCAGCCTGCTCCAGTGCCTCACACAGTAAAGAAGTTCTTCCTAGTGTCTAATCTAAACTGAACCTTCTTTCAGTTAAAGCCAATTCCTCCTTGTCCAATCACTACACTCTCTGACAAAGAGTCCGTCTCCAGCTTTCCTGTAGATGCCCTTTACGTACTTTGTAAGGCCTCTATGAGGTCTCCTTGGAGTCTGTTCTTCTCCAGATTGAACAACACAACTCGCTCAGCCTTTGTTCATAGGAGAGTTCACAGGAGAGGTGCTCCAGCCCTTTGATCATCCTCGTGGCTCTCCTCTGGACTCCCTCCAACAGATCCACTTCCTTCTTGTGCTGGGTGCCCCAGAGCTGAACACAGTGCTCCACGTGGGTTCTCATGAGAGCAGAGTACAGGTGGGGAATCACCCTCCTCAGCCTGCTGGCCACTCTACTTTTGATGTAGCTCAGGATACGTTTGGCTTTCTGGGCTGCAATTGACAGCTCATGTTCAGTTTTTCATCAACAAACACCCCCAGGTCCTTTTCCTTAGGGTTGTTTTCAAACCATTCTCCACCCACATATTTTTGACAAGATATCAGGAGTTATTTCTCTTTTTCTGGGAGTGTTCTGGCTGAACAGGAATATCTAGTTAACTTATTTGAAATCCAAAACTCAGTAAAAGTGAATGAAATCTCAGTATAAGTGAAATCTAGGTCTGATACGAAGTTATAAGTATAAATGTGTAGCCAGCCACTCCCACTTTCTGTAAGTAATGCTTTTTCATATACCCTGAACTGTTTGAAACATATGATATTTGTCTAGTTTAGCGTAAAACACTGGAAACAGGATGTTTTCATTACTCAGCTTTCGGCAAAATGCCATTATACTAGTAAGTATAAGGATATTGGTAAGATTTCAAGAATTCATGAAAAGTGGCTCAAAAGTATCCTCCAATTTGGCAGTGTATGTTGAATTATCTTCTTAATTCTGTTGCCATAAATTGCTGTTGTTGAGAGACTTTCTATTAGTAAGCTGGCAAATAACCATAGTGTTAGAAATATTCCTATTTTTACACGAGGCAACATATTTTATCTTAGTTATAATAACCAGACAGCTAAAGCATCTGCTTTCAATACACTTAAAAGGAATTGCGTTGATGTTTTTGTTGCAAAAAGAGCAAAGCATATGTATTTTTCATATCTGGGATAATTGAACTGATGTTAAGAGGCTGTGATTTTTAAAAAGGCATATGTAGAAGTGAAATCTTTTTTTTTATTATTTATTTCTGCAGTAAACTAGTATTGGCTCTGACATATGTCTAAATGTATGATATACAATGTGCAGAGGTTCATTGAAAGAGCATTTGGATTCTTTATTTTTACTTACTTTTCCTGATGATTATAAAGGGTGTTCATGCTCCCACATGAGGGTTATCTGTATGGAGCAGGCAACCTCTGATTCGCAGCGTGAAGCCCTTTGATCTGCTACAGATAGCAGCCTCTATCATTTATATTGAACTTCCCACTTATTTTGGAAAGCTGGACTGATTTTCTCCTGTCTCATGCATTCCCGCTAGATGTTTTAAAATTCAGTATTTCAGCTGCTTTCACAATTTCTGATTGCTACCACAGTTTTTTGAAACATCAGTGTCAGCATGAAACACACAAGAAAGTGTAGAGACTTATTTCTGTGGGGCTAGGAGGAAATCTCAATCACTTTTGAGCTAAATCACAATGAAAACTCAGGATGCTGTTATGCATCATATTTCTTCGGTTTTCTAAGTTTCTAACTTGAATATAAAGTGTCCATCCCACTCTGCCTACCCTTCACTGGTAGATACATGTCAAAAGAATGCAAGATCATATAAATCAGCTAAATTTAGTTTTGTATCTCACTTGTGTTCATGTTCCTTTCTTTGGCTCCTTGCACTGTTGACTACTTCTTCCATGGGACCATGTAGCAACTTACATTGCCAGAAACAAAAGTCAACATTTTATTCACATTTATCCCCATACACGTTTATCTGGCTTTTAATCATAGGATCAATTGGGAAAATATAGATCTATTTACATGTGTAGGCAAATGTACACAAACATAGATTCAAAAGTTAATACTTATCTCAGACTCCTCTCTGAAAACATGGACAGTAAGAGTATCAAGGCCTTCAAAATACATTACATAGTATCTTATTATTACTGCTAATATTTACTATTTGGTGATGGATATGTTAATTACTTGTTTTTTCCTTGATTTTCTGTAAGTGCACAGAAAACTAAAGCAACTATTTCAGACTTTATACATGACAAAACACAACTTGTTGTTTGTAATTGTCAAGGTATCTAACTTGTGTCTATTTCTTTGTCAGATGTGTAAATCCATTCATTATTATGTAAAAAATGTAAGATTATTTTTCTTCTTTGAATTATTTATACTATTTTTGGGATACTTCACATTGTTATATGTGTTTTAAGTTGTATTTAAGTTTAATATAATGAGATTGAACAGAACTATGAACAGCTAAAACCTTCATAAGGTTTTAGGAAGAAGCCCAAAACCTTTAACTAGGCCTCACTGTATGTTTGGAAACTATATTAATATACTAAGTAGTCACAGAGAATATCTACATTAACAGTACTTTAATGCCGTTGGGCTTTTCCAACCAATATAAGATACAGTATCAGTATCAGGGTTTTTAAGCCGTAGATTCAACACATGTCAAACAGTCCTAATTCTTCTTTGATTTTTAATATTACTATTCTTAGTAATTAAAAGAGATTCACTTAAAACTTATTTTCTTTAAATACTTTTGAACCTAAAGAACTCCTTTTTCCTACATAGAGCATTCTTTAGCTCTTCTATTTTCATACTAGGATTTATTTTTTTCCTGATGTCTTTAGTTGTTTGTTTTTGTTTTTTCCCTCATCAGTCAGTTAATGTTAGTGTGTTAGTTACATTGGTCTGTAGTTTTGGAAGCTCTTCGTGGAATTTCTGTTGAACTTCCTACAGACTGGAAGAGGGGAAACATAACCCCTATTTTTAAAAAGGGAAAAAAGGAGGACTTGAGGAACTACAGGCCAGTCAGTCTCTCCTCTGTGCTTGGCAAGATCATGGAGCAGATCCTCATGGAAACTATGCTAAGGACATGGAAAATAAGGAGGTAATTGGTGACAGCCAACATGGCTTCACTAAGGGCAGTGCATGCCTGACAAATCTGGTGGCCTTCTATGACAGGGTTACAGCATCAGTGGATAGGGCAAGAGCAATTGAAATCATCTACCTAGATACATGCAAAGGATTTGGCAATGTCCCCCATGATATCCTTGTCTCTAAATTGGAAAGACATGGGTGTGATGGATGGACCACTCAATCGGTAAGGCATTGGCTGGACGGTCACACTGCGAGTTGTGGTGAATGGGTCAATGTCCAGGTGGAGATATTAATGTGTACTCAGGGACGAGTATTGGGACTAGCACCTTTGTGTCACTTGTGTCACCTTTGGAGGTGCCATAGACTGTAGGATCGAGTGCACCCTCAGCAGGTTTAGCAATGACACCAAGGTGAGTGGTGTGGTCGACATGATGGAGGGAAGGGATGTCATCCAGAGCAAACTGGACAGACTTGAGAGGTGGGCCTGTGTGACCATCATGAAGTTAAACCAGGCCAAGTGCAAGGCCCTGCACCTGGGTCAAGGTAATGCCAAGCACAAATACAGGCTGGAAGGAGAATGGAGTGAGAGCAGCAATGAGGAGAAGGACCTGGGGGTGTTGGTTGACAAGAAGCTCAACATGAACCATCAGTGTCCACTTGCAGCCCAGAAGGCCAAGCATATCCTGCATTGCATCAAAAGCAGCATGGGCAGTATGGCCTCCCCTTCTATTCTGCTCTCATGAGACCCCACCTGGTGCACTGCGTCCCCAGAACAAGAAAGACATGGATGTATTATAATGAATTCAGAGAAGGGCCATGAAGATGATCAGAGGGCTGGAGCACCTTTCCTATGACAAGAGGCTGAGGGAGCTGGGGTTGTTCAATCTGGAAAAGAGAAAGCTCTTCTGAGGTGACCTTATAGTGTCCTTCCAGGACCTAATGGGGGCCTTCAGGAAAGCTGGAGAGGGACTCTGGAAATTTAGTAATTGGACAAGAACTAATATCTTTAAACTGAAAGAGGGCAGATTTAGATTAAACATTAGGAAGAAATTTTTTTACTTTGAAGGTAGTGAGTCACTGGAACAGGTTGCCCAGAGAAGTTGTGGGTGACCCATCCTTGGAAGTGTCAAGGCCAGATCGAACAGGACTTTGGGCAACCTGGTATAGTGGGGGGTGTCCTAGGCCTTTGGAGGGGAGTTGGAACCGGATGATCTTTAAAGCGCCCTCCAACCAAACCATTCTATGATTCTATGATTATCTCTTTCCTTCTTACTCTCTTACCCTTTTCTATGAATGAAAAAAAATAATTAAAAAAAAAAAAAAACTTGTTTCCATCCACTGATTTTTTTTCTTTCATATAATAGCCTTTGACTGTGAGTTTTGTAGGGAGTTACAAAGAATGATAATAAGTTCCTAATTGCATCACTGTGGCTATCTTCAAAGATCACTGCTGAAGTATTTAAAAATCCTTAAAAACAGTTTATTAACAACCTCTATATGACTTTGACCCTTAGTTTAAGTGCTTTTGAAGATAGTGGCCACTTCTGTCTTCCTTCATCTTGTTGGGTGGAGAGGTCTACAAAGAATTGTTTGAATGACTGAGCTTTTACTGTTTTACACAAATCACTGAGGTCATAGTTGAATCATTTTCTGTAAGGTATAAACAATATTCAGAACAGTGAACCTAGGAGGTTTAATATTTTTCTTCATTCTTTTTGTCCTGTATTTTGTTATGATGAGAAAAAAACACATTTTAAAGTTCTTGGATGTTTGCAAAGAATCTTTTATTTTTCCTTGACATCAACACTTCAAGATTAAAAAAAAAATAAATAAATGTAATTCTTTGAATTTATTGTGGTAGCAACAGATACAGTGATCTTTACTTGTTTTCCTAGCACTTCCTTCAAGTGAATGTAGGCATAAATTCTTCTTTTACCACTCTTTTTCAATAGACCTTCCAGGCTAAGAAAGCTTTCCAAGCTGTATATGAAATGAAATCCTCCCACTGTACAAAAATAATCTGAAAATTCTCTTCCATTGCATTTGACAAATGTCACTGTTGTCACCCCTAGTAACCCTCAAATCTGAGTGGAGCCATTAACTTGTCATCACAAATGTTAGGCAGAGTTAGTCTGGGTGAGTACAAAAAAAAATGACTTTGAGTGTAAATCTGAAAATGTTTAAGTGGACACTGGAGGGAGACTGAAAAGAGAATAACTACTTTCATATTCTGACTTCTCCAAGCACTTACCAACCTATCCTAACTATTTGAGTCTGTAGCCACCTATGTACAGGAATTTAATAATTTTCATCATTGTAAGGGAGTATGTTGCAGAATGCAATGACCATCGAAGACAATAGAAGTAAGGGGACACTAAGTTCCACATCAGGACCTATTTCTCTATTACAGTCAGAGTGTGTGTGAGCTCCTATCTCCTCTTTGTTTTTGATGTCAGAAAAAACAAAACAAAAACAAAACAGACCAGGTAAGCTTCTGGAATTTGACAAAAGCATTATAGGCACATATTTAGTACGGGAACTTATATTCTTGAAACCATATAATTAGCTAAAATAGAAATGCACCATGAGTGCTTTGTCTCATCAGTGAGTTTTCAATACTTTTAATTAAAATCAGAGTATTAATGGTAGCCTCTTAGTGATAAGACATGTCCACAGTCAAAAAATAGTTATGAAAATTTAGATTATATGATAAGGTAGGTTCATCTTCACTTCCGGGATTAAAATAACCAAAATTATTTTGGTTTTAAACTTGTGCTGTAGTCTGGCCAGTAGGTCTGCAAAATCATTTTGACAGAGATCTTTCTAGTATATAAGCATTTATTGTTAATAAGTATGAGCAAGATGGTGTGTGTCAAGGCATCCTGAAATCCCTGCTCATAGTCTTATTTTGGAGCCCAGAGGGTGGCAGTGAAGGCAAAGTTTTCCAGTTTTGTCCAAGCATTTCTCACAAAGATGAGCCATGCTGACAAGCTGAGACATTTTAGAAATCACCAGGTTACCACTGGTAAAAAGAAACGGTCTGAAAGGGAAAGGAAATTTCTTTGTCTACAGCTGCCTATCAGAGAAAGACACAAGAAAGATTTGAGATTGTTGCAATTGCTGTGGTATTTTGTGCAGAGACAGACTTCAGCTTAATAATTTCTTATACTGAAGGAGAATAAAAATGATTCAGAATAATGAATCAGCAGTTGATGGTACTTATGTTCATGCCAGCTGATGGGCAAGATTTGCACCTGTTCCTTTATTGCTCCACTAGTAACATTATTAAAGGACAGAGGAGTCTTCAAGTCCAAGTTCAGTTAAGGAGGTACCTGGGTTCCAGTCAGATATCTCTCCCACTTACATATGCTTACTAAGATTTCAGTTTCTAGCATCAGGATGCAGTATTGTAATGGCATATTACAGTAACAACGGTTTATGTTGTTACTTTTTAGGATGCCTTTTGATGCTCCATCCGTTTCACAGTAGTTCCATTTTTAAAAAACATATATGTGTAACAGTTGTTTATATCCATAAGAAGATGCATTAAAATTCATTTTTAAAGAGGGGCTCCCTTTTAGCTTATTTTTTAAACACTGTCTGTTTATATTAGCTAATTATCTGGATCTGAAATCAAGAAAATGTATGGAAAGAAGAATCACACTGTCTCCAGTAATTATAAAACCCTATGGAATGTCTGGGTCACAATGACTGTAAGGCGTATACTTTTGAATTGAATTATTTCTGATGAATGCTGAGAGGAGTTCTCCAAAAAGCATTTCTTGTCAACTTGTGGAATAGTTACAACTCTTAGAATTTATGTTGTAGTAGGAATGTGACTGTGACCTTATCCATCCCTGATATGATAAAGTTTATATTCACACTAATGTTGTTTTTTTTTTCCCTTAGGAGAAAATTAGAATTGTTATAGTGACTGGTTTTTATGTATAACCATTCATATTATGTTTAACATATATGCAAATTAGTAATGTTTTCTTGGGCAGTAACAGTAAGGGGAGAAATTAGTTCCTAAAAAAACACTTATTGTCTGCAGTATATGTGCACACAGTATGCTACTAAAATATCTTTAATCTTGTTTTCATATTCTTATATTAAGAAAAATGTGTAAATGTTACATTAGAAGAAGCATGGAAGAATATGCAGGCATATATCTGGTATGCATTCATTATTTTATTAATTAGAAACAATAATACTTAAAACTATATTAACTACATCTTTGAAGGCCTGACATTTGAACCTTGAAACATTCACTGTGCATACAAAAATCTGTATCTAAAAAAACTTAAAAGATTTAAAATCATTAAAGAAGTCTAATTATATCATAATCCTTATTTCTATCTAAGTTGATGTTGATGATTATTTACTTACTTAAATGGTAAAAAGTATGGTACTCTTCTAAAATATTACTCTTCTTAAATAATGTTCAGGCTTCTTAACGTAGCATCGATAGCAGCTAACTCTCCAATGTTATCAAAATTAACTAAATCTTTAGCAAAATAAGTTAACTCTCATCTGGAGGTCATTCAAGTAAAATGTAAATACCTAATTCTAAGATCTTTTCCTTTTGGTACATTATGAGCCAGTGTTCTTAAATTGAGCTTGTCCCTCCAGTTGTAAGTATACCATACAATGGGAAGGAATCTTTATCAGCCAAGATTCATTGATTTTTATTTTTATTTTTTAAGTGAGAATACAGACTGCAATCGAGAATCAAGAAAAGTATTTTAGGAAAATTACATCAGGAAACAGTTGCATTCTTTACTATCTGCAGTTCTAAAAGGTTTAGAGAATCTTAGCTTGTAAGATTCGACTATAAACGAAACGTATTTGCATGAAACAAATATATCAAAAACCTTTACAGAGTGCAGATATAAAATAAATTTTATGGTGAATGCTGAATTACGAGTTAAGGTAATTGCAAAGTATGGATACACATCCTTAATCTGTTTTTGTGTCAGATCACCATCATGTTTAAACTCATATTACATTGGGAACCTGCTGCACTGAAAAACATAATTGGCTACAGCCTGAGTTACAGATTCTGTTAGTCTGTTTGAGTCTATAATAGATAGATACCATCTTAGTAAGGGTATGATGTTGGTTTTCCTGTGACATGGAACCTATGGTCTTCATGGTCTTTTGCTTCACGTAGTTGCTCCACTTATCATGGAAACAGTACCACGTTCTGATCTAGTTTAAGTCTCATCAGTGTCCCAATCTCAATCTAAAAGTAGGTGATTCATTCATTTTATTATTTTTTTTTATACATTCATTTTATATTCATTCATTTTGTTCTTTGGAAGGGATGGAGATAGCTTGAAGATGTTCAGACCTTACTTCATCACAATGATGAACAAAATGAGCCTTTGAGGTGCCTTCCAGTTTTAAAGATCAACGATTAATTCTGCCACAGCTATGCAAATAAATTAATGGAAGCAAAGGATCTCAAAGCATAGGGACTCTCCTTACTGTTTTGGTAAACCTCTTGATTTTGATACAAGAGAAGGAAGCTGAGCTACTGTCATTATTTTCTCCAAACCAATAAAGGTATAAAGATACTGAACAGAAGCATAGCCACATACATGAAGAAGAATTCACAGTGATGCCAGAAGGAAGAAATGAACGGACTTTGTTCTAAACCCAAAGTCATTTAAATCAAAAAAGGCATTAGGATTCTACATATTAATGGATTAATTCTAAATCTAGAATAAATCCCAAAGTCACTTAAATCAAAAAAGGCATTAGGATTCCACATGTTATTGAAGTTTCCTGACTTTGGACTCCTTAAATGCAATTGTGTAACAGTTGGCTAGAATGTAAAAATGAAGAGTTTGACTCTGCTCTTTGTTTCACAATTTGCTAGTTGTTTTGTTAGTAAGGGAAAAAAAAAAAAAAAGAAATAAAAAAAAAAAAAAGGTTAAATAATGCTAATTGATTCTGTTCATGGTCCCAAGCAATATATTTAGTCTATATGTTTCCTTGTATGTCCAAGGCCATAACTGTAACTACAGTACATCTTCAAAAGCACATATGATGCTAATTACTAAAGGAAACATGTGAAGATCTTGACAGGACTTTGAACTAACCCATAGCAGGGATAATTAAATACTTGGCATCAAGCCAGTTTGAAGGCCTGATACTGTTTCTGGCCACATCACTATATCTGGAGCTACATATTCAAAACTACGTGCCATGGCAAAATATTTTGCATTTATATATTATGGAGAAATGTAATTTTTCTTCCTAGGGGAGGATCATTGTCTCTCATTCAGACTTAATGCAGCAAGTACCAGATAAAAAAGTAAATTGGTAGTAGTAGTTCGCCTTTCAAACCAATGCAAGGACATTGCCTATGCTTTGTGAATTGCCTTGGCTGTCACAGAAGCACAGAATCGCAGAATGGTTGAGGTTGGAAGGGACATCTGAAGATCATCTAGTCTAATGCCCCTGCTGAGCAGGATCACCTAGAGCACATTGCACGGGATGGCATCCAGGCAGGTTTTGAATATCTCCAGAGAAGGAGACTCCACTGCCTCTCTGGGTTACCTCTCTGGGTAGCTTGTTACAGTGCCCTGTCACCCTCAGAGTAACATTTTCTCATATTCAGATGGAACTTCCTGTCCATTCATTTCTTGATGGAATTCCTATCCTGAACTTTGAAAATTGGTTTTCAGGCTTCCTGTAAGCATGTAGATCTAAAGAAAAATAGAAACTCCTGTTTGTGTTATGTGTCCACCACAGGTACTGGCAGGTTAGCAAGAATATAAAGGAGGTGTTTATCTAGATGGTAATTTGAATTTATAAAATGCTACTATGCTGTGTCAACCAAAGAGTAACAGACTCCTTTATGTGTTCTGCCAGTAATCTCTGATTCCATGTGGACCTTGTAAAGCAATAATTTAATCAGAACGAAGAGAGTGAGAACGCAATCTTTTCCAATTATGTTTATCAGTCTAACCTCTGAATATCTTAATACACACTGGGTGCTGCTGAAAACAAGATGTCCTCTAACACTATTTACTCTCAAAGTACAGAGTGTGCTTATATTATTTAAGAGATTTCTTTTTGCATGTTTTATAATAATGTGAATTAAATGTGATAGCAGCCACAGAAGTTCTGAACACAGTGTCTGTCAGAACAGTTTTGGCAAACAGTATCTGCTTTGAATTAATTTCTTAGTAACCTGAAACATTGTGTTGAGTGGTGGGCATATTGCTGGCACCAGCTGACCATCAGCATGCTTCTGCTGTCTGAGTTGCTTAGTTGCATCGAAATAAAAGCAGAAAGTGAGCTTTTGCCTTCTGTGACTTCTCAGAGTTGCACATATGGAAAATATGCAACATTTTCTGCCCCCCGCTGTTTCTATCAAGTGCACACACTAGCAGCTTTGCTTTTCCCCTTTCTTCCCTGGTGAGAGAAGAAATGTCCCTGTGTTACTTTTACACAGAACCAACCTCTTACGCAGAAAGATGGTCAATTTCAACTCAGTTTGACCTGTTTTAAGTGACTGATAAGTTTTAGTGTTAAGACTAATGTAGTAACACTGTCCTTTCCTTGGAAAGCTTTAACCATCAATAACATTTATTACTTTAATGCAATATATTTAAAATTAAAAGGTGTATATTTAAAGCTGTGAATTAAATAAATGTGACTCCCACTAACCCTAATTTAAATGTGTTATTAGAGGAAAGTAGGGAAAGACAGATCTGCAGTTAAGTGATTTCATAGATTTTTTATATTTTGTTAATAATGGCTTGTTAAAAAATCTATGGAGTTATAGTTACATATAGTGATTTATGAATACATCACAGAATTCTTGCCTGAGTTCTTTGGAGAGGCAAAAATATAACCCACAGAAATTTCATTGCCTTTTTCTAATATGTAGATTTTAATTGACTATAGAATTCTAATGGTTTAGACAGTTGCACCCTTGTGGGTTCAGTTGGATCAATTTAAGAAATCATTTGAAGCTGCTTCTGATTGTCTTGTAGCAGAATGTAATAATCATTGTCATAGCTAAGATGCCATTAAGGAATTAGATGACTATTTCCTTTTTCAGTGCAAAGTTAGCCGAGGCTTGCTGGAAATATATCTAAACTTTGACGAGATTTAGGGTATTTACATCAATGAGGAGAAATGCAGTTAGAAGATTATATGAACTGTTAGAACTGCTGCAGTTGTTAAATGCTCCTGAGAGATTAGGAATAAAATATTTTCAAATTCATAGAATTTCAGTCAAAATCCTTCTGTTTGTCATTAAGTTTTTGTTGCTGTTGTTGTTTTACCTTGTTTAGGGTAGCAATTCATTACATTTTAGCATCTAGATAGCTTCTGGGTAGCCACTGGGAGAACACTGTCTGCAGTTGCAAGTGCAGGCAGGTAACACCAAGAGAAGGTTTCTTTTATAACAAATACAAGCAGTGCTATCATACACCACATGTAAATAATTATCAGCATGCTCGGTGCCACAACAAAATCAGAGCTGTCTCAACAAGAGTCAGGAGACCATAAGACATGATGGACTGAAAGTACTTTCTTCACTTATATCTTACTGTGTAAAACATATGTTATCACTTTGTATAAAGATATTTTATAATCTTCTTGTGCTTTTTGACTTCTCAAAGTCAAAAGGTTCAAAGTGCCAGAAATTGTTTCTGTTGCTGCATAACTGTTGGGGAAATGGCAATTTTTAGTGTGATTTGAATTGGTCAGAGGCATCAGTTAGTCTCTGGGCTCAGATAGTACAGCTAATTTTCAGAAATGACATATCTGACCTGAAAAAAAAATGCAAATCCTTGATTTGGATATAATAACTCATAAGAAACACAACTTATTTAAAAGGTTTGTTTTAGTTTAGAGATCTTAACTGTGAATTAATCTTCCAGTTGAAGCAATTTATTTTTACCTAGAACAACAATACAGACTAATTTTCTGATTTATATTTAGGTGATACTTTAAATCAGGACTACAAACAACTGTCCTCTTCATTTCATTGTGTTTGCAGTTGCTCAGTTACGAATTTTCCAGCTACTGAAAATTGCCATGTTTTCTCACTACATTTTAAAAGGGCACAGTACACCCTAATGTCCTGTCTAGCCAGATTATTTTCTAGTAAGATTACATTAAAAGTTATTCCATTAAGAATAACTAATGAAATGAATGAATACAAATTAATACTATTAGGTGAAAATCATACATTATTAGGTGGCATTAAAAGTCTGTACTGAGAAAATATAATTGGCAGTCTACTAAGATTATGACACACAGAAAGAAATGTCATTCATTCAAATAAATACTACTGCTAGAATCTTATCTGACTTGAAAGAAGGCAATTTTATTCAATACTAAACATAGAGAGTACCATCAAGCTTTTTTTGGTCAGTTTCCCCAAGCGGTGTACCAGTAATAGAAATGCTAGCCACACAGCTTTGTGGAAGGAAATGTATAATCATTTTACAAAGAAGTTCTGGGATTTGCTTTAAAGCATTTTATTATTATTATTATTATTATTATTATTATTATTATTATTATTATTATTATTATTATTATTATTTGTTTGTTTTTTAGTAAGTCATTGCAATCTCACTGCATTCTCCCTAGTTGAAGTGAAGTTTCTGAGGACTTTGGTGTTCTTATCAATATTTATATTATACTCGTGGTAAATCACGAATTCAAAGATTTTAGTAGACACAAAGTTTTTTGTCTCAGCTAAACTTTGTATCCTAGAAAATTTCTGGTAGTCCATGATGTATGAAATATACCTAATTTCATGCACATTCTTTGCTGTGATGCTACCAATTGGGTGAGATTTAGCATACTGGCCTTGCCTGAAAAGTTTAGTATTCAGTTATAGCTTGCATTCTTGAATGTCTTCTCTCTAGCACTTGTCCTAAAATGCACTGAGATTGTTTATTGTTTTCTTTCATCATTTTTACTAGCATCTACAGCATTAAATTAATGTAGTAGATCTAACAGCTTGTTTGAAGTCTGAGAGTATTAAAAAAAAAAAGTTGCAAATATACATGAATTATGACAAGTATGGGATTTATTTACATGTATTTTCCTGATTGATTATCTTGGGCCTTCTTCTGCTCTAGCATCATTTCATACATGCAGAAATTCTGTGTAAACTTGAATGTCCTTCAGGAGTGGAGGAGAAAAATCAGATCTGGTGATAGAAAAGTTATCCAGAAATCTTCCCCATATGCTGTAAAAGATTTTACTTTTATTGCTGTCTAATGAAAGAGATTACCTCTCCCTGTAAACCTTGTTCATTTCATATAAATTTAGAACATGATAATTCTTAATAATCCTATAGCTCATAGGAATAGGATTGAGAATGTTTATCAAACTTACATAAGGTTTTTAGGTATTCACAGATCTTAGCCTTTACCTGTTTATATTTAACACACAAGGAAAAAAAAAAGATTTATAGAATATGTTTGCACTTTGGAAAGAAGAAACTGAGGCAGAGATTTTGCTGTGTTCTTAAAGTTTTCAGGAGATTCAAGTCCATTTTAGTCCTCATCACTCTGACCATGATCTACATTGTCATTTAAGAAAGGATAGGCCTCAAAAGTAGAAAAGAAGAACTGGTAGCAGTTATGGTTTTATTTGGATTAGAATAAAATAAATGATGTAAACGAAATTTGGAAGTCTCAACAGATTAGCTGCCTGTTTGCAAAACTCAGTGAAATGCATGTTAACCTCTGTCATATGGAAATAAAACATATGTCAAAACCTTTTTCCATATGATACATTTAATGTGCAGTCCTTGTTGACATCA
This sequence comes from Anas acuta, assembly GCF_963932015.1. Classification (NCBI taxonomy): domain Eukaryota; kingdom Metazoa; phylum Chordata; class Aves; order Anseriformes; family Anatidae; genus Anas; species Anas acuta. The sequence goes on along the minus strand of NC_089017.1, from coordinate 54,367,372 downwards.
AGAAGTACAGAATTGTATGAATACTGAACATTTCACCTTTTATAAATTTTCTAAAAAGTGAGTGACTTTTTTTTTTCTGCATTCTTATGTGTTTTAAAATTTATCTGAGTGTGCTAAAAGGACAGCATAAGGAACATTTGGGGAAAGTTGGAACACAAAAGTACAGTTCCCATTTCATATTTTTACTATTAAACTTGGAAGGTTTCTTTGAGGAAATAATGCTATTTTACATACATGAAAAACAAATAATGAATACTCTTATCCTATATACTATACCATAATGAGATGGCACAAAGTTACTTTAAATAAAATAAAATAAATAAAATAAAATAAAATAAAATAAAATAAAATAAAATAAAATAAAATAAAATAAAATAAAATAAAATAAAATAAAATAAAATAAAATAAAATAAAAATCACAAAACTGAGGCCAATGTAACTCCAGGACCAATCTAGACCTAAAGTAAGTAAAAGTAATCCCTAAAAGATCAGAACAAAGTAAGGTAGCCTGTTCTTGCTTTCAAGAAGTGGCACAACTGTGCCTTTTTATTCCCTTGTGTCATTTGTATTTTTTATTTTGGATGAGTATTATGGCAATAAGGCAAAACTGAAACATTTGAAAAAGGAAGTCATTATTTGTTTGTATGACATTTATTATACAGTATAATACCTATAATGTATACTTATAATGTATAATACTTACTGTAGATATTGCTTGCTAAGAAATGTGCATTGTCTTGTTTCTGGTTAACTTGTTAACTTGTTTTGTTTTACGACAGTGGACAAGTTATAATGAATTTAAGAAACTATTTGAAGTGCTGTATCAACTGAGTCTCTTAATCTGAAATCTGAATTCCAAAGTATTTTTAAATTCTTCAAAAATAAGAGATATGATTAAAAACATGGTGCCTGAAAACTCAGAGACTGTGCCAGAGATATATCCTGTGGACTTTGGCATGCTTTGCTGTGGAAAATCAGATACATGTGGGTTTTAGAATAAAATTATTGTTAAAGTTGTTAATTTGTATTGAATCCATTATGATATCCAGTACCTCCAGGTCAGAAAGGAATCAAAGGCCACCTGAAATACTACTACATGTAAATGCCAGATAGAGAAATTAAACAATTTGCTAAATCTCTCCTTTCTCAGCTTAATTGCTTGCTGGATTTACATACAGTCAATAACACGAATTTTAAAGGTATTTAATTTTAGATAAGACTACTAATAAATATTTGAAAATAGATATTTATTGCTGAAAGACAGGGCATAATAGCTGGAGCACACTGCTGATTAATTTATCTGCATAACTCTCTGATTGCAACTTGCTTACATCTGACTAGCTCAGAGCACAAGCAGACGCTGCGGGACTTGTCTGACTTTACCTCTGTAGTTTGTGAGTTCCAGTGTGAAAAAAAATCTTATCTTTTTTTTTCCTGAGCTCTAAGTAGCAAAACTATTTGGTGAACCTAATTTTAAATTACATTGATTTTCTAAAGAATACTGCCCTGCTAATCAGAACTCCATGATTGCCCTAAGATAATTGCTGTTAACTTGTGTAACTACTGACACTTTGCATATTGGTTCTAGATGAAAACTGCTTTTCAAGTTCCATTTGTGCTTTTGATTGAAAGTCTTAGCCTGTTTTGTTGTCTCTGTGATTAATATTGTTTCTTATAGATGCAGTTCTTGATGTTCAAATTAAAAATACATAATTTGAATGTGATTGGAATGTTAAACTGCCAGTAAAAATTTAGTACCAGGATAATTGAAAGAAAAGTAAAAATCATACCTTTCATTAGTGCAAAGTATTAGAAAATATATGTTTTGAAAGAGATTTGTTGTTCATAATGTAAATAAGATAATCAATATAGGAGAATCCCAAATCACATGTAGGTGTCTGTAGGCATGTAAAGTTATCATTTATTTTTATGAGGGTTATAAGGCTTTACAGAACTCTTGGTTATATATTAGTTCTATGCATTCTTGGTTATATATTAGTTCTATATATATATTCAGTTATATGTATAGTTCTATATAGTTCTATATGTATTATTCACTATTTTCCTTCCCATTATTCTTTCTGAGTGCAGAAGGCCTAAGATTACATCCATTTCTTAAAATTCTGCACATGCTTTCTGTGCTAAGAGGTTTTGTTTTCTTGTAGGAGAGAATTGGTTATTATATTGCATTATTACCTTCCATAGGAATTAAGTCATCAAAACCAATGGGTATGAATATTATTTTATATGCAGCTGCTCATCTCTGTCTGAATTTAACCTCTGAAATACTAACTTGTTAGAAGACTTTTTTCTTAGTGAAAGGTCTCTATTTTGCCATTGTATATTTCAGTGTTCTTGTTCTTTCCTAGATTACTTCTTGTTGCCAGTGGTGGTCTTGGTTATGTTTTGAAGAGCGATTTTGAAGTGTTCATTTTTCTGCTTAGAGACAAGCAAATGCAAAGAAGCCCTATAAACAGTCTGATGCTCATTTTTAATCTTACCAATGGAGTGTGTTAATATGTCTCCAACGGTACTTTTCTTTTTATTTTCTTTTTTACACTTTCATCAATTGTGATCTCTTAACCAGTGTATGGCAACTCCAATTAGCTTCACTCAGGGATGAAAAGCATCTCAAACTGTAACAAGGTCTCCCAGGACCACTTATATCATGAATGCTGTAGTCATATTTTCTCATTAGTTCCTTTCAGTTGTCACAAATATGATTTTCCAGTGTTTTTAGAATCCAACCGAAAACATAAAAACTGTATATGTATATGGAAAAGACAATTATTTCCCATAATTCAAAGATCTTTTGAATCTTTTCTTGTACATGGAAGCTTGAATAGTTTAATCCATTAAACTTAAGCAAGTCAAAGAATTTGAGAATAATTGATATAGAAAATAAAAATACTTTTTGAATGACTCTTTTTCTAATTCATCTTATTTTGCTGTTATTTGTATGTTCTTACATTGTGCGTTACAAGGAACATCAGAAACCTTGACTTGTGGATTCATTGCACAGATTTATATGTGGGAACCACCAAGATTATAGGTCTAAATTTGAAGTTATCAGTAACCTTACCTATTTCTCAATCATGCAGTTTAGTTACTTTTGAAGAAGAGATTTGTTTACAGAGGAGCTTTATGCCAGTTATTTTTTACACATTCAAGAAAAAAAAATATATATATATACCTGGTCATGTATACAGAACAAATGGGCAGAGCAGTAAATGCACGTAAATTTCCACAGTTTCTCTAACCCATATTGAGATTTTTTCCTGAAAGTGCTGTAATCTTAGTAACATTGTAGTAAAACCTTTTTCTTGTTGAAATTTGTTTTATTTTTTGAATAGGAAGAGATTTTTAGAAATTATTATAGTAAGCGGATATCTTAGGTTTCTTAGTCTATGAATGTCACTTGAACTTTGCTGGGATGTTGATGTGTTCAACATCAAAGTGGTATGTAAGCTGAAGTTGTCCACAAACATCCGTAAGCTTGTCGCTCTAGTTTGTGTTAGCCTTAGGTAGGTATGTTGTTAGTTTATTCTTTGTCTTTGAAATACTGTTTGATTGGCTTTTTTTTTTTTTTTTCGATGAAATTAGATTCTGCTCTTTCACTTTTTCTTGCTCTGGAAATTTCATAGTGTGTGATATTAATTTCTTACTCTTGGAATCAAATGCAATAAAACTGAATGGCACATCGGTCTATCTGAGAACAGCCTTCATAAAATATCGTGTGGATCTAGGGAAAGCTTGGCATAAAAATTTCTTAGATAATATTTTCAGGTTAAAGGAGTCAGCAATTCCTTCATAAAATAAATATTTCATAATCGCTGCTCTGATGTTTTCATGTCTTATGTGGTTCTAAATAATACTGATTTAGAAAGAAAGAAAGAGATTTTCATTTTGGTCACCTCTTATGCAGGCTTATATATTTTCCAAGCTCAGATTTTAGTCGTATTTCTTTAGCCCTTTAGCTAATGAACCCTTTGCTTATTGTTGGTAATTTATTTTGAGTGTAAAAATTACTTTTCTTACTGTAAGAATGTTTGCATTTTAATAAATCTGGAGGAAAATTTAAGAGAAATACCTGTGTCCCTGTAACTTGCATTACTTCTTGATGTTTCACATATTTCTTATTAAAACTGATATGGTGAGCTGACAAAAATCTGTACAGTCACCTTGAGTTTGGAGACTGAAAAAGGTCTTCTCTGTGCCTTGGCACACAGTTGCTGTTACTGTATCATGTTAGCTCCCTGGCAATAGGAGTTAGACCCAAGATTTTTAGGCTCTATTTTTGCTCACTTTTGTTGTTTGCTAAATATTAGATAAAATTATTTAAAACATATTTTTTGTTGTAAATAATAACTTTGCTTCTCTTATTTACTCGTGTTTTGCTGATGTGTTTAAGATTAGTCTTTTTCTTTACACTGAATTTTATTTTGGTTTAGGACCTTAAAATTGGTATTACAGACATACTTTAAAAGAATTAATACTTTTAAAATTAGTACTTTTTAAAAGCACACACACACACATGCCACCCTAGATTTGCCTAATTCAGAAAAATAGTAAATATGAAGACTTCAAAAAGATAGATATGACAATAACCTGATATAATTTTGATGGATTATAACAACAAAGTTATCATGACTTGATCCTTGCTTTCTGGAAAAGGTTAATATCATTTTGTTCTTTTACCCTTTTTCTTTTCTGTCATGTTTAACAAAGATTAAAAGATTAAAGTAATAAATATACAACTACTCTTATTTTTCCTTCTGTTGTAAAGAAATCAGTTGTTACTAACAATTATGTATTGTCTGGCCCTTTATGCAACAGAGGCATATAAAGTGTTTCTTCTGTCTCTAAGTTAATTTAATGTGTAAATTAATTTACATGTAGATAATCCATAGAAGGAATAATAGAAATTAAAACTGAAATTAGCTTGATTCATGCAGGTTATTGAAGGTTTATAAAGAAATTTATAAATTCAGTATGTCAGCTATATTAAACATTTTTAGTCTCTAAACTAGATGTGTCATTACCTCATTCTTTTAGATGTTAGGCAATTTAACTGTTTAAAAAAAAAAAATGAAATGAAGCAGTCAAAGCTATATTTTTTGCTTTTTTTCTTTTTCTACAGAATGAAACTAGCTGAAGATTGTGAAGTTGTTTTTTGTTTTTGTTTTTGTTTCTGTTTTTGTTTGCATGTGTTTGTGTGTTTGTGTTTTCTCCGGTTGGGAGGAAATAAGCAGTATTTCGTTTAGAATTCAAGAAGAGGATTCAAATCACTCAAGCCATTTGAAAAAAAAAAAAAAAAAAAAAAAGCTTAGAGCTGGCAACATCTGGAGGGATTAAAGGATATGATTATACATTAATTTATATTGCTAATATCAGCAATAAAATCTCATTATAACATTATAATGAACTATTTTCTGGAATAAATAATAATAAAAAATACTCATGGCCAAGTTGATTACTATTAGCCAGAAAACAATGATACAATGATGAGCATCTCTTTAAAGATGATGGATAGGTTTTCTTTGTAGTTTATATTTAAAAACAGTTTTGGTGTAACTTCTAAAGGAAAACAATTGTCATACTTGCTCTTCATAACCTATGAAAATCTGTTTTCCAAGAACAAGCATCTTCTAAATACTGTGCTCAAAAGGTCTTCTGAAAGTTTACAATAACAGTAAAAAAAACATGATTAAAGAAGTCTTTTAGAGGCATAATATTTTATTAGTAGTAGTTATTTTCAATTTTAGATTTTAGAAGGAGAAAGAAGATAGAGGACAAATAGATATAAAGGGTTATGATTAAGTTATTGTATTTTGTAAGCTATAAGAATTAGGTGATTACTTTTAAAACCTAAAATTGGCAGCATGAACAGTAAAATCAGATAGGTAGATAATTTAGTGATAGCAGTGGAGATAAAGGTCCTTGAGGATGTAGGTGTATTTTCTAGAATGTTAAGACAAGTTCAGCAAGAGTCTTTTTTTTCTTTTCTTTTCTTTTTTTTTTCCCAAATGGCAAGTAATTTGATTTTGTGTATAGTAGGAATGTTGATTTAAGAGTCAGAATAGATGATTAGGTAATCAATCTGAAAATTAAATAGTATAGCAAGATCAGATAACAGATAAACAGGATTAGAAGAAATTCTTACAATTTAGCCTATGAAAAACACTTTTTAAAATATTTCTATGCAGAGAAGATAACAATAGGCACCTTACCTATCTAATGAATTGGTGCATTTTATATTAATGGGACTGAAAATATATTTTATGAACTGGTGTTTTGAGTGATGTGCTTTCAACAATGCAGTTGTAAGTAACACGTTAATATAGACTTAATTTTAATTTTGTTATTACTTTCTTGCTTGCAAGAAATCAAAGAATGGGATTAACAAAAAAACTTTTGTGCTTCATTACAAGTGCATCATAGCTGTAGCAAAGCAAACAAATGAGCTGTCTTCTCATCTATACAAGCTACTCTAGATTCATAGAATCATTAGGTTGGTAAAGACCTTCAGTATCACCAAGGTCCAACCATCAACCTAACCTACTGAATCCCATCACTAAACAATGTTCTACATTGCCATGTACATATCACTTAAATATCTGCAGGGATGGGGACTCTACCACTTCCCTAGACATCCTATTCTAATGCTTGACCACCCTCTCCATGAAGAAATTCTTCCTAACGTCCAGCCTAAACCTCCCCTATAGCTTATATACACTGTAACACTGGTGGCATTTCATGACCTGATGAATGCTGACTTCTGCTATAATCACTGAAGAAATGCAAACATTAATTTAAAATTGCATTTTCTTGTAATTTTTCTGCATTACAATGCATTTATAGGTCTTATCTAGAAGAAAACTTAAAGCTCAAATCTTGCAATATAAACTTTCCAAAGTTACACTGTAATACAGAAATGCAAATGAACATATTTCTTATTTTCCAAAGGATTTGTCCATATATATTTCAAGCAACTCACTGTTGAAAAACTTATCTTATGGGAATATTGGTATAAAAGCATTATAAAATAATGTAGTAAATAACGAGAAAAATTATACAGTTCTCCACTGTACTAGTCATTAATGTGCATTCATGCTGTCATATGCATTTTCAGTGAATTGTATGGAATAATTTACAAAACAAAGCAACTGAGGTGCACCACATTAGAGTTGTGGATTGAGCACTTCCTGTTTAATAATTATCTGTTGTCCTTTAACTGTGATTTCACTGTATGTGTCTTTCAGATGTGTGGAGGTGATTGCCAAAGAAGGACGGAACTTGAAGGAACTGTATTTAGTATCGTGTAAGATCACCGACTATGGTATGTAATATACCTGTATCTTTGTTTTTGTGAAGATTAAACTCTATTGTAATTGTATAGGGACTCATGTAAACCTGTTGGAAATGCATAGGTACACATTTTCACAACTTTACCCATGGGAAAATAGGAACTGTATGAAAAATGTTTGATATGCTTATAATATCACACAGAATCACACAGAATCATCTAGATTAGAAGAGACTTCCAAGATCATCTAGTCCAACCTCTGACCTAACACTAACAAGTCCTCCACTAAACCATATCACTAAGCTCTAAATCTAAGCGTCTTTTAGAGACCTCCAGGGATGGTGACTCAACTGCTTTCCTGGACAGCCTATTCCAATGCCTAACAACCCTTTCTGTGTTATGAGATGTGAAAGTCACTATATGTGTATGCTGTAAAGTACTGCTTATCAGAATTGGCAGTTACTGGGCAGACTGAGTATTGTGCTCTTTCAATTGTCCTGAAACCAGACAAGTAGTTGGGGTGAAAATCCAAAAGTCTCTGTGCATTTCTAGATGCTGTGAAACATCCATACACCCTAGCATCTGTATGAATGTGGATTTGTTGCCTATTGCAAGCCATATATGCTAAATGAATATGATGATCCCCTTTAAAACAAAACAAAACAAAAAAAAAAAAAACACTAGAATTTGTATTTAATATAGGAAAAGTTATTAGCACTTAGGTGTGCTTGAAGGTGCTACTTTGTTTTGTTGGTGTTGTGTTTTTTTCAAATAACATACTGATCTCAGCAGAGGCCTTTCTTTCTGTAATGAGCACATATTCTCAAATATCTAACTCCCACTTAGATGCCAAAATTTTGGTAGGATTTACCAACTTTTGTATATTTGAGATGTTCGTCATGAGTTTTCTGATTGTTTCTTGTTTACTCTTTTTTTATTTTAACTTTTTAGCACATACCTTTTATAAAGAATTAATGTGTCAAGTGACAAATTACCTTTCCAGTGGTCACAAATTCATTCCTTTATTCCCCCTTCAGATTTTGCATTATACTGGTGTTAGAATGGGTGTATTCGAAGGTCCACCAGGAGCCTCTCCCTGCACAGCCCGCAGGGGAACTGCTGCTGCCTGCCTGCAGCACCTCCTGCCCTCCTGCTGCACCATGGGGTTCACAGTGCTGTTTCTCACACATTGTCTCACCCCACTCTCCCAGATGCTGTTGCCCAGCAGTTCTTCCCCTTCCATAACTCTGTTCTCCCAGAGCAGCATCTCACACTGACTCAGCTCTGGCAGCAGCAGGTCCCTTTTGGAGCAGCTGGAGCTGGCTCTGCTCTGACATGGGGCAGCTGCTGGGCTCTGCTCACAGAGGCAATCCTTGCAGCCCCCTGCTGTGAAAGCCTGCGATGTAAGCTCAATACAGCACCTCATGTCCTGGGTATTTGAATGTGAGGGAGCATGGACCAGAAGCACCATTTTCTCTGATCTACAGTTCATACTTCCATGCGAATAATAGACTTTTTATGTTGAAAATGCTGGTTTTCTTGCCTTGCTATCACTTTGCCAAGGTGAGTTTGTGATTATGTGATTGGGAAAAATCTGCTGGAATTTCAGGGAGGGGAATTATCTGTAGAACACAAAGTGACAGAGAGTAGAGATGCTTCTTTTCACTGCTATAGGGTCAGAGGTACGGACCTCTGTTGGAAGTGATACTGTCCTTTGTGTATTATAGTTCTCCTAGTTCTGTTTGCTGTCCCTGCTGACTTGGACACCCATATACGGAATATTGTAATGGAAATAATGGAATCCGCATCTTCATGGTCAAAGATTTCTCAGACTGATTTCACCTTTCATTGGCTGCAATTAATGAGAGGAAACCAGGATTTTTCCCAAAGAAGGGAAACATACCCTGACAAACTGATGCAAAGAAACTGAGGATAGGGAAAGTCTTATGGAAAAATGGAGAGAAGGGATATGAAATGTCCAGGACCAGATAGAAAGTGTAAGTTGCGTTTCACAGAATGACATATGAGAGTCTCGGCAACCCTGGTCATGCAAACTGAGCTTCTGTTGACTTTTATGGCTCACCTGTCACTAATGTGTTGGATTCTGTAGTGACTCAACATTATTGCACTCAGTTACTGGGATTTTTAAAAAAAAAAAAAAAAAGTCAATAGTGTTAATATTAGGTTTTACTATTCGTTTAAAAATCAGATTATTTTAATGAGGATCAGCAAGAAATTCAGCCAAGTAGTTGTGATACTGTTTTGATACCATAATTAAGATTAATTATCATTATTATTTTCAGCAGGCCAGTCTCATAATTATGTTCCTCTGTTCATGATACCTGAGAACATGAAATGGACCCTGTATCAAGATAGCATTTATGATTTGTGCTTTGTGAGGAAGTCAAAACTCTGCCTTAGATTAAATTGTGACAGCAAGTGAAAATTTGGTTTACAGTTTGTTGCAGTGTAGAGCCACCTTCACCCATTTCCCTTCTTCCTTTTCCAGTTATTCCATAGTATTTGAGTGGAAGACTTTCTTGCAGTTGTTCATGATGCTGTTAGTTACAGTGCTGTGGGTTCTGTTTGTTGTTGAACTTCATTTATCAAAGCAGTTGCCTCCCTTCTACAAAGGGAAAGGAGCAGCCATTCTCTTCCTCTCTTCCTCGGAGGCTTCCCAAGCCCTCATGTCCTCTACAACTTTGTGGCAAGCAGAGGAAATGAACTCAGAAGCATATGCCTGACTACTTATGGGATCATTTAGGTGGTATCTTTACAAAGACTTAAGTCTCTTACAAAGACTTGCAACTTCACAGTTCAGGCTCCACCAGGAAGTGAATATATATAGTGGCCCATTATCTTTGAGGCCATGACTGAGTAGGAGCATAGAGCCATGTGTAACTGTACTTTTTTGTTTGAAGGGCCTGATACTCCTGAGGTTCTTGCTTTGAAAATAATAATCTTGACACTAACTTTAAATTGTTACTATACATATTTTCACTGAATTTTTGAAGCGTACTTAGGGCTGGTAGCCAGATTCCTTGCAGCTTGATGGAATACAGGTGGGGGATTTCCAAAGCTCTCTGAAACTGTTTCAGTGGTGATTCTACAGTGGTTACCCAGGTATTTTGGTGTTGTGACACGATCACTTCAGAGTTCAACTGGAAAAAGAAAAAAAAGAAAACATATATATGACATATACAATGACATATTATAAGACATAAGACTCCTTTAAGATACAAGAAAATAAAATACTTACAGAAAAAGAAGTTACAACAAAAACTGTAAATTTTGAAATTTTGTCCTGCAATTAATGGAATACATACGTGTGTGTAAGGTGATTTTGCATTCTTTAGGGAAAACTATGAAATGTAATTTTCACTGTCGTATTAATTTCATTCTTTATTATTATAATTTCTACAATAAAGTAGTAAGCAAAATTAACAGACCTGTTTATATGTAGTTAGTATTTAAAAATATTTAAGAATACAAAAATTTGTTTTGGAACCCAACAGGTTTAATTAAAAACTTCTGTGCCTTGATAATATAGGAAGCATTACTTTCTTAGACATGTTGCTGAAAAACATTTTGTTATGTTATTCAGAAAGACAGAAGAGTATTTAAAGAGGACTTTGAAGTATGAGTAGATGCTAAGAGTTACTAACCTCAATAAAACAAAGTATTGCACTGTTTTACACTACATTACAAAAGGTTCGTGTTCGTTTTGCTGAATTCTGAAAACTTTATAGGATTATATTTTTATTTATGATTGTCTAGCATCATTTTCTAAAAATCCAATTTTATTAATGATTTTTGTTAGAATGTAGCATGTTTGAATGTTGAATATCAGTTTAAAGGTTTCTTTACATCCAACGTATTGTTAAATGCTAAATAATCACTAGCATTTACATAGATTGACAGGGGGGTCTGAATTAGTATAATCTCCGAGATAAACACCTGTTTGCCCAAGAACACAGACAGAGTGAAGTCAAAGCTGACATTAGTTCCTCATATCATTTTGCCCTTTTGTTAAACAATCATGAATTAAGCATGGAGTGTCATTGTTATCTTTGAATTTCCTGCCTTTTGTTGATTTGTGTCACAACCATAACATTACTTAAACATAGGGGGTTTTGTATTTAAGCTTTTCCTAAGAACTAGTAAGAAAGCTAGGATTTCTCAGCTGTGGGGAGACTATGTGTCAAATGAATTAGGCTGATGTGGAGACGTATAGCAGTGAGCTAGGGCAGCAATCACACACAGGATTGTGTAACTGTCTTTTCAATTTTATGCCCTAATTCTGGGTTTTATTGATATCCTTAGTGTTGGGAATTTGTTTTAAGTAAATTATTATCTATAAAGTTGGGTGAGGGTGTGTAGTGCTATGGACTCTGAAACACAAAAGTAAGATTTTGTATTCAAAGATGAAAAGAAACTGGCCTATGAAACAGGACCAGATATTTTAAGAACCTGTTCTTGCAAAAATATCTAAGCATAAGTTTACTAAGAAAAAAAGTGGTTTTTTTTTACTAAAAAATAAAAAACTACACTTACTGGTAAAGAAAATGTAAAAGTCTCAAATGTTTTGCTTCAGTGTTACAAAAATAGTCACACCTTTTTGTTTGTTTGTTTGTTTTTTGTCTGTATATGCAGAAAATCATTTCAAGCAAGGTTTAAAACACAGGTTTCCACTATGGGGAAAGAAAAACAAAGAAACAAACAAACAAAAAAAGTTTTCCAGTTTGAATTTGGATGGAAGTGTCTGTAAATCAGTAAATCAGCCTGTAGGGTGAGAAATCACTTAGGAAGTTTCTGAAAAAAAAAAAAAATAAATATCCAAATTTTTATTAATAGAAGTGCAGTTAAAACAGTTTAGGGAATATATTTATCTCATAATGAGTGCTGTCATGTAACCTGCAGAAGATGACAGTTTGTCTTTCTTGAACAATTTCCACTACATAGTAGTTCTAGATTTTGCCTAACTTAAAATTCTTTATTTCTAATTATTAAGCACAGAGCTTTTCAAATGAAATGCTTGGCACAAGGACCTGAAACTAACAGTAGTATCTTACAGATAACTTTAAGACTCTGAATATTGAAAAAGAGTTCATTATACTTCTAGACTTTTTGTTTTCTAAAATTGTGACTATTCCTTTCTCATACTGCTGATTTTTATTTTTTTTTCTCTGAGAGCATTTGCTAAAGCAAAAAAAAAAAAAAGAGTTTCAGAAAACTATAATTGAATTATATCATTTTTATTTTAAAAAATATTAATGGAACATAGCTGTTAAAAATAGATGTCTGGAGGAATAAGTGTTTATGCTAAGTCAAGTCCAATTGCCACAAGATAAAATATTTTTGGAAGTTGTACTTTTTTTAATAACTGGATTCTTTTCTGAGATGTGAGATACACCTCAAATCATGTTAAAATAGTTTTTGAACATGCTGTTAAACTCTGGTTTTTAATAGTATAGGTCACATATGCTATCTATGTAAATATATATATATATATTTCAATTATCAGATGATCAGGTCTTCCTATGAATAGTACAGATAAATCCCATGAGAATGTCTTGAGTTTTCTTTCAGTATTTAGTATTCAGTCTTGTAAATCGCAAAGAATAAGCATACTCTGAGTAATAAAGATTATTTCACTTAGCTTCTCACTTAGATTAGCAATTCTCACTAACGGTTGATCTTGCTAAAACTATACTTTTCCTAATTTTGATTTTTTGTCTTTATGAATTTCATTCTGTTTTAAAAATAACTTCTATTTTGTACAGTGTTATTCAAAAAGAAAATACATGATTTGTGGTGTAAACCCAACACATATGGATAAACAAAATGGAACATAGTAAATGCCCGTTTTGTGTTAAAGAGTTCCTCCTCACACTTGTTTGCAATCTCTTTCTTAATCATTTAAATAATATAGCTTTCATTCTGCCTTTCAAAATTTTTCTGAATTACTGCCATATTCAGTTCCAGGTTTCCCTTGATTATTTTTTTTTCTCAGAACTGATTTCTCCCTTGTTATATTTCCCTATCCTATGCAATTTCTACTGTCTTATAGTCCTTTAATAGCTCAAGGCATGCAAACAGTAATCACACCAAGGACTATGTTCATGCCTGTAGATAAGTGTGCAGATAATCTTCTCAGGATTAGGGCCTCTGTTTTCATCTTTAGTATTTATTTATATTTTCTATATATGTGTGTTTCTGTCTCTGTAATATTATGTCTATTCACTATTTTATTAGCTAATTATATATATAATATTATTTTTATTTTTTAAAAAATATAGAAAGAGATAATATAGAGATAAATATATAGATTATGTATGAATTATAGATAATTTCTAATTATAATTTATAGTTATGTCTAATTATAAATAATGTATAGATTTATTTAGTTACATGTTCACAAACCTGAACTCATTGAAGTAAATTGGCAGGATTTTTAATGCTAAATGCCAAATTTTGAGGTTCTTTTTTATGAGTTCCTTTTCTGTGTCTGGGCAGTGACTTTACTTGTAGTAAGCTGTAGGAATTAAAGAGTAAGTGGAGGATAAGGGATTTGTACCCTGTTGAAAGCATTAATATTACTTCTTTCCTTTGATATGTTCTCTAACAAGTAGTAAAGTGTTTTTGTTTGGTTTTATATTCTTTCAGAATTCTGAAGCAGGTACTTCTTTCTTTTATCTAAACTATTGTAACTGTAAGGATCAGTGAAAGCTTATTCTAGTAGTAGGAACTGACAGTGTTACGGAATTTAACAAATCAACAATCTGCAATATAACTTACTATCTCTTCATCTATTTAGGGCATTACAGTTCATGTTGAGTACAGAGTGAAGATCTGGAGTCTTTTCTTGTGTTTCAGAACTTCTATGCATTTCTTTCTAACTAGGAGAAAAAAAAATCAGAGTATACAGCTTTTGTAAGGACATTTTTCAACATGTATGGCTTCATTTTTTACGTTTTTTGTATTGTTGTAAATTGAAGTGTAGGTATGACTGGTTGTTCATATATACAATCTTGCTTTTTTTTTTTTTTTTTTTCCTATACATACATAAAGGTTCTTGTTAACATTGAAACCAAGAGGAGAGTTATTGGAAAGAAAGACAGAAGTATACTCATGTATTTGAGGATTAGTCTTAGTATCAGAATTCTGATTAGTATCAGAAGACATCTTTAGTTTTGTAAAGAGTGAAGTAAATAGATGACATTAGTCCATTAGTCACTTATCTGGAATTTTCAAGAGTAGTAATTATTAAAAAGAAGCCAAATAAGAATTTTTTCAAAAGTAATTACTGAAGAAAAAAAAAAAAAAAAGGAAGAAGAAAGAAAAAAGAAAAAAAAAAAAGAACACTTGAATAAAGTTTTAGCACTGTATGTGATTCATAACTATGAGAAAACATCTTTTGCATAGGTTTTAAGAATGTCATGAAAATTCCGTGCAGTTTTCTTCAGAAGTTGATTTGGGATACTACTGTGCATCTTCATGACCCTTACAGTGAGATGAATTACAGCAACAGCATATTTCTCAAATAACAGATAGTTGCAAATCCTTTGTCCTTCGGTAGATAATAAAGGTTTTTCTCTTCAAGCAATGAGATGAGAGAAACTTCCCAACTATTTGTTATCATTCTAGATGTTGGATTGTACCCCTTAACCTGTAACCCTTAAAAAGAATGTAGCATACATAATAGCCAGTTGGAGGAAGCTGAATGTAGATACACTTTCGAGTGATCAGGATGCACAGTGCAGAAGCCTATGATTTATACACAGTTTGTTCCCAGGTGGTTGTTCTAAATGTGGAAAGTGGAGTTGTGTTGTTCTTTGTGTTTTGTTTGTCTTGTAGGGAGATACACAGGTATACTGCTGTTTTCATTTAATTTCTTCTGTGGGAAACTTTAACAGTATTTTGGCATGTTATTTTGATTCCTTGGTGACAAACTTGACAGTTGTTTATCCACCATAACAGAAACATTAATTTTGAGCTATTTTATCTTTAGAGGTGCTTCAGTTAATCTTTGAAAAAATTTCTGTGAACCATCACACAATTTTTTTTTCTGATACAAGAATTAAAATGGCCAAAACCTCAGTATATATTTCAAGAAATACATTTTTAGGCTCTTGTTTTATTCATTTACTGTATTTACTGTGTTAGAAAACTATATTATAATATTGAACTTTCATTTGACCCAGGATCTGTTCTCTTGTGATATTTGTATTTCCTGTTTTATATGACCTTTACAAAATAACATAAAGCTTTATTTCGTGTATTGAATGGATCCTCTAGGTGCATCTTTCGTGAGCTACCACACAGTTATTATATCTAAGAATTTATTTGCAACTCAAGACTGATTTAAAGTGCAAACAAATTAGTTACATTTAAGCCATGTAATTATGGTTATTATCACTGGGGGTCCTTACAATTTTTTTTATTTATTTATTTTAATATTGTGTTAACCTCTCAAACTACTAAAGATATGTATTGTCATTTTGTGTTTTTGTCTAATCTTTCATTTCGAACAGCGTCTGCTAATTTCACACTGCGATTCCCAACAGAATATTTGATTTGCAGACAGTGGTAGAAAGACTTGAGAAAAACAACTGTTAAACTTGTATTTAATAGGAGTCTATTTCTTTCTTGGTTAGAATATAATTTAATATAAAAGTTTAAAACATTTAATATTTTCTGGTAAACACTAATAATTATTTGCATTATCTCTTGCTGTGATCTAGTTTTATATATAATTCATTGAACTTTTGAATTCATGTAAAATTTGCCCGTAGACCACTTAATTTATAGAATAGCAATACCGATGTACTTCAATAATAATAATAATAATAATTGTTAGCTGCTTTAAAAATGTTTCTGTAAAACCTAATTCCCTCAGTGGGGAATATGTAAGAGTACCTTTCATAATTCTAAATTTAGAAACAGCATTTGTATCCTTTGTGAGAGAAAACAGAACTCAATGAAAGGAAAAATATTTAACTGAGTCTTTTTGCATTTAATCACATACAATACAAAAGTCTGGTTGATATATGTAATCATGCAAGTAGTAAGTTGCACCATATTTTTAAGTTTCAATGCTGGATTGCAGTTTCACTTTATTTCTTCTAAATTGTAGGAGCCCCTTAATGAACTGTCAAATATATTTTAACAAATTATATTTTAAAATTACCGTGTTACTTCAGTGTTGCCTAAATAAGTGATTATTTTCATCAAGCAGCATCTATAAGGGAGATTTAATTTCGAAGTGCTTAATTATGCTTAACATTTGTTTACAATTCATAGCAAGTAATATTGTTGTTTCAACAAAATTACCAAAACTGTGTTTTTAAAAATGTAATTTTGTGATGTTAGGATTGCCTTTCCATATTCTGTTTTTTAACTTCTCTTGGCTAGTTGTTGAATACCAGTAATACTCAGATTACTGAAGGAAATGCTCATTTTGACCATACCCTAAACATCTTAAAAAATTTTTATCATACACATTATGGGAATGCTATTACAATTATTATAAATTATTATAAATGCTCAAATTAAGACAGAAGTTTCTGTTCATTAATCCTTTCAATAGTTCTGGAATTTCATCAATAGATTGAATACCCAGAAATGTATTTAATTTTTATTTAAATGCCTGAAAGAAAATTACTGGTTATGATATTGATGGTACTTCACTAAAATAGAAACAAAACCAAATGTCTGATATCACAGCAATATGATAAATACTGGCTCACAACCTTGTTTTTTAAATAAAGAAAATGTTGAATGAAAACAATTCAATGGTTAAATGTTTTTAAGAATGAAAAGGAGAATGTGGAAACAATTTCTAAATCTATTGCATCGCTTAATATGAGGTCTTATTCTATCTGCACATGAAAAAATCTGTTATGTCTAAGTATTGCATCTTTGTCCCAATATTTAAATATCAATGTGTAGGGATTGTATCATTTTTTATTCATATTTGTTTCAAACATGTAATTATGAGTCAACAGCAAAAATAGTAAAAAATTTATTAACATGGATTTTAATCAACTTGCATAAGAACAGAGGATGAATCCAAAATATATTTTATGTTAGGTAATGAAGTGGAACGAGTGGTACTTCAGATCTGCATTCTTTTAATTATGGTGACTTGGGGTTAGTTTTTCTATGAAAAAGTATTTGATTTTTATCCACATAATGATGTATATAAAAAAAGTTTATGTTGTCTTTGTTAGCTGCCTCTTTCCACACCACAATACAAAAGAATATGGAAAGTCTTCTGTTACTAATGTAGGGACATCAGCATGACTCACTTCATAAATAGCCTGAAAAGTGAGTAATCTTTGTGCTTTCAAAAATTAATAGATGATCATAAAAATTTTAGTTTGTTCTATTTCTAAGATTAGAAGAGTTTTATATTAAAAAAGAAATGGTCTCGAAGTAGTTTATAATTTATGGATTTTAATTCCTGATAAGTCAAGTGGGATTATTTTAGTGTTTGAAATGTCAAGTATCTTTCCAAAACACTGAGACAAGAAGACTGCTTTATACGCAGTTCTCTGACTAGGTGCCATTGCTCCTATTTTTTAGCTGTATGTATTGAACTGTATTACTTCTAATTATAAAATGCTTAATAAAGCATTTATAAAAATGCTTAACAAAGTCTGTCCGTAAGTATATAGTTAGAGGGTTGCTAATACAAAGGTGAAGACATAAAAATAGGTGAAGGAAATTCTTGAGCTATGTAAGAAAACAAATTTAATGCAATATTTTTATTTTTTTTTTAAATGAGCAATTTGGATTCTCCTATTCATTTTTATATATGTTTTGTAACTGACATAACATAAATGACATAACTTCTGTAATGTCAACTTGTTTAGACACCAAATGTTTGAACATCAGCTGTTAGACATAATGATTCAGTATTTCAAACTTCTAAAAGTTTTCAGAAATCTGTATATATTTTTCTGTTTTTCTTCCAGATCAGTTTTTTTCTTTCCTTTTTTTTTCATTTTGGTTTGATTTGGTTTGTTTTTCAACTTTTTTAAATAGAGTTCATATGGTCCATAACAAACTAAACTACCTTTTAGGAACTTACAAACTTTGTAGTTCTGGTAGTAGTTCTGAAATGCTGAAGAAATTTTCTATACTGCCAAAATGTGAAAGCTCTGAAAGTGTTCCTGAAGTTTTGCGTAAATAATTCTAATATGAAGACATGTTAGCAGTATGTCTCTGCTTCAAGCATGGAAGCATGTATGTTTCTTGATGAAAAGTGTAGGTAGGTCTACATTAGCAATAATAATCTTGTGTTAAATTTGTGTTTAAAAATACTGTAACTCATTTGTATTTAACCAATTCAAGTGGTATTAAGTATCAATTTGTCAACAATGCTAGAAGATCACATTCCCTTACCTGTGTTTTCATAAGAAACTAATTAGTTTTGTGTATCTTGCTTTTCAAGCACCTAATTTAATACAACTTAAATGGGATTTTCCTAATTTAAGTATCTGGCAGATACCTTAGGTTGGCCACAGACACACACAAAAAGGACTCCTAAAATCACTGCTTGCTATTTAAAACATCGCTCTTCACAAATTTAACAAGCAGTGGGGAGACAAAAACGTCAGGAATGAAATCAGAAGTTGTTCATCAGCTTATTTAAGGGTTATAAGAATTTGTCAAACATCCAGATCTTCCTGCATTAGAGATTTAACATGAACATTAGTCAAACTCATTTTTATAACGCAATCAAATAGAAATAGAAATGTTGCTTGGAAGAGACCTCCATGAGTCAGCCTTGCACCCCAGGTGCAGCTGTTACAGGTCTGCTGTAGCTCTGTCTGGCCATTTCTTGAAAACCTCCAGGCTGGTCACATAGGGGAACCCAGAACTGCTGACTATAGAAAGTTATTTGGAGCTAACCTTTTTTTTTTTTTTTTTCCTAAAAGGAAAAACTAACCACAGTAGCACATTTTGGGTTGCACTCCCATTTCTTTGATTTGTACATTTTACTTAAATCCCTTTCATCAATGATAGCTGGTGCGGGTTTTTTGACCTTGGTGTCACTTGCACATGTCAGGAGTACAAGCCTCTGTAATGGAATGACTCTACAGAAGACTTTGTTCTTTCTTTCTGGGCCCACGTGGAGCTGTTTTGATTAGGGCAGGATGGTTATTTTGTGTGTACCAGGAAAGAAGAAAAACAGGTCAGAAAGACAGATCAGCTCTTTATTTTTCCTAGACATGGTTCAACAATTTTTATGTAAACAGAACTTGTTTTCTCTATCGTACTGTGTTCTTGTCAGATAATTAAAAGAGAATTAAGAAACCATTCTGATCAAATATTATTACTGAGAAGGAAAAAAAAAAAAAGGAAGAAAAATCTTGTTTGTCCTTTAATCAATAAATATACAAGTACACCTTGAAACTAAGCTTGCAAGCTAAAGGAACAGCCTGCAAACTAGAGGAAACCTAACTCACAGTGGCCTCTACTCCCCCTGCAATCCATATTCTCCTTGAGCTTATGATTTACGGCCAGTTAGGTTTTGCAAGAGAGGCTAAAAGATGCCCTGACTTTGTAGCCACACAAAATCCTTTTTGTGATCTTACGTGAAGGGGGTTGCTAACAGCTGTGTGTGCACTTGCATTTAGTCATGAATAGATAATCATGCAAAGAAAAAAAATATCTTGACTGAACACTCTTTATATTTGTTCCTTATATAATCACAGATGAAAATATTGGCTTTAGCACACATCTTACAAGGATGTCTTTAAGGGAAAAGAAAGAGGACTGAATAGTACTTTCAAATAATTTTTGACTTTTTTGACTTATTTATAATGTGGTTGAACATTTTGTAAATACAGTACATTATCAGTGAATTTCTTCACACGCATTCTTCATGTGTTTTTAAGCAAAATTACAAGGCTAACTATGTCGTATTTCTGGTAAAATAAAGTACAATTTGATTACTCTCTGCTAATGCATAATACCATTTAATTTGATTGTAGGAGGAGGAAGGTCTCTAATGGAAGGGAAATGGACTGTATAAATTAGGTGCACCCTCTTATATTTACCTCTATTCTTGCAATTGTAAATATTGCTACTGGTGCCAATGTAACAATATTTGAATTGTAAACAATTTTGAGAAATAGAAATGTGCAAGTACAAAACATGATTCAAATTTATAGAGTGCCTGAATCTCATTGAATTATCTAACTGCACTTTGGTATTTAAAAATTAAAACTAGAATGGAATAAAATAAAATAAAATAAAATAAAATAAAATAAAATAAAATAAAATAAAATAAAATAAAATAAAATAAAATAAAATAAAATAAAATAAAATAAAATAAAATAAAATAAAATAGTAATTCTGAAAGCTGTGGAACTAATGGTACAATCCATCACAAAAGTAAACAGTTCTGCAGTTCTTGGAGATTCAAGTAATTATGTTGTTCTTGTGGTAAAATGCATTGTTTCAGATGGCATGCAAAATCCTGTATTTTTTTTTATATTATATTTACACATAGCTCTGAACATGTATGAAATTTCCTATCCACACATCTGTGCTCTGTTCCTTTTATAAGATGCTCATGATTTTCTACTATATTTGCAACTTTGTGTATTGTCACTCACCTGATTACCAAAAATTCCAGTAGTAGAGATTTTGAAGCCCCTCACAGTTTGCAGATAAAAAGTCCATAATCTCGAATCAAGATTTAACAAAGACGCATTTGTGTAGTTCCTATGGGAAGTGGCTTAGAAGTGCACACAGAAAGTTAAGCTTATTACTGTACTTGATAATGGAGCCACTGACAGGTCTTTTGTTGAATGAGAGTTGGTGCACATCAGATTTGTGAAAAATGGAAAGCCTTGTTGGTTTTTTTTGCTGACACAGACTTTAAATCTTGAACATCTGATGATATCACGTAGGGAATAAAAGCAGCTTTAGATGAATTGGAATAAAAGTAAAAGAATTCAAAATAAAACCATTCAGTCATGGCAAATGACATGTGCAGCCAAGATTTAGAGAAAAAATCCTTGTGTTTTTGCTGTCAGCTGGAACCTTGAGCTATTCTGGCACAACAACAAAAAATAAGATCGCGTTTCTTTTTCAAAATTTTAGCTGATGTGTAAAATATTTTCAAATTCTACTACATGGTATACAATGAGAGTATGGCAACTTTCAACTCCTTTGATGAGCTTGATGCATGCTTGCATCAAGCATGGAGATATCAACCTTCATTGTTACATTCCACGTTTTGGAGTGGAAATAAGTGTTAGCTGTGACCGTTTCAAATTCTGGCTGTGCATTGCTGGGTTTCAGTCAGAGTGTATACAGAAAGTATACAGAATGTGACTGTGGGTGCCTTCCTACATAGACTTGTTCTCTTCTCACTTCCCTGACATTTTCATGAGCACAACATAGGTAGTTCTGATCTTCTCCAAAGTTAAAAGCCAAACCACATTTTCTCTGGAGGGCCAGGCAAGACAGCAAGCTTTCTCATAAACTGCCAATAGCTGCTGATGTCCCTTGGTAGTAACAGAGAAGAAGAGCAGTCCAAGGAGTTGGTAACTCCAGCGGTTCAATATGAAGTTAGCTAGCACCTTCAGCCAGAATGTGGTCTGTGACTTGGAGAACTCTGAGATGAGATTTTCAAGAAAAGTAATTCAGGAATAAGGAGTAGCCGGACTGGAAAGCAGTCGTACATTAAAGTGTAGATAATTTGATCTCAGGAGTAGAAAGAATTGCAAGAATGGAGAAGGAGTAAGCAGAATATCTGTTATGAGGTGTGAGAAACACCCATGCTCCTTTACTTGGTTGAAAGAATACACAAACAGGTACGTGCCCTTATCCTTTTCGTTCGCTGCACTGAATGCTAAACTCCTGCCCTGTTCAGCTGCTCTGTTGCTGCTGGAAAGGGAGTCTGTAAGGGTGCTTTCAGTAGGCCCTCACAAATTTACACATTTAAATGTCTTATATGCAGCAAGATTAAAGCCTAAAAACTAGAAAACTTTATAAATTTGGAACAATAATGCTTATATGTATTATATATTCAGAAGTTTCTCTTAAGATCATATTCTTTATGAGACAGGTGTTTCTAAAATTTTGTAAAGAAGAAAAGTTGCAGAGAATTAGATCTATGTTCTAACATGGAATATCTTGATGTCTGATGCATTTTTCATTCATTTGTTTTTTAAAGCTCTGTGTAATAGCAGAATATTTCCTTATTAAGAGAGAGAGAGAGAAAGAGATGTTGGTATTTTTAAAAAATTAGAATATTGTAGACCATGTGGTACAAATACTGACAGGAGGAAAATCGCCACACAGTGGTAGGGTATTGGAGTTACAAATTCATAGAATCAGGCACTTTTTTGAGTTACCAGGTTAAGCTCTTATTTACATTTACATTCATAAATTATTCAGCTACTTCTCCACATTGGGCTTGTTCAGTAGCTTTCTGAGACTATCTTTATAAGGATAAACTGAAAGTTAAAACAGATATCCATCTCTATTTTCTGTTTATAGTGGCATTGCAAACATCAGTTTTACCACATGTTTTTATGCAGTAAGTATATAGAGCAAACATATCTACTGCCTCTCCATGCTTTTTGTGTTGTTTTGTTTTCAAATTATAGTTTCTCTAATTTTCCACTGTTACCTGCAGAAATTTTTCTAAGCTTGTATAGATTTAAATCACTTGTTCATCAGCTATGCCTTATGCCCTTGGGTTCAACTTAATTCATGAAGCAGATGAATCACGAGTTCAAAAATGGCTTCTTTGTGATGAGATACATTTTTTTAAGTTGTTCTTTCTGGGTGCATGCTTATATCTAATTTCTATTTCTAGTACTTAGTACATACGTTTACCTTTTCCAAGTGCCTCTTTTCCATCTTATGTCGTAGTGTGGAGGCATGCAAAGCAAATACTCCAATATTTTAGCTGTTATACCAGGGTGAGAGTGCATCCATGGTTGGGTTTTGTTTCTGTCTACAAAAAGCAATAGGAAAAAAAGGTGTATAGTTCTATTTTAAATATTTACATGTGTATTTCTGAATTAGAATATCAGTAATATGATTAAAATCAGATACAGAATTTGTGGGTTTGGCAAAAACTCTTGGACGTACAATATTTAAACAGATTTGAGAAATATTGTCATCGAGCATTTAAAAACTAGTTTGGAGCTTCTTCTGAGTTTCAGGGTTGATATTTCTAAATCTGTCAGTTTAAAAGTAGAATTAGCTAACAGGCATTTTAAAACACTTCTGTTAGTAGCATCTGAGCTCCAGCAGAGCAATATTGATTGACAAAATATTTGTTGCTCTGTCTAGAATCTTTGGCACCAGTTCTTTGTTCTTATTGAAAAAAGGATAGGCTAAAATTACATAAAACTAAGTTAGGTGGGAAAAATAACTACATTTGTGGTAGGGATACATAATATACTTATGTGTTATGTAATTATGAAACGTATGTGTTATGTAATTATGAAAGTATGGATTGATCTTATAAACTGTAAGTACTCAGAGTGACATTGTAAAAGGAAAATGAAGATCAAAAATAAAAAATGAATGCAAAAGGGATGTGAACGAGAAAGCTCAGAAATTGATCTGTTACTTTAATAGTTTAAATAGGGAGCCAAAAGCTTCCTAGTTCGATTTATGAACAAACAAAAATTTAGTATAGGAAGATGTAGAATATTAGGAAAATCTCTATTGAAAGAAATCTGGGAAATAATTAGCTGGCTGTCAAGGTCCAGGAGATATCTCTTCCGTCCTGTAGGCACACATAAGCTTCAAGCTTCTGGCAGCAAATAAATGGGAAAAATTATGCACAAAATGCATGTCTGCTTTAGACTACAAATTACACACTGACCATTTCAGAAGGAAAAATGGACATAGCTTAATGTAAGAAGCTTTGCAAATGCATTAGTCAGAGAGAAGTTACCAGGATAGGATTGGAAAATACAAACAGCAGAGAGAGGGATTTATTTTCTCTGTTTTGTGGAAATTGGCTTTCTGAAGTTTCACTTTTGGATATCATAGATGACTAGAATTATTTGGGGCTTATCAAATCCCTCTCATCCAGCAAAGTAAGTAAGCATTAGAACCTATGATATTAAGAAGCAGACAATTTTCATTGTGAAAGACCATGATATTTTGTATCTGAAAAAAATATTATTTCTGTTGTTCCAGATGTCAGCTACGCTATATAGGCACAAAAAACAATCATCCGTCCTGCATAAATGCTTCTCTATTGTCTTGAAAACTGATGGCTGTTATTTCTTGCAAAGATATGCATTAATTATCAGGTCAAGACTCCTCCTTTCTGTAACTCTTCAGCTTCCTGCAGAATTGTAACAAAATTAATGATAAAGTAAGCTATTGTGGTTTTCACACTTGAAAGATAAGGCTGCATTAAGTGATGGGATTGGAAGAACCCTGACATTTTTTTCTTTTGTGGCTCTTTATATCTTGTTTCAGTGGTAGCACGCTTCTGAAGTCCCTGTGCCTCAACATAAAAATCCATTGCTTCCCTGCCATGATTTCATGGTTCTGTGCCAATTAGGACATTTTGTTCTGCAGCTTCCCTTCATGCAGTGTGTATTTGTTAGTCAGGTGGTTCATTCCTGCCCACTAGTGCTACATGCTTAGCATCCACTCATCCTGTCTTCATGTGTGTAATGCCATTTGTGGATTTCTCTTTTAGTCTCTCCAGTAGGAAGGACAAATTATGCATGTTTTGAGATCCATAATAACTGTCTACTTACGGTATTAGTGAAAAAAATAAGGTACAATTTGCTCTCTCTACTGAATATAATTATTGGCTTGGCTTGGTATATCAGAATAGGTCAGAGACAGAATGGAATTGAGCATTGTGTGGAAATAAAGTCAGTAACTGAGAGAAGTTTTGCAGAAGGAAGAGGGGTTTGGAGGAAGGCAGAGTGGGGAGGGAAGAGGAAATATAAAATATATGACAGGATTGAAAAAAAACAGATTAATTCTTAACAATGTAGTCTACTCTACTTCTCTGCTTTTTAACTGTCTCCCCAGTCCTGTTACCTGGAGGGAAGGACAGATTCCAAAATTGACTGCTGTCAGTTTTCCATGTATTCTGCTTCCTCTTATGAAAAAAAAAAAAAAAAGAAATGTGATGTTTAGGGGTATTTATGTCATGTGTAGCTTGCATAACAGAAAGTATATGAAGTGTATGTCCTCTCTTATTACTAGTACTTTCCAAGTCAAGGAGCTTCAAATGCTTTAGGTTGTCTGCGTGTGGGACAAGACTGCAAGACTGACTATTCATACTTTGAGTTGCAGGATAATTGTCTAGTCAAGGAATTAGTGAAGCAGAAAGTAAAATTACTAAATTCATACCCTGAATTATTTTGCTATAACTTTTGTAGACAGGAAAACCAGAACTCTAGTGCTATCTCAACCAATACTGTATCATGAACAATCTGCAAAGCAACACTCTGACCTACTTCACATGTAGCAGTATGGTTTAATACCATATCTTAACTCACGTACAATGAGTGAGGTCTGCAATAAGTTGAAATCATAGTATATTTAAAGCAATATTTCTGTTCTGTATTCATGAATAATAAAAAGCCTCACTAACAAGCGAATAAGCAAATCTTAGGAAGCTGTATGAAAACTGGAAGAGAAGAAATAAAACAGTTACCAAGTATGAAAACTATATGTTGAAAATTACATATTTTGTTATTGAAAGTCTTTTATTTTTCCCCCAAACAGCCATCACAGCACTTACTAGGGTAAAGCCAAAGCCCCTTTCAGGCTTTACCTAAGCAAAACTTGCAAATGGAATTGTAACATAACTGGTCAGCAGTGTTTCGATTTCATCACTTTTATATCTCATAGTCTCCAGGGGATACACATGTATTGAATTGAAAAATAGGATGATGATTTTATCAAATAAGCAGTCTGGTAATTGTGATGGGATACTTCCACAAATGGAACAGTTTTCCAGACATGCAGTGATTCTTGAGCAGATTTCTGCCTTACGATTTAGACAAGTATAAAGTGTTCGTTGAATTAACAAGGGAAAAGACCAATTTCTAGTATTGTAGGAAACATTTTTCTTACAAATGAATGTTCTATACTGAAGTATCAATTTATCTGGTATTGAAGAAAACAAGCCGTTTTCATGATATTCAGCAGTTAAAAAATTAAGGCTAGATGTCTCCGCGCCCCATGTTCACAAAACAGCATTGACAGTCCTACTTCTATTCACTGCAGACACAGTTCTGGAGAACATCCCTGTTCAGTAAAATGTTGAAATATGGACTGCTGTGAATACAGATAGCTATGGAAGGATAACTGTTATCTGATAATAGTGCATGTATTTGCTACAGACAGGAGTCTTACTAACTGGTCAGGTGTGAATGACACTTACTAATTTAATGATCTTATTTGATTTTTATGGCATTTTAGTAAGTGTGTGTGAAGAAGTTGTATACTCACCTCCAACTACTCTGTCTTCCTGAGACTTTTTTTTTGGTTTGTTTGTTTGTTTGTTTTTACTGTATGAATGTTGCTGTTAGAAAATACAATCCAAGCAGAGGGTGGGTAATAGAGACATTTACTTTTCATGTCAGTTTTGTGTACTAGAGCCATTACTGACTTGCATGTTTTCAAATAATGATACAATCTGAGGTACAAGGAACCTTGAAGAGTTCCTAGAATAAGCACATAAAAGCCTGTGCATAGATGCCTTGAACTCAATAGTGGACACAGATTAATACCACAATTTTTTTTTTTCAGTGATTTTTTTTTTAATATATGGCAGGTTATAAATATAAAATATTTTTGAGGTGGAGGAGTTATTTTCAGCAAGTGACACAGTTTTCAGTGCAGAACTTATTGAATATTCTCCATAAATATATATATCAATTATATACAGAAATGTTAACGTGATAATAATAACTGGAATACAGCCATGCAAAATTGTCGGGATAACACCATCCTTTACAGAAAATGTCTAGCAGCATTTGTAGAATAAAAACATGTAGGGACTAGGTAATCCTTCTCACTCTTACACATACAAAGATGTACACTTCATGCAGAGTCCCCCCAGAGTCTCCTACATTTCTGTAGCATGTTGAAGCTTACATACCTCTACTCAAAGTTTCTTATGTTGGCTAAAATTCCATGCGCCTTTTTACCTGTATTTGTCATGCTTAAGCAAGGCACCCAACACATCCCACTGGTTGTTTATTCTTTAAATTCTGTTTGTGTGTCACTTGGAGACAAACAGAATATATTTATGTCTCTACTTGTAATTGTATTCCTCCATAGAAGCAATATTTTCTTTATTTTTTTTTTCTGTAGGATATACTGGGAACTATCTAAATCATTCTTCTGAATATTGCTTGTGTTTTCGTTTCTTGCTGGGGGAAAGATTAAGAGAAGCTTCTAAAAGAGCTGGGAAGCAAGACAGAGGCTTAAATAAGCAGCATACCAGTGCAGTACAATACACAGGTTAACTTCACAGAAGTTAGATGCTTGGCACCAGCAAACTTCAATACAGTTTTCTTGGGACTTGAGAGTGCAAAAGGCATCTATCTAAAGAATTTGTCTGTGAGAAAGAAAGTGGGAAAATGTCTAGTCAACTCTCTCATAACAATTCATAGAAAATGAGAAACTCAGGAGATGCAGAAGGATTTACTTCATTCAGCCTACACTGGAAACAAGTTAATCAGACTTCTCAAGCCTGCAAGAAAAGAGCTAACTATTTTTAAAACAAATATACAGGTTGTAGTGAGCATCCTCATTGTTCCTGATGTGGGAGTGAATATGCAAGTTGCTTCTTGTAATTTTGTAACTAAATCTTTAAGTCTTGTTAAGTAGTTTTATGTTGCAATGATTATATATTTGTCTGTCTTCTATCATTAACTTTATATGTACTGCCAATACTGTTGTTGTTAGTGTTATAATACAGGCAGTCCATACTTTACTAGGCTGAGCATTTTGCTAGCAGTTCATTTTACTCGGGTAGTCCTTCATGAAAGTATGACTGCAGTATGCACATGTGATATTAGCACATGTGATATTTAGCTTTTTATACCTTAAAAACTGCAGAAATAACTGCACTTTAACATTGCTCTCAGACTACTTTATGGAAATGAATCAAAAATTTAAAACACCAAAACCTGGAAAGATTATATTATGTAGATAAAAAATAAGATGTTAAGCTCTTTGCCACATTGACATTTAGTTTATAATGTAAAGGGAGAACAAGCTCCAAGGGCCAAGTTAAGATGCTTCCTAAGACAGTCTCTAACATACCAAGGAATGACAGGACTTCAGAGAAGTCTAACTGTTCTCCAGGGTAACCCACGAATAGCTACACCGTCTATATCTATACTGGATTTTTTGTTTCTTTTGGGACACTTGGCAACACACCAGAACAGCCTGATGCCAAAACCAAACAGCTCATCATCTCTAAACATCCTCACATGTCAGATATAAAAGTGTGTAGGATTCTTTCAAAAACAGGAATTAGATCACAAGACCGAGACATCTTTTTTTTTTTTTTCAATCTGTTTGGCCACTGAAGTTTTTTAGTCATCTTTATTCTGTTGCAAGAATTTGTGGAAAATATGTTTCACATGGATAGATGTAGTTTCATGTGAATCTGGGGTGCAGTGTTTTTTGTTGTTGTTGTTGTTGTTTGCTTGTTTTTTGTTTGTCACTTCCTTGCTGACACTTTTGATTTGAAGTTGTCCTTGTGGCTAAAAAGAAAGCTGGCATTTGAAAAACTACCTGAGAAGAAATTGGTTTGTATGTCTGGCATAATGATATAGTTTGTTATAGTATTACTCATGTTAATTTGTTCTGGTTCTGTAATAAAGTTAATTTGTTCTAGTTCCATGGTTGATTATGCTTCTAGGATGGAGGAGGAAGGGAGATGTGGGAAGAAACAAGTTATAACTCATCATAAACTGTTATTTATTGTCGCACAAAAAGCTAACATTAGTTGTATGATCTTTAATATCTCATGCAATATCTAAAATTAATTTACCTGTGTTTAGCATTTATCTGTTTTGACTGGGACTATTTCTGTGGCAGAACAATCTGGACTGGATTTGGAGTGAAACTTGAGTAGACATATTACTTTATTTTTTTAATATATTAACATCCTAGTTTTTTTGTTTTTTGTTTTGTTTTCCAGCAGCTTATTCTCTACAGAATTAACTCTGGTTTTAATGAAAATGCAACATTTTCTTATGATTGTAACTGCTGTATATGTAACCTGTTTTGCAGGAGATATGTGCTAAGTGGGCCAAGTGAGCCAGAAATATTACCAGAACCTTTTTGTTGTCTGATTAATTTTGCTGTGTAATAGCCAATATTTGAGTTTCAAATACAGAAAGCTCTGTTAATTTAAGCCCATAATATATAAAGTACAGAATACAAGACAAATTCTGAAGTATGTATCCTGAGGCTAAGTCATAGATAAAAAGCTGTAACAGTCGGGTTTTTGCTTGGATTATTTCAATTTGTCTCCCTTTTGAATCTTTCTCACTAAAAGTCAATGTTATAAATTACTGGATTTTTTGTAACCTTCCCCATAAATATGCTTACAAATGAGGTAGATATGTACAGTCCCAGTAATTCTGGGAGATGCCTGTGTCCCAAAATGTTATAAACTTGTCAGATGGTTTAGCAAGAATGGGAATTGCAATGATTTAGGCATACAGTGGTTTCTGCAGATTTTCCCTTTAGGTGTGGAACCTCAGTACAGCTTAGTTTCAGTCCTGTATTTGCATGCATTGATCTCCTTATATCAAAAACATGCAGAAAATGTGTTATGCAACTGGGAGGATGTTTGGTTAGTCTGAAGAATATCAGCATCATAGATGAAGGTAGTTCTTGAAAAATACGCGCTCGTATGAGAAATTGTGGCTGACAACTTTAATGATCGGGTCAGGAACTTGCAGTTGTTCGTTTGTTTTTTGTTTGTTTGTTTGTTTAATTCATCCTTCTAATATTGATACTGTTTGTTACTAAATCTCATGGTGAACTAAATGCTGTGTGTGTACATGCTTACCATTTAAACACTAACATTCACAGATTAGACATCTAATCATTTATGCCTGATGTAGGTAGGAAGCGAAAGTATTTTATAACAGAAATATGACAGCACCTTAACTGGAAAGGCTGTGCAAGGCATTGGTGCAATTCATCAGCTGCTCTGTACTTCTAGGCTGTTTTCTAGAAATCCATTAAATATGATAGGAAGATGGATTGTGGTCTATTTCTGAATGACATTATAATCGGTACATATGGTAATTAAGATCAGCTTACAGAAATGTTTTCTTCAGGGTCCATCAGTTGGCTAAAAATTTAGAATAATATGAGAGGGGTGGAACCTAGTAATTTCAGAATTTGTAGTTGTAGAAATATTCAGCATACAGAAAATCTTTTTCTGAATTTCTTTTACTATATGCTTATTTTTTGCAGAACAAGTTAAGAGTTCAGAGAAATTTTTCTGATGTTTAAATGTGAACCAAGAGCTACAGAGCTGTAAAATCAAACATCCATTTACAACAGCATAGAGGACAAGATTGCTGTTTAACTAATAGTACCTTTTCTGTAAGATCTTTGCATTACTGTCTCTCACATAGATATCAAATGACACACAATTTACTGTTGTCATCATATTCTGCTTTAAGAACACTCTAATTCAGAAATATGTAAAATTTAAAAGGATGTATGAGTGCTAGTATATATTCCATATCATGCAAAACCTTCAAACTGAAAAAGTGGATACCTGAAAAATGTCTCCTTTTTGCTTGCCAAACAAGATGTAGAGAATGTGTCAAACTACAGCACAGCTTTATACTATGCCAGTCATTGCAGAATCTGCACAGACTTGCTTTCTTGTCCTCTTACCTGATACTAAAATGAACATTATAAGTAATGATTCTGCAGTTGTTATGCATTGAAGGAAATCCACACAAATTTGTGCGCTAACCACATCATTACTTTCTTGTTTCTCTAAATGTTGATGTCTTACATGAGTTTGAGTATCAAAGAGGTTAAGAATGATATACAAAATGGATTCTTTGGACCACATTCTTTACGTGGTCCACAGCCAACCATCAAAAGATGCAACAGTGCTGTTTTGTATTACATTTCACTTTCATTCTTCACATTTTTTAAGGAACTGCTCAGTTAAGCTTCTGTTGTTTAAAAAGGAAAAGCAAGCAGCAGGAAAGATATCTAAGATCTGAAATGTGTAGTCTCCCATAATATTCTTTCTGGCACTTGTCATGGGAAAATAAATGAATCTGGTATCAGGCCTTGAAGTTTTATTAACAGTGAGTATTTTGAATCTGAAAGAGAAGCTTCAGATAATGCATTTCTTTGCAATTCATACCCAAAAGGAAGTTTGAGTACAGCACGCATTAATCCTTACTATTTTCATTCAGTTTTTAGTTACTTCTAATAAGTCCCCATCATGAACTAAGACCCTGTTGTGAGATAGTACAAGGCCAACATTTACACTTTGATCTACACGAAACAACAGAATTAAAAAAAAAAAAAAAGTAAAAATAAAAACTAAACTAAAGATTGATTGTCATTATCATGTTGTTCATTAAGTTTTTTTACACTTAGAAAAATCAGATGTTTCTTTATAGGTGGGGATGTTGATGTTGATGGTGTTCTCTTTTTACTACAATATCTCAGCATTCATAAAACAATTGCTTCATGTAATATTTTGCCAAGCATTAGCTGGAGGGTTGAAATTTTGCCATGTTTAGCATTCATCTCAGACTAACCCTTTTGTGTTGGCCAAAGTGGTTAATTATTCTGCAAAACAGTAAAAGAAGAAAATGGTGCTCTTCCCATGCTAAATATTTTATAGACCTTTTTGCTAGAAATGCTGTGGTACTTGCAGACTTTGGAAGAGGGTCTTGACATTTAGAAGAACATGATCTTCATATCATATCAGAAGTCTTCCTATGGAACAACCAGTCATTTAATCCAATTTATAAATCTGTGGAGCATTGCAGTTCATGCAAGCTTGTAGAATTTGCAACAGTGAAACATCTGCAGCTTTATCAGTATTAGGGTTAAGTCCCTGCTGCTCCTTGAACTGACCAGACCATGAATCTGAACAGAACAAGTCAGGGAGGCAGTACTCATCCTGTTTTCCCTGCTTACTGCATCTGTGGGTTCAGCTAGGACAGGACACTGTTACTGAAGATAGAACATTTGTCTTTTCTTTGCTAGCAATAATGCTTCTGCTGACAATTTCATATCATGACAAAAGAGCTCAGTTTCAAAAGCTGAGAAGCCAAAAATATGCTGAAGGGAAGGGAAAAGAAACAGGAAAAGGTTCAAAGAATATGAACTGGAAGATGGAAAAAGGGGAACCTGGGTTTGACAGAGAGGAAGGTTGAAATGACAGAGACAAGGATGAACTAAGGAGCAATCGAACCAACAGAATGAGAACCATAAGACTAGATAGTCTTCTTGGGAATGGAGAGAGGAGAGGCTGGGCAACCTAACAAATAGTTCCCAGCTTGTGCTCCGACAATCCACTGACTCACATTCTTTCTGAAGCAGGTCAGCCCTTCAGCTGCAAGGGTTTAACAGTAAGGTTTGGCCAGCCATGCCTATGAATAGATGTGGCGGGAGCTTTTTAAAGAGGGAATGGTCTTCATGGATGGTATCCTGTGCCAGCTCACAGAGATCCCAATACTTATAACAGGTATGGGATGAGAATTCATCATTGGGCAATCTTCTTTCCACTCATGATAGTACAGCATACTTGGAGAACTCCCAGTAGCTAGAGAGAGCTAGGAAGAGCTGGTAGATCATGGCAGAGCTCTTAATGTTTCTCCTCTGGGTAGGATTTGCAAGGTAATGGCTCTCTGGAATGGCTCTCTTTTTCCCAGGAGAAGTCATTTGAATTACTTGCCCCCCTGTGAGTGAGTGGAACCTCTCACATGCACAGGCCCTGCACCTAACAGTAGTCAAAAGAACTGCTGTAAGGAACAAGAGAAAAGACAGGACGACTGGGAGACGGTGTGGAAGTATTAGTCTCTCGCTATAATGAAATGGTGACATACAGACAGGCTGAATCAAACCTTGTGACACGAATCAAACCTTGTGAGCACACTGACATGGGTTTGGGAGTAGAGCAGAGAGTGAACCTGTCTAAATCAAAAGGAAGGGCAGAACAAATTTCTCGTTGAACTCAGGCTCTTTCTGCAAACATGAAATAGGTCAATGCAACAAAATAAGAAAATAAAATGTAGATTGCACTCTACAATCTACAACAGTACTTGTGATTACAAAAGCCAGTGGACCTAGGTAAGAGAACTTTATTGCTCACAGATCAGCACAGACTGCTGTGCCTTGGCCATATGAGGAGGAAAAGGAGAGCAATGGAGCATGGTGGTGCAGAACACAGTAGGAGTGCTCTTCCTGAGGTTCACAAGGAGTTCTCTACCTGGTGGCATGCAGAAGGAGACAGCATCCCATCTGGGGAAGCTGAGGGTGGAAGGTTCTGTGATACGGAAGGAAGAGTTATATATATTTGTGTGTAGGTGTATAATCACGTAAGTATTTCTGAGGTTAGGGTGAGTAATGCATAAAGTGTGACAGACTGAGGGTGCTGGGTCTCATGAAAGTGAGTGTTTTATTGTGACATGCTGCAGAGTCTCACAAAGGGTGTCAAATATGAATAAATAGCTTTTAAATTAGGGCAGGTCTTTGACAAAGCAGTACTGGCTCCTGCTTTGTTTAAAAGCGTTGGAAAGTTGGAGGACGTAGAGCAGCATAAAGTTTTTACCATCCTTTAGCATGATGTGGATTGAAAGTACTGAGGATCAGGTTTCTACCATGTGGCTCTGGGTGGAAAAAGTGTGGCCAAGATGTGTCAACAGGCTGGCAGTTAAAGGTGTCGAAAGATCTTCCAACCCTGCTGAGGACAAGGCTCCTTGCTCCTTGGAAGAGGTTCAGGTATTTGCAGCTTGGTAGCCAGATGTACATGCAACTATGAGTGACCTAAAGGTGTGGGACAAGCCTATTTGCATAGTCATTCTTTTGTTAATCAAGGCAGTATTCTATATCACCAGAAGTTCATTAAACAAGTATATGACTTAGCAAGAACATACTGAGTAGGTGTTTTGTTTTGTTTTGTTTTTATTTTTATTTTATTTTATTTTTTGCTAGAACACAGCAAGTGTCATATTTTCTAAATTTTTAATGGCATGTATATGATTTGTATCAGGCAACATTTGCCTAGAAACTAGGAATACAATTTAAATGTGCAAAAGCAGCATTTCATTTTTGGTGCTATTGGTTAAATAAAAGTAATGTGAATGCATGGAATGCATAAGAAAATTAAAAGGCTTATCAAAACATGTTTCATGCTAACAGTCCAAACATGCTTAAATTCTTTCATCTGCAGCTAGGGCAGCATTCACAGTTCACTGCCTACTTATTGCCACAAGAACTAAAACATGAATGAATACCAAATAGTTAAGACTTCAACCATGGCAAAACAGATCTTAAACTCTTAGTTGCCTTCTAAAAGATTTTCTGTTGGTTTTGAGTAAATATAATTCCCATATGAGGAAAGCTGCGAGCTTCTTTATTCCTTCATGTTTCCATCATATTTTTCTATTGTGAATATTGATAAGGTAATGCAGAACATTTTTTAGTTATTCAAAAGTTCCCCATAGTCCAGTTTAAACAGCATTTATGTTTATCTATGAAGTTGTTTTTCATTAGGAAATTGGAAGGTAAAACCTGGCAGTGTATTTATGTGCTCTTGAAGCATGTCCAGCCTTTAGTTGTGAAGTAGTACTGTACTTGCCAGGACATCAGAACTTAATAATAGATGGTAATCTTTCCCTTAGTTTCCCTTTTCTTCCTGACAAAAATACATAACCTGATGTTTGTTTAGGAACTTTTCTTTCCTTCCCTGCGTGCATATTTAAATTCCGCAAATCACTTTTCACCTATTTTTCTTCTGCTTTTGAAGTAAAGACATAGTAAACAACCTCCTGTGTTTTACCTTGAAATGTTTGTGAAAACACACTGTTCAGTGTTCAGGGAGTGCTCACCCCGTTGCCAGTGGCTGATGGAAAGAGGTGACACTGAATGTCCCTTCGTCATGCACCATTCCCGTCTTTCACAGGCTGGGCTGGCTGCCTCACTGTGCGTGCTTCATTCTTCCGGTGCATGGTATGAGGGAAATAGGAGGATTTTACATTTTGGAGTTGTTTGAATGCACTATCAACATAGGTAGGATAGGTGACTGGCTTGCACAGATGGTTACTTTCACAGATAAAAGCTTCATCTTTGCACTACATACTGGATTCCTTACGGAGCCATAAGCTTATCATCAGTTTTGGAAACTGGAACAACTGGCAACCTGCACTCTGGGTTTTATCCTGCTCAGCATCCAGACAGGTCTGGTTTGGGGGACTTAAATTGAAGTTTTTACATTTTGGAAAGTTATGGTGCAATACAGGAAGAGGCTATTCAAAGACTTCATAAGCCAGCTTACTGTTTTTTGTTTGTTTGTTTCCAGCCATCACATGGAATGTGCCTCATATTATCGCTGCTGGGCAGTCTGTGACTTTTCTATTGCCTTCTAGGATACAGATACTATGATGGAATTAATATTCTATCAGATGCAGCTGTTAGCAGCAGGAAACATTTCACAATATTTTGTCAATTAGTTCTAATCTTCCATTAGTACCTATCAATTCTGTGACAAAATTGGCTGTTCAGCTGATTTAACCATTCCTTCACAGGACCCCTCAGTAGGTCCCAATAGGGACTTCATTGTCCTGTGCTGTGCCATAATCATCAAGGGTTATGTGCTGTAGAGGCTTTGAATGGGTAGGAACACGGGAAAAAGAGACAGCATCCTTCTTCGATGCAAGGAATTTCTAATGCTAGAATTTGGCCTTAGTCTTGCTATCAACCATTTATGAGTTTGTTACAAAAAAAGAATGGGAAGGAAGGGATGGCAAGGCAAGGCAAGGCAAAAAGGGAAAAGGAAAAAGGAAAAGAAAAACAGGTAATGGGATGGAATGCACTGCTACTAAAGCAGAGGAAAATCTGACAGCCTAATCAGTATTCTATCAAAGCATTTGATTTTGCAGAACAACATATGATACAACATATCAATGTCATTAGCAGTGACGCACCTTTTGCTTCCAAACTGAATGTGTGCCATTTAGGTTTATTTCTAATGCCTGCTACTAGAGTTAATAGGAAAATGCTATTTTAAAAGATGCCCCTAAAATTTAATTATTATTTCAAAGCTGT
The DNA here is from genome assembly GCF_963932015.1 of Anas acuta. Classification (NCBI taxonomy): domain Eukaryota; kingdom Metazoa; phylum Chordata; class Aves; order Anseriformes; family Anatidae; genus Anas; species Anas acuta. Next base: position 54,330,747 of record NC_089017.1, on the reverse strand, counting down.
TTTAATCATGTTTATAAATGCTAAAATGTTATGAATTGAACAATTGAATGAATCATGCCATCATTGTATAATTAAGACTGACTAAAAGTAAAATTATATTTTAATGGCCCTCTTCTTTTCCCAGCGAGGCCAATGGTAAGAGTCTCATTGACGTCAGAAAGTGCAGGATTAGGCCTTAATATGATCTGCTTTTTTCTTTTTTTTCTTTTTTCTTTTTTTTTTTTTTAAGGGTAAATGTTTAGCTGATTGTTTAGTAGCTGGTTCTAAGTTTGTAAGTAGAATACATGCTTCCCAAGATTACATAAATAATTTTCTTATAATCTAGCAGATACCGTATTTTTTCCAGCCCTGATAACAGATCACTAAAAGATCAATCCAATTGCCTTAGGTTTGTAAAACTACCTATGTTACTAAAAAGCTAACCTTTTTAATCCATATAAAATTATTTAATGGGAAGAGCATTAAAGATACCTGGGTTGCTTCGAGATGTGTCCACCTCTGGTTCTGTTCCAGTGGCACAAAGATGAGTGTGGCTCACTGCCATTTCAAAGTAACAAGCTAGATTCAGCCATTTTGGACTCAGCTCAACTCTTCAATTCTGGGTGCAAGGTTGGATTCAAAAAACTGGAAAACTCAGTAGAATAGCACACAGCAGCATGAAGTTTGTCTCGGGGACAATAAAAATATGGGCCAAAGATCTGTTGTTAAAGTATAGAACTGAGAAGAGTAATGGAATGGCTGCTGGGGCCCACAATCCTTCTCTCCTTTTATACAATCTGGGTATGTATGGGTGAACAGACTGATATTTTTTTCCAACTCCAAACCCAGAAAATACAAATAGAGTATTTTGTATTTACTGGGATGGCTGGAATAAAAGAAAATAAGTATGAAATTTGTTTTATGCTATTCTTTTTTTTTTTTTTTTTTGGCTAATTATTCCTCATATATTTGTATTAAAAGCTTCTGCTTGATATTACTCAAAAGCTAAATTTCTTACTCCCTTCTAATGATGTGTCACTATTTTTCAAAACTAACTATAAACACTACAAGTGTGTAAGCATTTTATACAAAATAAATCAGGTCCAGCTAGAAAGAAATGAGGACAAAAGGTTAAATGTTTTCTGTAGGTAGTAGTTATTATCTGAAAATGTGAGTTTTGTTTGAAATTCTTGATCTGACTCAGATGAATGAGGACTTTGAAGCTGTTGTTTCTGTGTGTTGGTGACTTCTTGATCTACGGAATTAATAGGGACAAGGAAAAGAAGAAGCAGCAGCACAAATAACCAATGCTTTTCTGACAACTTAATGCAAACAAAAATCCCAGCCAAAATCACTGACATTCCCAAATGCTCTTAGGATGGGTGACACTGTGTTTTCTGAAAGGTGATTTGTTTGCCTGAAAGCATGGCTTATTTCTAGTTAGAAATAATTATATCTTATGAATCTTGTAATCTAAACATTACAGCTATAATATAAGCAGAGAGGCTTTTCTGAGTCTATAGGTATCTTAATTCTTCAATATAATTCTTTTGCTGCAGTTGGTATTCAGAAATGTAATGGTTTTTAAAAGGTTTTATGTCTTCAAAGAGATTTCTTAAAATGAAACAAGAAATATTAATAGGACATTTTTCCTATAAAGTGAAATATTAGTGCCTAAAATAGTTTGTGTTCTTGTGTTATTGGGATTAAGCATGAGATCAAAATGCACTTTAGTATGAGCTGTGGATGCCCCATCCCTGGAGGTGTTCAAGCCCAGGCCGGATGGGGCCTTGGCCAACCTGATCTGGTGGCATCATGGGGGGCTGGAGTTGGATGATCTTTGTGGTCCCTTCCAACCCAAGCCATTCTGTGGTTCTGTTATTCTATGATTCTATGATACCTACCGTGTAAGGGCATTGCTATATACCAACCATACAGTTTTGTAGATGTTCTGTTGTTCTAGTGTACAACATTCAGTTTATTCCCTTCATTAAATATTTTTTTATCTTATGAAGCATTTTAAAATTCAATATTCCTTGCAACTGGCTCTCACTGCTACTGTGGTTTAATTCTAAACTCATGTTTAAGATTTTAAGAGTATAACCCAAGACATAAGGAACATATACCTTCAGGAAAGCTTCTGGCAGAGCTGACGTAAACAACATTTTGTAAATGGGGGCAGCTAGTAAATTCTCAGGTAAAAGAAGTGTAGCTTAGATAAAAGAGTGGCCAATACAACTGGAACAAGAATGATCTCTTCAATTAATTGAACTCCATCTTAGGGATGCAGACTGAAAAAAAAATAAAATCTGAACATTAAAAAAAAAATGGACATAATCCAGAATTAATCTTTTCCTGTTCAGGGTGAAGAAAAAAAAAAAGGAAAAGAAATCTGAAAGATCAGTCTAACGCAATTGTAATCTAATATTATTGTATGTTCTCTCATTTATTTCTTTGGAATCAAATTTTTAAAAACACTGATGAAGGTATCCACACAAGCTCTTAAGCCTGAGCAATTTGTTTCATCTGACTTTAACATGTTTTACATACTGTGTATTTAATAAGCAGCAAAGCAGCCAGGCCAATAACAAACCCATACAATACAGACAAAAGAGAACACTGATTTAAGGTCATTGTGTCAAATACAGCAAAATACTCTGTTTATAGCATGTCAGGAATGGCTTTACAATTAGCACTAATTAGTGAGAAAAAAAATCAAAACAGCAGCTTTAAGTAAGGACACTTTTCAGTGCAAGATCAAAGCCATGTCTCTACAGAATAGCAAAGCTATTTAATTGCACTGAAGTGCTAATTGGATTGTGAGGTGCTTTCATGTGTTTCCCCCAATTAGGCAGTCATCCCTGACCAAATCCACCTAAGAAGAGATTATGAGTTTTCAAACTTTTGTCTGCACAGTTGAGACTGGGGTACCTGTGTAAAAACAGTAGTGCCTTCTTTTTATGTAAATTGAGGTCTTTCAGGTCAGGTTACTAAGCTTTCAGGAATGAACAGATAAGGAGCAAAGCAATCCCACACTATATGGTAAACAATTATGTAGATATTCTGTCATCTAGGTGCAAGAAAATAAAAACTGCAGCTAACCACTCCTTCTCCACCCCCCTCCCCTTTTTTTTGTTACTTTGTTTACTGGTACATAGCCTTTAAAGAGAGATTTTGATGCCTGAAGAAAGCCTTGTCTTCAGAGGCTTTATCTGTGCTATGCATTTCTGTTAATTAGACAGAATGATTTACTTTTAATATCTTTTAGGAAAATTTGCAGCCTTTTCCTGACTTTTACAATTATTTAATTTGTATTATTTGTTTAAAACTACTGCAACAATTTTTCATCAGACTTAATTTATGACCTTTTATTAACATCATGTACATTTGTAAAGGCACAAAAAGTTGAGATAACAGTGACAATTCATGAACCATACAGTTCATACAGTTTCAGAAAAGCTTTCATTTGTTAGTAGTTGAACTGTGTCAAATAGTCATAAACCACAATCCCTCTAGGCAAGGTGCAGATGCATGGTTTTCCTAATGAGATTTATTCTGCGTCCTCAAGAGTCTTGCATGTTCCTGCATCATGTGCTTAGACAACTTGCTTTTTTTTTATCCAGTGAGGAATAATATTTTGAGGAAGCAGAGACTTCTCAGCCTGGTGAAAGTGGCATACAGCAGAGATATATGTCTATACATATATATATGCACATGTATATATAGACATATATAAATATATATGTCTATATATATCTATATATATAGATATATATGTCTATATAGACATATCTGTGCATCCTGTGTGTCTTACTGAGATGTAAGTCTGACATCATGCATCCTTGAAGAACTCTGTATGAAATCCCACCAGAAGTAGCTCACAGTCTTATTGAGATTTCTCTGCGGAGCAAAAGTACTTGTGTAAATCAGAATTCACCCAGATTACCAAGATGTGATGGGATGGTGGTGGGTGGTGGGATGAATAATGTGTTCACTCTGCAGGTTTCATAACTAAGTTCTGAGTGCTGACTCCGTAAAACCTTGCTGCTTTTGTAGTCACAGTGTCCACCTGGCTGGTGTTGCTTTCCTCCCTGTGTGCTACAGAGCTCCCCTACATTTTGTATGTCAGTAGGACGATCTTTTCTCTTTCTTATTTAATTGTAATGGAACTTTAAAGATTTTAAATTGACTTTGAGAAACCTATGTTGGTTTTAGCAATTGTTATGTCACTTTGAATACCCAGTTACATTGCTTCTTGACTGTGAGAAGAGACCCAACAGAGAATATTGCTAGAATGAATTGCATAGAAAATGCATCCAAAATACATACTTGTATGTGAAGTGTTCTTGAGTTTTTCATTTTTATTGTTCTGAAGTAAAAGGCTACAATGCTATTGAAATGTGATAATTTCAGTGCCCAAAGTACATAATTTTATAACTATCTCTAGACCAATAGGCCAATATATCCTGCATCTAGGAAGAACTAGGATTGCTTGCTTTACAGGGAGATGAAAAGGAAGGAATTTGTCCATAAAGGAAGATGCCTTCTAATCCCAAGCTGTCAGCAGTCAAACTGTAGCATTTTTCTGAAAAGTTGTGACATTAGAAAGTAAGTGCTGTACTGTAGTCTTAGCAAGGTCCTGTTACTTATTCAAGTACTTTTGTCATACTTTTCTGTTGCATATGCATTTTATGTTTATAATAAAAAGTAAATATGTCACTGCTTACTCTTTTGAAAGTACATAACAAAATATTTAAAGCATGCACTGTAGCTGTGTAAATGGTAGTGTTAGTGAAATTACCATTTCATGACTTTTTTATTGTGTTTTATCAACTTACCCTTGTTGTTACATTGCACTAACAGGAAAATGGTTCAAAATTACAGTCTTAGTTTTACGGCATTCACTTCTGCCAATAGCAGTACAATCTGACCTTTTACCTAGTGTCTTAAATTCTTCTAGCTTTTAGATAAAAGTATACTCTAAACATACACATAAAACTGTGGAAATTGCCCCCCTTCTCCCCCTCCCAAGCTGTGTGGATGAGTTTTTTCATTGTTAGAAGTTAGAGCTGTTACTTATCCAGGCATCAGGTATCATGAAAACAGTAATTTTAATATCAATATCAGCTTTTAAGCAAGATACTTGTCGAGCTCTGTTTTATTTACTGTTGAACTATTCCTCTTTTGCATAAACAGTTCTTATTTTTACTCATCTCTCAGCTTTTCCTGAGCTTACACTGGCAACATTTAAGCATCTGTTACTAACTGAGTTAAGATTAGTTGTTAAATAACTTGAAAGGAGAAATGAAAAGTCACAGGATTAATAAAAGTCTGTTTCAAATATAGCAAATAGTTAATACTTTATTATTACTGAATACATGCTTCACACCACAGCTTTTATGTCTAATGTGTCAAAGTAGAGTTTATTCACTGTTAGTGGCTGAGTTCAATCAGAAACTGTGTCCTTGTATGACCTTGGTCATTGGCATTTTCATCCTTCTTTGGTGTTCAGAAACATATTCTTAAAGGAAACTTGAAAAGCACCAGCTTAACTGGAGCTATGGTGTTTGGGAAAAATTCTTTCTAAGGTCTATGAAAAAAAGTTAGCTCGATTTGCATTAAAAGACTGAAGTGTTCCACTCCTTTATGCTTTTTTCTTTCTTAAATGATCGTTTTTCACAGTGTCTATGTGAACATCATTACCATATTGCTCTCAACACTTCAGATCCTACCAGGGCCTGAGCACAATGAAATACAATGGAGGATAAGGGTGCTTTGCAACTCATTGGAGCAGCCTTTATTTGAAAGTCACAGAGGATGAGCATCCACTTTTTTGTTTTGTTTTGTTTTAAGTTCCAGGAGATCATGTCCTTTTCATTTTCACCTCTCTGTCCTATGTGGTGAAAGACTGGAAGGCATTGGAAGCACATGCCTTCTAAGCATTCCTATATACATTTTTATTCTGATGAAATTAAAGTTGGCTGCTATTGCTTTTATTTTTTGGAATACCATTTTTCTCAGTGTAGTTAAATATATCAAAGATTCACTGGTGTAAATGTTGACTTTGAAGCAGTTCATATGACTCCTGAAAAGTGTCTTCGTAGGAATAGGTGTAGAGGGAATTTAGGAGTACAGATCAGAATATTACCTCCAGAAAAATATGCTCACTTTCAATTGAAAGGATGGGTTTGAAAGAAATAAGGCACAGGTGATACTCTATCACTCTGAGGTAAATTTTTTGTTTAATAAATTACGGTTTTCCTACAGGTTGGAGCATTTTTCATGGAGAAGAGCTGTTGGTGACACTTTCTAAAGTGGTGCAACATTTTACTAATTTTAAAAAGTCTGCTACAGATCGATTGCGACCTTATCAATAGGATAGTCTCATTCATCTCCTAAGCAGACTGCTGTTGCATTGCACACTAATAGCTTTAAGCTGCAGTTACTCCTTTTAGAAAATTCAACACTTGGTAATGCTTTCAAATGAGATCTAGAGAAGGTAAAGCACCATTGGTAGTATCCTTCAAGAAAATGGTTTTCACTCTTAAATTCCTAAATTAAAAGTGTAACTTACTAAGCCTTATATTCTATGAAAAAAAAAAAAAAAAAGTGTTTTCTTAAGGATATTAAGAAAAATGTGGTAGATTCATAGTAAATACAGTTTTCTACATAATATTTAATACTATCAAGAATAATTTATTTTAAATAGTTTTCCTGGTCATAGGTGATAAGTGTAGTATAGTTCATAACAATGCCTTTGACACTCTTCCAGTAAGTAACTGTTTTCATTTTATTACAATTTCTCTAAAACTTTGCAATGAATTTTTCCAGAGGAGATGCACATTTCAGGTTTACCTTCTAAACAATTTTTCTTCAAGCAGTTCTCACAGAGTAACAGAATGGTTGAGGTTGGAAGGGACCTCTGGAGGCCATCTTGTCTAACACTCCAGCTGAAGCAGGGTCACCCAAAGCAGGTTGCTCAAAACCACATCCAGAGTGCTTCTGAAGGCCTCCAAGGAGGATATCTCCATAAGCTCTCTAGGCAACTCTCTGCTGCTCAGACAGCCACAAACTAGAGAAGACCTTCCTTATGTTCAGAAAGAGCCTCCTGTGTTCCAGTTTGTGCTCCTTGCCTCTTGTCCTGGCACTGGGCATCACTGAAAAGAGCCTGGCTCCATCCTCTTTGCATCCACCCCTCAGGTTTTTATACACATTGATAAGATTCCCCCTTCAGTTCAGCAGTCTAAAATAATTAAATTAGGTTATTTGTGTGTGTTAACCATTACTAAAATAATTTGTTTACTATGTTAACCATTCATTACTATGTTAGCCATTACTAAAACAATTTCAGTGAGTAGCTGTCATGTCTTTGAAATGACGTGAAGTTTGAAGGCAGGGTCATACTGGTATAATTGTTCTCCCTGTACAAATTCATCTAAATATGGTTAAATTATAATCTTGAAAAAAACTGTTTGTGTCTATTCATACAAGACTTACTGACAGCTAAAATAATGGAATATTTGGCATGTAGTGGGTATTGTGTATCCCTTCCCAGCTCTTCAATATAAATTGTCTTCAGAGAGGGAACATTTTGTGTCACAAGGCTTCAGGGGTTCTCAGATGCTAAAGGCAGCTGGAAAGTAACCAACCATTTGCTCAGTGGCCGGAATCAGAGAAGAAAATCTTTCCCATACAGTGCACTCTCCACCCAGCATTTCGGATCATGGCAAGCTGGAAGGAAGGAAATCATCTGGACTGAAGAGGAAGGAGCAAAGAAATTAAAATGGGAAGTTAAGCAAGAAGACATGCAAACAAATGAGGGAAGCAGAGTAGAAAATGGACACTGGAAATGTAAAGAAGAGGGTAAAATCAAAATAAAGGAGAAGGGTTATAGCTATGAAATAGAAGGCAACAGTTTGAAGGAACTGGAAAAGGGGAGGGAGGTTTTCCAGGTCTGGAGGAGAACAGGACAGAAAATGATAGGAGACAAGAATCAGGAGCCAATTTGAGCTGGTAACAGGAAGGAGGGGGGACTGGGAAAAAGGCGTGCATGCCCAGTAGAGGGTACTCCCCTGGAATCCAGGGATTTTGTGTCATGTTATGTCTCAACAAGGAGAAACAGAGCATTACACATTTATATGAGTCCCACTGATGATATTTTATGATTTTTTATAGTTTTGCAAATCATAAAAAGACTGTAACTTAAGAAAGATATCTGTGCAAAGCATTTGACTCTGTCCCACATGACAGCCTTGTCTCTAAGTTAGAGAGATATGGCTCTGATGGATAGACCACTCACTGGTTAATGAATTGGCTTGATGGTTGCACTCCAGGAGTAGCAGTCAATAACTTGATGTACAAGTAGAGATCAGTAAGAGTGGTGCTCCTTGGGAATCAGTGTTGGGACCGGTGCTGTTTAACATCTTTGTTGGAGATGTGTACAGTGGGATATAGTGCACCCTCAGTAAGCTTGCTGATGGCACCAAGATGGGTGATGCAGCCATCATGATAGAGGGAAGGGATGCCATCCAGAGGGACCTGGACAGGCCTGAGAGGTGGGCTTGTAAGAACCTCATGAGGTTCAACAAGGCCAAGTGCAAGGCCCTGCACCTGGGCCAGGGCAATCCCAAGCACAAACACAGGCTGGGCGGAGAATGAATTGAGAACAGCCCTGAGGAGAAGGACCTGGGAGTGCTGAGGGGTTCTGTTGGGGCTGCTTGACTTAAGCCAGTAATGTGCACTTGGATTTCTGGGCTGCACCAGAAGCAGCGTGGCTAGCAGGGTGAGGGAGGTGATTGTCCCCCTCTGCTCTGCTCTTGTGAGAACCCCCTGGAACCCTGTGTTCAGCCCTGGGGCGCCCAGCACAAGGACATAGACCTATGAGAGTGAGTCCAGAGGAGGGCCATGAAAATGATCAGAGGGCTGGAGTTGCTCTCCTATGAAAAGAGGCTGAGGGACTTGGGGTTGTTCAGTCTGGACAAGAGGAGGCTATGGGGAGACCTCTTTGCAGCCTTCCAGTACCTAAAGGGACAGCAGGAGAGAACTCTTTGTCAGGGGGTGTAGTGATAGGACAAGGGGTAATGTCTTTAAACTGAAAGATTAAAATACATTAGACATTAGAAGGAGCTTCTTTATTATATGGATGGTGAGGCACTGGAGCAGGCTGCCCTGAGAAGCTGTGGGTGCCCCGTCTCTATAAGTGTACAAGGCCGAGTTTGGCAGGACTTTGAGCAAGCTGGTCTGGTGGGAGGCAGTGAGGTTGAAACTAAATGGTGTTGAATGTCCCTTCCAACAGAAACCATGTTATTTAGGCATGCGATCCCAACAAAGCCCTGCCACCCTGCATCCAAGATATTTAATATCAAGGTTGCAAGTACTTATTAAGATCAAATTGTCCCTGGTAAGGAAAATTCTGAATTGTTAGTTGCCTGGTTGTTTTCCACACATGGCACAATACATTTTAAATATGTAATTGCATATTCTTTTTTTCTCTGTTGAAAAGGATACATTATTTTCTGAGGACACATAGGAGCTGCAATAAGATTGTTGTCTCTTCCTTTTATTGAAGAAGTTGGAAAATATGTATGGTATAGATTGGAGACTGCAGAATAAAGTATAGTGTCATGCTAAGACAGCCAAATGCTCTGCTAGAGAACTGAATTGCTGCGTGCCCCTGCCAGAGAGTTCTTGTGTGATGCTGTGCAAGTGAAGTCTCCAGTCAGGCCCCTCTCTGTGTGCTAGTGTATTGTATCGACATATGTTTAGGATGAGTAGATGAAGTCAGAATGCTCACATGAAGTTTGGTGAAACCTTCTAGTGATAGGCATTTCAACATTATTTGTCAGTTTTAACTCTCTAGCTGTTTCTTGGCTTTAATCCTCATCCCAGTTCCCTATGTATAAAATTGTGATAACACTACAATGCTATCTAGTTCACATTATTTTTTACAGACCTACCTTCAGGTCTTAATTCCTTATGGTATCCCTAAGTGATAAGCATAAAAGCATATGGTATATGCTATAGTATAAGAATAACACATAATACATTTTGGGGTTAACAAGAAATAGTGAACAAATTTTCATGAATCGACAAGCAAATCTATTCTGCACATTCAGTGTGTCAGGGCTTTGTTGGGATCGCATGCCTAAATCTGTCATCACCACAAGGAGGCATGAAGGATAAAGTCAAGGTCAGCAACTAACCTCAGTTCTTGTTTTGTCTAACTGCTGAATATTTGGATTTACAGAGTTCCTTGTCACTTCTGTGTTTGAATATGGGTTTGCGTCTGTTTCCCCTCCTCTTCTACGTATGTATTTAAAAAAAAAAAAAAAAAAAAAAAGCTAATTTCAGCTAAGTCTCAAACATACTAAGTTCCAATGAATTTTATGAAAACAGACTTTTAGGTAGAAGAGAGAAACACTAGTAGTGCCCTCTGGGCAAAAAGTCCAAAATGTCGCATGTCAATTCTTATTTGATGTCAGAAGACCCAGGCAAGAATAAGCCACTGTGAATGCCCAAATTATACGAATGAAGACTGTATTAGACATCAGTGTACCTCATCCTCAGTAAGGTTTCCATTTCCAGTTGAGTTCTTCAGATCTTGGCAAGTTTTATTTCCTGTGTGAGTTCTCTGATACATAAAAACAACAACAACAACAAAATAGACGTTTTTCTCTGCAGCCTTAGCATAACACAATTAAAAACTCAGTCAGCAACAGCACAAATCATTTGGAAACCAGGCTTTATTAGTTCACAAGATGTTATAGCTAGATGCTTTGTTTTTCTATTTTTTTTTTTTTAATTAACATAATTTTAAAATAGGTTGGAAGAAATGCTCAAAAGCCATCAGTAGTAAGATGTTGTACACTGCCAGAACACAAGGCACTGTTATTTATGTTGTGTATGCCATGTAGTCATGCACGTCCCATGTGCAGTGTAGGACTCCTGAAGACTGAGCCCACTGCCATCTCTGCCCATGTCTAACAATGTATTTAGCTTCTAAGAGCATAACTGATTACAAATTTTCTGTTCCTTCTACAGTATCCTCAGTTGATGACTGGAGTTGGGGACTAAGTATTTGTATTTGCCACAGTATAATACCAAAATAAAGAGATACGGTATGTTTGAAGGCACTTTGTTTATTGAAACAATTTATTGAATTTGTTACTCTGTGCACACTGCATACCTTCAATACTTGGGATACCTTGATATTATTACTCACAATCATGTTAATCTTCAGGAAACCAATTGTTAATCTCCGGTATTAACACAGTATTTGTCGCAGCACCTTGAGGGACTGTTAGCCTGGAGAAGAGAAGGCTGAGAGGAGATCTTATCAATGTGTATAAATATCTGAGGGCTGGTTGGCAGGAAGATGGAGCCAGACTCTTTTTGGTAGTGCCCAGCAATAGAACAAGAGGTGACTGAAACTCAGGAACTTCCAGCTGAATATGAGAAAGCACGTCTGTACTGTGAGGGTGACAGAGCGCTGGGACTGGTTGCTCAGAGGGGTTGAGGAGTCTCCTCTAGAGACATTCAAAACCTGCCTGGATGCAATCCATGTGCTCTAGGTGACCTTGCTTGGCAGGAGGGTTGGAGTAGAATGATCTCCAGAGGCTCCTTCCAACCTCGGCCATTCTGTGAATCTGTAAAATTTCTGGCAGCAAACTGTGGAACACACTGTACAGGGCATTGTTTAAAAGCAGATTGAAAAGGTTTCTGAGGTCCTTGCCCTTAAGAGTTGATACTGCATGCATAAAACCAGAGACTAGAGGTATTTAGCCCCTTAAACTAGCAAAAGGTACTTGATATACTTAAAGGATATCCTTTGAACTATCTCCCTTTTTCAGATTTCTGCAACTTGTCTTCTTGGTGACTTTTCAGCATGCTCACTTTGGAGTTTGGAGAGAGTTTTGTTTTGTTTTGTTTTGTTTTTAATTGAAGAAGTACATGCTAACCCTTATGGTTTAAAATATTTAAGCTATCCAGTTCCAATCTGCCCTACAACTTCATCTTATTCTGGTAAAAAATCTGTTACATTTCAGTAGACAGGAGAAATACTGAAGAGATATAAACAACTTAAGAACTATTCCCTTATTAATAAAATAAATAATAAAACCTTAATTAGTGATGTTTTATATGGTCTTCCAAGTTTGAGTGCACCTGAATGTATGAAAATATATATTAGGTATGAAAAATCCTTCTTAGATGAAATCTTTCTTACATGATTGTTAAAAAAAAAATCAATAAGAGGAAAACAATGGCTTTTTTATTCTCGAACATGAAAGAAATATAATGTCTGCAAAGGTGGGAAGATACAAAGATGATAACCTAAGTCTCATTGCTAGAGAAGATAGTGTGGTAGTGTGTGAGATTGAAAGCAAAATGAGACAAAATTAGTCAGTGAATCTTAAAATCTAACAAAAGTGTGAGTTAGACATACTCTATTTTTAGGACAGAAAAGGAAATTGTCCTGTTAGTACATATGATAATAGAAATACTCACCTGTGTAATCTGTCCAATTCTAATATTTTTTTGGTATTTATTTTTTTATTTTAGAATGATACAAAACATTGCAAATAGTGTAGGTGCCTTGTAAAAAATGTCCTTACTTATTTACTTTCTTGTTCAAAACATGATCTCTACACGGTAAGTGATCAGAATTATTGAAAATGTAGATGAAAACCCTAGCAAAAAAAATGCATTTCCAGAATTGGAAACTGGATTGTGAGAAGTGAGCTGGAATTCACAAACACATTGGCTAGAGCCAGCAACAAAACTTACCGTATGCCCATAACCTCTGACTTCATGCATGGGTAGTCTGTTATGGTAGCAATTTCATCTCTGTGCTGCTTGCTACAAGGCAAAGGTCTTGCTGACTCTTCCTGATGTTAAATATCACCTCAAAAAAAAAAAAAGTCAACTATTCGAATACATATGTTGGTTATTCAAAGAAAACAAATTTGAAGCTCGTTGTTATGATTCAAACATTGCGTATGTTAATATATTGCATCAGGAATTATAGACAGCATGATAATCATCCAGAATTCCTTAATTTACATATGGTGATTTTCATATGTAATGACTCATATATCACTGCTGTGTATGAAAGATAGCTTACAATTACTCGTTATTAATATTCTAACTATTTTCCAAGCACTCTGTGTATTCACATACATCTAGACAAAATCGTACTTTTATAAACCATGAAGCTACCTATACATAAAAAGTTCTCAAAATGGGAGTTCCATTTTTGGCAAAGTCTGATAGCAATCATCTCTATTGAAAAATATTTTATTATATCTCTGGATTAGTGAAAAAGAAACTTTTATGGCAATTATCTTTAAACTGTCTTAGTTACCTTCGTTTGAAATTTGTCTTTCTTTGTAGAAAGATGCTATTTTCTTTAAGATAATTAAGATCCATATTCAGACCAAACTTTCAAAATTAAACCTGATTAGCTTTTACCAATTTTGATCTACTACCTCATGCAATGAAGTGAAAGTCACAATCCTATGGGATGCAAAGTGGGTCTCATGACACAGTGCAGCCCTGTTCTGGGTGGTGGGAAGTTATCACAGTTGATGGGTTTGTACAGCACAATTAGTTATACTGATGTCATTCTTCAGTTTTGTTGTATATACTTTTTTTTTTTTTTTTTTTTTTTTCTCTGAGGAAGGTGTTTAGGAGAAAGAATAAACCCTTTTATCTACATTTTGCTACTTATGTGAAAACTAGAGGAGTAAAAGTTGTGGGCTAATGTTAATAACAATAAATTGAATAGTGAAATTAGTTTAGGATAGAGGGTATCTATTCCTGTGTGTCTTACCACAGAGCCATTGTTTCTCCTGTGCTAAAATAGCCAAGTTATTTAAAATTAGATACAAGTCTTCTGCAAGCTGAGATTTTATGAGACATGAATAGAATACCACTCTTCTGTGCATCGTTTTAAAGGTGTTGAGAAGAAAAGTCAAACTATCAGTTTAGTCATTATGGTTTTCTGTTCCATTTAATATTTCTGTGCTACAGTATATTGGTTTTAGAAAGCAATTTATTTTGTAAGCAGTACTACCAATGAAGCATAGTTTCCTATGGATTTGTATTTGTGGGCTGAGCTCAGGTTGAGCCCCTGGTATCTAAAAACAAGGATGAGCTCACAGCGCAACAAGTTTCACCAAGTGGTCCTCAGAAAACAGATCTCAAGCATCTCCGAGACTTCTCTGTGGGACTTGGTTGGAACTGATCAACAATTCACCTTCAACAGGGGAACTGGATTTTGTTTGTCTGTGGCAGTTCAGGAAAAGGCAAGTATGGACATAGAGGCACGTACGTTATATACTTATTTCACCCTTCATTTCCTTAGGGCACCCGGCCAAAAACCCAGTGCTGGTTGCTGGCAGGTCTGATCTTACATCCTGCTGCCAAGTGAGCATGCAGTCTGTCTATGTAGGTGCATAGTCCACTGTAGGGAATTGTGTTGGAATCCACCATGGTAAATTTTCCTGCAATGAAAGTGACTAAATATGGAAAGTAGTATGTTACAGTAATCTTCATATGCTACAATCTCTTCTTTTGTTCTAGAAAATGAATTCTGTAATCGGCTCTGCAAAGCATTTTGCTTTCAAATTTCAAAAATTACTTTTTGAAACTGAGTGGCATAGTGGCATTTGTATTGTGATACACAACTATTATGAAGAAAGAACAATAATCAGTGTTAACAGAGCTGAAATAAAAAATCCTTTCAAAAAATTCCAGTATGAAACATTCAGCAAAAATGCATTTTCATATGTTCGATTTGTTCTGTGTGTTAGATTATAAGAACATAAAAGACAGAAAAAAAAATGTTACTTACTATGACCCTTTTTAAATTTTTTTCCAATGAATTTCAAGTTCCGTGTTTTTTCTGCACAAATTATTTTAACTTTCTTATTTAAGTATTTCAAATGAAATATCAGAAGTTGTGTGATGCAAATAGATCACGGATTATAAGTAAATTCAAAATCATAGCCTAATACATCAATATACATAATTTTCTTTAGAGCTATGTTTTATACATGGAAATATTTTAAAATTGTTGTTTAGTAAATACCTGTTTCAATCATAGATGAGATCAGTAGTGATATTTTATTATCTTTCTTTTTCATTCTTAAAATAAATACAGAAGTGTCTGAAATGATAACATCTTGTGCTAATGCACTTCAGGGCTTTTCTATGTAGTGATGAATTAGCATATATAAACACATATGAATGTGAGACATAATTCAAATTAATCTGCTGTTGCTGTCATAAACAAAGGGCTGAAGAATAGAAACAAAATCATGTTTCTTACAGTATTGGATTCTAAGTCTTTCATTTCTGTATTTAGAGTTTAATTTTGTAGATCTCCACTAGTGTAAGTAGCCCCACTGAAGTATATTATGTTCAGTGTGGAAAAAGATGATTTGTTATGCATTTATATAAAGTATCTATATTTTTGTTTTACTTGCATGTAGGAAATTTCAAAATATTAATTGCATTTGGAATCATAATCTTAATTGGATAAGTGTTTTTTTTTTTTTCCTTCTTGAGGAGAGTGGATAAAAATGTTGAGGTTGGCTCTAAGTTACCAAGCAAAATTACCTTATATCTTTGTAGCCTGCATTTTTATCATTTTAATCTTCTGCTGACACTAGAAGCAAAGAATGTACACTATTTGATAACTGGGTGGCTCTCAAATTAGGAGGTTTGGTATTTTAACCTGGCGTGTTTTAATTGAATAAAAAAAAATGGTATAAGTCACTGAAAATTAAATAAATATTATTTTTGCAATCCACATTTTAACAGAATTTCTTCAAATATTGCATAAAGTAATTAACTCATAAGAAGTGTTGTACATTTCTAAATAAGGACTGCAACTGCAAAATCTTACTGAGATTAAGCATCTTATTAAGTGCATACCAAATAAACTTCAGATAAACAGATTTTATTTGATCCCTGTGGGACCAAATCAAGAGCTAGAACAAGAAATAGTTACATAATACTGAAACAGCGTGAAAAAAAATGTAATTGTTGATCAATAAAATAATGTCTCACAGTGAAAATGTTATTACAAATTGCAGTAGAGGAAAGAGCTTCTGACTGGGCTCTTATTCACTGGACAGTTTTATTTATTTATTTATTCATTCAAAACCATTTAATAAAAGTGAATGATCATAGAGTTCAATAATAACATTAATTACTCTCATGCTTCTTAATATCCACAGATATTTCAAATGCACAGTAAGAATGACTGTGAAAATACAAGGAAGTATTTAAATTATACTGGTTTAAAAGTGAAACATATGGCTATTTCGTATAAGATATGTTACTAGTAATATAGCATATGGGTGTCCATATGGAAAGGATTGCACTGCCAGTGCTGTAGAGATAAAACTAATATATCACTACTAAGGAGATGTAAAAATAAGTCTTAGTCACTTGCTGAGTATCGGTGTTGGTAATGGAAGTTCCTGTTTTATTTATTTTTTTAAAGCAGCAGGGTAGATAGAGCACATTGTTTGTAAAGGCATATATTATTAATTTGCAAAATATAGCAACAGGTTATTGAGATAGATTCATAAGCTAAATTTAATTCAGCTTAGTGCATTTCTATAATGGTACGCTTGCTGTACTCTGTATTAAAAAATAAATCTGGTCATATTCATTAAAGTGATACATGCAGTAGTGATGCGATCATACACCACAGTTATGTTACTTAGTCTTCTCCTTTCATTTTTTCCTGTATTTTCATGTGGAGGGTCACAGGGGGGAATTTGTGTGCTCCCCTATCTTCATAGCTGGCAAACAGCCAATGCTCTTGTGTAGCATTTTCTCTACCTTATTTGCTTCCTGCCTCGTCCAGACCATGTTCATCTTTCTTGCTCTTTTCTGTTGGCAACAGCTAGAGCAGGAGTGTTTTCAACTATATGAACCCAAGTGATTAGGATATACAAACCTCCTTGACATCATGTTGTGTCAGGAACATGAGCACTTCCTGACAGTGTCTCACCCAGGATATGAGTTAACAGATTTGAAGGCAAAAACCTGTACTGTTAAATATTTGATCCATCACTGATAGTAGGTGCTTCAGTGTGACATGGTATTCAGGTACAGCACATTATTTTTTACCTATGCCTAGGAGAGATATTCACCAACATTTGGCTGCATGATGAATTCACAGTTTGACTGAATTAGATATCACTCACATTTCTTCCTTTTTGTGTGTGTGTTTTCAACAGATTGTGGCAAAAAAAAAAAAAAAAAAAAAAAAAAAAAGCCAAAATTTTGTAGCACTATATCAAAGATCTCTGTCAGATCTTTTGTTAGTCTGCTAAGGTTTTCAGTAATGAAAATAATCTGAAAGTCTGAAAGTCAAGTAATCTTTGGAAGAAACAGTTAAAAGATCATCCTGAAAGTATGTTTAAAGGTGTTTTTGCAGGTGAGGGTAATAAAATTTTATAATATTCCAGTTGGATGATGTTTTGTCTGTGCACTGTAGAGAACAGCTAAGAACCACATATTGTGTGTGTGTTCCTTTTTTTTTTTTTTTTTTTTTTAACTTCTGCAAATGGTAACCTCTGATTTTGTATTCATCTGACGTGTTTATCTGAAGCCACCTTCTAGACAATGCCTACCTGTAGCAATTAATGAAGAAACATGCTCTCCTGGCAAGGTAGTGAAATATTAGACATGCAAGATTATCTTTCTTGGTAGTCAGTGGATCATATAAAATCTAGACTAATATAAATGACAACATGAAGTATAGTAATTTCTGTATTAAAGTAAAAATATATTTACTGAATGAAGGATACAAATATGCTAAGTAGATTTTGAGTCTGAAGTAGTTAAAATCTCTCTAAATGACTTTAAGGTAAAAGTCATACTGAGAAACAACTCTATAGCCAGATTTAAAATTTGTTTTTTTGTATCAAATTTGAGTACTGTAGATTTTGTTGAAAGAAAGCATACAAATTATACTCCTAAAAATCACACTTAAAAAGTATAGCATGACTGTGTTATCTTATAACAATTAACAAATAACAATTTTCATAAAAGATGTGTAAATTATCATTAAAGTTTTTATGTTTGCCTTCAATTTTTAGTCATTTAGCACGGGATTCATCTCATCTTGTGTTAGCCACAAGTCTAAGTCATCCATACTTCTTCCATTACTGAGGAGTCAGGATGATTCTTCTGTTTCAGGCATCTCCAGAAGTACCCCTCCACTGAGCTGGACACAAAGTTTTATATGGGACTTCTAACTTTCCATGGCTAAAATATTATGAGAGTAGTCTGTCCTTGACTTTTTTTATTTTTTAATATAATTAATGTACCTTTAAAGAGAGAACACAGATTTATGGTGGCAGATAGTTCATAAAATGTTTGTGTATCATCATCAAATGCAGTCCTATCTTTGATATTTAGCTTTATAAACAGCATTTAGCACTAAGCCTAATCATGCAGTTAGTTTCTTGATAATTTGAAAACAATTTGGCCATTAGCAAACAATATAAGGACAATTATGAAAAGACAAATCTGCTTGATGAAAAAGCATTTAAAACAGCCAGTGCTTTTTATCACTACTAAAAATTGCAGATATATTTTTCTATATCCCAGTAAATAATCTCATCAATGCATACCATCAGGTTTTACAGGCTTATTTTTAATGCGCTAAATCAGATTTGTCTTTCAGAAATTTTAACTACAGTTGTTTCCTTCATCCTACTACAAATTGAGAGGCAATACAATGTCTGGTTCAATTTGGAACACATTTTTTAGATTTCTCTATATGTTTCAGCCTTAATCTCATGCAACCACTAACTTAACTGTGCATTTGCTATGAGATATGTCTTGTTGAGAAAGGCAAAACTTGGTTGCTAAAAATTAGACGAAGAGAGACTAAGTGGATTGGAATCGTGATGATTTCAGATGTCAAGGGATTCAGGCATGCATCCCGCTAATAACAGCCCATCCATCTAGGAGACGTGAGGTTAGAAAGGCAAAAAGACATTTAAATAGTTAGAATCATGGAATTGCACTCAGAGTGCTAGTAGACTTCAGGAAAGAGAGAAGGATAGCTGTGAAATCAAAAAGAAACAGCAGAAAAGCAAGCAGTCTGGTGGAAAGACAACACAAGAAGCCGAAAAGTCACGTACAGCTGTGCCAGCTGCAATGAGATAGGTTAGTGTCTGTTTTGGGACTCCTGCTCCCCTGGTTAACAGGAATTATGCCTACCTATTGTTGCCTTCCGTATTGTAGTAGATGTACATCCACCTAAGATCTTGACCTAAGAAAGTTAGGGATCGTAAAGTTAAGAAGTTGTTCATGTGTGTTTGTGCAGATGTGTTCAGTGTCTGTAGATGTGCTGATTCTGTTCATGCAACAAGGAGCTGGAACAGATGTGTTTATGGATCACTAGGGTAAAATTATGTTTCCTCAGGCAGGGAAAGACACAGTGTCATGAGTTCAGTACTGCTCAGGCTTGCTCCCAGGCCAGAAGGTATGGAGAACTTGCTCTGCACCTAGATGCAGGTCCATGCCTCTCAAGACTGCTGAGGATGAATTGGTGTGAGTTTACTTAAAAATGTGCAGTGTTTTTTTGTGGGAAGGGGCAAATAAATCATGATGCCTTTTGCCACTGTTGTGAGGCTGACTTTAAAATACATGTGACAGAGAAGGCCATAAAAACACGCACTAGGAAGCTCCCAGACAAGCACTGGTAAGTAAAAGAGCATCCCTTTTTGAATGCCGCACACAAATACTTTTTAACATCTTAAACAGATGTACAAGTTTCTGTTCTGAGAAGTGATTTTTTAAAATGCAATGGTAGCAGTCTAGTTTTATTGTATTTCATTGATTCACATGCTGTGTTTGCTCAGTTCACAGCTATGGGTTTGGGGAATATTTTTTTTCCATTCTCCTGTTCCTGCTGGTACTGCAAACTCCTTTGGCACCTGGAAATTGATCATGGTTCTGCTGTGCCTCCCTCCAAGCTCTGGTTATACAGTATACATCCCTTTATTGGCAGAGGATTGCCCAAGTGGAAGCCAGGGCCAATTTCAGTTTGGAATCAATGTAACTACATATGCTGCTTTGCTTCTATGTCTTGTGATTTAAATCTTGCCCATATGAGACGTTACACTGTTTTAATTAAAATGTTTTTAAGTCAATATAGTTAAATCTGTTCAGGCTCCTTATACAGAAGCACTTAAACCTGCTTAACCTTTGCTAGAATTGGTTTAGCTAACATTGATAAATTGCTGAAGTAAGCTAAATCAATTTAAGTGAGGTCTTAGCTGGGGTAAGTGCATTTACATTAGATGTTTGCACCAGTTTAACTGGATTTAAAATCAATCAGTTTAGTTAAATCAATGCATTTTTCCTTGTATAGGCATGACCTTAGTAAAATAATTTTGTTGTTGTGTGAAGCATGGGTCTTACCAAAAAATAAAAAATAAATAATAATAAACCTTTTTGAAATACTTATTTTTGTTACTAAGTAAATTGGCTGAAAGCTATAAATCATGTTGAATCTCAGGAGGTTTTTGTATACTCAGGATGTTTTTATTTTGTTAGAAGTGAGCTACCTTCTTGGAACCCAGAGGTCTGTAATCTCTGCCAGCTGACCCTGTAACTTTTCTCAGGGTTTAAATTATGATGATGTGGATGAAGTAACAAATTATTACTCAGATCACTAACTGGTCCAGAAGCGAAACTGTACTTGTAGTATGATTTCACCAAAAGAAGCTGCTTAAGTTATTAAAGGAAATAGACCTATCTGTTCAGCATTAATGCGTTATTGTTGATTTAATTGATAGCAGTGATATAATGCAGACACGTAATTTTAAATCCTTGATATTTTACAATAAAAATCCTAATAATCCTTCCAGAAGAAATGTGTTGCTGGAATTCATGGTGAAAAATGTCATCTGCTTTCTGACCCAGTATAAATTCTTATAGAAAGGTCTTGGGACCTCAAGTCTGATCCCCTAATGTCTTTCCACTTCTAAAAAAGTCTTAGATGTCTGAGGAGAAAAAGCTGATAGCATAAGTAAATGTCTCTTCATGAGGTGTGTTACCTAAATGTTGCTGTGCACCTTGGAAGCATCTAGAACTTCTGGGATTTTTGAGTGTTCTTGGGTTAAAACCAGACTCTCTGGGATTTGACAGAAAAAGCTGAAATAAAAATATGATTTTATGTAAAACACTTAGAGTAAGAGTTTAGGAAACTACTTTCAGCATTACACTGTAATCCAAAAGCAGATCAGTGTGCACAGTACTAAACAAGAACATTCCTTTTTAGTCGTTTTTCAACCTTATATCCCCTAAGATTCTATAACAAGCACCTAGCTGTTTTGGTTTCTTGTTTGTTTGTTTTGTGAAAATGAAGTAATTTTGATCTTTCAAGTCAGAGGCTTAAGTAACTGTTTTTATTTTACATGCCAGAAAATAACATTTCAGTTATAATAGCCACATTTTTAATAGATATAATTTGAATAATATGATTACATATTTTGCTAATCATCTACCTATAATACATGCCAGTGTTAAAGAATATAAAGAACTTTGGTGTCAGTTCTTAGTTAAAATGGCAATAATTACTTTGTTTCAGTTTTGTAATATGCTGGAATTTACATGCTGTGTTACTTAAAAATTATTGATCTCACTGAGATTATCAGGACTGAGCAATAAAACCTTAAATTTGTCATCTTTTGTTCCACAACAGGCAGCGGTCCCTTCTTAGACAGAGTTCCCAAGGGAAAGTAATAGTAATTATGGAGCAGTGTAGCTCTTTGGAAACAGCATTTCCAGGAGAATAGAGGACTTCTGTTAGTCCATGCAAATAGGTTTGATCTCTCATAATACCCTTAGGATTCCTCTGTTTTTATGGATAACCCTCATAGTTTGATTCATATAAGGTAAAATGTTAGAGCTGTCACAACTGAAAGACACAGGGGACCCTATGCAAGGAGATTAGAGTTTGGCACTTTATTTTCTCATCTCATGAACTACCATCTGCAGAAGTGAAAAATCCAATAGACTTAAAATTTTGTTTTATCAGCATAAACTAAAATCTGCTCTTCACCTTAGGAAGTGTATTATTTTCCTGAGATAAAAGTTTTTTTTTTCAGTTTCATAGGTTTTAAAATAAAGATGTAATATTTTAAGTCTTTTGCCAAATTATTATCTTCTCCCAACTGTCTATTAGTGAGATTACATTTCCACTATGTAACTGTTCCTAATGGGCCCTGGATATTCTGCAGTACATGCTGGGCACTGGGCTGTGGCCCAGAAAAACTTGAAATCTAAGCTTTTACATGAGTGATCCGTATCTTTTCATTTTCATCAGATGCAGTTTGTCAGGATCTCTGTTTTCATATCAAAGTTTGTAAGAAGTCTGTGGTACGTGTAATGTATTTGTGCTGATTTCTGTACTCTGGGCTCTCTCAGTAGTCAGTACAAGGCTGAACTAGCATTGAAAATGTTCCAGTGAAATTTGCAGCTGCACATATATTCATAGCAAAATTGACCAAAAAGAAAAAAAAAAAGGACCCCGTACTCATCCAGTTTGACCCCAGACATGTGGTTAGCAACTGTTTCTTAACTTTTAGTGTAGATTTCTGCAGTTTTCTGGGAAGGTGCAGCACACAATTTGACACTGTGGCATAGGCTGACATGTTTATCACAGTTATTTTCTCAGCTGCTTAAATCAGCCTCTACCAAATATTCATTGTATATGTATGAATGTTTTGATATAGCTTGGGGAGTGCTCTCACTATGTGTCTATCTTATTATATCTAATTACGGTAAACTGTAGCCTCAGCATTTTGTTTCTGTTTACTGCATAGACTTACAGGGATTTGTAGGCAGACCATTTAGCTATGCATGTTTGCAACTGTTAAAGCTGTTAGTAATTCATGTATTGTTTTGGGAAGAACTCCCAGAACAGAAGGTATTTTAGACACACAAAAGTGATGCATATAAGAGTTAAGATTGTTAAAATGTTTTGGCATATCTCTGAATCCCTTTCTTCCCCAAAAAGAAACAGAAAGATCAGGTTTTTTGGGTACAAAGTACCAGAACAGACAGTTAATGTGTCTTTTTAGTCATCAGAGTTCTTAATATTGATGGTTGAGTTCTTTTTGCAGTTGATATGGCAAGATCCTTTGAGGGACAAGAGAGGGGGACAAGGAGAGAGAGTGGAAAAGAGGGTGCTTCTACCTTTCATTGCCTGATATTCTTTGCCCTCCATTTTATGACCTGTGGATATATAAACTATAAACGATTGTGTTTGGCAAAGCAGGGTTTGAATTATTTGGCCCTTTATAAAAACAATATTCTATACTTCCAGTATGTAAGTGCAGACATTTGCAAAACCCGTATCTTTTTGAAGAAGTTGGTTTAAAGTGGATACTATCTTAAAATGTGACGCTTTAAGGAAATATCTATATGCTGTTGGAATCATTAATGTAATTTCAAGTAGGCATACAACTAACTGAGATGGGAAAACACTCATCTTAGAACTGGGAAAAGACAGATTTGTGTTCTCTTTGTAAGAAGCAATGCTAGATCAACAGTAAGGCTGCTAATGAAAAGAGATCCTTTTTCTGAAAGCATGAACTGTCCGTCCAGCTGCTGTCAATTTGTTGTAATGCCACTGATCAAAAAAGCAGCAATCATTTTTAAAGGCTTTTGACGTAAGTTCATTTTTAAACATTAACATTTGCTGGAGAAATAAAATTGCTCTACACTTAAAGGCGCCTACGTCTTACAGGTAAAATGCAATTTTAATGTTACTATTTAGAAAATAAATCGCTATTGAAAATGAAATCAACTTCCTGCTTGCCAAATCAAATCATAAAACGAAACTGTCTTATATAAATTCAGCATAAAAAAAGTTTTAGAGCCATGAGTGGAACGGATTGCTACTGTATACTCACTTCACTGCAAAGCTAGTCAAGGGATTCAGTTTCATTTCCCTTTTTAATCTTGGTAAAAGCTGTTCCTGAGAGTTTGAACATGCACCATAGGTGTCCTATTTTCCCATTATTTGCCTCTACATGCTTCTTCTCTTCATGAGACTTTATGATACGACCAGGTTTCCTACACCAGTGGTCAAAGAGAAACAATATATTCTCACAGTTATTATTATTTAGAATCTCTTTTGTTATGGATGAGAATATGTCCAAAGGCTGCTTTTTCCCAGGACAACGCTAATGTTTTTAAATGGCCTCTGCAGGCAACCGGAACTTCAGATCTCTGAGAGTGACACAAGCTACCCTGAAATACTTTCTTTTCTGCACTTAAATGCCAATGAAGGTCGGGGGAGGAGGGGAGAACCTAGGTGGAAAAAGTGTAATTTATGCTGTTGCATGGGAAGAGTGGTAGTGCTTGCAGAACAAGTGCTCAGCTTTGAATTAAAAAATGGCCTTTTATTATTCCTGTCTTCCCTTTCAGGCATTCTGCAGCAAAACTTGCAGTGGCAAAATATTGATTCTGAACGTGCAGAAATTATTAAAGAAAATCATTAAGAGCAATGAACCATGCATAATAACCTCCTATAATTAATGTCAATTAAATTTGATTTTATATTTGTATCATATATAGGAAAGCCAGTGTGTCAAAAGGCTAAATAAACTGAAAAAAATAATCAGAAAATCCATGCTTTGTTCCTGTCCCTGTCACAGACTTCTTTATGACTTAGGAATCACATTTAGTCTGTTGTGTTCTGCTTTCCTATCTGATAAAAATATCTTTTCTGAAAAGGCATTGAGAGACATACTACCTACAATACCAGTGCTGCAAGTAAGCCTTTCTTGAGGCACATTTTGTTCTAATTATACATTTACACTGGGTTAGTCTTTCAAGATCCTTCCTAGGACTGCTATATCATTTTGGTGTATCACCAGTGTTTCTAATATAGCCATGGTCAAATGCCTTGGTAGTGGAACACAGGCATGGTTTGAAGACCGCAATGAGTGGTGTAATGTAAACATGGAACTCAGATAGGGATTTGTTCCTATGCTTGTTTCTATTTTATGTGGGGAAATTGATACAACGAAGGAAATGCTGGGAACAGGAAAGCTGTCAAAATAATGGAAAGATACTCTAAGATTAGCTGTGTGAATGAAGACTTTCAAGTCTTCTAAGCATCCTATCCAGACTTTTTATCTTAAATCATTGCAAGAGGAGAAGAGAGACCAAGTTTTTCTGTAAAATGAAATGGTACTAGTTGCAGTGAATACATTGTAGAAAGACGCGTTTTTAAACACTTTAGATAACCTTGAAAAGTAGTGAAGTTTTTGAAGAAGAGTTAAAACAAATGCACTATACAAAGACTTGACAAAGATGGTCCTTTGATAGAGGGAAGATTCACTTCAGAAAATGCTTTTTTAATCTTTTCTATAGTATAGTATATAGTAAATATACTAATATACTAAAATACTATACACGGTATTTACTAGTAAGCAAAACATTCAGATAAGTTGACATTTTGTTGAAACAAACAAAAAAAGCAAACCAACCAACCAACCAAAAAAAAAAAAAAAAACATTCAGTTGTCCTCTTAGGAGAAAAAAAGATGAATGAATACCACAAGTGAATCAGATGTGGTTTTTTATTCTTCCTGGCAGAGGACTTCCAAGAACTCTCTAGACAAAATAAAGAAGTCCTGATCCCTTTCTTTTCAAAAATAACAGTGGAAGTTTTATAGCTGACTGTTGGAGAGGTATTGACCCTGAACACAGCACTATTTCTGCAAAGTGATTTTCAGAACTCCATGCAATAGTTCATCAATTGAGAAAAAGCCTATAATCAAAAGCTATGCACATACACAAGAGGGAAATCAGCTTCATCCTGATTCTTTGACATTTTCTTGCTTTTGAGTAGATATAAATAAAAGTGTGTGTATCAGCTTTTCAGTAGTTACCCTGCAATCAGCTGGCCTAAAGAGACATTTCACAAGTTTTTCTGCATTTTTTCCTTGAACACTACACTTGGTCTTTCACTTTCTTTCACCCTGTTTATGTCTCTGTCTATGCATATTCATAAAATACAGGGAGGAAAAAGCAAAAGTGTAATTAAATGAGCAAAGAAACTTTTTAACAAAAGAACCTGCTGAAATTTGTTGCAAATTATTATGCTTGCTTATCTATTGTTCATGCTATTATTTGACAATAATCCTCATATCTGCAACTACAGCAGTCAGATCAAAGGTTAAAAAAAAAAAAAAAAGATAGCTGGTGCCTTTTCTGTATATGACCTAATTAGATCATGATTTTTATAATCTTTAAAAGCTATTTAATAAACAACATACTATTTTTTCCAAAATCTTGTCTAAAAATCTTAGTTTAATTTAATCTACACATATCTTACATTTAGATTTTAATTCTCTGCTGAAGATAAATTTGATTTCAGCATTTTTCTTATAGGAGAATCCATTTGAGCAAACTGAATGTACAAACATCTACAGCCAAAAAAAAAAAAATATTTGGAAAAAATGGTAACTTTAATATGTTATGAAATAAATAATTTTGGGGCTATCTTTTATTTTATAGATGTACTATTTTTATTTTTTTTTATTTTATTTTAAAATGCAATGTCAAATCTAAGACTTAGACTTGGGGGTTGTACGTAGGAAGATCTTGAAAAATCAGGATCTTGATGAAAAACAGTGGGTTTCAGGAGGAAATTGGCAAATTGTGCTTAATGAGAACAGCCTTACTAATAGTCCACATCATAAACTGCTTTTAAATGAGCTACTTATTTTTTATTTTTTTTATAGTCTTGATTAGCTTTGCTTTTGGTCAGCTTCCTTTTTGTGAGTCACCTGATTTAACAATTTTCATAGTGGTGTAGTGAATATGTAATCTATTCAAATGTGAGGTATAAGTGGTTCTTTTTGCCTAAGAATCATTTGACTTTATTTCTACCAAACTTTGAGAAATAAATTCAATAATACGGACTGTGAGCTGTACCTGTTACATTGGTTTTACCTGGTCAAGCGTTAATGTCTTTCTTCCACATTCTGTTGTCTGACTGTTTAAGTGTTTCACTCTTTTCAAGCAACTAAACAATTATTGCAAATTTTATGTTCTGTTGCATAATTTTTTTCTTGAGTTTCTGTCTTTTGTGTTTGTCTGTTTGTTTGTTTCTTTCTTTTTGTGGGGTTTGTTTCTGTCTCCCATAAATGTTTTTGCAAAACCCTTTAAGTTTTAGTGTTTAGTGTTTTAGGAATCCAAGCTGATATAATACACCTAAAGTAGAGTGGACAGTCTCTTAATGACAGTGGCTACTCAGAGAAGAATTGTTGTTTTATATACACAGTACTTGTAGTGGGCAATGTTCTACGATCTGTCATGGGCATGAGAAAACCTTCCTGATGAATTAGTGTTTTAGGGAAATACTGTAGTTAGTGTAATTTAATGCATCCACAGAACAGTCCAGATCCTCGGTTGCAAAAATTAGAATAGTACCACTGAGCTGAGTGAAACTTGAGATTATGACAAGTTAGGTCTATCTGGAATAACTGATGGTGTGTATTGTAATCTACTTATCCTAACATCTATAAGACAGTTTCCACCGCATCCAGAAAATGGACTGTAGATGTGACTGAGAACGTGTGTATCAGAAATTAAAAATTTCTCATATTTTGCTCAAAGCAAATTCCTCTGTGATTCAAAGTGCTGCTGCTAACCTGTAATGTTGAAATTAACAATTTTTAGTGATGATTTGTAGAGTACATCTTAGGAAAGAGCCTTGTGTTCTATGGGAATAATCCTCACTTTTTGCTGGGGAAGAATGCAGCAGAAGCCATTACCTGACTGTGTCCACAGATTTTACTGCCCTCTGGGCCCCATTGCAGATGTTTGTGCAGGTAGGCCTCCAACCACATGGAGACGGCTGCCATCCTGTCTGTGAAGTTGAGCGAAGAGAACAACATTCTGTAAGAGTGTCCTAACTGGAAGGATCCTTATCATGGTTACTGAATGCTCGTAGACATTGATTTCATGATAATGTGTGATGCAGGCTGAGGGCGGCTGCGTGTGTATTAGCTGACAGGTTGCTGCAGCGGGAGCTGTACATCTGGCACCCCAGTGACCAGCATCTCACTTCTGTATCATGTCTGATCTTTTGTAGTTCAGAGTGAGCTGTTAATTTACTGCAGATATAAAGTATTTCCCACATGGGAAATTCTCTAAGTATGGTTTCTAAAAAAACATAAATGTATATTTTACATGTATTAAAAAAAAAAAAAAAAGAAAGAAAGAGACAAATCTTTTTATTGTTTTGCATTAGAATACATCATCTCATTGAGGTGAAAGGCTATAAAATCATATTAAGTGATTTTTCAAGTGCCTTTCTTTCCCCTGTAGTATTTGATCTACCTAGTAAGGGGATAAATGCATTAAAACAAAACAAAAACAAACAAATGAAAAAAAGATGACTAAAGCATATGTGGTTATGTACTCTCTCCAGTTTATTCTGTTTTCTTAACGTTATGGCTAGCCCTTCTTTGGTAAAATTATGTGTGAAGTTTATCAGAGTGTAGTCTCAGTAGCTAAAAGATTATTTCAGAGGTTAAAAAGAATCACATAGAATGGATCCATTAGTCTATATAGATTGTAATCCCTGTAGAAATAGAATTTGCAAGTTGTTACAGAGATGAGTTTGGCATTAATCTGAACATCCTAAATCTGCTGGCAGTGTACATATATTCTAGGGACATGAGTATCATCTAACTATTTACTAAAATTCAGGCAAGCAGGAAATAATGTGAAACCTCTGCTTGGGTCCTAGGCAAGCATCTCTTCTAGTTGATCTGATGCAAGCACTTGTACAGCTCCTAGTGGAGCTATACAACTATTTCCATGACTTTAAAGTTGCAGCAAAATCTTCTAGCAGTGACAGATTATGCTTTGGAGACCTGTTAAACATTTAGCTGTGGTGAACACTAAATATGCCTCAGCAACAGGTTTATTGCTGTGTGAGGAACTTGCTTCAGATAACTAGGTTGTATGCGTGCTATTGATCCAAACTGGTGAGCAGTTCAGTTGATTTAGAACAGTTTACTATATGGATTTAATTTCTGAAAATTGTCTCTGAAGTCTTGCAATTCAGAGTAGCTTTTTTTTTAAAAAATAAATTGTTTCTTTTAACAGTACTCACTGTTAAAACATTTTGGCTATATGGTAATATATTTTAAAATTGAGAAGCAAACTTGTTAACATAAGGCTTAAATAGCTGTTGTTTGGTTTTGGTTTTTTATTACTACAGTGTAGTAATTCATCTTTGAAGTTATTTGGAATAAACAACAGATCTAGCTTTTTTTTTTTTTTTTTAAAGCAAAACATTGTAACTCCCCTTTTACACTTGGTGCACTCCCTCACTCCCTTATACAAAGGTCTTCCGGTGTTTTCCTTTAGCCAGTGGGGAAGATGCTTACATTTTGGTTTATAATGGAGTCTAAAATATTAAAGTTTGCATTTTTCACCGAGATGAACAAGGAAGTTTCTTTCTAATTTGGCTGTGTAATTGAAGACAAGAGACATGACAGAGGGCTGCCTACATAGCTATCAAGTTATACCAGGTAAAAGAGATCAGTTTCAGCAAAATGGATTAGTTGAGAAGAAGCATCCAGATAATTGATTTTATACCAGATGATATTTATGTTTGCTGGTAGAGTGTTCTGTATATGAATATTTTTCAGTTGTTCTCTGCTTTGAAATGATTAAACAGAAGTAAACAAGCAGGAATTATTGGCAAGTTTGGCAAGGAGGCTTCAATTTTTTTTCTGGCTGTGATCTCCACTCCATTAACTCATCTTCATCTATTGACTTGAGAACACATTAAGGCAATGTGCTCTTCTTGAAACTATGTATGAGAGCTGTTGAAAAATTCTGGCTAGAACAGAATATTGCTGCCTGCTGCTTCAGTGGATTCTCTTCAGATATTTTTGATACACACTCCAGAGTATGCTCTAGTTTTTATATAGTTTGACTGCATTGAAGATGTTGATTTCGCTGTAAGACCTTGTACGATTTTGTTCCAGATAATTTCTCTAGGCGTGTTCTGGCCTACAAGTTATATTTAGTTCAGTAGCTAACTCCCAACTAGAATAGACAAAGACGTTATAGTATCTCACTGTAAAAGACTGATGATTTCATACGATGTCTCAGGATCCTGGACTTTAATCTCCCAATGATCCTTATAGTGTCTTTCTTTGTGAGAGTAATGTTTACATTTTTATCTTTCTATTGAGGCTTTTTAAAGGAGGAGTGGATGCCTGTGGAAGGCTTGGGGGTAGAGAGTGTTTCTCACATGATTTTAAAAATTATGAGACTTACAAGTGATGAAGAATCACTTTGAGCAATCAATTCTTTTGATGCTTTCTTACTCTTTTTTTTTTTTTTAAGAGGTCTATGCAGAATTGCTTAGTACATTGCAAACTTGTACAAATACACTTTTCCATTTAATAAATGCATGCTTCTGTTTAAAATGAAGCATCTTTGATATCTATAATATTTTTCCTGCTTTAAATGTGACTATGAAATTTTGCTATTTGTGCACTGTATGATAGAAACAAACCCTCCCAAGCGTCTGCTTCATTTATACAAAATGTAAAGGCTTTTTTTTTTTTTTTTTTTTTTTTTTTTAATATACCCATGTTAGCGTACCTATTGAGTTGTAATAGTGGTGTTCAGCTTTCTTTAGTTTGTGGTTCTCTAATAATTTTCTAATGAAAATGTGGTCATTCTAGGAATATGTATAGATTACTGCATGTGGTATTCAAGTCTTTATGGAGCCTTCAGAAGTATTTCACAGATTCTTACAGTCCAGAGAACACTGCCTGGAAACTACTGCATTATGCCAACAAAAAATTTGTCTGTGGTTATTCTCTCTAAATCAATCATGCCAATAAATTAAGTGGTATTTTAGAAAAAGAATGTTACAGAAATGTGAATTAGTTGTTGCATTATAAAATATTAAAAAAAAAAAAAGAATTGATAAGTAAATATTTTTTTTCATTTCTTTGTTTATTTTGAGACATTTACAATATAATTTCATTAAACTTCTCTTGGTTGTACCTCTAGCTATTAGAAAAATAAAGGGAAATTGTAGCTGGTATAATTCAGATGTTTCCCTGACTGAGTTTAAAACTTCAGCCAGGACATAATACCTGGATGTGATTGGATTAATAAAGCAACAAGCTGATGCTTACCATACTATCTATTAATAACCCTTACAGGAGCCGTCTGTTTATAATTTTAATCATTTTAAAAGCCATCACTTTTATCATTTTAATTCACCTGCCATGAGTTTATTTCTAATTTTTGCTTGCAAAACAGGATCTATTTTGCTTAGTTTATCTTTCTGGGGTAAGAAAAGAGAATAGTTTACTTTCTATTTACATAGATATCCCAGAAAGGAGATATTTATTAAAAACAATTTGGTTTGCATGGAAAATTAAATGAAGTCTTAGACAAAAAAAAAATGGACTACGACTTAGTGATGGACCTATAATTACAATCTAAGACTAAATCCCTAACTTGTCAACTTAATGGAAGGTTTTCAGTAAAGAAAAATAAGTTATATTAATGGTATGTGACAATACCATTTGCTGATATAATCAGTCAGAAATGAAGTCCATTAATTTTGAAGAAAACAAGAATACAACAGGCACAAACTGAAGCAGAGGAGGTTCCGGCTGAATGTGAGAGGGCACTTCCGTACTGTGAGGGTGACAGAGCACTGGGACGGGTTTCCCAGTGAGGTTGTGGAGCCTGTGGATATCTCCTTCTCTGGAGATATTCAAAACCCACCTGGATGCCGTCCTGCACAGTATGCTCTAGGTAATGCTGCTTGGCAGGTGGGTTGGACTAGGTCTCCAGAGGTCCCTTCCAACCTCAGCCATTCTGTGATTCTGTGAACATGGGTGAGCTGGGACTTTTTTCACTGAAACTGTAATGTGAAAGGTAAGTGCGATCTTCATTGCTTTCACTATATTTTAGAGGACTGAATAAGAGAACTTGCAGTCTGAGGATTTTGTTTGTTAGAACTTTCTCTTTTTAGAGGCTTTGGGAGTGATTTTGGCATAAAGTCTGTAGAATCTGGAGAGTAGAAGAGAAACCTTGTCATCTCCATACTTTCCAGCTAGTTTCATTCTTTTCTCTCTTACTTACTTTCTCTGTCTTAGATCTTCTAATAGTAACAGGCCAATAGCAAGAAAGAAAAATTTTCACAGATTTCCTCTGCTTTCCTTTGCTGTTTAGTGTCAAAAAGGATTAGTGGGTGAAGATCATCAACCATAATGGACTCCCTTTCTCCTGCCACTAGTGGAAGTTACAGTTGCTGTGCATCTACTAAACTTTTTCCATATGTGAATGAACACAGTATTATCTTTTACAAGATAAGGCTTGCTTTAGTGAAGCAATTTCAATTTTCTGCATTTTTAATGTAGCTATATTGGGGGGGGGGGGGGGGGGGGGGGGGGAAGGGCAATAAAAGAGGACTATGGCTTTTGTTCTGCTTAAAAAGATAAGTACCCCATACACTTCTAAAATGTGCTCACAACTGTACAACATATTAATGGATTCCTCTGTGATTCTGCAGTTTAGGAAGTATGTGGACATAATTTGTCTGCCATAGCTCATATACCTGCTAAAAAGTAGGTTTATGGATAATTCTGAATTATCCTAATTTTAGTGTCACTTCAATTGAAAATAATAAAAATTAATCAGTAGTAAATATTATATGTTCACTGTTGGTTTTCATTTGAGTATTCTTTGGGTTTTGATTCTGTACTGAATTTTACTGATAAATTTACTGATTGATCGTTGAATTTTCATAATTAGCTAATATGGTAGGAGTTATCATTTTCTTGAATATGACACTGAACAATAGAAGAGCTGGGGAAAAAAAAAAAGGGAGAGTAACAAACAGAACTGGCAGAAAATATTTGAAATAGCTGGCTTTGGAATGCTGGAAGAAGAGCCAGCCTTCCAATGTAGACTTCTTAGCAGAAAGATACTGTTATTTAGTAGTGTCCTGACTGATATCCTAGCTAATAATGGATTTTACAAGGTAGGTTCTATGGCTTTTACAGGGCAAGTATGTATATATACATTTTTTTTTTTCAAACAACCAAAAAAGTTTAACTACAAGCGATACAGGTGTATAGCAGTAAACATAGAGTTTTGGCACAAGTACTGTTTTGGATGAAAAGAAATACAAACTTTTTTTGAAACAATTACTGTCAATATGATTGAGGACAGAGATAGTATGGCAAAAAGCAATATCAACAAAATATGGTGGAAGTCCATTTCAAGTTCGGGGACCTATTGTCTGCAATATAGTAGAACAAAAGACATCCAGAATAAAAGCAGTGCTCACAGCTGAGAAAAACAGAGAGATCGATCTATTGCAAGGATCAATTTTGTTGGTTTTTTTTTTTTCTCACTACATGCACAAAGGTGTGTTTGGTGTTGAAAATTATCTGTAGCAGGACTGTTGATATTTCTGAGTAATGTTCACAGAAAATAATGGCTAGAAGAGAGAGGAAAATAATTCTTTAACTCCTTGACAAAAGTTTGTTCTGCTTTTTCTCTTCTTACTATTGAAGAAAAATTAGATCTATGGATTTGACTTTTAAATGTTTTTGTACCAAGGTTTTCGTTTAGTCTACTTCCTGACTGTTCAGTAGTTTCTGTGAATGTACAGTCCAGGTAAATAGTAATAGTTTGGGAATTTCAGTAGCATGCAGATTAGACCTAATTTTGGAAATAATTTACTAGCATTTCTCCCACAGGAAAATTTCCTTTATATGGGGATGCACTTGTAATTTCTTTAACCAGAATAGTTAGCTGAGACTGGGGCCATATACCCCATAAAATAAGCAATCTGTAATGGAACATGGAGCAACTCAGTCCCTCCCTATAAAAGTTGCCAGAGCACAAGTCAGAGAAGAATTAATTTATCTGCTAAGATCACGAATATAGAAATGCTAGTCATGGCAGTAACTGAGAATAGTTTTTGGTATTTAAATATCCGAATTTTGGAAATAAAAGAAAATCATACCCAGTACAAACTCAGAGAAATTTTTATTTTTATGGGGCCTTGAGAAATTTGGCTTGGTGGAAGGTGTCTCTGCCCATGTCAGGGGGGTGGAATTAGATGATCTTTAAGGTCCCTTCCAACCCAAACCATTTCTATGATTCTGTGCTTCTAGTCTAGTGCTGTCCAAGTGCATGCCCATTCTTTATCTAAATAATTTTCACAAAATCTTTCTTACTTGATTAAAACTTGGTTTGTTTTTTTTTTTTGAGTTTCTTTTGAAAAAGGTATGCCACATAAAATTATTAGGTAAGCTATTGTATTCTTACATAACATTATAAAAGAGAAATTTTTCCACATTTATATTAACCAGCCAAAAGGAAAATTAATAACCAATGAACAACTGAGATAAGCAGCCAGTTTAGCAAGTGGCATGTCTATGCATTTCTATTTTACTGAAACCATTTTTATATTGGAAATTTGGAATTTTATTAATGCATAGTACGAGTAATTAGAAATGTTATAATTATCATAAACTCTTCCATATTTTCTGATCCAGTTTAATCAAACTTCCAGGTTTTGTCAGAGAGAAAAGGTTTTGCTGTGCTAAACTGTGCTCCTGGATAGTTCCGACAGAAATGGCCTTTATTATTAAGGGGATAGATTAGATGCCTGAATATGAACTATACTGGAGAAATATTTCAGAAAGCAAGTATTTTTCAAGCCCTTAGGAACTGACATTTTTTGTTTGCATTTCATCTTGCTAATTGTTGTTCAAAGAGTTCCTTAGGTGATTACACTCAGCTAATTTTATGAAGTTTCATTCTATTCATTATGCAGGACAGCTAATTAATGCTGGAAATATTATTCTAAGGAAGAACGTGTAACTGTTCAGCTATAGACACCTTCCACATGTACTGTAGTTGTCATTATTTGAAGACAGTTTGATGACTGCACTGAACTATTCTGCAAGAAATTAGGGATAAAGACCTTTTTCTTTTTCATGGAAACATGGCTGTAGCTGTCTTGCTAGAATATTCACAGCACCTTTCAGATATTTAACAGGAAAGGTCTTCAAAATGAGTTCCCTGATAGTAGTGCCTTCATTATTTTTCAAGCTTGCTTATGATGATTCACAGTATGAAACCTTTATAAATTTTATTCAATTCCCCTTGTCAGTTGTACTCACTCTCAGCATCCAGTTGTATTGATTTATATGAACAACCTCAGTTTCATTAGTCATGATGAAATTAATGGCAAGTTGCATCATTTTTCTCTGACTGTGTTTCCAAAAGCAGAACAATATATCTGCATTGGAACATATTAAATGTTATGTTAACAGACACAAAATCCTGTGTTAAAGTTAATTCATGTTGAGATGTAGAGTGATACATGCTGACAAAAACAGAAAAATGCAAAATTGATGCTGACAGTCTGTCCTTCCCTGATTGTATAGATTTGTAGCAGCACATGCAGTATGTAAGTTCATGCTGTGATTCAAGACCTAAGCAACAATTGGCACAATAGCAGACATTCAGAACAATCTGTCAACCACTGCATCAATTTTTTTTTTTTTTTTTTGAGATCTTTAGGGATCTAGAAGATAGTTTCAGTATTAGATTGTTGCTCAAACAACTTTAATAAAATTATATTGATTCCAGAATTTATCAAAGCAAAATAAATGCATATATATTACATATAAAAGTATATGTATATATAAAAAGTATATATATAAAAGTATATGTAATATTGTTTTATTTTTAATTAAAATGTGACATAGAGTTACATTTTGACAACATCATAGAACCTATTTTGTCAAATGTTCATGTGAATCTGTTATGTATTACTGTGTATTATACTTCTGGAATGTTAATCTAGACTTTGAATTAACTGCATGAAGCCTCTTCACGCCCTCCTCCATGGGTGCCCAGTCTCTGTTTGTGAAGATTCAGTTCTCCTTGACAAAATGCTGTGCTTAGGCTTCTGCTGATCACTGCAAAGCCTTTAACAGTGAATGGTATTCCCAGAGCTGTCTTCAACATTCACGTTCAAATGTACTCAGGCATAATTAGATAAAAAGTCTACACAAGCTTAAGGTTGTAAAATTGGTATTATTGCTGCCTAGATTTGTATCACAGAATCATAGAATCGTAGAATATCCTGAGTTGGAAGGGACCCTTAAGGATCATCAAGTCCAACTCTTATCCAACTCTCATCCTAGCTTCATACCCATCCCATCCTAGCTGGTCCCCTTAAGTGGTGGAAACAGAAACAACATCGTACCTGCTATAACTATATATATATAACTATATGTATTCCTCCTGTGGAATCACATTGGCTGGTGTCAATAGCAAATTATATGTCTTCAAAAAATGTTTCTGGTGGTCAGATTCAATTTGGGAAGAACTATGTTGTGCCATATCGTTAGCCCTCTGAATACTTTTGAACTGTTTTTCAGAATATTAGTTTTAATCTAGAGAAACCTTTCAAATAAAATAGGCATATAAGTGTTAGTTCCATAGATAAAAAATTGTTGTGGTTGGAAGAAGACAAAACCAGTGTACAAGTTGCTTTTTTACCCAGATTCAAAAAAAAAAAAAAAAAAAAAAAAAAAAAAAAAAAGCCACAAGGAAAAGCTTTTGGTAGAAATCCAAAATAAAATTAAAAGGCATGAAAGAGTTGAAAGGTCAATGGTGGTGCACTTTAATAAATCCTACATCATTTTAGACTTTTTTAATGCTGTGGAAATGTCACAGTTGTATCTCAGTCATGTCACCAGGTAATGTCAGTTATTGCTGCTGCATTTCAGATTAATTTTCTAGTATTAGCCTAAACATTTCTTTGTTTCCTTAATGTGTTTTAGACTAATTCCAGCTTTTGTACTATCATCTGAAACTACATAATTTTTGTCTTTATGGACTTTTTTTTTTAACATATTGTTGTCCTCAAGACTGTAGCAGTTAGCCACTGCTCTCTTGGAGACAAATTTGACAATCAGTGGGCATGATGGTGTATGGGATGTATTGAGGCTTGGCGTTGAAGTGGTTTGTTTGATCTTTTTTTTTTTTAGCAGATCACAATACAAATTATTACAAATGTTTGTGGTTCTTGATGCCAACTTGTTTTCAGAAGTCCAGCTGCAGACTACTGTGAACTTATTTATTTTCATGCTTTCTTCTTATTACTTTTGAAAAGTTAAAGTAAAGTAATAAGAAGAAAGCATGAAAATAAATAAATAAATAGACAAATAAAGAAGTAAAATTAAGCTCAAAAGTAGATAGAGTACAAACACGGTGTGTTAAACTATGTTCCAGGAACGATGGTCCAGGACTATGAGGAGTTTTAGTAGAGATATTGGTACACTCTGTTATTATATATTCCTGGACTTATGTGGGCTCCATAGATATGACTATGTACATACAAATAGGAATTTTTCCCTGATTCACTTTTTTCATGTCCTTCTCTGTTCCACTCTTCTCCTTCATGCCTTTTTCTTCATGCACATGATCACTCACCTTGTATCCTGCCTAGCCCTTTCATACAGCAAGTTGCCATTTTATAACATAATCCAGAGTGTCTTGAAGTCAAGCAATTTTTTTCACGCTGTTCAGTGCAATTCTGTCAGACTGATATTCCCAGTTGCTAGACATATAACTTTACAAGATTAAGCAACTGATTTATTGCATAAATCTCATTTTTCTAGTCTTCGCTTAATATTTTACAAGAAGGCTAAGTAAGGAAAGTGAATATGGCCTGGCTAAAAAATAGTTAGAAAAAATAGGTATGCAATTTTTCATTAATGGTAAATATTGTATCATTATCTTAAAAATGCATTGAATATGTTTCTGGGAATTAAAAAACACAGCCCACACATGCTTGCTGAAATGCACAAATAGTCTGTCTGGTGTAACACCTCACTCTGTGCTGCAGTGATATATGTGCTTTTATTGCCCGTTATTTTGTGTGTGTGTGTTTTGGTGAGCAGTCAGATGTCTACTTCTTGCTGAGTACTGCACAGTTATACACCAGGAGTTTTACAACAAAATCCACAATTTTCGAAAGCCATTTGCTTCCATTTTTAGATTATGCATATAAAATTTTATTTTTGTAAGCAGTATTTGTCTTCTAGTTAGCATTTATTTGGTTCCTTTATCTCCACTGAATTCAATTTTATATGCTAAAACAGCATCTATTGTATTTATTTACTGCAAAGTTCAAAAAACATGAGTTATTATACTGAAACATGGTTTAAGTAGTCAGTGTTCTCACCTTCAAACAGTGTGAAATTCTTCATGGGAGTAAAAGTTCCTTTAGTACATTATTCAAAAGTAACATGCTATCATGCATTTGTTAGATGTTTGCCTTCCTCCAGTGTTTTGGTGTTTTTGATGTGTAGTCCTTCAAATTGATAAATTTGTGAGTCCTCCTTTTTGAAAGGGTAAAATGCACAATTCTATTGTTCTTCAGTTTAGGACCTCTGTTTTCAATATTTTCCCTCGATGGCAGAATGAGTATAGACCTCTGTCAGAGATGTCATCCTTTGTCTCAGCAAGTACTTGCAGACCACCGAGCAGCCTTTTCAAAGTAAGTCAGTATTTATTAATCAGAAGAATACAGTAGCTAGAGTCCGGAGGCAAAAAGGACAAAGCCAAATTTGCAAAAGGGTATGTTCACACATCATTTAGGATTACCTTCAGTCATTCTCCAAAGAGGCACTCTTGTATCTTAGCAGATCTTACAATTTACCAGGCTAAGCAGTTAAATACCCTTACTAGGAAAACATCTGTCTCTCTCTGCCCCCTCCCTTACAATGCCATGTGGCTAAGAACTAACAAAAATTTTGCTTTTTTGATAATCAGCATTTCAGCATCCTGATTTCTATTTGTTCTCTGATATTTGGACTTTCCAAATCCAGCTCATTTATCAGAAGTTTGGAATTATAAGTGATAGTTAATAAGTAATTTTAATAATGCTATTATTACATGTATTGTAATACTATAACACTACATACTACATATATTCTGTGTATATATAAGTGATTTGTCTAGTGTCTGACAGTTATCATCTCAAGCTGTACCAGCAAAACACTGTGAACATTGCTTCTGGTCTGTACATAATACTCTGTATTCTGTCGCTGTCACCATAACCCCTGAAGTGGGCCGTGATAACAGCTTTTTCAAAGCACTTCGAGAAATTCATAAGCAGCACATCCACCAGTTCTCCAAATGGTGCCAGATTTCAGAAAAGATACTTTCTTTCATACCTCTGTTGGTTAATGTGTTGCGTGTACCTCGTGTCATTCAAGGCTACAAACTTTATTTTTCAGAGTATCTAGATCTGGATTTTCACTGTCATTATTAGTGACTCATTTCTGAATGCCACTGAGCCTGGTTGCAGCAGCAACTAGGAATAACAGCTTTCA
This sequence comes from Anas acuta, assembly GCF_963932015.1. Lineage (NCBI taxonomy): Eukaryota > Metazoa > Chordata > Aves > Anseriformes > Anatidae > Anas > Anas acuta. The sequence goes on along the minus strand of NC_089017.1, from coordinate 54,291,278 downwards.
TAGATGAGTGTTATTTAAATAAAGTCAAACACATTATGTTTTGAAAAGATTGTGTTTCACTTTCCTTGTATATCTCTTGTTCTTGATTTGTGCAGTTAAGGTATTTTTCAGTGGTTTTGTTGCCGTGAAACAAACACGTTTCCACCTTTGAACTGGGGAAAAAAAAAATGTTTTTAAGGGTCTCTAATACTTCTTCTCAAAGAAACACTATAGATATTCCAATATCTCTCTTGATACAAAATTGTTTACATATTCCTTGTCTGTAGGCTCTGTGATGAACCATTTTGTCACAGAAAGGCAACCAGGTTGGCGAGGAATGGTTTCCAAGCAGATCTATGCTAGCTGTTCCCAGTCATCTTTGTGTTCTTCACATCTGGTTGAATTAGCTCCATAATTTTCCAGTGGACTGAGTTCATGCTTACTGTCTTCTGCTTGCAATCAGAACAGGGCTGTGATGATGACAAAAATTACTCTTATTCAAAGTAGTGCAAAGAAAACAAATTATCTTGCAGTGTCGTCAAAAAAGAACGAATAAAAAGAGCTTGTTTTGACCAGCTTGGTCTATGGGAGCTATTTTGACTTAAGGCCACGGGGCTGAAAGCAGTGGCTTTTACCACTTCCGGAGTCCATCTCTGAAATGGGTATTTGGTAATATTTTTGAGAGAGATCTCAAGCAGGGAAGAACCAAATATGCTGCATACCTTTCATTTTAAAGCATTAGAGTCTTTTTGCATCCTTATATTGAAGGTTTGGGGTTTCTCTTTGTTTTGGTTTGATTCTTGCTGTTGGGATGCATTGAGTTAACTCTATTATTGAAATGGCTAAAATATCATGGAACTTTTCCTGTGCATGGATAGAGTTTATTTAGAATACAGATGTAATTAATATTAATTCATGGTTGTTGATGCTGAAACATATTCTGTAAAATAAAATATAACATCTTGTATGATTTTGTTCATAGCTTAGCCTTCTTCTGAGTGTGGACTTTTGGGGAAACAGCTGTTTAATACTTGTTATGTTAAAGATGATTCTGAAAGATCACTCTTTTCCTGTTTGTTGTTGTTTTGTTTTGTTTGTTTTTATTTAATTTCTATTTCATGGCAAAGTTTTGCTAACATTATAGGATAACAGAATAACCTTTGTACAAATGTACTATTTCATGTGTGTTTATAATCAGGGCAGAACTGACAAATGTTCGAGATAAAAAGCAAAGAGAGCACCACCAAGATCAATTCTACCTGGGAAATCATAGCCCTCCAGTTGCCACATGTTTCTAGGGGTTTGAAAAAAGGATAGGATAAGATAAAAGATGACTAAGCAGTTGTCCTATTTCTATGTACTAGCTAATAAAGTTGTCATCAAATACAGCCGTGTATACTGTACCAACTTAATGGTAACCATATAACAATAACAGTATGAACCAGTACAAAAAATACATATACGTGTGTGTTTATGTTTTCCATACAAAAATATACAATTAAATACTTCTCCTGTAATTGCTTAAAAGCAATTGATAGATAACACCTGTCACTTCTTTCCTCTTGGAGGCATTAGGTCTTTTCAATTCCTTGGGACTATTCTTGCCTCCAAGGATTTTCTGAAGGCTTCCTTAGGTAACCAATACTTTAAATAATGGTAAACCAGCAACGTGTTGTTTATGTGTTATCTTTTTCAAGTAGTTTTTCAGTCAAAATTACTGTGGTTGAGTGGATTGCCACCAAATTTCCAAAAAAAGGTCAAAATATGCATCCAGATGAAGGAATTTACCCAGATTTCCTAAACTCTTGAAGAAAGCAGGTTTGCTTTAGGGAGACAGTCTGACTTCTTTTCATTTCCTTGAGGCATCTTGTTAGATTGGTTTCCCAATGCCCCTATATGTTTCTACATTTTAGCTCAGTCCCATACTTCATTCTCATATGTTGCCTTTAGCCACATAAGCACAAAGGTGAAACAATAAAATTATCATGGGAGACCTCCAGCAGCCTGAGGCAAGTGAAGACAATAGCAAAAAAAATAATAATAATAGAAACACAAAGAACACAAAGTACATTGAAATGTAGGCTTGCTATCCAGAGATAACACAGTATTCTGTTGGGAAAATATTTCAGGCTTGGCAACTTTTTTTTAACCTTCTTTAGGATGTACAAGAGTTTAAGTATTCACTTATTTGAATACCTACCTGGTTACTGTGTTCTGTGAGCATTTGTTGTACATGCTAAAATACACCTCCTGTAAAATATGAAGAAAATAACCTGGACGTCTCTCCCATTTGCACCCCATACCATGGGGAAAAAGACTTAAATGGTTCCCTGTATGTTTGTATTAGCTATTACTATATGGTTTTATTTATAAATTTGCTATTATTTCAAGGAATCATCTCGTACAGTTATAACCAAGAATGTGTTCTTGATTATATCAAGAATCAAGTGCTTGATTATAAATGGGACTGGAAGAATTCCCTGGTAGAGAGCCAGTTCCTGTGCAAGTTCTGTCTCACTTTACTATTTAATAGTGTTACTGAAATGTAGCTGTTACATGAGGTCATGATTATAAAAAATAAAAATAAAAATTATACATAGGATGTTAGCTGTCAGATGGACACACGAAGGCCTGAGAAGAATTAGACTTTTGACTGGGAAGCCATCACAAATAAAGTTTTGGAGTGATATATTCATAGGAGTCTTGATTTCATAGCAGATGGACTACAGTGTTTGATGCATGATTTATATCAGTATATGACAAACAAATATTTTATTTCGTTATAAAAATACCCTTACAAATGTGAAACAGGTGTAGATGTATTGTTTGTTTTAAGAAGATGTATCATGCAGTGATTTTTATCCAAATGCTTTTCATTTAAGGAAACAATGTGAATTGTAAGCTCTGATTCCTGTTCTGGGTGAATGAAGCAGCAGACGACTCGAGCAGTGATTTCTTCAACTACTGCAGTTACTGCAGCAAAACATTTCTGACACATGGAAAGGAGCTTAGGTGTATATTCTATGTGTCTCAGCACATAATAGATTATCTAAATTGCAAGACCTCACATAATTTGCATGGCAGATAACCATCAACCTCATTAATGTAGGGGGTAACCACAAATCCTATCTGTTAGCATTGTGTGAAAATTCACTGCGCTTTTGCTTATCGCATCAAGCTTTGCTCTAAAGAATCAAATTCTGTAGCCATCATTCAGGAAAATAACCTGAATAACTGCAGATACTTTGAAAATAAGTTTTTATAGATATGCACTCAAAAAGAGGAGCATTTTCAGTGTCGAAGAAATATTTACATTAACTAAATATTCAACAGTTATTCTATCGTATACTGTAGAGGATCTTAGTAACATATATTAGTCAATGTTTTAATTTCGGTTCTTAAATATTGCATTACATTAAATTGTCTATATACTCAACTGTGTATTTTACAATTAACAAGTGCTTGTGTTTAATTGCAGGCTAATTTATAAATACTTTTCCACAAATTACTGAAAAAGGAATGTCAAACTAATTTTTGTGAGTGGTAAAGCTTCAATGAATTCAAATGTTTATAATTTATCTGTATTATTTACATCTCTCTCTTTTGTTCCTAATTCAATAGGCTAAACGACAGAAAAACAACAGATAGAAATGCCCATTTAAATTGTCTTGTTCAGTCTCATAAATTTTATTTGTAACCTCTCCAGAGGTTTGTCCACTCATATTTTAACTAGCTCAGGCAGATGAACTTCCACCAACACAAGAATATTTCACAGTCTGTGAAGTTCAACTGTTACATCATTTTCTTAACACCTAGATGTATAGCTTTCTTTGCTAATTTTTGCTAATTTTTTTTTATGACATCTGCTTATAACAATTTTAAAAATCATAAACTTCTCCTCCCTCCTCCTCCCCCCCTTTTTTTGTGGTGTATTAAGCTTTCATTAGCAAGTAGATGGCTATCAAAACCACCTTAATAGCTTTTAGCTATATAATAAATAAAAGATAATGTAAAGTTCCATAAGAAAACTATATACTTGGTAATACTTGGAGGACTGATTGATTTCTACTTTGCATGAAACCATTAGAGAGTTTGGAAATTTTAAATGCTAATTCTTGAACATTTACATGCTTTTTTCATTAATGATGAAAGAACTGAATAAACAAATGCAAGAATGTTTTTTGAGTGATTGCATATATATACACATATAATGCCATGGTGTCAGGATGAGGTCAGTCATAATTTTAAAAAATATTTCTATCCAGTTCTCACTGAAGGCTGACCAAGTGCAGTGTTTTTTGCATATGTAGTATGGTAGGTGATGATAGGAGAAAAACAGCAACACAAATCTCACAGAGGTTTATTTTCTGTTAAACTGAGCTAAGATTTTATGATTAAGGAAGTACTCTATTGTGTAGTAGGTACATGACAGTAAAAATATGTTTAGTTGTGTGTGATCATGCTTAATACACTAAATTTCAAAAAAAAAAAAAAATTAATAAAAATTGTGCAAAACATGGAGTATTCATTTCCAGATTTAAAAATACAGTAAAAATTAATTTAAGATTGGGCCAAATACTGGCTGTTCATACCAAAGATATGTATGTTACTTTTTACGTTACAGTGACCTCATACTTAGGAATCATAGAATCAAAGAATGGCTCAGGTTGGAAGAGACCTTAACATCCATACAGTTCCAACCCCCTGACCATGGACAGAGATACCACACACTTGATCAGGTTGCCCAGGACATCGTGCAGCCTGACCTTGAACACCCCCAGGGATGGGGCATCCACAGCTTCTCTGGGCAACCTGTGCCAGTGCCTCACCACCCTCTGAGTGGAAAATTTCTTCCTTATCTCCAATCTAAACCTCCCCTCTTTTAGTTTAAAACCATTCCCCTTTGTCCTGTCTTTATCTGACTGAGCAAAAACTTACTCTCCATCTTTTTTTTAAGGCCCCTTTAAGTACTGAAAAGCTGCAATGAGGTCACTCCAGAGACTTCTCTTCTTTAGGCTGAACAGCCCCAACTCTCTCAACCTTTCTTCATAGAAGATGTGCTCTGATAGTCACGACTTAGTAAATTATGAATGCTAGTTAGTGAAACTTTTGTAAATTATTAGCCTAATACTTGTTTCTAATTTGGGGGGGGAGAGAAGGGGTCATGTACACAAAATCAAAGAGGCCTTAAGGTATATGCCCAGTATAGTTTTCCAAAACTATCCTGTAAAATAACTACAGCGGTCTTGCCCCTGGTTTTGTCAGCTTAACAGCTCAGTGCCTGCCTAGATCAGGTCTGGAAGCAGTTAACCATGATGCCATTTGTATTACAACCATTGGTTTCACAGGTTACATGTAGTTAAAAGGAGAACTTTCTCCTCTAAAACAGCCATTTCTACCCATAGTAGTAGACACATTATCTATGTCAGTTTAATGAAATCTGTTTTAAATTAAATAAGGTTAAATTACTATTTACAGTGTACTAACAGAATCTGTTGTTTTTTTTTCCAACTATTTCAGCTGGCCATCTAAATGATGCCACGTAGTCCTGGTCATGCATATGTCCTTTCACCTTCAGAGTTACAACAAAACACCACTACCACTACAACTGGAAAACATTTTTGCTTAATACAGCTCAAGGCTGTGGAGGTGATTTTCCAATTCCAGTTAGAGACATTACACTTCATCTTCTGCCTTGTAGGAGCTGTACATCAGTTGATTTCCATTCCTCCAACCTAGCTCTGGAAAAAGAAATATGAAAACTTGCTTTTGCCAAAATAAATGGGAGTGCAAAAAAGGAGAGAAAAGAATTGGATGCAGTGTTAAATATTCACAGACAGAGAGGTTCATATGTCAAAGCCAGCATCTGTAAACTACATGGTAGATTTTTGTGTGCCCACTTCTACTTACTTGCAGTGTGTGGAGATTTTGTTTTGTCATTCACTGTGTTTAGAGCTTGGTTGTCATTAGATTGAAACACACCTTCGGCTCTTCTTTATTGCTGATTGTGCTACAAGTTCCTAAGACAAAGAATCCAAACTTACTTCGTAAGGCTTTTACTGTGTGTGTCCTTGTTAAATTACCGCCAGGCTTTCTGAGAACAGCAATGTATTCTGTTTATTGTGGACAAATGCAGTCAGAGAGGGGAAAGAAAAAAAAAAAAAGGCTGTTGAGCAATGCAAACATTTCCCTAGCTGAAACCTATGGCTTAAAGTATTTTGCTCATGCAAGCAGAAGAACTGAGTGTACCCAAGACTTCTAAAAGAACTCAAAGATGAAATAGTTGAGCTGCTAACAGCAGCCTAATCTTTCACTTAAACCTGCTTTACTAACACAGGACTGCTTGGCAGAGGTATTCAATAAAGGTTTCAGGGAAGGTCAGAAAATATAAATTGACTAACCTGACATCTGTGTAAGGGATATTATTAATAATTAGGAATACAATTAGTGAACACAGGAATAAATAGGAAGAGGAAGAGTCAGGGAAGAGCTGGCACAGCTTTCGTTAAGATAGATTGTGCTTCACAGTCATATCAGAGTACTTTGAAGAAGTCAGCAAGGAATAAGGAAGATGTGGTTGATCCAGTCTGTTGGGATTTCTAGGAAGTATTTGTTAAGGAACTGAGCAGTCGCAAGCAGGATCAACTATTAGAGCTTATTCAAAACTAACAAGTGGTTTTCAAAACAGATGGTAGCTGAATGGAGGGACTGCTTGCCAACAGGCTGTTGAGAAGCCTAAGTAATTTGGTGGGTCAAAAGGCTGGTTAGTTAGACAGATTTATAGAGCTACAGAGGCATCAACGCAGCTTCAGAAAGTTCCTGTCTGTAATTTTTGTCATGTGAGGAAAGCATTTAGGGAAAATATCCTTTTCACTTGTTCTTATGGTCTTTGACCCCCACTGTTGGGTGCTGCTAGAGACCGAATAGTGGATGTCTTCTCTGACCAAGTAGCATTGTTCTCATGAGGGTGCAATGACACACATCCAAAATTTTCTGAAAATGCAGTCAGTGTTTTAAAATGGCATACTCTTTATGTATTTCACAGATGAACTGTTGTGATATATGACTACAGTGTAACATTGAAATGTTTTGAATACACTCTTGTCAAAATGTTTGGTTTTCTAGAAAGACATCTGCTAATCTGGGGACAAAGAGTTGCAAAGTAGAACATAAATATGTCATTTTTTACTGCCATGTGAGATAATATTATAACAGTCAGGCAGGCCATCTGTAATACTGTAATTGATTTCTAGCATCACTTGTAATTAAATTAGAAATATGTTGTCAATTGTTCTTATTTATTAAAGAGCACATGCATTTTTGAAACTGTTGAACAAAATATATATATATATATATATATAAATAAAAATATTATGTATATATATAAGTATATACATATATATATATATATATATGCATATGATACCTGGGAGCTCTGTAGTAGAGAGTGAATAATACTGCAGGCAAAACACAAGCCAGAGAAAAGTACTGCCCACTTAGTGGTCTCTAACCTAAAATGTACCCCAGGCATTATAAGTCTAAAACGTACCTGACTCACAGATTAGACACACAGATCAATTACAGCATGAAATTTCATCCAATTATTTTCATATACACTGATGTGAAAAACAAGTGAAGACATCAGATTAGTAATTTTCTGAAAATCAATCTGGAGCTTCTGAACTGTAAAACCGTGCTAACTTAACCTCTTTCACCAAAGACCTCATAGTTAGATTTTTTTTTCATTCAATTTTCCATATATCATATTCATACCTTGCCTTAGGCTGTTTTATTCCAGTTTGTATTGTTCCAGTAAATATTGCTGCTTGTACAAAAAACGTGGTGGTTGTCTCATACTATTTTTCTAATTCCGTGTTCTGGCTTATCTGATAGTTGACAGAATATAGTAATGACAATGTAGTCCCAAAATAATACATATACATTTTCAATTATGGAAACTTACATGTGCTTTCCAAATTCCTGGTGCGATCTTACTCTTTTTCATTCTTTAAATACTTACGGGAAATAATAGTTTTTAAGTTAAAGTATTGATATTCAGAAGGCAAGCACTGAAGACCACTTTTGCACAGTGGCTTCACGATCTGTTATTTGATAATTAGTTTGTTCTTGTTTCAGTAATTATTAAGTCCCTTTTTCATTATGTTAAAATAAAAACAGAAATTTATGTTTGCATTAAATAAAGGTAAAACTTGACTAGTTTAATTAAACGTCTGCTCTAGAAATTAAATGCCTTACCCCCCAAAATACCAAAATAAAAGGACTAACATATCAAACAATAAATCAACATGTTTTAAGTTACATATTATAAAATGATTTTATATTAGTGTTTTGTTATAAAATGGTATATGGCATGTATAAATAAGAAATAGAATATTTTATTCTTCCAGTTTGTTTAATATGTGCAAGTGGAAATACCTGCCTGAGATTTAAGCCATCTTTCTGCCACATTCAAGGTAGCTTCATGGACTTTTCAGGTTATATTTTAGTCTTGGGCATTCTGCACACAGTGTAACATTTTTGAGCTTTCAACAGCATCATTCCGTACTTCCTTTCTAATCTATGTGTTGTGAAAGAGCTCTCAGAAGTTGTATGTCTAATTTCCTGTAATAGATTTACTAGGAGAATTCTTTACCAGGAGATCTGATGATCTTTTACATTACACTCATAAAAGTACTCTCTGCTGATTTTCTCCCATTTATCACTTTTTCACAAAGTATTGAAAAGGGGTGCTTTTTAGCTTCTTAATGATAAAATATGATTGTAACTTTACAAGAAAATATGATTGTAACTTTAAAAGAACTAGCAAGTTCATTCAGAGACAGTTTTTGAAATCATATTTAACTGACAACATTCTAATGTTATGGTAGGTTTTCAGTATTCCTGAACTACAAACAAGTAGTTTGTAAACTAAAACATTTTCCATGGAGTTAGGTAATCTGTAATTGCTATAGCTTTACAGCAAAATATATACAGAATAAAAAATATATACAGAAAGTTTCTGACTCTTTTCCCATGATTTTTATTAAAGTAGCATTTTTGAAGGGCTCTGTGGAAACAAGGATAAAGTTCATGTTTTGTTATATATATATTTACCTATCGGCAGAATTAGGATTTGTTTTTAGGGATGTACTGAGAAGAGGTAGTTGGTATTGTCCTACAAAAATCAATGAAATCATAATGATACTAAATAGATGATTGTATTATAAGTTCATTATGTCAGCTACAAAATTCAATTATTACTGCCCTTTTTGGTGAATGGCTGAAAGAAAAAATTGATGTTCCACTCCGTCTTCCATAGCTTCTGAGAATGTATTTGGCCTCTTTTGGCTGATTTCGATTGCAAATCAAGTCCACCTGAATATTTATAAATTAACAAATTATCCTCACTGCTGTCTGCCATTAGTTTAGGTCTCTGCAGAACTACTGCAAGGTCAGGTGGATTCTTTTTCTCTGCTTCTAGCTCTCAGTTATATGCTGATTAGTGAAGATTAACATCTGGCATATCAAAAGCTATCAGCTCTTTATAACTTCTTTTTTTTTTTTTAATTGCCAGTAGGCTCTGTAGTATGAGCAGAACTGGCCCATAGTTGCTGAAAACTCTTCTCTTTAAAGATATTTCCATTATTTGCAGTAACTCACTCCTTCATCTTCCTTTTCAGTGACTGCATTATACCTGGAGTAAAAAGGGTAAACATCTTACCCCTTGATGATATGCAGATTAAGGGTTAGGACTTGGGTAGGCTGACTTTCACACTGGAAGCTTTGGGCTTTTTCATAAGCCGAGTTTTTAGCTGATGAAAACTGCCACTCATTTCTGTTAATAAAGCCCAACTTGACTAACAGTTTCTGAGCCTGCATTTTGTGGCAGGTGTTCTAGTTGGTGGTGACCAGCGTGGTGGTGATCCTTCACAATCTTTCATCAGTTGTTTATGACTGGCAATGTCATGACAAAGCCTGCCCAACTTGTTCAGATGCCTCGTGGTTTTCAGCCCTTTCAGAACTTCCTCTTTCCTTTCCTTTTATGAAGGTTCAAGTTTTTGTTCTAATTCTTTCTTCTATAATTTTTTTTTTTTTTTTAAGAAAAGTGTTCCTGAAGGAAACATGAAAGAAAGGCGTATGGTTGTTATTACATCATCAATATGAGCAATAGGAAACAAATGCAATTTTAGAATATACTTGTAAAATACATGACATAAGATATCTGCATGGTTTCTTAAATCTATTTGTTTTATTGACACAGGAAATGTTCTGGTATTCTTTGTGCTTATTTGCAAAAATACTTTGCTGGGAAAAAAAAAAAGAAAAAAAAAGGTGTTAATTTTATAAAATCAGTTACTTTCTTTGAAGAGTGTGGTAGACTTCTTTTTATTCTATAGTTATTTCAATTTTAATTGATTGGTCTTTGATCCTTCCAAACGAAGTAATTAAAAGAGCTCATATAGAACACCACTGCTAACTGGTCTATTTATGCGGACTGGTAGATAGAAAAATACCTCGTGTGTATTTGCACATCTGCATCCTAATTTTAAGAGATAGTTATTCTATAGTTAAAAATGCAAAATACATGATCTTTTACAAGTTATTAGAAATCTGCTTCTGAAAATTCTATTTCAATATCATGTAGTGTATACTACATTGAGCTTATCTCCACTGAGCTTACCATATAACTGAGCTTACCATTTCTCATGTTTTTAATATTTTTACAGCTCTGATAGCCATTGGACGATACAGCATGACAATAGAGACCGTGGATGTTGGATGGTGCAAAGAAATCACAGACCATGGAGCCACCCAAATTGCACAAAGCAGCAAGTCTCTCAGATATTTAGGGCTGATGAGATGCGATCAGGTAAGCAACATTTGCATGAACTGGTACCTGCTTCAGAGCAAGTGTGAGAGAGTGAGTGTTGGGGTGTGTGTATGCAAAAGAAAGAGGTGGAAAGATTTGTATTTTCCTGTGCAAATAGGATTGGCATTCACTAGTGTGGTAACTCTTCTAGTACACTGTGTTCATATATTTCACTAAAATGTATCTAGAGAACTAAAAAGAGCATTATAAATTTTTGCTGACATAGATTTTCAAAATACACCCACAAGCAACACCTACAACCTCAGATACTCACACAAGTTTTATGCAAAATCTGCCCTCTGAGAGTTTAGAATATTTTTGGCTAGCAGTGATTGGTATGTCATGTCATAACTGTGATAGACTGCTTTGTTTTAAAAAAAGAAAGAAAAAAGATAGAATACAATACTAAAAATACCACAGTGCTACCTCCAGAGTGATTTTCTGTAAGTCTGTGTTCTTGTTCGTATGCAATGGTTTTGAAAACACACAGGGAGGGATTTGGGATGCTGGAAACACCGATTTTTTTAAGAATATAGCTTTCACACTTGGAATGTATTAGGAATGCCTACAAGTTAATTTCTCTTCATAATTAAAAAAAAAAGAAAAGTATATCAGTTTGTAGTTTTGTAATTTAAAGGAATTGAATGTAAGTGATAACTGTTCTCCTCAGCTGAGAGACAGGAATGACAACTATGTCATGTTAAAATTTTGAAGCCTTTGGGAAAAAAAGAGATGCAGGATTAGACTGTGTTAGAGGTAATGAATTGCACATCAGGAAGTCCTCACTCAAAATGTCAATTTGGTGGGATTGCCAGAAAAGTAGGAACAGTGTGAGGATAGACAGATCTAACTCAATCATGTCTCCCTTATTTTCAGAGACCCAATTAAAACATTTATTCTGTATCTATATGGATATATTTATAGTAATGTTCGAGTGTACTGAATTCATATCTTTTAAACTGAAGCTTTACCCTCCTGTTTTAGCATCAGTAGAAGCCCTCAAGTAATGTTAAGAATGATAGCAGAGAATTTCATTAGCAACAAAAACTCTCTCTGCCTTTTTCTTTTCAGTACTGTACTGTGTTGTTACTCATCTCAGAATAAACATGCAGAAAAAAAAAAAAAAAAAGGTTTTGTTCTAGTTTTATTCAAAATCACAGAGTGTGTTTATAGGCTTCAGGAATCATGTCTCAGTTCAGAGATGAGAGAGAAAGATGTCTGGGAGCAGAGCAAAAATAGCTAAGATCTACTGGAGGTTCAGTCTCTGGTCTCAAATCTGAAAATACACCTGCAGGAGTTGTTTCTTATTCAGCCATCATGTAGCAAAATTCAGAGTCCACCTTCTGATTATCCTCATGAGCATACATGTATCTCTCAGGCATGCAAATTTCTAGCTGGATACAACCTGAACAAACACATTTTTTATTCTAAGATGCTTCCTGCTCAAAACCATTACCTTGCATCCTTTGCAATGTGTTAAAGAAGACACTTAAAACGAACAAACATGCAAACAAAACAGTATTACAACTGGCAATGAATAATAATTTCCAGGTCAGTTGCAAAGTTAGAAATAGGATTTTGCAAACCCAGCTTTAGAAAGTTTCTACTGCAAGGGGAGGTTTAGCACTTTAGAAGAATTGCTCTGTCTACTGAAGCTGACTCCAGTTAATCTCCTAAACTTGAGTGTTTTATAAGAGCCAATAGAAGAAAAGAGTGTGTGAGTCTCTTTGATGGATTGTGCTAAGATTATGTACTTAGAGAATGTTCAAAGGGTTACTTGACCTTGGGAATTAGATCTGACCCTGAATCACCTGATCAATTTTACATATATTTATTTGTGGATTTAGCTAATGTTGAACAATCAACAAGGATCTAATAAGTGCAATAATTTTATCCTGCCTTCTGCTGCTATAGAAAATCAATGACCTTGATGCTGAAAACAAGTTTTACCACCTCATCAGTTAAACTTTATGTACTACAGTCTGTATTTCTCTAATTGCTGGTTAATGCTTTCCTAGTTCTTTACAAAGGATTGTGCACCGTCTTTTGTGTTGTTAAAGTCAACTGCTAAAAGGAAAATAATATTTTCTGAGAAAGCTTCTGGGCAGATAAGAAAAGCAACGTTGATCCTGCATGCCCACACATGTGTGCATTTGTATGCACACACACATGTGCATGTGTGCATGCATATGTGTATTTGAAGTATGGTGGCTAAAATTTGCTAAGATGTGAGCAAATGCTCTTAAAGCATTGTAGTATTAGGGCACCACTGGGAAACATTTTCTTGCTTGTGAAGCCTTGATGGGAAATATAGCTCCACAGACAGAAAGAAGTAAGTATCCTTGACTTGAGAGTTTTTGGCAGCTGGAAGATGCCAGCTCCCTTTTTCCACTGCAAATGAACAGAGAAATTACTGAAGAAAATCATGTCTTCAACTGTCTCTCCCCAGTATCATGCAGAACTAATTTTTTCCAATGGCTGCTCTATTAAATTAAAAATGTCAGTGTCCGGCACATCATTAAAGGGAATTCTTGGGTGGTGCAGAAGGGTCTATTTGCATGTGCTGTTGACTGAAATTCTTGCCTTTGGACTGTTGCCAGCTTGCAGTAAAGAGGGTTAGACTTGGCCCCTGTAGCCAACCTTGCTTTTCTAAGGCACTGACTGTGACACTGGTGCCAGGTAGCATTTGTGCCTTTCTAAGAATTCCCAGGCATCGGAGGGGAAGTACTTAAACAGAGTTACATAAGGAACATATGTAAGTAGACTTCAAATGGTTACCACTAAAATACTCTTTATGACCCAGGCTCTGTGGAATTTCTTTGATATGCAGTTGACATAAATTACAGGCGTCAAGGGTCCTCCCAAGAAAGATCAGAGAGGCTGCAAGCCTGGGCAAAGGCAGGCTCTGTTTTATGCCATTGATTATCTAAGTGCCTTCAGGCAATGGGTTTCAGTAGATGCAGAGCATTATTGATCCACACCATGAAAATAATCAAATTATTCATTTCTCATCAAACTGCTGTTGCCATGACCTTTCTTTTTATCATGTTCCCTGCCATCTAACATGCACACCACAGGAGCAATATGCTCTTTGCCTTAAAATAAATGTCGTTCTGTTTAGAAGTCTCATAAAAACGTTTTACCATGAGATCATCATAATGAGGGCATATATTTAAGTTGGAATTTTCTAATAAGCATTTTTAAAACTATTTTTGCTACGTTTAATGTTACTAAGTAGCAACATAGTCACTATTTATAAATCAAATACAGAGAAAATCAATAATTGGTGAATGCTGAAAGTTTTTCAGAACTAGGCATATTAGAATTTTGTTTTACAAGATGTAGATAGAAAATCAAAATATTCTTTTCGATGTAAAAACACTAAAGGCGAGGTTAGTGAGAAAATGTCTCTCTTTTTAAATTTTCCTTAGCACTTGTCAAATTTGGCTCTCCTTGCACTGTGCAGCAGTAGTGTCTGAGCCACGAAGAGAGCTCTGAATGCACTGATGCTGCTGGGGCAGTGCAGGGCAGCATGGATGCTCAGGCATGTGTCCCAGTGGCAGGCTGATTGCCAAGGCCCGGCATGTTGTCCAGGAAAATTAGCGCTCATGAGATCCTGTCATACAGATGTGGTGGTGTAACTTGCTACTTGCATTTCTATGACCAGCTCAGGTAGTGCTAGCTCTGTGATCTCTCCAGGCTCCTGCGCTGTACTGCATAGGTGTAGTGAGACAAGTCCCATTCATTTTCAGTAACAGGTAGAGTTCTGAGAGCCTGTGGTCCAGACATCCAAAGGTATTTAGGTGCTTAGAAGGCAGACCCTACATGTTTTTGAGTCCCTGTGTTTTGGACAGTGCAGTTCCCAGTTGCCTACAAGCATACATCAGCACACTCAAAACCAGCAAGGCCCCTTGTCCCTTCTGGTTGTTTTCATGGACACTCACCAGCCGTGCTGCATCCCTGGCAGAGACCTATCTATTAGGACATATGCTGCTTCCCAGTCAGAGCACAGACCTCTGTGCTGTCTCCTGATGCACATCATTCTCCATTTTCTGGGAGAATACCAGGAACTATCTGGAAATATGTATTTCTATGTCTGCTTATGTGTGGGTGTGTGTGTACAGGCACCTAGCTGCACTTGGGGCTGCACGAGTTACCTGTTTCATAAAAACTAAATGATGTGGTTCTGATTATCTGCTTCTTCTGAAAGCAGTAAGAGAGCAGTTGATTGCAGCCTAGGCAGGATATTTTAGAGTTTTGCAATTGGAAAAGGCGTAAAGGCCGTGGCATTTCTGTTTGGCACTCCCATGGGCGCTGGCATGCCATGACATTCCCAGGTCCCTGACACTGCCCCTTCCTGCTACTGAGGCAGCATGAGTGGCCACGGCTCCCACCCTCCCAGCAGTGAGGAGAACTGCTGGCTGTGGGCTCTAACGGCGCCCCAGGGCCCCGCTCTGTGTTCAGCAGGGGCGAGAGGGAGCTCGGGCTCCTCATCTCCCCGACTGCTGAGACAGGCAGAGGGCTGGCTGCAGAGTGTGGGGTGGTATTCAATTCACTCAGCTCAGTCTCCCGCAGCAGACACCATGACTGTCCATTCTTCAAACCAAATTTGAATTGTATCTCTATTTTTGTCACAGCTTTTCAAAGCGTATACTTCAAAGTATTGCTTTTCCTTTCTATATGAAATTGATAAACAATGATATTTTCTTTATGTCCCCAAAATGGTTTCTCACACACACATACAAGTGATAGTTTACATACTTTGAGAGGGCAGTTACAAGGTGCTTACTTTTCTCCTACAGAAACTGACATCAGGACTTTTAAGAGCCATGTGAGCAATCCTACGGCATAAAATAATGTCCCACATCTGATTCACAATTGGAAATCCAGATGTTTCAACCTTCTTTTTCTGAACATTTTGTACATTCCTACTCCTAAACTGACCTAGATCATATTTATTGCACCACTGTAGTTACTTATCTGTTCCCAATTGTTGCATTTTTCATATTTCTAAAATATATCAGAGAGAGCAATGTTTTCTGTGCTACTAATAGCTAGAACTCATTTTAAAGATCTCTTTGAAGCACTTCTTTATTGTGCTTTCACAACATTCCTTTCACAACATCCAACATTAAATAATGGCAATTTGAACTCTTCACCTTTATGGAAAATGGCTGGATATCACCTAGGAAATTGTGGCTAAAAACATGATCTGTTTCTCTGGCTTATAGCTCGCTTGGCTGGTTGAACAATGTGTCAGAATAATCAGAATAATCTTCCCATGTTGTTTGCAACTTTTCTCACACAGATTTTCATATTTTGATATCCTTTTACTATAGCTGTGGTGCTATTTGCAATGGTTATCAGCCATTCTACCACTTAAATGCAGGAGACATTTCTTGAGAAGATATGCAGAAAAAAAGACACTGAAAAACAAAGGCCTGCAAAATTTGACATTCACAGCTACATGTGAATGAAATGAAGTGAGTCTGACAAAGTTGGTTGTGAATGGATACACAATGTCAGTTAATAAATCATCACAGCCTTTATTCCTTGCATTATTATTTTTTTTATTTTTTTTTAGAAATTCAGTTTGCATTAATTCATGAAAATACATCTGAAAGTCTGCAGCTTATTCCAGATGACTTTCTCAGATCAACTGTAGCATATATTTCTTATTAGAGTTTTACTGAGATTTCAGAGTGCAGAATTTGATTGGCAATACAACTTTCAAATAAAATCCGCAATATTTTATATTACAATGAAGAAGGAAGATGGATGGCCCCCAAACATAAAAATAGTTCATAAAAAATTCATTTGAATCTTCAGATTTTTAGATATTCAATAGATTTTTTAAAGTAATTTGTCACTTCATCCTTCAACAAAGTCTGTTTTAGAAACATTTGTAAAAGTATACTTTGTACAAACTGCAAATCATTAGTCTGACTGGGATGCAGCTCCCCTTGTGTATGAGGAAATACTAGCTCATGAAAAAAAATATCAACTCAGGACAAAAAGATTTTTCTGTTTCGAATATATATATATATATATATATATATGTATTAGTAAGCATGACTTTTGACATTTTTACCCTTCATCCACAAACTTTTAATTTAAGTTTGTAACTGAAGTAAGTGAAAGGAGACAAGATCTTAGGTGCATCTTTATGTTTCAAGTACATTTTTGAGCCAAACTGTTCTTAATCAGCATGGGAACAGCACAACTTGGCTATGGCTTGTTTTAATATAATTGGTACAGCTATTTTAAATTACTATTTACCTTCTGTCTTCAGAAATGCTAACAACTCTTAGCCTGATCAAAAACCCTGAGAAACTGCTACCAGTTCATCTTTTATATTTTTAAGGGTTATATTTTGAGATTTGAAATTATTATTTTGTGATATTGAGGTCTGAAAATATCCGTCTGAAAATGTCCTTCCCTATAAAAAAAATTATATAGCATTTTTTTCTTTAAATAATTATAATTTGTTAAAAGGTCTTTGCTGCATAAAATAAAGAGTACTCTGATTTCTATATTTTTTTATTTATAGTGTAGGAGATACCAATGTATATATAACTAATTAAGATTTTAGATTCATAAAATCTTTGAATACTATTCAATACCAGAAGCTAGTTATCCTTGCTTACACACAATAGAAGAAAAATAACATTTAGAATCATGGAATCATAGAATATCCCAAGTTGGAAGGGACCTACCAGGATCATTGAGTCCAACTCCTCAAAAATCAGGCCAGATGCCAGACAGCATTGTCCAAACGCTTCTTGAACTCCAGCAGCTTGGTGCTGTGACCACCACCCTGGGGAGCCTGTCCTAGTGCCCAACCAGCCCCTGGGTGCAGACCCTTTCCCTAACCCCCAGCCTGACCCTCCCCTGTCCCAGCTCCATGCCGTCCCCTCAGGTCCTGTCACTGTCCCCAGAGAGCAGAGCTCAGCGCCTGCCCCTCCGCTCCCCTGGTGAGGGAGCTGCAGGCCGCCATGAGGCCTCCCCTCAGCCTTCTCTGCTCGGGGCTGAACAAACAAACCAAGGGACCTCAGCCGCTCCTCATGCATCTTGGCCTTCAGACTCTTTGCCATCTTTGTTTCCCCCTTTTGGATGCTCTTTAATGGTTTTATGTCCTTCTTATAATCTTATAATGTGGTGCCCAAACCTGCCCATAGTACTCAGGGTGAGGCCGCACCAGCACAGAGCAGAGTGGGACAATCCCTTCCCTCAGCCAGCTAGCAGTACCTTGCTTGATGCACCCCAGAGTACATCTGGTTTATTTCTCTTTGGTTTTCAATACATCAATTTTAATACAATGGTTTTTAAAGACAGAACTTTTTTTTTCTTCCTAGTTAACTAGAATAACAGACCCATTATGTGTGTGAATGAAAGCATCTGCTAAAATACAAAAAAGGATTCTTTATACAAATTTCATGTTTTTGTACTTATAGGTCAACTCTTTCCTTACCAAAATATTTTACCTCCTAGGCTGATAGTTCAGCAACAAATCTGTGGCAGTAGGCTGAAGATGGAATCTTCCTGAGCTAATCAGTCCATCCTTACTGTTATAAACTAAAAAAACTGAACACATCATACTGCAATAAAAGGATGGGGCCTCAGGTACTGATCACTGGTTCAAAATCATGATATCACCAACCATTAAGGAAAAGCACAATGTGAAGTAGTCAGAATGTTTATGATTTTAATAATAATAATAATGTTTTCTTTTCAGAAGCATTGTCCCCAGAAACTTCAAATCATTTTTGCCAGCTGGCAAAATTTGGGAATGTTATCTCTGTTAATATTACAGGTCCCCATTTTGATAAGTGTTAAAATAATGTGCTCAAATTATTGTTAACGTAGCAGAGTAAGAAGGAAAATATCAGATGCTACTAATTCAATAGATAGAAAGTAATCTGAAAGAATATTTATCACTATGTAAATAAACACTGTCATTTCCTTCTGTATGATTCTTTATTAACTGCAATTTTTATAAGTACGAACAAAGCAAAGCATGGAGTGTCATCATAAATTTGAAATAATTATAATACTGGTAATAATTTTACCTTGTAAAATTGTATAGCTGTAGCCTAGAAGTTCATCTGATTAAAATGAACAGAATTAGCAAGCCAACCAAACAGACAAAGTAACAGCTCTTTCAGAATGGTTTCTTTGATATAATAGAAAAGTAAGTCCTCACAGTAAGCAAAGAGAATTGAGACTGAAAATCTTTATCACTTAAACAACTTTAATATTCAGTAATGTGGTGGCAGTAATGATTAGCACAGCAAGATCTGAGACTCTGGCTCTTCTAGAAAACTACACAAAACTACACAGACATGAAATGAATTGTATTGTCAGTTTGCAGTAACGCTTTCCTCCCTGTGACTGCAGCAAGGACTGGCAGTTTGAGGCAATAGCTTTCACCTGTGTAAACAACCACAGCAAAGAATCTCATCCCTCTAAGACCATACCTTTCTGTCAAGATTTAAGCAAAGAACTATAAAGGAGGTATATTTCACAAGAAACCTTGCTATGTTTTCTGAAATCCTTCCAGAAGTGCTACCATTAAATACTAGGCAGTTTGTCCGTTCCATTTGTTTCATTTCACAACATAGAAATGATTACAGATATTTCTGCTTGCCTTCTTCCCCTTTTCCAAATGTAAGTAGAAAAGAAATTGCTGGCTTAACACAATTAAGTTGTTGAATGTCATGATAATAGTAGTACATCAGTATTTGTGGGGGAAAAAAATAATAATATATATATACTTGTCAATTTCATTATTTATAAATCCACAAATAATATGGCTGTATGTGTGTGTTTATGTACTTTTTTTTTTTTTCATTTTTTAACAACAGCATTCATTAAGTCAAAATACTTTTTTGTTGTTGTTGAAATTGTAGGGGATTTTATTTGGACTATAGGATATTGTGCTAATATCAGTAGTGGTGTTATTTTATTAAAGTCCTAAACAAAGGCTCTGCCCCTGGGCATAAGGGCAGTCATTGAAACTCTGTGGAATATGTCTGCCTTAGCTGATCAAGTGCACTTCACACAAAACGTTTCCAGAAATCTTTAATTTTGTTATGGCTACAGGCAACAGTTATAATTGGGCCACCTGAGAATAAAATTCATTCAACTATTAGCAGAAAAAAAAATCAAACATTTGTTATTAAGTGCACTTTTATAAGACACTGACTTGAGAAAACAAACTATTTCTTACGGAAGAGGAAGTGTATATAAAAATATGTTTCTTAATATCTCCAGGTGTGAATATTTTGGATTTTATTGTTGAAACATTTTAAACAATGGAACATAAAATGTACCCAAAATCCATCATTATGGGTGCACACAATGACTACAGAATCATTTATTTGTCCACTACATGCAAATGGGTTTTCAAGTAATACTACCATACATATATTGAAACAGAATGGCACACAAATTTCAGTACCCATAATCCTGCAACCACCCCATAAGCAAAAATTTCAGTAACATGATTAGAAAACCCTTTTAAACACATGAAAGTTTACATAAATGAAAACACCTGCTTTGTCCTAAGGAAAGTGCCTCATGATGTTATGAAAGAGCTAAGTTAGATACTATGCAGAGATTGTTTCAGCAGTCCATACCTGTGAGATGTAACAGGCAACAGAAGAACATAGCCAAGTTTTCCTAACAAGTTTTAATAATGCATTTTTGTATTAGTAGTTTTGCAGTATTATTTTTTGTTTGTTTGTTTCTGCAGGGGGGAGGGGGGGGACACAGGCGGACTGTATGTGATCCTGTTTTTTTGTTTGTTTGTTTTAATTATTATTAAATGATGTGGCTGTTTATTGATTTCACTTACTAACTTGGAATGGAGAAAATTTTTTCTTCTGAATTATCAAGTGAATTGGATGTTACCCTGGAGCTTTTCCTAATGTAGAAAGCCTTTTAGATTAATGTTGAATACTGTAGAGCAACACAAAAGATTCAGTTCAGGTGATGACCCTACTCCCACTTTTCAGTATTACCCTGAGTGACACAACACCCTTCATGGGAACAAACTTCTTGGGAAGTTTTAGTAGCTTTAGAACTGAATTCTGTGACTGCACTTTCTACTTTGGAAGAGTTTCTGAGTTCCAGGCAGTCCTACAACTCTTGTTAGCAGTGTAATAAAGGAGTTCCCCCAGTAAAAAACAAAAGTTTTTAAAGCCCCTGTATTTGCCACTTAGTATTCCAATACAAGACATTTCTTGGTCATGATACCAACTTTTAGCCAGTTAGCTGAAAGTAATTAGAGAAGTTCTGCATAGGAAAATTCCTTAAATCTCTGCTTGTCTTATTCATTTATGAATGAAGCTGGCACTCTCATTAAAAAGAAATGTCTAGTTCAACCAATGGTTTCAATTGTAATCCCTAATTTATTTTAACAAGATTAGGAAAACTTGACTCCCTTGAATTTAATCAGATCTGTCCTGGGAACATAATGGAAGTAAAATGCAAAGAAAAATAGACCCTAGTCCTAAACAATTCCCGCTAGGATGATTTGAAGTCTTCAGAAAATTTTTATTTTCTGTTCTAGAAACGAACGAAAATAATGCTGAAGTTGTTACTGAAGCTGTCGAATGACATAGCACATTTAAAAGCAAAACCTAAATATTATCTAGTTACTATTTATGTTTGCAGTTTAAATTTTGACATGAGAACTCAGGGAGGATGCCATAAAAGAAATTACAGTGGTCCATAGCAGATATCAGTGATGTACTAAATCAATAAATGCTAGCAATCACATCAGGTGAGTTAATTTAGCATACTGGATCAAAAAATTGAGTATTTTTCTGTGAGTAGCTTATTAATTGAAAACTGTAGTTTCGTTAGACACTGAACCTGAAAAATCATGAACCTGAAAAATCAACACATAAATGCCAATTAGTTCCTTCTGGGAAAAACATTTACAGACTAGAGGTGTTTTTTTCAACTTTCCTGATGTTGATCATTTTAGTTAAAAGGGAGAAGGAGTTATGGACACTGGTTTCCCAGTCTTACCCACATTAGTAAGACATTACCCACATTAGTGGGTAAGTCTCACTAGAGTGAGACTGTTTTGAGCTTGTTGAAGAACTACTCTCGCAACCCTTTTGTGGATGTTCTTCTACTTCATATGGACTAAATACTCTTCATGTTCCTCATTCACAGATGAATTCCTAATTATCTCATACAGAAATACTCTTTTTTTGCTAGTGCAAATAATATGTAAGTGTTCTGTGCATATCCACACTATCATCATAAGAAGAAATGAAGGACATCCCACCTAGATAACATTTCTTTATCACAAACCCAAATGTACTGTCTTGGGATATATGGGTTTTGTGAAGATTCTTTAATCAAAAAGGACTCAAAATCATGATTTCTAGGTAACTGCTCCAATTGGATTAAGAGGGGATGATATCACTTGATCCTGACAGTTTCTGTAACCTATCTTCTCCTTTGCTTTTATGAATCAGCTCTTTCTGTGGCCTGGAATAATTTTTTGTCAGTCAGGAAAGAAAAAAAAAAAAGTTTCAAACAGAACTTCATTGCTGTTTTGTATTTTCTGTTTGATGACCATATTCACACCGAGCTAATAGTTTGACTCTTAATAGTAAGGACTGCATTCTTTCAGTATGTGTTAAAATGTAATTGAAAGACTATTCAAATGCAGATGAATGCAGATGAATGATTATGTATTATGTGATCTAACTAGTTTATGTTTAGCCAGTAGTCTTCCTTTTGACAACTCAAAACAAAAAAGAAAGTCCTGTGGAAGAAAAATAAAACATTTTAAAGGGTATTAAGATGTGAAGATTTTTATTTTTCATTCAGTGAACAAGACTGTTTAAACTGAGAAGGAAAAATTGCTGTTTATGTAATTAATTTATATAGGGAATGACATTCAGTGCTTTTGTCTTATCACCATTCAGACTGCTTCTAAACAATGAGACAGAAGCTTCTGTTCTAATGGTTAGACATAAGACTTCTTTGCATCTTAATCCTACCATTAGGAGAACTGATGAGAAGGGTACAATGGGAGTTGACTCAGATGTTATATATCTATTTTATTCATTAACAAGGACCAAATTTTTATTGACTTCTCTACTTTTCTGCTTTTTAGATAGTGTAGTTTTAGTCTAATAGTACAGAAAACATAAAATACTAAAAATTTTACGCTCTTTTAGTGATTGATCTGATTTCCTGATGGTAAAAGAAGCTATCAAAATATGCTGGTAGGGAATATATATTGTGGCTTAACTGTCTGCATTTGTTTCTCATCCTGCATCCCACTGCCAAATAGGATCTTTTTTAACCCTTTTCTGTTGCGTGGTCTTTTACTGAATTTATTTTCTCCAGAATAATTTTTCACTATTCACTTTTTTTCTTCGGATTTAAAATATTTACATTTTACAAAAGGTTACATATGTTTGATCTCCATTTATCACGGATATTTTTTTCATGGAGAATTTTTCAAATGACAGATTTGTAGTTACTTTGCTGTTCAATACCACTTGAATTGTTGCTTAGGATCAAACTAACAAATTTAAAAGTTCTTATGGTATTTCACCAAAAAATGCAGAAAACCTTCTACTGTTTGGGTTTTGATCATAAAATATCTGACATTGTTATAAAGTCATTTCTGCAGTGGTTTTGCCTATCCTCTGCATGCTTATGTTTATTTTTTAACTGCATTTGGCACTCAATATCAAAAGTGTATTTCTCTTCTTTAGTAAAGTAGTAATTAGTAATAACTGCATTAAATATTATTTATACAGTAATAATTGCATTTATTTATTTATTTGTAAACTATAATGGCTAGTGCTGAATGGTTTACCATGGATTTCGTCATAGATTTTGAGACTAAAAGACAACACTGTATCATCATCTGTCTTCCTGAGCATTATGGGCCATCCTATTTCACTTAAATTAGCCCTGCACTAAATACATTATATCTAGCTAGAGTATTGCTTCTGTAAATGTGTTCAGTCTTTGGTAAGAGATATCAGGACATGGAGGATCCATGGCTTTCTCTGATCATTACCTCTCTTCTGGTGTTTGAATGTCCTTCTCATAACAAATTTGCCTTATTTGTTTCTTGTAACAGAAAATCTTCTAATGATATTGCATCAGTTAGCTGTCTAAAAACATAATATTCATGCTATTCTAACAAATAAGACCTACCAAGTGTGTGTTGAAGCATAACAGCCTCTATTTACTGCTAGTATTAGCAGAGACCTAGTAGATGAACAGTATCTCTTATTTAAGTTTCCCATTAAGAATAAGCAGCTGTCTGTGGTAAGCATCTTCATTCTGGCTGGTTAACCATTAAGAGAAGTTTCTGGTAATATGATAGATTCTGCCATGGCTCTCTGAGCCACAAATTTAAAGAAAAGAACTTTTGACTATTTTTGAATAGGCAAATAGTAGCAAATACAGCTTAGGGGATTCTTCTCTTCCAAGCAATATTCTGTGAAGTGTTGCTGACAGTTTGAAAATATGTATGTATTCAGCTGTAAATATCAGATATTTCGGAGGACTCGTGCTATGTCTGATTTCATTTTGATTCATTAAAAGTCACTTCTTGTTTATCAGCACTGGAAGATGTTTCTGTAATGTAGTAATTTGCCAAAAGAGTACAGTGTGTGTTATAAAGGAAAGTTAAACCAGTTTTCTATCCAAGTCAGTCTCAGCTAGATGAAACTTCCAATGAAGATTGAGTGTTTCTATTATCAAAGCAGAAGAACTGGATATTAAACCTTTCATTTATCCCTGTCATTGAGTGCAATCACTGCTCAGAAGGATGCACTCCTTGTTATCTTTTAAGGACAAAAATATTATTAGATATTGTGGTCACTGTGCTTTAAAATATTATTCCCAAGATGGATCTTTGTAATGGTAGTAAATATTCTAGTACAGTTTTTTACTTTTGGCCTTGAATGTGGGACACAGTGGGGAAAAAAGCAACAAGCGATATCTGTTGTACATGCTACTGATCTAGGCTGTTTAGTATTTAATTGTAGTATTGATGTATTTTAAAATGTCCAAGCATACAGCAAGGATTTTAAAGAGAACTACCTAGAAGTTATAGTTCTTCAGTTAATCTTTCATTTATCTAAAGGATGAAGGAAGCTGTCTAGTTCTGTGATATGAACTGCAATCAGCTTAAAAATAATTGACAAATTAATCCCTTAACAGTGCTGCAATTGTAAAGGTGTTAGGTTTAGCTAGGCTTGTCTGACTGCCTTGTCTAATCAAGAATAAAGGTGCTACCTTTGATGTTTAAGATTTAGGAGGGACATCCCTGACCTGACAAGCTTGTATATTTTAATTATTGATCCCCTTATTTCTGCCCACAAAACCCTTTGTGTAGTGCTAGCCTTACACTAAAAGGCTAAAGTAATACCTTCTACCTGTGAGATATACAAAGACGTGCAGGACTTTGAATATTCAGAGAAGTTGACCTACATTACCAATTGATATACCCGCAATATAGAATAGCCTGCATTTTTTCTCCTTGTCATATTATCTCCTATTTATTATTGCAGCCACTCTAAGAGCCACTATACAGTGCAAGTTCATTTCAGTAGTGCTGATTGTGGACCTTCTACTTAGTATGTGCAAAAATGCTATAATTCTACCATAAATTAGACGTAATTGATAGATGTAATCAATTTTCATTTTCCAAAACCAAGAAAAGCTTAGATTCCAATCCTATGTCTGCTTGAGTAAGCTGGAATGAGTGTGCTTACACTTAAAGATGAAGAAATCTGGGCAGTGCATTGTTAAACAATATAGCTTTTCTTTGAGTAATTATGTTTTGTGCTCCAGGGCAAACCAGCTTGGTCCAGCATGGAATTAAATTAGGTTGATAGATTATTAAACACTGTTGCTTTTTTTTTTTTTTTTTAAACAAAGATATTTTCAAATGGGGATATTTTGTCTTTTTTTTTTGCTTTCAATCAAAAATGATCAAACGGTATGTACTAGAATGTTATATAAAATTTCTCCTTTTAATATGAAATTGAACTCTTTTTTTCTTCCTTAATAGAGCATCACATTGTGTACATTTGTGGTAAGTGCAGCCTATTGTATCAGCGGACAGTCCAATCCTGCAAGTCCTCCCAGGAGTCCGGAGCTTGATTATTTATTTAGCTTGCATAACATTGTTGTTTTCATTCTCTTTTTGCCCATCATGGATTCTTTTCTTCAACTGCAGGTGAATGAAGCCACAGTGGAGCAGCTAGTGCAGCAGTATCCACATATAACCTTCAGTACTGTGCTACAGGATTGCAAGAGGACATTGGAACGGGCTTATCAAATGGGATGGACACCCAATATGTCTACTGCCTCTTAACCTCCTACACCAACACGACAGTTCCACCACCCTGCTGCGTTCAGTAGATCTAATGGGACTGCAGGGGGTTCACAACCTTTCATTGTGATGTGTACAATGAACGCAATATACATGTAATTGTGAGTTTACAGAGGTTGCAGTAAAACAGAAAAAGCTGTACACTGACTTTGATGTACTGTACAACTAAGTACTGCTATTGAAACAAAATTTTAGAAATGCATCATATCTTTTTGTTTGCATAAAAGATATAAATGTCTTTGGCAGATTTCTTGAAGTGGATTCCTACTAGTTTTATGGGTAGCTTGAGTTATAAAAGATATTAAGCTTGTTTTCTTCTGTTTACTTTACTTTGCCTTGGTCATGTGCGTTTCCTTTGATTTTTAGTTGGCAACTCAGTGCTAGCACCAGTGTAGATGATCAGCAGAGGACTACGCTGAAACTGGGAGCTAAACTTGATGCATCTTATTTACTAAAGCTACTCCATGAATCTTAAGATGCATAGTGTAGATGAAAATCTACAAAGAATTGTGATTGTCTTACAGACTTTTTGATAATTTTACAAGTCATTATTTTGAACAGAAATCTTATAAATGATGACAATGACTGAATGGATATTTAAAGGACAATCATACTTCTTTTATTTCTTTCACTTCATAGAAATGATATCTTCTTTCATTTTTTTTTGTTTTGTTTAAAATGGTCACATAGTAGATGCTGTACAGATTTCCAAATCTTTTCATGTTGCAATTTTTGCAATGCTTAACCTCAGACTGAAAACCAGTTCCCACTATATAGTCAAGCAGGAATTGAATACACAAACAATCAGAAATAAGTTAACAGACAATGTTTAAGTATCTGACTGAGAAAAAAAAAAAATGTTGTTTTTTGTTTGTTTGTTTTTAAGTGAGTTTGTCTGCTCTGACTATGCTGTTTTATTGCTGAACTGGGCAATTCAGATGAATGGTTAGAAACCAATAAGGGGATTCCTCTCATTTCATGTGTGGTTGTTATTTTACAACAAATCTTACAATGCAAGGAATGCTTACCTCGATAAAAGCCTCTAAACATAAGGCCTACTGTAGGTATTATTTTGTAGGACCAGATGCTTTATAATACAGTGTAAGCAAAAAGAATACCAACAGTAAATACATAAAAAGGTTAATTTTCTGTGTGTCACATTGCATTCTGAGGAGTAAGTTTTGACAAGGGGATAGTGAAAATAAAGATATTGCAGCTTCAATTTGAAGTTGCATTAACGTTTAAAGTATTACCATTTGGTTAAGAATGTTTTTATGTGTATAACACTGGATATTTGTTCTTCAAAGGTAACAGCATTTTAATCCAAGGTATGAAATGCTTAAGCTTCAGTTGAAGAGTTGCTGTTATTGTAAAAATGTTTTGCTAATCCAGAAAGTTTGATGCAGCGTAACCTAGAGAGCTTGTTTAGTATGGCTGTATAACTCTGTAAAACTGTATGTTGATTTCCATGGCATAATTTTTTACAACAGAAACGTCAACTCACAGTAATTCCAGTGAGAGTGTTGAATGTTTTCTTCTTAGACTTTTCAAAATGGGGATGAACTAATTTCTTTTGAAAAATATATAGTAAAGTTTTTGCTTTAAATATGGTAAATACATGTGAACATGTGTAATGCTGGGCTTTCTATTTACTCCAAAATGGCAACAAATATTTTCAGAATAAAGCCAATTAATTATATTGCAGATATAGTACAGAATCTTAGTCATTTTTCCTTTAATGTCTTTTTATGAGTGCATTAAAACTATTCACACAATTTGTAAGTTTCTATTTTTCCGTGAAACTTTTAACCTTGCAATGGGTTGCAATAAAAGAAGAAAGAAAAATGTTATGTCTTTTGTTTATCTTTGCTACTAACAGAAAGACTGAAGTCTCAGTCTTGAATATACTGAACTCATCTGGACATGGTCTTCAGCAAACTGGTCCAAGCTGGCCCAGTCATAAATGACAGTGATCTAGATGAGCTCCAGCAATCTTTTCCAGTCTCAAATACTCTGTAATTCTATTTAAATTTATGTATATATTACAGACCTAGAGCAAGTAGGACATCTTATTTCACTTCTGCCGTTAAGTCACTTCCAGTAGTTTTGCATTTGACTGGCTATTCATCTGTCTCTTATTTTTCTGAACTAATTAATCTTTATAGATCTCAGTGTAGCTAATTAATTTCCATGGATCTTACCATTAACATCTTTTAAAACTTTATGTGGTATAAAACTTCTACACATAAATATGTCATAAAATCATAGAATATCCTGAGTTGGAAGGAACCCACAAGGATCATTGAATCCAACTCCTGGCACCACACAGGTCCACCCAAAAATTCAGAGCATATGACTAAGAGCATATCCAAACGCTTCTTAAACTCCAACAGGCTCAATGCCATGGCCACGTACCCAGGGAGCCTGTTCCAGCACGCCACCACCCTCTCAGTGAAGAACCTTTTCCTGATACACAGCCTGACCTTCCCCTGTCACAGCTTGACTCCATGTCCTTCTAACTGCGCTGTTGCCACAGACATCTTGTTCATTTCCTTATAACTAATCAACGTTTCTTAAATAGTTTGATAAAGATAAATAACAATGTTACATGCCTTTAATTTTTGAAATGTTATTTAGGGGAAATGCTATTTACAGAGAAAGAAAAGCTACTGCCCCTTGTAAAAGGAAAAATTACCCATTTTCTTTCACTCAAAATTTACAGTGGATTCAAAAACCCACGGGCAACTTCCATGCTGGATTTCTTAGGCTGCAACAGTCCTGCTTTACCAATAGTGTCTCTTTTCCTTCAATATCTTAGTGGGAACCTGCCATTAAGGTAGGGATGCAGTGACTCAGCATTTGCCTTATCAAAGCTGGGGGCTTGTTCAACCTGCAGACAATGATGTTAAGGGAAACTCTAAGTGTTTTCTTAACTAAGAAGTAGGTGGCTATAGAAGAAAATGAGGCACTTTGGACCTGCACAAGAGGCAATGATTACAAGATGTAGAAAGGAAAATTTTCATTAGACACGCACACACACACAAAAAAAAAAAAAAAAAAAAAAAAAAAAAAAAAAAAAAAAGCCTTACTGTGAGTGAAGGTGGTCCAATACTGAAATGGGTTCAGGTTGCCTGGAGAGATGTGGATGTGCAATCTCCATCCTTGGAGGTACTCAAACCTGGCTGAACAAGGCCTTGAGCAACCTCTCTAGCTTTGAAGTTGGCCCTACTTGAGCAGGGGCTTGTATTAGGTGACTTTGGATCACCTGAGCCATTGTGTGGTTATATTCTGTGATTCTAGACATAAATTGCATCCTGGGCCCTTCATCACCCAACTAGCCTCTGTTCTGAAAATGTAGTCACAGTTTCTCTCTCCCTCATAAATGGGACACCCAAATCCAGACTGCTGTGGGCTCTGCAAACACCAGAAATATGGACCCTTCACAAGGAGTTTATAGTCTTTGCAGGATTTTCAGACAGATAACCTTGTATGCTTCAAACTCTCAGGATAACAATTTATTTTCAATCATTCACTCTTCTAAATCCAGATATAATTCTCTTTTAATCCCACTCAAATCGTTCACTTGGTGGTCACTCTAAACACCTCTCGCCACTTCAAAGGTGATGTGGGGGAAGCTTCCTTATGCAATTTATCCCAGCAGGGGAAACAAAATACAACAGTATTTTTCATTCAGAATCAAGTTCACTCAGCACAGGCTCCTGGATGAGTGAAGTCTAGTGAATTGCCAAGTCCAAACCTCCTTCTCAGCAAGTGTTCCTCACAGCACTAGGCAGCTTCTTCTCTTTGAGCACAAAGTGAATTTCTCTGAAAAGTACCACAGTATTTTGGTACTCTGAAAAGTACCCAAGGAAGAACGGAGCCCTTGAAGGCTATTGATGGCCATTCCCAGCACCATTGCCTAAAGGTCGTCTGTGCTACTCCTACTACAACTGACTCTGCTTAACTCAGCCATGACCCCAGAACCCCACTGGGCTCACTGTCAGAAAACATTTCGTTCCCTTTTGGTCCACCAGAAGAATTGGTCCACCAGAAGAATTTGGTCCACCAGAAGAATTAACAGTTTCCTAGAGCTGTTAAACTTGCTAATTTGCACAGCCGTGTTTTCAGAAAATAGTATTTAATAAAATCCATTTTGATTTGCTCATAATCCCATTTGAATGAGACAATAGCAAGAGTAAGAATAATTAACAAACAGTATTTTTTTTCAGGCTCTAAGCTGGCTTCAACATGAGCTTGCTGATGTCCACAGATTTCCAAGAAATAACTGACCTTCCTGATATTCAATACAGATGTGATGTCTATAGGAACAAAATCAAAAAAAAAAAAAAGGCAGCAGGTCACATACACAGTGTGACCTATCAAAACATAGCAGAGGCACAAAGCAAGCTTTTCAGGAGGCTTACAGGGCCCTCTTCAGGCAATATGATCTTGAACAAGAAAAGGGGAAGGACTACATCTTACAGAAAAATGCATTGCAAATTAAGAATTGTGAAAGCATATGTAAAAATACTATGATATTGTCTGATCTTGTAAATTTTAATTTATTTTTTTTAATTGGGTGAGGGTTTATGCTGCTCAGTTAAGAAACTTTGCAATACATTAACAGAGAGTGACTTTAATGATGATCCCTTTAGAGATCCCAATAAAATAAGGTTGTTCAAACCAATGATACTTTTTTCATCCTGTAGCTGCTTTTCTAACATCTTCTCCAGAAGTGTTCACAATACTGGCTGTATGACTTGAGATTTTATCTGAAGTTCTGCAAAATATACAAGTAGAGTTACCAAACTGATTTTTCAAAGTACAGACACAACTGGGAGATGCTTTACATATCTTGATCATGTAGTGTCTCATAAATTGGCACCACTTAAAAGATTCAGTATGGGATAGAAAAAAATGTTTTGTGAGAGTTTTTGTATTTTGCTCATCTTGGTGGGTACTTGTTTTGTGTGGCTTCTTGTTTTTGGTTCGTTTCATCTTTTTTGTCCATTTGGTTTTGTTTTGTTTTCCCCTGAAAGGATATAGAAAGTATTAGCTGATGGATTCCTTGTCTTCTCCCCTTGCTCTTCTTATCCTGCCTTTTTTTTTTTTTTTTTTTTTTTTTTTTGGAGTTGCAGGATGTTTTGTTTCATTTGCTTGTTTGTTTTGTCTTTTATCCTGTGGTTATTAAATGCAGAAATGAAGAATAAACATATTATGACTGTCAAATAAAAATGCTGAGGTTATGAATTCATGTGGCAGTACCCATATATGATAGTGTTATGTAAAATTTTAACAAATGTAGGCACTTGCAAATTTACTTCTTTTTTGATTTCAATGGTTACAGAAGCCTGCAGACCCTTAAAATGACAATTGAGTCATGGGATGACAGAAAATATTAGCTGTTGCATTTACCATATCGGTAACATATTTTACACAAACGTACATCTGAAATATAAACATGCATCGGTATTGCACTTGATCTTGAGATTTCAGAATATGATGCAAATTGTTTAAAATAAGGGCTCTTTTTTTTTTTTTTTTTAATTTGGATAAGGTTTGGTAGGTTCAGTTACTACTGTTTTGCTCTTCCCTTCCCTCTCCCTCAGTTTATGTGGATGGATTGATCACAGTGCATTTATTTTTATTGAGAAGTATGTTAAAAAATTGCATTCGATTTGGTTTTCAGATTGGAGGGGGGAAATTGGAAAGAGCTCATACTCACTGAGATCTTGTATCAAGTTTGCAAGCAAAAAAAAAAACCAACAAACAAAATGAGCCCAACTTTCAGGTTAGCAATGAAACCTGCATTAGTTGAATTGTGTGTTTGTTTGTTTGTTTTCCAGTTTTTCCTGAAACATTGTAAACAGCTCCACTTGTTAAATAATCTGTAATTCTGCTAGGGAAAGACATAGACATTTAACTGTGGAAGTCTATCAAAATTAAGCTAAGGACTTACTGGTAAATATTTGCTTAAGCTCCCAAATCCTTGTAATCTCCTATGCTTCAACTGTTTTTGAGCTACTGTACCATCTTTTCTCTGCTTCTCACTCTGGGAAGTAGCACTGAACTGACAAGTGGGTATATGCAGAGCAAAACATTGAGCTCTACAGACAGCTACTTATTGATCAGACAGCTGCTCACAGTTTCTTTTATTTTTTCTCTCCCACACCCCTTTTGTTTAAAAAAAGAGAAAGAGAGACAGAACTGTAGAAAATATTTATTGTTGGACATCAAGTCCAAAGCAAATGAAAATATTCACTTTGCATACTGCATGTCATAAAATAAAGATTTAAAAATGAGATTTTAAAAGGGATAAATATATATATATAAATTTTGTAGATATCTATACAGTACTTTTTATATATGATGCTTGCAGGGCTGAATTCAAGCAAGAATAAAAAAATATCTACATATATATTATTCCATAACTACAGTTCATGACGATTAAGTAAGGAGAAGAATTTCTGAAATTTCACTTCTGAATTGTCTATTCTACAGCCAAGTAATTTTGGTCAAACTGCCTGCCTCCACTAAATGTCTTCAATTAAACTATAAGCATCAATTTTCCCAAGGTGAGAAGCTTACATGTACAACAAATAGCCACATTTCACTCAAAGGCTTCAGATGAAACAATTCATTTGTCACTGTGTTTCTATGATATGCTTTGCTTCTACATTTTCAGGAGTTTGAAAACACAATATCCTACTCTTGAGTGCTTCTGCTTTGCTTTATCCACTGCTGCAGGTCAAAAAGGGGACTAAAAGACAAAGTGCCAAAGGAAGCAGAGCATACACATGGATTAGATGTTACAAAACAGTTAAATCAGACAACCCCAGAATTTCATAGTATAGTGTGAAATACCTCATCCTAACTTCTCATACAAGTGAAACAGGCTGTTTCTACTTTCAGTAGAGGAAGGAGAATAGGAAATGGGGCCAGTATTAAAATTAGCTACAAGAATCCAGTGACTATTCATTAAGGAGTGCTTATATCACAGTGACTATTCATTAAGAAGTGCTTATATCAAGAATGTCTGTCCTGCTTGGACTGCTCCTTAATTTTCTTAGTGTATTTGCAAGTCTTTTGTTTGACTCAGAATACTAAATGATTTGAGATTCCTTTCCTCCCTGTGCTTGGTTCCTTGCATATATAGTCCACTGATGCAATCATGATCTGAGTTTTTGAAGAACAGTTAAATAGCTCAGTTGTTCTCTTTACCTGCTCAAATTAACACAAATAAAGAGGCTAAGTCCTACCACTGCAGCTGTGGTTACTTGACTGGAGATATTTTCACAAGCTGGAAAAAGCACAGAAATAAGGTTCTCTGGAACAGCTGCCACAGTTGTTAACAAACTTGGGCCAAGACTTTATTATTATTATTATTTATTTAGCTTTGATTTTGTTTTTGCTGTTGTTTACTTTTTTTTTCTTTAGTAAAGTCTGTTATAATTATGTAAGGTAAACCCAAGTGGTACAGCTTTATAAAGTTTTCCTAATGGGTTTATATTTCAAATTTATTTCTAGAAAAAAGTCAACAATAACAGAAAGCTGAACTGTTTCAACTTCTATGCTCAGGCAGGTCTTTCTAAATGTAGCTTATGAAAAGTATTTGTGTATAAAAAAGTTTTAGAAGGCTTAAAATGAAAAATTTTGCAGGCAGAATAATTGATCATTTATAGCTGCTATGGAGATACAAAGACTTCAAAATATAACCTGTATGTTTTTTTTACATACCAATTTTTAAAGAAAGCTGCAAGAAATCAGCAACCCTGGCTTCCAGTGAGAACACTTGTCCCACTGAATCAAGATCAACATCTCAGTCCTTACCTTAGAAAGACTAAAAGATTGTCTTCATCCTGCTTGTGGTCACCAAAGGCTTTACCACAATGAAGTGCATTCTCCAAGGTGTGGTCTTTGAACCAATATGAACTAAAAATTCTCTGTTCTAAGGAACGTGTGTTTTTGTCTACGATAGGCAACAAACTCATATTTATATATTACATACCCTTATTTCCTTGGAGACAGATGAGAAACAAATGTTAATCACCTTGCCTGATGCTTTAAAAGATGCATCCGATACTGAGGTGATTGAGGAAACTAGAGAACAGAGAAAAAATAAAATGTCTTTAAGAAAGATTAACTACAAAGGAGCATTTTTGATTAGGGATCAAATGCAAAACCAAAATGGTTGCTACTAAAGACAAATTGTTTTTTAATGACTCTGCAGAAGTATAAAAATAATTCCAAAGTCTAAATGACCTCATGATCTTCCCAACAGAATCAAAAAGGAAGGATTTGCTCATTTCAAGTTTTCAAATATGACTACGTTTAATTTTAAAACAATACAATACAGTACAATGCAATAAGAACCAGTGACCAGCAATGAATAAATATTAATAATGATGTGAAGCGTATGGCGATGAGGAGCTGGCATCACCATGAAGTTCCCAGGTTGTTACAGAGAAGCAAAAGGATGGTAAATTGAAGCCTACAATTTTATCCCCAAAGCTCACTTGCAAGTTGAGCTTTTCTGCTTTAGAGCAGAAGTTGTCAACAATTCTATGGTCTGAATGAATCTCTACTCTTTAGCAAAATTTTCTGAAAGCAGAAATTACATCAAGATATACCTCTGTTCTTACACCCTGCAACACTACAGGTATTGAAGTTTTATTCTAGCTGCTAGCTTCAAGAGCAAATGGCCTGATGGCCTTTCTGTTTGCATACATGCCATTTCCTTTATGTTGTCCTGTCTATGGCATCAGAAATAGTTAACAATAGGAACAATATTTGTATTTCACTAGCCAGAGTTAGGAGAAAAATGAATTTATGAATCAGCTCAATCTGTTCATCAGTGTCACAAATTCCTAGCTGTCCATGAGTGCTAGATTTTGCAATTACATCTCTAAGCTATCTGCAAGGCCTGTAGGATTGGGCTGCTCCCTGAACAGCCAGGCAACAACCTGTGACTTTGCATCTGTGAAGGCCAGAGAACTATTCTGTGGTGTGCAGTATATTAAGCTCAAGAAATCTGCCTGTGAAGTTTCCTTCTGAAAGATAAAGATCTTACCTTAATTATCCATGGGTAGAAGGCTTTTCAACAGAGGTAGAGCTAAGCAAATGCAGGCAGCTGTTAAATGCTGCCATGATTAACAGTCCTTAAAAACTTCCTTTTTAACTGTTTTTCCTTTTCTGTCCTTTGTGTCTTTGTGACTGTATGCATGTATAATTTTTTAATGAAGTTCTGTTGATACTCCTGTAAACAGGAGAGAAATATCTGAATCCATTATAAAACAAACAGAGCCATCTAATGTTCTTAGATACTCTACAGTTCAATATACCATGACAGAAGGATAAGATCTGGTACTTGGCAGAAACAAAGATGTCTTGTGTAGGATATTTGCCAAGTTAACAGAATATTCTTGGGAAATGTCAAGACCAAGACTAAAGAAAGAGAATTTCTCTGTAAGATCAGCCCATATATTTGTTTCCAGTCTGGGAGGCTTCCCAGTATACCTGGGGGAGGAGAAAGGTGTAGCATCTACCTGTCGGGAGAAGAGAAAAATGTAAAGTGAAAAACCAAAAAAATCCTTGGGACAACTAACAACCATAATTGTTAACTCAGCATCATGAGACCATAACAGACAAGAATCACGTATTACTGCTGGTGTTAGCTAAAGGGTAAGAATTTGAAAAGACTCTACATGACTCAGGTGAGTAAGTCCTTAAGGCATTTTGGAAATTTAATGGAAGATACCCATATACTTGTTGAGATAAGAGCCCTGGGAGTTTCTTTCTTGCTTTTTCTCTATGGAAGAGAAGCCTGAATCAATAAAAGTAAGAATAATGCCTTTTTTTACTGCATGTATACCTGCCCTTCCCTCTCATTGTCTGGTGATGTCTAACACAGGCATGATTCCTTTCCCTTGCCAAAAAGCACAAGGATTTTTACTGAAATAAATATGAAACAAATCATATGTAGATCATGCTTCCTTTTAGGACATCTGCAAAACAATCTGTCTAATTTGCTGGCAGCTACATTTGGAAGACTATTTTTCAATTTCTTCACTTGCCTACAGTCATCTATAAAGTATTTTTTTAAAACACAGCCTTTATTGTTTAAGACTGAGTTAAACCCAATTCCTGGAAAAGCTCTTGAACATTTTCATAATAGTTACCTATTACCTCACGTGAGGAACACAATCATTACATTAATCTATGTATTTGTACGTTACTTATGTTATAATATATAATATTGCAACGAGGTTTATCATCTTAGTTCCATGTGCAGTTTTTTTCCTTATTGTACCTTCTCCTTTGTTTGGAAAACAGGTAGTGTTAAGTGTGCAGCATTAGCATTCATACTGACACTAGTATTAATGTTAATACTTAGTAATACCAAATCTTCTTTGTAATGAAGACAAAAAGCATTAAGACCCAGCAAAAGCTTCCATGCAAGAGTAGAGCTGCTACCCTTCCAAATTTGAGCAGGCATTGACCTTAGTCTTTTAAATAATAATGTCATTAGACACATCTACTACATTGTGGTGTCTGCTGTAGTTTCCAAGAAAGCTAGTATTCATACAGCTTCATACAGAAGCTAATAGTTGGAATCACTAACCAGTACAGTGCCACATTTGTACTTGGGTCAATGTGGTGGTTTCACACCAATGGGCAGCTGAACTCCACCACAACGACGCTCTCACTGCACCTCCTCAAAGGAAGAGTGGGAAAAAACATGATGAAAAAGGGTTCAAAGGCTGAGATAAGGACAGGAAGAAAACTCACCCATTAGCCTCACAGGCAAAACAGACTCAGCATAAGGCAGATTAAAATAATTTATTGCCTATTGCTGGCAGAATAGAGCAGTGAGAAACTGAAAGCAAACTAAAAACACTTTCCACCCTATCCACCCTTTTCTACCTCCCCCTGAGCAGTGCAGGGGAATGGGGGCTGCGGTGTGTCCCTGACTGCTCCACATGGGGCCCCTTCCATGGGATGCCGTCCTTCCCCAACTGAGCCTGCGGAGGTTGCCCACAGGCAGCAGCTCTTCAAGCACTGCTCCCACATGGCTCCGTCCCACGGGGTCCATCCATCCATCCATCCATCCCCCAGGAGCAAACTGCTCCAGCACGGGTCCCCCACGGGTGGGGGCAGCTCCCCCCAGACCCCCTGCTCCTGCGTGGGCTCCTCTCCACGGGCTGCAGCTCCGGCCCGGGGCCTGCTCCTGCGGGGGCTCTCCATGGGCCGCAGCCTCCTCCAGGCCACATCCACCTGCTCCACCGGGGGCTCCTCCACCCATGGGGGGGCTGCAGCGTGGAGATCTGCTCCATGGGGGACCCATGGGCTGCAGGGGGACAGCCTGCTCCACCAGGGGCCTCTCCCTGCACAGCCTGCCTGCAGCACCTCCTGCTGCACTGTGGGGTTTGCAGGGCTCTTTCTCTCACATTGTCTCACCCCACTCTCCCAGATGCTGTTGCCCAGCAGTTCTTCCATAATTCTGCTCTCCCAGCGGCCCACCCAGTGTCGCTCCCTGCCTCAGCTCTGGCCAGCAGCAGGTCCCTTTCGGAGCAGCTGGAGCTGGCTCTGATCTGACATGGGACAGCTGCTGGGCTCTGCTTACGGAAGCCACCCCTGCAGCCCCCTGCTACCAAAACCTTAGCACATAAACTCAATACCATCAGTCAATAGGACTTGAAAGAACAGTTAAAGGCTGAGCACTTGCCAATCCTTCAAACTGGACATATCACAGATTTGAGCCCTCTTAACCTCAATTACAGTCTTAATACCCACACCAGCTTGGCACCTACCTCCTTACTCCCAAGGCTGGAATTTGTTCCTCTAAGAGTGCACAGTCTGAGCTGAGGGCCTAGAGGGTTGCAAAGAGCATTAAAAATCCACAAACATAAGGATATCTACTATTCAGTTTAACTTTAGTTATGTCAGTCTCCTCATACCCTAAGGAGGCTGGAAGAAGGAATGTAAAAATGATGAGAGGAAAAAGTACAGCCATACAAGTGAAGTTGTAGATGCCTATGAAAAGGTACTGGAGAGAATAAATAACACTTTCCCATTTAGAAGCATAGCTTTTATAAAATGCTTGGTGCTGAAAAGAACAACAAGGCCTTTCTCAGGTCACTCAGGAGGTGAGAAAAGAGATAGTACTATTTTTTAACAAGTTTGCAATGAGACTTAACAATGGTTTATACACTAGAAAACATTTAGAAATTATTTTCACTCTTAAAATAAAGCTGCCTCTGGTAGCACTGCAAGATACAGTAATAGGGT
Source organism: Anas acuta (assembly GCF_963932015.1). Classification (NCBI taxonomy): domain Eukaryota; kingdom Metazoa; phylum Chordata; class Aves; order Anseriformes; family Anatidae; genus Anas; species Anas acuta. The sequence goes on along the minus strand of NC_089017.1, from coordinate 54,252,747 downwards.
GGGTTTGTAATATAAATTACATTTAAGCTTTACCTTTAATCTTCAGACCAAGAACACACTATTAATCTGAAGAAAACTATTCAAAGCACTATCTATTTAAGCAGCTGATTATGTTTTGTTCTATCAAGTGCTGTTGACACCATAACAATATCTACATCTAAAAAGTCTAAAAAGAGACCATCTAAATTTGACTCATTTGTATTTTAAGTGGTTAGAGAGGTAAGTCTTCTTCCTTCAAGTTGTTGCTCTAACAAGCACAATATAGAATCACTTAATCCCTTCTGAGAGAAAAGAAGAAGAAAAGAAAAAAAGAAAAAAAAAAAAAAAGATAGTTACTTGCTTCTTCTTTCTTCACAGATGCAATCTCTTGCACAATGTTCATGTCCCTGGGCATTTTTTTCCAAAAACTCACTATCTGTCATCTCAGTATTCCATTGTTCATTTCTTACTATTTTATCAGGCCTTTTTGTTTCTCATCTCCAATCTGATCAATAGAAAGAAAGAGAAGGAAAGGGAAGGAAGGAAGGGAGGAAGGGAGGAAGGAAGGAAGGGAGGAAGGGAGGGAGGGAGGGAGGAAAGAAGGAAGGAAGGAAGGAAGGAAGGAAGGAAGGAAGGAAGGAAGGAAGGAAGGAAGGAAGGAAGGAAGGAAGGAAGGAAGGAAGGAAGGAAGGAAGGAAGGAAGGAAGGAAGGAAGGAAGGAAGGAAGGAAGGAAGGAAGGAAGGAAGGAAGGAAGGAAGGAAGACTAAAAATTCTGCAGCAAGATTTGTCACAAGATCACCAGCAGCTAGAAATCAGTAATCAGTCAGACTTCTGTGGCTACTGAGACATTCCCTATGAGCTTTCAGGTTAATAGAAAGCTATGTTACTGCTGATATTCATGCATTCTCTGAGAACAAACCTACTAAATAATATTGCTGAGCATTTTTATTGTA